>NC_058103.1:6262500-6887500 GCF_020171115.1 Neogale vison | reverse complement strand
GGTTCTTTCTTCCTCAGGCACCTGCTTATAATAGGATGAGGACAAGATGAGGGGACATTTATGTAAAGTCTGCCTTATCCTGGTCAACCACATTGATGTTTTTAACCTTCAAAACAGTCCAACTATTCACAGAATACAAATCTGAGAATGTGAAAGGTTAACTGAGTAGCTTAGGCCTAGACAACAACTAAGGCACAATGAAGCACTGTCCATTTCCAAACCTATTCAACCAGGCCCTCTGTGATGGCACAGAGAATGTATCTGGGAGGTCCTTGCTTTATGCCTTATTGAAATGTTCTTCTTTCAAATGTGTTTTTTGAAAGGAACCAGGTTAGCCTCTATCATTGGTCAAGCCAACCAATTTACTCTCAGCAGCAATCACAAAATCTGAATTAAGCTTTTGGTGGATCTGAACTTGAATTCCACATTTTGGTGAGAATGCCTGGGTTGCATTCTCACCAAATACAAGGAGGAGAAAACTACCTCTACAAGTTTCTACACACACACACACACACACACACACACACACATACAAGATAATGGACACTTAGAGAATCAAGGACAAAAAATATAGAATGGCCATATGGGAGACTGGAAACAGAAGTGCATCAGGCTCTCTGCTCAGCAGGGAGCCTGCTTCACCCCCTCTCCCTCTGCCTGCCTCTCTGCCTACTTGTGATCTGTGTCTGTCAAATAAATAAATAAAAATCTTTAAAAAAAAAAAAAGAGTCACTATAGGAGATACCTTAGTAAGAAAATTAAGTCACAAGAAATAGGAAGAAAGAAATAATGATTATTAAACACACTGATAACACTGGAAATGATAAATCAGAATTGCTTTTGTATGATAATTATTTATAAATGTATAATAATATAATATAATTATTATTATATATAATATTATTACTGTTAATCATTTGGGCATAAAAATGGGTTAGAACTGAAATACTAGATAATAACTGGGATTTGGGGGAATGAGTAGGATTCATAGTGAGTTAAAAGATTTTAAACTCTTCATCTTGTTTGGAGGAAGAATAGAGATCCTGATTTGCTTTGAACTTTGTTCAAAGATATAATTTCAAAATGTAAGCGTAACTGCAGCAGAAGTGTCAGTGTTCTCCTTCTGTCCCTTCTCACCCTTGACTATGACCCTACACACCTGCAGAGATCCAGTCAGGTGTGCACACCTAGTTCATACAGCCCTTGCCAGAAAGGAGACTACAGGCTAAAACCATGGTATCAGGGGCCCCCTCCTGAGATGGCCATGGAGGCAGGTACTTGCAAAGAAGACGGTGACGGTGCAGCCAGCAGCTCTGAAGATGACCTTCATCATCCGTGACCACAGGCAGTGAAATTGTCTATCATTGAAATTTTGCACGATTCTGGATGAGTCACATCACTTCTCTAAACCTTATCCCTCTCCCTTAAGCAATAGAGTTAACTAACACCACATTTCCCATTTGTAGAGTTGGCTTCTAAATGCAGTAATGAATGTAAACACTCTTTACAAAGAGGGACTGGGCAAACTTTATGCGGTATTGTTTTTTATACTCCAATGCTCTTTGGGAATCTTTTTCCATTCCAGAAATGAGACTTTCTTCCAGAATAAAAACCAACTGTTAACCTTTGTACAGAATTTTGCACTTCTCTCTTGAGTGTCATGTATGATACTTAAAAAGACGCTTGATGAACTTTGGTGCAGCCATCCACATTTGTGATAATAGAGGGAAATGACTGACAGGGAATTGCTGGCTTCCTCTAAAGAAGAAAGGAAACTCAAGACCTGAGGAGGAGGAGAATCATCTGCTTCAGGCAGTGGGAGTGAATCAGAGGAAAAATGCAGGAAGCCCAGCTCCTAGCCAAGCAAGCGTTGGGTGTGGCTGTGGCAGGCATGCTGGACCATGGTCTTGTGTGCTATGAGAAGAGGCACCGGGGAGCTTTCCTCTTCCTCTTTATTTTTTCTGCTGACACATCCCTTATTTAAAGTGACATAAATTTTACTCACTGTTTTTGAGAACGATTGTCTAAAAAAACCCAGCTTGTTTTACTTTTTGTACTTTGAATCCTCCTAATTCTCTCTTGGCTTGGAGCGCCTTCTGGAACAGAAGAGGTGTCAGGCAGTGGCTCCTGCTGGTACTGCCTGAGTCTGCCACGGCAGCTGAATCTCTGAGCCTCCCAGGGAACCTTCCGGAAGGGTCCCTTTGTGTCACCCAGCAAGCAGCCTCGGTCAGCTCCCTGAACCCCTGGCTCCTGCTTTTGTGACTTTCCACCACAAGAACTTCCGTCTCTTCTCCCTGTGTGAGAATGGTAACTGCTCCCCGTTACCATTCATCCCCATGTGAGACTTTGCCAGGACTTTGCCGTTTCCTCCCTGACTTGGCTGCTCTTTCACAAGTTGGATCAGTGACTCAGTGCTTGTCTCCTAGCTCCTCTGACAGAAAATGCTCATTGTCGCCACCCAATCTTTACAACAGCAACTCAAGGAGATGAGGGTCACACAGATTGGGCAGGAGTTCTGTATCACCTTTCTTGCATGTTGATCATTCTAAACCTCCACACCTCTGTCAACTGTATCATTCATGTTTCAGAAGTGAACATGAGGGTGCCCTTTAAATAACAGGACCAGATTTCCAACAACCCCAGCCCCCAAATTCCCAACTGATTGGTTTTCTCATGCCTCTCTTTGCGTGGATTTTCTCTCTTCACCTGGGTAACGAAAACCTCAACCAATAGCCAACTCTAAGCTCATGGTGACTCCGTGCCAGGATTTCTCATAAACACTCTGTGTGCTAACTCACTTAACCCTTGATAAATAATAGAAGATTGGCACTACTGGTCTCCCTACTGCAAAAATAGAAAAATTGAAACCCAGAGAGGCTGGGTTCTGAGGACCTCAGAGCTATGAAGGTGAACCCAAGCAGGCTCACCATCGTGTCTGCCTTGGCACAGGCCCTCATCCTTTACAGTAAAGAACCAGAGCTTAGCTCTCAGGTTCCAACACTGCCCTATGTTCCGCAGAATAAGGGTCAGTTTCTTCCATGTCTTTATTTAGATGTATATGTAAAGTTCTGAGAGAGATAGGGAGAGATGAAGAGGAATTCTGGGCCACAGGAGGATGGCCCAGGAGATGTCTGAGATGTTGGGTCCTAGTGTGGGACCCACCCTATTTGTTCTCTCGGGAAGGAATAGGAAAACACAGGCTTTACTTCCAGTTGGTCCAAAAGCACCAGTGATCTCCAGCATTTTATAAAATCTTAGAATTTATTGATGCAACTAGAGAAAGAGGAGAATCAAGAGGCTCTTTCCTGGCAGAGGGGCTGTAGGGGTCTGGAAAGTCCCCATTTATACATGCGTCTTCCTTGTTCTACCTAGATCACACACAAGTCCCACATGTCTGTGTTCCTTCTCCCTTTGCGTGCATAGAGAATCACCAGTGTACCTTTGTGGAGTCAGGGACAACTTCCAGAAAAATAGTGTGTATGGGCGTTAAGTGGGGTTGCCACAGGGTGCTCCAAAGAGGCAGGAGAGAATGCACAGGCAGTGGTGTAAGGGAAAAGGGGAGGTAGCCACATTTGGAAAACTCAAAGCTGCAGATAAGTTAGAGGTCAGAGTGCCAGTATAAGGGAAATGAGGAGAGAAGAGTCTGGGAATTGGAGTGCCAAGTGACAGAGGACATCAGACACCATGATGGGAAGGGGTTCAAAATCGAATCTGAGCATGATGGGAGCCACTGAAAGGTTTTGGAGCAAGGAGGGCTTAACACGACTGAGTCTGTGTTTTGAATGTAGTGGCATGTGCTGGAAGAAGGCTAGTCTGGCTGCCGGGAAGCTGTGTGGGTGCACACTTCAGTAGTCAAGGCTATAGATGAGGAAGCTCTAAACCAGGGCACAGGTGGTGGGGAAGGAGAGGAGGGTGGGTTTGAGAGGTATTTTTGAGGGGACTTTGAATGTAGGGATGAAAATAGGCAGGGACTCCAGGTGTGGATGATAATGCAACGAGGGATGAGCGGTGTGGACACGTACAGATCAGATACAGATGGGAGTCTAACGAGCCTCGGCCTTACGGTAAAAATCCAAGAGTCGATCCCGATGATGAGAGCTGACCTGTACTGAGCCCTGCTACGTGCCGGGAGCCTTCTCCACATAACTCACATGTTTGTAATGGTCATACTTACAGTAATGGAAGGGTTAAATAAATTTGCCCAAGGCCTCACAGCTAGTACATGGTTAGGATTCCAACCCAGGCAGTGGGAGTTTCAAAGTCATGCTCTTAGTCACCATGGTATTCCTGATACCAAGCTTGGGTTTGCACATGTTAGGTTTCGGGGGCTTGATAGGCATGGAAAGAGGGATTCCCAATAGTCTGTTAGGCTCTGAGTATCATGTTTGGGAAGAAAGAAAAGGCAGCGAGAAGGATCTGCATGATTTTCAATAATTGTAAGTGTAGAAGAGAGACCCATTGGGATGAGGTCTTAGAGGAAGTCCAAGGATTTGGCAATAAAGAGTCTGCTCACTCATTTGTATACTAAATCACTTACTAATTCAGGTAAACTACTTACTGGATACCTCTTGTAGGATGAGCACGGCAGTCCCCGGCCACATAGCAGGGACTTTATTTAGTAGATCAGGAAGTTCATAAAGGAAATGTTGACAGTCATTAAGAAGATGTAATTTTATGTACATGATATAGTGTGTAACAACTACATGTGCCTACCTTCATGTTATATATTTATCAAATCCATTTTATTTTTTTTTAAGATTTTATTATTTATTTATTTGACAGGCAGCGATCACAAGTAGGCAGAGAAGCAGGCAGAGAGAAAGGAGGAAGCAGGCTCCCCACTGAGCAGGGAGCCCGATGCGGGGCTTGATCCCAGGACTCTGGGATCATGACCTGAGCCAAAGGCAGAGGCTTTAACCTACTGAGCCACCCAAGTGCCCGATTATTAAATCCATTTTAAATGAGCCTGCACATGGGGTAATGAGAAACAACAAAACATCAGGTCCTCTCTACGTGACAACCACCACCTACTTCCTTACAGTGCTCTAGTAAGCTACGTTCATCATAGCCCCCTCTCAAATCTGTAAGTTCCCAGAGGATATGTATATGAAAAGGCAAGATATATTCTTATATAAAGATAATTATGATGTCATAGGGTCTGAATTAATGCCTAATAAATATCTGCTAGAATAACCAGCTAAATTCTAGAAGTGCCTTCTCCAGCAGCGTATAAGCCAAGAGAACATTTAATTATCTCTGCCGACCATTCTCAACTGTACTCTGATGAGGAAAATGATCACATGTTTAATGCACCTAATGGGATGTTCCTTCTCAAATGAATTTTGTTTCTGCCTATATTATAATAGTTATCTCTTTGTCCTTGCTCTGTGTTTTTTGTGTGTGCTTTTCTCACCTCCCACACCCCTTTTGATTTACAAGCTCCTAGAGGGTTGAGAACCTCTTTGAGGAAGGGAGATAACGTGGAAAAGACAGGAGCTGCTGAGGTAAATGCCACCTCAGCCTCATGATACCAGTGCGATCTCAGGCAAATCACTTATCCTCTCAGAACCTCTGCTTCCTAGTATGGAGGTGGGATCCCCAGCACCCAGACAGAGACGGGTGGTTAGGATTAAGGGAATCATGTGGGACAAAGGACCTGGAAGCATTTTGCTTTTTAATTTTCACTGGAATACGGTGGGATGTGAATCTAAACACTCCAAGTCAAAGGCAGGTTGATTGTAATTAGGTTAATCCACTATAGGGACCCTTGGGTGGGTTTTGGAGCATTTATGAATCTTTCACATTGTGGGGAATGTGTTTATCAGTGGGCGCACATGATTTTTTTTCTTCTGGGGGAAGGTCTTGTTGCTTTCACCATTCTCAGGAGTGTATAAGACCCCTGGTGAAGGAAAATATGGTAGTCCCAATGCTGCATCTCTCAGATTCCCCTCAAAGTCCAAACCTGCAACCCAGCTGCAGGGGCTGTGGTCTATAAATAGCATCAAGTTGTCAGCTTCTTTGGTTTCATCCCTACTGCATAGAACTGTCCTGCCTGAGGTCAAGTCCTTGCCAGGGACATGGCACCTTGTGACCTAGCCAGGTGGAAATAAGGACCTGTCCATTTCTCCTTGATGTGGGACACTCTGACAGGCAATATTCCCCCCAGAAACACAGGAGTTACCTGAGGCATTGATGTATCCCCATCAAAGTTCACCTTCTTTGCACTCCTTCCCCTCACACTTGTTGATCTCTAGTAAATATCTTGTTCCCTGGTTTCACGCTAGCTTCTGCTTCTGGCGAACTCACCCTATGAGAGAAAAGAAACAAAAAGAAAAAGAGAGTAGTAGATGAGAATAGAAGTTCATGAGAGAGCTCCAAGAGGGTGGTTATCAGTTTCAAATAGAGCATAAAGTTCAAGATAAGGGCAGGAGTGGTTCAGTGGGACTGGCAATCAGTTCTTAGGGCCCATGGAGGCCACAGTTTTGTGGGACGAATATGAAAGCTTTGGGATAGATATCTGATAAGTCATCAAGATATGACAAACAGGAGACAGCTAGTTAGAACCCTTCTTTTGAGGCAAGAATGTTGTGGGAAGCTGGGTCACAGGGTCAAGGAGAGACCTGAGCATGTTGATCATCTGTAGAGATAATTTTTAAAAACCCTTTCTTACAAACCACGTCTTCCTCTTTAGGCATGTCTGAATAACCATGGTGAGAATAGCCTTCAAATCTCCCCCAAATTATTAAGTCAAGTAATGGGCTTTCAGAATATAGGAAGTTCAAAAGGCTGTCAGGTTGGAGCCAGACATCTGAGGAATGTGCATGCTCCCAAGAGGAAGCGTGCATCCATTAAGATGTATCAGGTGGCCCTTATCAGAGAGCCCGTCAGTCAGTCAAAGGACAGGTTATTATGTGCGCCAGGTCCCTCAGAAAAGACCCCTCCAAAGTTAACTGAGAGCGATAGGCCCAACCCTCCCCTCCAACACTTGCTCAAACAAAGCACAAGACTCTGTGGTTTAACCAAGAAAAAAGTACTGGAAGAAAATTCTACACTGCAGCAGGGCAGCTGGATCAACAAGTCACAAGAAGTCACACTCCTGGGCCATGGTTTTTCATCCACATCTTAAGAGCAGCCTTTCAGGGGAGAACATAGTTTCATTAGAAGGACTCTTAGTTTGACCAGACATACCATCTTGCCTCAGTCCCTTTACTGCCAACATTTTCTTTTTCTTTTTTTTCCCTCCAAAAAGGGTTTATTTTAATTTTTTTAAACATATAATGTATTATTTGCTTCAGGGGTACAGGTGTGTGAATCATCAGTCTCATACAATTCACAGCACTCACCATAGCAATACCTTCCTCCATGTCCATCACCCACCACTCCCAGCAACCCTCAGTTTGTTTGATGAGATTAAGAGTATTTTATGGTTTGTCTCCCTCCACAGCCCCATCGTGTTTCATTTTTTTCCCTCCCTACCCCCCATCATGCCATGCTAAAGATATGAGGTGAACACAAAGATACCAATAGTATATGCAGTAAGGTGTACAAAAATAATGAAACAAATGGTTGGCCAGTTATCTGCTGAAAAGACTATATTTCAGCTACAAAAGGCTGGTACCACAGATAGAAACCATGCTTGCATCCTCTTTGTCACTTTGTTTGCCCCTTTCCCAGTGGCTTCCATCTGTCATCTTGTCTTCCTGGTTGCAAAAGAGGTAGTCTACTGAACTCTGATGTTCTGCCCCAGAAGAAACACAATAGCATGCTCATTAAGGCTCAGACTGTTCTTATACATACCCATCCCCTCAAGACTCTCCCATTTAATCTTCCCCTGGAAGCGACCTTTGACACTGGGCTTTGATTCCTCTCTAGGTTTCAAAAGAGTGAGGGTGAACTCAATGACCTTTTGATCTTCTAAGGCTTGACAAATACTAACAATTCCCTGATTCCTGATGCATATTGAGGAAATCTACATTTTATACAACTGATAATGTCAAGTTTACCACTCTAACACAAATACTTCCTTTGGCCAGGTTATTCAGCTGAAGGTAGGTAACTGGTTGTCATCTGAGAACTTGTGAGGATAACTTGCTTTGAGATAATGGTGGCCCCTGTCTGGCCTTTCTGAATTCACAAAGTACTTTCACATTTGTTATTCTCACATTTGATCCTCAAAATAGGGCAGACATTTCTTTTATGTATTTCACTGGTTAGAAAACTGAGGCTTCCAGAAAGTGATGTGAGCTGTCCTGTTTGAAACAGCAAGTCCATCAATGAACCCACATTGCTCCAATATCTAGTCATGGGCTGCTGTCAGAAAACCCACCCCTTTAAGACATTTTATAGAAGTATCATTGTCTAAGAAACCTTTGCAAATAGGTGAAAAAACTTCCACCAATGTGCATGTTTTTCATGATTTAAGTTTTCTCTGTGCTAGGCTCCTAATTTTTAATTCTCCCAGAGCTACCAAATGCCCATTGATGGGAATAAGCCAAGAGAAGAAAAGGCTCAGAAGGCTAGTTTATAGATAGCTTCATTAGTGAGTGAGGGACCTCAGATCTCTGCAAAATGGTTGCTCTGGAATGGGTTTCTCCCCGGACTGCCCTGCTCCGATGGTGTGGCCTGCACACACCGAAGCCACACAGCCCAGGGCACCCACTCAGGAATGCCACAATGGTTGGGTTTGTAATTTATAACGCGAGACCAACCAACAAATTCTATTACTCAAATATGTGAGGCAAAGCTAAGGAGAGTAGTACTTTAATCTTTCGCTCAGAAGCGACATTTGCAGCTCCTTTCACTTACGTTTCATTATTTCACCACAGGGGAAACGTTCCCAGGAATTATTATGTTAAGCAGTATATTAAAAAATGAGTCTTGGTATTTTTTGCAATAAATAATGGTTCACATTTATTCTGAGAACAGAAATGCTCACCAGAACTTACTTACATTGTCTGCTTTCAGAAGCACCAAACTATTAGAAATGTATAAACTCATTTCCTAAGAATGTTAGAAATAACCCAAACCCTCAACTACTTGATGAGTACATGCTGTATGCCAGTCCCTGGACAGGGCACAGGAGACACAGAGAGGCACAAGGCACAGGCCTTGCCTTCTGAAAGGGTTCAGTGGGAGCTTGAAGAATTCTCACTGCAGAGTGAAGTGAGCAGTAGCTTTGATGTAAATTCAGATGTGGGCTTTGTTGATCCGACTGTGAGAACTTGTTCAAAGCACATAACTATCCTTAGCCTCAGTTTCCTCCTAAGCAAAGTAAGAATGGCAGTGTATGTTGTTTAGGGTCTTGGGAATGTGGAAATAAATACAGACCACCCGACTGAGAACAACAATGCTGTCGATTTAGAGCTTGCTATAAAGGAAGCAGCTACCATCACTTACTTATGTTTGGCAGAGCCTCAAGGACAGGCAAGGGAAGGACAAGTGTGATAAATGTTCTAAGCAAAGGCATCAGGTGTGCCCTGCTGGGAAGCTGTTGGCCTGGGGATGCTGGAAATGGCTGACTTGCAGCGGGTATCTTATGTGACTTGTCTGGAAACCATACTTGGCTTTCTCTGGTTAGTCCTGATTTGGAAGTAGAGGGCAGAAGTAGGAACATTCACAAACATTGACCAAGTTCTAGCCAATTGTTCTGACCAGGTTCAGGACCAGTTGCTGTAGAGGCTGTGGTTTGACTGTGAGGGCTACAGGTCACGGGCAGAGTTCTCTTGACATACATAGTTTGATGACTGATCATTTGTATACTCCATCTCTCAGGGAGATGACAGATAGACACACACACACACACACACACACACACACACATACACAGAGTGAACTCATTATATGATGATGATTATTATGTGACTCCATTGGAGAAGAAAATCACATGTGAAATTGGAGATACCAAGGCCTTTAAGAGTCCTAAAAAAGAAGTTGCTAGCTGCTTAAGGGCTTGAAGGATTTGGGATTTTGTTGGGGCTTTGTATTTATAAACAAGACTAAAGAGACAAGGAACTAAGGAAAAGACCACCTAACCAGATGGAGGACATATCATGGCCAATGACAAAGTGGAAGGTAAATGGAAGACACCTGCTGGCGGTGACTGGACCTCAGGTGCCCTAGAACTGATATGGAGGAAACAAACAAAAGAGAAAATGGAGTCGGACTGGGGTTAGGACAGAGGTTTGAATGCAAGCTTCGATTCTGCAGATGTAAAGGCAGAGTTGACCACAACAAAAGGGTCCTGACCTAAAACAAGAAAGACCGCGTCAAGGAAGCAGTATTCGTAGAGAAGAATTCATCATTTTCTTTCAGTCAGGACAGCATCAGAGCTCCAGGACTATTGTTTAATAAGGGATAATATCTGCCTTTCTCTGGTCATGTCCTGGGCCTTTGATACTCAGCAAACTGTCTCTGAGAGACCATAGCTTCTCCAGCCCTCTGCATCATGGGAGAACTATGGCATGAAAGACATTTTCCTCTTCTTCCTAGTGGGTTATAGAAGTTTCAGAGTCAGAACTTTACATTTAAAATTTTGTTGTCTTCTGTCTAAGCAGGATAAAGTTCAGTTGCAAAGAACATTACTTCCCAGTGAGCATCAGTAGAGAGGATGTCATTGTAAAGTCAGATATTTGATGAATTCCAAAGAAACTGTGCCTGCATACCTATATCAAGGAGGAGGCCAGAGGTCTACCTGGCATAACTCGGCTCCATTGGCACTCACATTTCAACCATCTACTGCAGCAGGCTCTAGACTCTCCATAAAGAGGGTCTCCCAACTTCTACTTTGCACATGATTTGGCCCTGAGCCATTTATGTTGACCTGCTTGCTCTCCACACACTGAACCACTGGGGATTTCTCCAGCTTTTGACTTGGTGATTCTATTAAAACTGTAGACTGACTATTAACCTTATGCTCTGATTCAAGCTCACCAAATAACTTTCTGCAGATAAGTTATCTCCCAAGCAGCCCACATGGAGAGTGAAAATGTTCTGGTTGGAGCATTGTGTTATCTTATGCACTTGTTAGCAGCAGTATGTTTCACTGAGAGTTAATATAGTTCCATCCAAGTTTACAGGTCCTTCCTGCGAACAAGTTTGTTTCTGGAAGAGTGAATTTGCCACACCTATAAATTAGATTTCTGAGGACAGCAGGACAGAGCATTTTACCAAGGCAATGTCATCTTGTGAAGACATACCTGTCCGTCCATGGCCTTCCCCAGTGGTCCTGTGTTGGTGGACTCCTTCCTTGAAGGCTTCACCTGCCTTATATCACTCAGATTGTAACATTTTGGATTTCAATATGCTTCCTTCATTAGCCTATGAACACCTGGAAGGTGTTTATTTATTCCATTCACAAATATCTATTGAGCTGTCTAAGCAAAAGGAAAGAACCATAAGAAGTCAGACATAGCACCATCTCTATGGGTTTTATATGGGGGGAGTGGTAGGGAGATAAATAATAAACAAGCAAGTAAACACAAACAGTATCAGAGAGTGATCACTGAAGAAAGCTACTGTACACTTGACAAACAAGGAACACCTTTCCGAGAAGACAGTGTTCGTGACATGAGAGAAAGGAGCCAAGTACCAGAAGATGGGTTTGAGAACCAATCTAGCAGAGAAAACATCTAGAGGTAGGGCCCTGAGGTACCAGATACCTCAAGGATGAGCAGGAAGCTGTGAACTGAAGACTCGTGGGCAAGGGGAGGCCTGTTTTAAGGGGAGAAAGGGTGGTTCAGAGAGTTGATGGTGGGGAAGAACAAAGAGAATGAAGACCATACAGTGTCTGCTGTTACTCTAGATGCCACTGGTGGTCTTAAAGCAGGGGAATGTTGTGATCTGAGCTATACTGGAACAAAATTATTTGGCTAATAAATAAAGAAGATGTGATACATATGTGCAATGGAATATTATTCATATTCACCAAGAGAAAGAGATCTTGCCCTTTGCAATGACATGGATGGAGCTACAGAGTAGTATGCTAAGTGAAATAGTGAGTCAGAGAAAGACAAATGCCATATGATTTCTCTTACATGTAGAATCTTTAAAAAAAAAAAGCACACTACATCAAAAACTAAGGATGTATTGTATGGTGACTAAGATAACATAATAAAAAAATAGTTTAAAAGAGAAAAAAAAACAGAAACAGACCCTAAATACAGAGAACTAACTCGTGTTTGCCAGAGGGCAGAGAAATAACAGAATGAGCAAGGTAGGTGAAGGGGAATGAAGGGTAGAGACTTCCAGTTTTGGAATGAATAAGTCCTGAGATGAAAGGTGCAGCATAGGGAATATGGTCAATGATATCATAATAGTGTAACATGGAAGCAAATGGTAGTTATACTATGGTGAGCATAGCATAAAGTACAGAGATACTGAACCACTATGCTGTACATTTGAAGCCAATGTAACATTGTGTCAACTATACTTCAAGTAAAGAAAAAAATGTTATTTAATTTGTTGTATAGAATATAGACAGGATCACTTCATGAAGGAAGGCCATCTGGATGACGGTATTCATAGTCCAGGAGATGATGGAGGTCTGAGTAGGAAACAGTAAGGAGGGTGGAGAGAAATGGACAAGTTTGGGGCACATTTGGAAGATACAGATGGACAGTACTATTTGTTTCTATATACCCAGAACTGTGCATGGTGTCATATATACATTAGGTGATCAATAAGTGAAAATTTATTTAGAATGCACTAGATTGAATTAAATTTAAGAAAGATGCCTTGATTGAGACAGTCAAAGCTGAGCATGTCTTTAACTTATGATTTAAATATGAAGCACTTTGGATAAAAGAGAAGCAACTCTTTTTCACTCTGCAGGAAGTTCAGATCTAAATCATATTCAAACCCCTCATATAAATATATATATCACAGCACTTATTGATCATAAAAAGGCTCTTTAAACAAAGCAATCCCAAAAGGAAGCTGCCAGTACTTTGTATAACCTCCATTTCCAGCCTATCCGTTTCAACTCTGGACAGAGACCAAGTCAGGAAAGAAAACTAAAAGAAAGCCCCAGGGCTGTGTCTTTGCCTGGTCCTCATGCCATGCAAGGTTCCAAAAAGGAGGGAACAGCTTACACTTTCTAAATCCCTTTTGTCTATTTCAGAGGCAAGGAAGCCCCGAAACAAAGCCATTGATGATGGGCTGGCCCTTGTCTTGAGCTTGTTATAAATTGGTCAAATTATATTAGACATTATATCCAGAATGGATGACATTAGGAAAAATTCAGCCAAAGAACCTAAGAATACTTGATTATAGGTTTCTAGACAGAGAGAAATATGCACAAAGGATTATGATAAAAGGGAAGCAAGTGCTGCTTGATTGGTGCCTGAGCTTAGACCCACAACTATAAAGGACAGAGAACTCGGATCACTTAGGATAGGCTATATATAGCCTGTTTTCTAAACTAAGCCCCTGGACCAGGCACTATTATTTCATATTCACCTAACCCTGGATTTGTTTCCATATTACAGATGAAGAGGCCAAGGAGAAAATAATTTAACTGAATGACATCTTAGAGCAACTGAATTGCAAATCTAGGATTCAAACTCATGTCCAAAGCCTATGCTCTTTCCACTTCATTGCCCAAGGAAAGTATTGTTGTTGTACCCAAAGTAGTACCTAGAGGAAATGGGAGGGGGAGGGAGAGAGGGAGGGAGGAAGACGGGAGGGAAAAAGGGAAGGAAAAGAAAGAAGGAAAAAAAGAGAAGGGGAGGGAGGAAAGAAGGAAAAAAGGAGGAAAAGGGAAGGACTTGACTTTGATCTATTCCAATATCCATTAAAAACCCACATTGAGTGAGGACCTAACTGACTGCAGACCTTGTGCCTGGTTGCCACTGTGAGGAATAGCACAGGAAGCCACCCCAGAAAATCACACAAGACAGCTGGTGTAGTGCACCATTATATCTAGAATGTTCTGCATGAGATTGAGGCTTGCCGCATATCCTTGTGCTGCTGATCATTTTTCATAAATCCCCATTGTTTCATTTGCTCAGTCCTAAAAACTTATTGTTCTTTGTGCCCCCCCCATCCAATAAAATAAAACTAATATCTCGGTGTCATTTGAAAATATATTTGTGTTTGTTTTCCCTATAAAAAGAGATAATAATGTTATGTTCCAATAATATTAAGTTGCAATGTTATTTGCAAGATTGCAGAGCTTTTAATTTTCTGATTATTTCCACAGTGGGAGTTTCAGCTCAATTTCGACGAAGACACTTCTATCTGTTTTGGTTATTTTTTTATTACAGCTAGAAGCAACAATAATTGCCTTTAGTGTAGGAAAACATCACGGAGGAGACAATTGTTGTCCCTAAAGAATAAGATCATCAGGGTGAATTTTGATATAAAAAATTGTAAATTAATTGCAAAGTCCTATAAATATTATATTTACTAAAATTGTGTTGGTTGCTGCCTTCAAAGAGTTCCATCTTTTTTTTTTGTAATTCTTTTAAATAAATAGGTTTCTTAGGAGCCACACTAACCAAAGGTAAATGCAGCCATCAAAACATTAATAATTCTTAGACACATGATATCACAAGGATGGAATCAACACTGTTGGAAAGAAAAATCTCAGGCAACTGGATTTTGAGTTTTGGTTCTCAAACTTAGTACCTATTTGATCTTTACCTAGTTATACAAATAGTTCTAAATCCACTATTAAAAACTAAAGTTAAACGAAATAGTGTGGGTGAAGTCACCGGCCATACAGTCTGACATAAAGTAGGCAACAAATAATTAGCAGCTGTAATGATGAAGACATCCAGGTGACTTGATCCATCCTTTCAACACATACTCTGGACCCACCATATGGCTGTTCCAACCACTATTCCAGGTACTGCAGGTTGGTCATGGAGTTGGTGATGATGATGATGAAGAGCTCAAGCATTATTACTGCTATGTTTACACTGCCATGTGCTGGTCAGTCCTACCGCAGAAGTCCCAAGCAGGCTTCTTTATCATTTACAAAATAATAATAATAATAATAATATTGTGATTACAATTGTCATGTCCATGGCTTGTAAAGTGTCATCTCACTCAGTACACATTCCCATATTCCTTTGGCTGATCTGCCTTTATCAGAGAAGTTGGAAAATGTAAAAC
This sequence comes from Neogale vison, assembly GCF_020171115.1. Lineage (NCBI taxonomy): Eukaryota > Metazoa > Chordata > Mammalia > Carnivora > Mustelidae > Neogale > Neogale vison. Next base: position 6,872,386 of record NC_058103.1, on the reverse strand, counting down.
TTACATTTTCCACCCTTCCTTGATGACAGAGTCTACTAGGTGATCAAATGTTGGTCCTTGAGATATAAGAAGATACCTACTGAGGATTTCTGTGGGGCCATCACTTCCATTTTCTAGGGTCCACTTTTCCTGGTTTTCTAAACCTATACAACATTTGTGTGAGAGAGGGAGAGGGATTGACGACAGAAAGCAAGTATTATTTATCCACATGTTACCGCAATTAAGCTCTGTGCCCGATGCATAATGGATCCTAAGAAAACTGGAGGGAAGGAAGGCAGGCAGGAAGGTAGGTCACCAGATATGGGACATAGATACAATTAGGACCTGACTCAACCAAAACAAACAAGCTTCTGGAAATTACTGTCATCATCACCATCACCATCATCACCATCATCATCATCACCATCACCATCACCATCATCAACATCATCATCATCATCACCATCATCATCATCACCATCACCATCACCATCATCAACATCATCATCATCATCACCATCATCATCATCACCATCACCATCACCATCATCAACATCATCATCATCATCACCATCATCATCATCACCATCACCATCACCATCATCAACATCATCATCATCACCATCATCACCATCACCATCACCATCATCAACATCATCATCATCATCTCCATCACCATTATCTTCACCCTTAAAATGATCATTTCTTGAGCAATTGCCACAGTTATTCTCAATTGCTTTATAATATCTCTTCAAGAGAGCACTTATAAAATTTTGGTGGAGAAATGTTCTTTCCAAGCTCCACAGAAATTTCTAGAGAATTTTATTTATACAAACACAGGTAAAAACTGCTTTTATGAGAGATATTACTTATGAGAATGAATCAGACATGATAATGATGCCTGAGAAGAAAAATTATTGGAATAAATAAATAATACAACTTTTTATAAGGGGGTTAGTTTCTTCTTCTGAAGTCCTCTGTAAACAAACTAGCTCTGCCCCCAAGTTAACCACTGTTATAGTTGTCATTTATCTTTCTAGATATTTTCCATGCATTTGCTTACTTGCAATATGGCATCTATGCAAATGCATCCATTTGTACATGTGAGAGGGGGCACATCTATGACAACCTCACAAAATAGTATCAGGTGACATGGTGACCTAAGTTCTTTTCTCATTATGTGTAAAAGCTCTTTCCCAATCTCTGCACATGGTGCAATCTCACCAACTTTATCCAATGCATATGATTCTATTATGTGGATATACTTTGGTTAGATAAAACCTGCTCCTTCTTATTGGCAATGAGGTAGCTCAACACTGATTCCAGTCTAACATCTTACCAGCAGTTTTTCAAAGGGAGATGTTTCCCCATACCACCATTAAAGTTAGAGCCTCTTAACTTTGTATTTTCCAGTCTGATGGTTGAAAAGGGGTGTGCCATTGTTATCTTAATTTGAATTGGCTTTCTGTTAATTTTATATGGAGTACCTATTTTCACATGTTCATTGACCTTTTGTATTTACTCTTCCTTGGCAGCTCATAACCTTCATCTTCTTTATTGTGTTGTTCCATTATTTATTTGCCTGGGTTCTACATATATTTAAGTATAATTTCCTTTTATTTTGTTACACCTGTATGCAGTATAAAGGTATTTTCTCCAGAATATCACTTGCCTTTTAACATTTTTTAATGAGCATTTTTAAATGTTGACATATTCAGGTAGATCAATCTTCCTTTAATAGCTTTTGATTTTGTGTCTTGTTAAAAAGACATGTCAACATGAAGGTCAAGAATACATTCACCTAAATTCCTTGTATTATAAATGAGAATATGAGAAAAATTCTTCTCAAAGATGTGTTTGTAACAAGCTTGATAGGAACCAATGATATCTTTCAAAACATTACCGGTTGACCCAATGCCATAGATGAAATAGACTGTCTTTCTCTCAATTATTTAAAATGCTAACTGTAAGATATGCTAAATTTTCTTATTTATGTTAGTCTGTTTCTATACTCTTTGTTAGGTTTATCATATATTTTATCTTGTAAATTTTTTTTTCTAAAATCATTCTGGGAAAAAAATACATTTCCCTTTTTTTGAAAACAGTTTTGGCAAACCTTACACATTTATCATAAGAAATCTAGGATTATTTGTTAAGGTCCTTGGGGAAAACCAACCTGTTTGGATTTGAATGGATTGCATCAAAAATGATTGATTAATTTTGGACATAGTTAATATTGATTCTTCCCACTCATAACTACACTGTTTTCTTAATTTGTCAGAACCTTTCATGTTCCTTCTTGAAATATTATAAATTTCTTCAAAAAGTTTCAACATGTTTCTTTCTTAAGTTTGGTACTAGACACATTATAGATATTATGGAAACTGGGAAATATTTCAGTTATCTATCTTAACTGATAATGAGGTTTTACAGGAAAATGTAACATTTCAATATTAACCTGGTTCTGATCGCCTTGACAAACTTCTTCACTCCCACCCATAGTTAGCCAAGTAATTTTTTTAAAGACTGTCACTCACAAATTATAGCAGCATTATTACTTTTTAAATAAATGTAATGAACATTTCTTTTTGTCATTTAACTTAAAGTATAGGACTTTGTTATGTCCTGTGTTATACCTCCATAGTAGGTATTTAATATTTACTTAGGAATGGTAAAAGAATGTTATTGTTTGACAGGCTTTTATTTTTTAAGATTTTTTATTTATTTATTTGACAGAGATCACAAATAGACAGAGAGGCAGACAGAGAGAGATGGGAAGCAGGCTCCCCACTGAGCAAAGAGCCCGATGCGAGGCTCAATCCCAGGACTCTGGGATCATGACCTGAGCTGAAGGCAGAGAGGCTTTAACCCACTGAGCCACCCAGGTGCCCCTTGTTTGATAGTTTTATCATTAAGTTTGATACGATGGAGATTTCTGGTAATGGTACTTAAGAAAGTTTTCTATTATATCTTGTACATTAGCATTTTTTTTCTTTTTATTTAAGTCTATATGTTGTTAAATTATTTTCATTGTCCATTGAGATAAGATGACTTGTGTATCTTAGCTATTAACATACTGATTATGTGAACAGATTTTCAATATTGATTCATTCTTCATCAAAGATGATGCATTCTTCAAATAAACCCCATCTGGTTATGATGTATCTTTTCATATATTGCTAGAATCTCTTTATTAAATTTTCTTTAGGACTTTTCCTTTTATAGTCATTAATGATATTAACCTATAGTTTTCTATTACATCACTATCCATTTAAGTGTTTGAAATCAGGTTATAGTGACACTGTAAATAAGATTTAAAAAAAAAAAACGCTTTATTTTTAAGTATCTCTCTACCCAACATAGAGCCTGAACTTATAGCCCTAAAATCAAGAATCACATGCTCTATGACTGAGCCATACAGGTGCTCTGTAAAATGAGTTTTGACTCCCATCTCTGGAAATATACTAAACTATATGTAACCTAAAACTCCTCCTGACGCATGGATGGCTCAGCTAGTTAAGCATCTGCCTTCGACTCAGGTCATGATCTTGGGGTCCTGGGATCAAGGCCCTCATCCGGCTTCCTGCTTCCCTGCTCCCCGTTTGTGCTTTCTCTCTGTCAAATAAACAAATAAAATCTTTAAAAATTTTTAAAAATAAAACTCTGCCCATTACAGAAGCATGTAAAAATGAAGGATACAATATAACAAGCATTCCTTAAATGCACAGATAAACTGCCAATAATGTAAAAAAAATGAAAAAAAAAAAGAAAAAAATCCAAACAGTAAGAAAAGCTGACTCTAAGCTACCAATGAAATTCCATTTTTGTACATTAGATATACCTGCTAAACAATCATGTAGAGATAGGAGGAAAACACTGAGCCTTTACAGTAAGAGCAGTGGAGACTCAGATGCCAGAAAAAGTTAGTTTCCTCAAAGAATTATTAGTAATAGATTCACCTGTAGCTACAATGAGCCAACAATAAAGTTCTGTCTATTTCAAAGGAGGATCAGAGATGGAGAAATGTCAGTTTTAAAGCGGTATAAGCATGACACTATAGAATAGATACTCTGAAGCGAGGCAGGAACCTCTTTGGAAGAGTCGCCCACGTCCCGAACCAAGCAAGACTTACAGTGAATCCCATGGAAGAATTCATAGTCCACAACTATAAAACATGCAATGTGACACTTTACCATGAGTGGAAGAAAACACATGGAAATAGTTAGCTTAACCACCTAGGGATTGGGATAATAGAATACCTAGAATGTGGAGATTATAAAATCAGTGCATTTTGTATTTTAATGGGTTGAAGACAATACAAACAAACAAAAAACACACACAAAAGAAGAAAGTGCTGTATAAGTTAACTTGAGCCGCCATGACAACATACCAGGCCAGATGGTTTAAATAGCAAAGTCATTTTCACACAATTCTGGGATGGATGTTATTCTGCCTAACACACCTGCATAAACAAACAAACAAACAAAAATACATTTCAAGCCATGACAGTTTCATTGGTGAATTCCAAAAATGTGAGAAAAAAGTTGAGAAAAAAAAAAAAAACCCTCACTTTCTTAGAGAATATATAGAAGAGAGAGAGACTTCTCATCTTATTTATGAGATCAGAATAACTTTGATACCAAACTTGACCATACAGCTTCTGAAATGTAAATTATAAGCCTACATTCTCATGAGCATGGATGCAAAACTCTAACTCAATATTAGCCAATTGAACCTAGGAATATATAAAAAAATAGTATGTTGTAACTGTGAGATTTAGCCTAGTTTGGGTTAATATTTTCCTATTTAAATTTGAGAAGCAATTAATATAATTCACCACCTAAAAACTAAGAAGAAAACTAATAAGGTTATTTCAGTATATGCAGAAGGAATGTTTGATACAATTCAACCTTCATTTATGGTAGAAATTCTTAGAAAACTAAGAGTAAAAAAAAAAAAATGAGTTCTTCAATCTGAAAAAGAACACTAAGGAAAAATCTACAGCTGCCATGCTGTTCCATGGCAGAACATTAAACATTGTTCTCCTAAGATCAAAAGCAAGGTTAGGATATGTCTGCTCTCATCAGTGCACAGTAAGGCAAGAAAATACTGGACAGGTTTAAATATTAAGAAGGAATACATAAAACCATCATTATTCACAGACAACGTGATTGTGTACATGGAAAATCTTATGACATTTACACAATTATTACTAGAAATATAAGGGTAATATGCAAACTCAATTGTATTTCTATAATCTAGCAAAACTAATTGAAAAATGAAATTGAAACTGTATTACCATTTATACTATTACAAAAATATCAAATAGGGAATATGTTTAACAAAAGATGCGTACCATCTCTACATTGAAAACTGAAAAAAAAAGTTGAGAAAAATTAAAGAAGATTGAATTAATGAGGATTTATACTCTATGAATTAAGAGATTCAATATTGCTAAGATGGTAATTGTCCCCAAACTGATTTATAGACTCTATATAATCCCAGTGGGAATCTTAGCAGGCTATTTATTTTTTATAAAGTGAAAGATTAATATAAATATTGACATTGAAACCTAAAGGGTCTAGAATAGCCAAAATTACTTTTGCCAGTTCCCTAAGAACTTAAATAAATACCTACCCTATGACCCATAATATCCACTCCTAATAATTTATCCAAAGCCAAAATAAAACATATGTTTATATAAACTCTGATACAAGAATGTTCATAGGAAGCTCATTCATAATATACAAAATTGTAAATGGTTCAAACACCTATCAACAATTGAATAAATTAACAAATGGTTATATAATAATAATACACTGGAATTCCACTCCACTGAACAAAAGAGCACATTACTGATTAATGCAACAACAGGGATGAAGCTCAGAAATATCACATTGAGGGGTGCCTGGGTGGCTCAGTGGGTTAAAGCCTCTGCCTTCGGCTCAGGTCATGATCCCGGGGTCCTGGGATTGAGCCCCACATCGGGCTCTCTGTTCATCAGGGAGCCTGCTTCCTCCTCTCTCTGACTGCCTCTCTGCCTACTTGTAATTTCTGTCTGTCAAATAAATAAATAAAATCTAAAAAAAAAAAAAAAGAAATATCACATTGATTGAAAGAAATTGGACACAGACCATTTTTACTGTATGATTCCAATTTTATGAAGCCCATGAACAGGCAAAATTAATCTATGGGGTTAAAAATCAGAAAGTACCTTGGAGCAGGAGGAAACTCTCTGGGGCAAAGGAAATGTGGTCCACTGTGATTATGTGTTTGTGTGTGTGTGTGTGTGTGTGTGTGTGTGTAGGGGCAGGGTGGTGGGGAGGAGGAGAGATACAAAAGGATAGTTACAAAAAGTTACAAAATGTCGAAGGTCATCACACTGAATATTTATGATTTGTTCAGATCATCCTATTCTATATAAAGTGTATAAACTATACCTCCAAAATTCACACCCAGTTACATCCCAATGAGATTGTAGACACCAAAGACAGGAGAAAGCCTGAAAAGGAGCTAGAAGAAAAAGACAGATTTTCTGCATTATACTGACAAACAGACTGTCGGTGATACAACCGAAGGGCAATATGACGTCTGGAAAGTAGAAATCCTTCGGCATGTATAGTAAAAAAAATGCAAATCTCAGCCCATGGTATCTCCCAGAAACAGACGTGATGGAGTCATCAGAAAAGGGTTCTAAACTTCTATTTATCCTGTCCTAAAACTAATTTAATCATTAAGTTCAATCGGTTTTGAAAAAAATACCATTAAGAGATTTTGTACATAAGATCTCTGATAATTGAAATAAAATATGCAACAGAAATGTTATAAAGCAGACCGAGGGTGGATAAAGATTAAATAACAAAAGTTCAAAGTTTAATTTGAGAAATTTCCCCAGAAAATACTGTAAAGAGGTGGAAATTTGAACGGAAAACAGTCTTTCACGTGAAATAAACCCAGAAATTCCAACATCCATCCAACTGTGACTCCAGGGGAATAGACATCATATACAGACATGATGGCTGAGAATTTTCCTTAAATTATGAAGTAATTCCTGATACTTCAGATGGGAGGAGTCTACCAATTATCAAATAGAATTAGCTAACATAAAGAACATAAAGAGCCATATTTACAAGCTTCCTATTGAACCTGTGCCAACTAAGCAAGAGAATGAATATTTCAGACACTCGCACTCCTCAGCCCTAGCCCTTAGGAAGCTATACTTCAGAATTTTGCACTGTGTATAACTCCTCTGTTTTTATCCCTTTGCTTTAGGAGAACTCTGCAAGTTTCTGAAGTTCTACTTGCAATTTCTCTTTTTAGTTTTCCAAATGCATTTCATTATGTTTTATTTTCAGGAGTTTTTTTTAAATCAGTTTGACTATAGTTGGTTATTATTTTAATAGAGATAAATTTACTTTTGTCCCTGAAGAGTTCATAATGTCTAAGGGAATATCAACAATAGCTAGCCCCCAAAATTGGGAAAATGGGAAATAAACTCCCTACATCATTTTATAATGTAATCAGATTCTAGGACTGTAGCATGGATGATATTTCTCACTGTCCAAGAGATGCATTCAAAATTATGAAAATTCTTTCTTCTTCACGTGTTGCCAACCTTTTTCCAGAATCCTATATCCTCCCCAAAGAAGCAGAAGAGAATTTCCGTTGGGCCCCTGAGTGGCTGAGTCAGTTAACATCTGCCTTTGGCTCAGGTCATGATCCTAGGGTCCTGGGATGGAGCCCACACTGGGCTCCCTGCTCGGTGGAGAGCCTGCTTCTCTTTCTCCCTCTCTCTCTCCTACTTCTGATCTCTCTTTTTGTCAAATGAACAAATAAAGAGAGAGAGAGAAGAGGATTTCTGGATCCATAGCTTTAAGAGTTTGGACAAATTGTAAATAGCCAGTGATACTAAGTACAGTAAGTGGCAAGAAATAAAAACCCTGAAATTTGGGCCTGTGTGATCAAAATAACAGGTGGAGTGACTGAGTTTCACAGTCTTCAACCACAGTGCTGGACTCTTGCAAACAGCCCAAGAAACCTAAGAGTCATTCACACATTAAGGAGCATGAGATGGTGGTCAAACTAGGTTTTAAGGTCCTTACAGATCGCATCTCAATTCTACATCTCTGACAGTGCTGTAGAAAAGACTGCCTAACTTTTTACCCTCAGTTATTCTCATCTGCAAAAGGGTCCCATCAAATCTGTTTTACACAATTTGGGGGGAGGAGTAGCAGAAATAGATGGTCGTCATCATTATTACCAGATAATGATAGACAATATTTTGTGAATACTTAAAACATGCCAGTCTTCATCTTAGGCACGTTTCCTGCCATGAATCCTCATACAGATCAGCAAAAGAAGTGCCATCTCCACCCCTGCTTTACAGATGAGGAAACCAGGCACAGAGCGTCTGTAGCTCCGCACACCTCCAGGGTAGAGGATTCCAGACACGTAGTTCTGTACAAAACTGCAGACGCTCACCAGCATGTGGGAAACCAAATCAAACCAAGAACAAAAACATAAGGCTTATGGAAATTTGACTTCCAGACCGAGTATTTGTACTTATAAGAAGCTTGAAGATTTTTTTTTAAAGATTTATTTATTTATTTAAGAGAGAGAGAGAGAGAGAGAGAGAGACTGCTCACATTGGGGGGGGGGGGCAGAGGGTGAGGGCAGGAGAAAATCTCAAGCAGACTCCATGCTGAGGGTTTGGACCCAATCAGACCGGGATCCCAAGACCGTGGGTTCACAACCTGAACTGAAATCAGGAGTCAGACGCTTAACCAACTGAGACAATGTTGAAGCAGTATTTTAAAGAGCCACTTCTGCTCGTAGAGATGGTCAGTGCATCAGCCCCCTTTCCGGGTCATCAGTCAAGTGTTCAGGGTTTCCTCCTCGAGGGTCCCAGCTCCTTCAGGAAGGGCCAGCACAAATACAAACCAGCTGTGCTGGCTTCAGATCAGCCATACCCCCTGTTCCTGTCCAGTCTCTAACACTATCATGGCCACGCATGCGGAAGTCGTAACCTTGTCTCCTGAAATAAATCATGTGAGGGTTTAGTAATGTAAATTTTTTAAAGCTCTTTTTTAGATTGCAAAGGTAAGCTGAACATTTCTCTCTCTCTTTTCTTTTAAAGATGGTTGGAGATGCCAAAACGGGGAAATGTGTTGACTTGATGATGGACATTTTTATTTTTAAGATCTAAATATGAATTCTTCTGCTTCTCATTGCCAAGTTTGAGATTCTGTTTCACAGTAGCTCTGATTGTTGAGATGTTTCCAACGCCTGCTTAAAAAGCACGACGGGCCTCCACGGACCTGTGGCCTGCGTGATCTGGGGGCAAAGCTGCCCTATGAGATAGATGTTAGCACAGGAGCTCTGAGAGCTTCTGAAACTCACTGAAAGAGAATTTGATTGGGCAATGACCCGCCTATTACTAACAGAAAACAAAATGATTCTTTATAAGGATTGTTTTTTTGTTTGTTTGTTTGTTTGTTTGTTTGTGAGAGACAGAGACAGAGACAGAAACAGAGACGGGGTGAGGGGCAGAGGAAGAGAATCCCAAGCAGACTCGCCACGGAGCACAGAGCCTGATGCCGGTCTCGATCCCACGACCTAGAGATCATGACCTGAGTTGAAATCAAGAGTTGGATGCTTAATGGACTGAGCCACCCAGGAGGCACCAGGGCACCCAGGTGCCCTTACAAGGGCTGCTTTTGAAGACAAAAGGCAAATGGAACTTGGGCACTTAACCCGTGTTGAAACTGCATCATGGTCAAGTTTTTTGATATGAGTGGTTGGCACCTTCTCTTTTCCCTGAGGTCCAACTGCACACACCTCCATTTTGGTCACAAGGTTCTATCAGCTTCATTGTCTTCTGTGTGGTTGGTTGTTTGTTACTGCTGCTTTTTGTTTTGTTTTCCTGATGGTGCATGTCCTCAAGAGTTGGTCTCCCCAACCCAACTAGACCGTGAACTCTCAAAAAGAGATAGACTTGGATTAGTTCTGTTTATCCAACAGCCATCCTAGGACCTGACACATTCTATTTTAGTAACAGATTTGTTAAATTACCCAAGTTCAAAAGGCAGCCACACGTTGTCACCGATAGGCCCTCTGGGCTGTGTTCAGACCTCCACTCAGTCAGAGAAACAAAGGGAGGAGATCTTTGGAGGATTTTACACCTTCTCGGCAAAGTTTCACCTCATTATTCTCCACTGACTCGTGCTTGCACCGTACATGTTGCCTCTTCAGTGGCATAAAAACAAGTAGCCGTGACCCACAGGAATTCAAGGTCCCGGAATCTTCTAGAACTGGTTCAGCCTTCAATGATCCCCGAAGCCTGGGGGACTAGCACGTCACCTCCTTGAAGCCTGGATTTCTCCACTTTTACGCTGGGAATCCCAGTCAAGGCCATGCCTGCCCCATGGAGATGTTGCAATTAACCCGTGAGTCAGGGTAAGAGAGCTCGCCGTGATGAGGGTGACAATGAAGGTCTAGAGACTTTGCTGTGGTGACAAACAGACTTCATTTCTGCTTAGACGACGGTGATCGTATTTTCGTTAACGTAACTTTACCCAATAAAGAAACATCAGTGTTAAAAAAAAGTGTGAAGTGATAGCATGTGAAGAACACCAATATGGCCAAGACAGCAGAGGTCTGGCAAACTCTGCTCAGAGGGTCTTCATTAGCTCCTCATGGGAACATGAGCTTTAGAAGTTACAAAGCCCCAGTTCGATAAGGGGACCGTATTCGGAGAGGTGAGAGACCACACAAGACTCTTGGGTATTAAGACACAAAGGGGGTTGGGTGAGCCTGGTGGGTTGGGTGAGCCTGGAGGAGGGCACATATTGCATGGAGCACTGGGTGTGGTGCATAAACAATGAATTTTGGAACACTGAAATTAAATTAAATTAAATTAAAAAAGACACAAAGTCAAAGGCGCTAATGATTGAATCCAGGGTTTCTAATGTTAGAACTGGCAGTGATGACCTCGCCTCTCCATAGACTGCCTTCATTCGTTTACATGTTTATCCATTCAGGAGTTCAGTCCACTAACATCCCCTCAGTGCACGTGAATTCCCTCTGGGCACACCAAGAATAAATCACCTGACCCCTCGTGAATTGTCACCTGCTTTGGCTCCCCTTAGCCCAAGGAATTCTGCTTTAAGGTGACCTTTCTCTCTGGAAAGGCAAGAGGTGCTTTCTGTTTGAGAAGCTGCCTTCCAAACCTCAGAGTTGCAAGCCCCTGACAATTCTCCTCTGTCCTGCCAAGAGTTAAGTCTCTGTCTGTAGAAATGTCCATCTCCTCAGTTCAGAGAAAAACATATTCAAAACTAGGGACCGCTTCACACAGGGCAGGCGGCATCTTGAACATCAGATATCCCAAAAACTGAAATGCTGATCTGTGAGTAAAGAAATCAGAACCATATGGCTTTTCCCCCCTTAATAGACATATGGGCTTTACAAAATAGGGAGAAACATATTTGGCAAAACGCGTCTCAAATTTTACTCAAACCACAGAACTTTAAAAATATCTTAACATGTCTAATGAACCCAGAATGTGTCCTTGCTCACCCAAATTAATCTAACACCATTCTAGTAAACATTTATACCTACTATGTGCCAGGCATATAAACACACGCGTGCGCGCATGCACACAGAGAGAAGACATGAATGCAAGTAAAAATATAATGCACTCTAAGGCATCGGTATACGTTTGTGGGAAATGTCAAGGCATTTCAGAGGGGAGAGCAGCGAACAGTGTCCCCAGGGTAGGGAGCTGGAATCAGAAAGCTGCCAGGAGGAGGTGGGGTTCGCACCAGGCCTTTGCAGATCCGTAGCAGCCTTCCAGACAAGAAAGGGAAGGAGAGAAGGTTGCAAGCCAAGAGAGCGGCGGGAATGAAGGTATCAGGCTCTGAACGTGTAGGGCAGCCAAGCATCCAAGTCCTGCCCAAGAGGCTGCAGCTCAGAGAGCCAGCGTCGGGGCTGGACTGAGGACAGGTGAGCCATGCTGGTCAAACATCCAGAGGACCTTGAACTCGAGCCGTTGCAGAGTGGAGAGCCTTGGGAAACAACTCTTGCAATCATTATATAAAAATCATGTGTGTGGACGGAATTTCCTTTAGGACACAGGAGACTGAAAAGTGGGGCCCAACTTGCCAGCGCCCCGTCCTTCCTGTGCATCTTTCTAGAAATGTTTGCATGTATCCCAGAACACATGTGTGCATAGGGCCATGTGCGTGCGTGCACTGAGATAGAAATCCCTTTCTGTTTAACTTTGCGCAGGGGGAGGTTTAGGAAGGGGGCTGACGGAATCAGAGCTGCACGTCAGAGAATGCTCAAGGACCTCAAAGGGCACTGAGCAAGGACCACACAGCGGCGTGGGTGCCCCAGGAACGTCCAGTCCTGCGCTGCTCTGCCCCTGGATGCTTCTGAAATCTTTCTCAGACCCAGTGTTTCATGAAATGTGTCTCTTACTCATTTTTTTTCCTGCTGTGCTATTTACTTCCATTCATAGAGTAGCTTCAGTTCAATAAATGATGTGTTTGCCACCAGAACAATTTGATTCTCATTCTAATTATAGCAACAAGCTGCTTCCCCTAAGCATATTATGGGTGTTTCATTATTTTAAATTGTTATCTTCCATATTAATTACAGAAACAGTTGATCTTTTCTGATAAGCAGGCAGCTGCAAATTCCCTTTTTATGTCTCATTGTAATAGGTGAAGCATCAGGTAAAAATTAAATCCAACTCTAATACAAGTCATGATAGAGGCACATGTAGGTGGCAGTGCACTGTCTCCGCCGGGCTGGGACTTGCTGTTTTCCAGAAGCCGGGAGCTGCCTGGCTCAGCCCGCAGGCGGGACACACCCTCCAGCTTGCCGGGTGCTGCTGACCAAGGTCTCGTAAAAAGCCTCCTCCCTCAGGAAAGTGAAGAATTGACACAGGAGTAAATCAGCTCCCGAAATAGGGAAGGTCAGAGAGAGGGGTGACACCCAGCTCTGACCCATAATTAGGGCTGTCACTCACTGGAAGGAGGGGTCAGGGTGGTGGGACACAAGAGTTCTGGGAAAGCCTCTCCCGGCAAGGAGAGAGGCCAAAGGCTCAAGTGACTCACGTTTGATGTTCCCGATTACCATCAGGAGTAAGGACAGGTGGGGCCATCCCAGCTCAGAGCCCAGAGGCCGGAATATGCCCAGACAGGCCACCGAGCCCTCCCTTTCCTGATGCAGTTGGGTCACATGTCAGGGCCAACCTCAGGGGCCAAGACAACATGACTCTGAAGGAGTGGCCTCCATTCGGTGTGACCCCTCCAAGACAGGCTGAGCTGGCCCCAGCCCCAGCCTTCCATGGCTGCTCCCCAGGGCTGCCACTGTCTGAGCCGTTCACATGTGGTGGTTCATCACACTCCTGTGTGTTGGCCAGAGGTATTGAGGGAGGCATTTGAAATAAAGCAACAAAACGACAAAACTCAAACTATACCAGAATGAAGATAAGGCAAAGAGTGAAATAAAATCAGAGTGAGGGGCGCCTGGGTGGCTTGGTGGGTTAAGTATCTGCATTTGGCTCAGGTCATGATCTCAGGGTCCTGGGATCGAGTCCCGCATCGGGCTCACAGCTCAGCAGAGAGCCTACTTCTCCCTCTCCTTCTGCCTGCTGATCCCCCTGGTTGTGCTCTCTCTATCTCTCTCTCTCTCTCTCTCTGTCTCAAATAAATAAACAAAGTCTTTAAAAAAAATTAAAAAACAAAATCACAGTGAGAGAAGGCTGAGAGATTAGTAAAATAGATAGAGGGGAATTGGTTCGTAACAAGGTACACCAGGTGGCCCTTTACAATTGTTAAGGTGCACTTGGAGATTTAGCTCTGAGCTTCTCAGAAGGTAAAGCAAAGAAGGAAACATGGTTGTAAGACCTGTAATATCCAGAAATGAAGAACAGAAGACGAGTCACCCAGGAGAGCTTCCTCCAGGACGCCCTCTTGAAGAGAACACGGCATGTGGTGCTGACTGCATCCCCAACGGCAGTCCCACAGCAAGCCAGTTTGTTAATACCCCCATCCCAAGTGGAGGTCACAAGACCAAAGTTTACTTGTGTTAAAGTCTCTTTATAGGCGACAAAAGCCATAGCTTGCACTGGTTGGATCTTGAACGTAGGTGAATCCCAGAATTTGTCTGTAGAGTTCATGCAATATGTATGCTGCATGGAACCACTGAACTATGCAAGAGCTTTATGGTAGAACTGAAATTTAGCGTGTTTGGGAAGAAAGGGGAGGAAACTTCTGGGATGTCAAGGTCAGCATATAAGAAGGAAAGTGATGAGGGGCACCTGGGTGGCTCAGTGGGTTGGGCCTCTGCCTTCAGCTTGGGTCGTAATCTTGGGGTCTTGGGATCAAGCCCCACATCGGTGTCTGCTCAGCAGCGAGCCTGTCTCTCTGCCTGCTTCTCTGCCTACTTGATCTCTATCTGCCAAATTTAAAAAAAAAATCTTAAGAAGGAAAGTGATGGAAATACTCCTTTCTTGCATAGTATTAGCAAGGTTCAGTGTTTCATGGTCTTCCTGCAACAGTGTCCAGTGGAACCTTTTGGGATGATGGAAATGTTCTCTACCTGCCCTGTCCAATCTGGCCACGACCACATGTGGTTATTGAGGACTTGAAATGTGGCTGGTGCAATGAGAAAACTGAATTTCCAGTTTTTTGTTTGATTTTTACTAATTTAAGCTTAAGTTTATTGATTCCCATGTGGCTGGTGGCCACCATATTGGAGGTGCTGGTGTGTCTATTCACTTTCTCTGTCATCCCATAGATCTTCACCCTAACAGCATCCCTTCCCAAATTGGCAGGATTTATTCTTTTGTCCATTCAAAGCTGAACACAGTGCATGTGGGAACCACACCAAGGGTGCTCCCTTGGGAAGACACGCTGTATGCCAAAAGAAGAGCGCCAACGGAGCTTCAAACTTTGACTCTTAGTGAACTTTCACATGGAACATAACTTCTCTCAGCTTCGTTTTTCTCATTTCCAAGGAGGAAAATAATCTAATCCCCTGAAAGCACCTGGAGATATGGTCATAAATGGGTGGCCGCACAGAATCACAGCTACACTTGAGAAAACACAGAGAAACAGGTTTAAACAGGTAATCAGGGTGAGAAGACGTATATTGGACAAGGGGGCTTCAGGGAAGACTGTCCTTGTCTTCACTTTCTTGATGTCAAAAAGAAGACAGTAACGTGGGGTGCCTGACTGGTTCAGTCAGAAGAGCATACGACTCTTGTTCTTGGGGTGGTAAGTCCCAGCCCCACATTGGGAATAGAGATTACTTAAATAAATAAATATTTTAAATAAAAAATATAGTAACACTTATTTGTACATTTTTAAAATATTTATATTTTAAAGTAAAAATTTTATCAAGAGTTTCATTAAGCATGTCTGGATCTGTGAGCACTCATAAAATTTTTGCACCCAGATGAGTTTCCAATAAAGATTCCTAAAGGGGGAGGGGGGAGAAAATACTACCCAGCATAGGTTTGTTATCATTTTAATTTTCTCTCCCACATACCAGACATCACTTTCAGGGACAGATGGAATCATTCATTCATTCATTCAATGAATGCCTACCTACTTCCCACCATGCTCCTGGTTTCTGGGGTCCCTTGTTCTGGAGGGGCACTCCACAGGGCCACTTTATACCTGCCTGTCAGAAAGACCATTACCCCTATCCTGAAAGCACCTCTGAAAAACACCCAGTCCAAACCACTTAATCCACATGGACCATGTTACTGAAAGGACACCTTTCACAGAATATGGTGGAAATGTGGTAGATGGTTCAAAATACCTCAATCCATCTTCACTTGAAACAATAGCTACTACCTCTTTACAAAACTCAAGTAACACTGAAAGGAACTATTTTGCAATATGTTCAGTGTGAATTGCATAAAAAAATCCTAAATAACATCTAAACAATCCAGAGTAGGGATGAGGGGACAGGCCAGGTGCCTCTCAAGGGAAATCGACTTCAAGCTGCCTGCTTTGCCCCCTCCTGTTTGCTGAACCCCCAGTGAGGATGCTTAAAATCTTTGCCTTAAGCTTGACTGTGCCATCCCTCTATTTTTAAGTCACACAAAGGTCCCCATAGGAGTACCCACAGGAGAAAATAAGAACTCTTCAATGTGACATTCAAGTTCCTTCTTATTTTGCCTTCTTCTCAGTAACTTAAGCATTATCCCCTGCCCCTTCTCCAGTCTACCTGCCGCCCTGAGATTCCCAGGTGGGCCCGGCTGCCTTCATCCATCCCTGCTGTCTGTCCTCTCTCACCTTTCCCCATCAACAGCTGTGCTTCCAGACCACTATCTCTGTCTGGTCCTGAGTAACTTGGGCTGAGCCAACCCTGCCAGATCAACTCTCCAGTCTCTGCACATGTGCCGCTCAATGTCCCTGACCACCTTCCCATGAGATGCAGAGCTATTGGGGTGGGAATCCAGCCCCTACGTAAAGCTCTTGCTCACATGTGTTAAGCTGTCTCTCTGCTCTTTTTTGAAAGGCCCTCACTGGTGCCCAATAAGCCTCCCTCCATACTATGCAATCAGGCCCTCCTGTGACAATCTCCACTTTCTCTGAAGAGGAACCTGTAGTAGAGTCAGGTTACGTGATGTGCCCAGAGTAACACAGTTTCTAAGTGACAGAGAAGTTGTCTAACTTCTGACAGCATAAACTCAAAGTCCAGGTTTTGACATCTGTCTGCTTCTAGGACCAAGCCCAATGCCCGGCACACAGAGATCAACAAATCATGGTGGATTGGACTCCGTTAGCACAGGGGTGAGAAGCTGAGGGACTCCACAGCCAGGCTGCTGGGCTGCTGGGCATCCCCTTACACTTCTTCTTCATCTCTGCTTAACGTGGACCCTGGCAACCTGGCAAGATCGGGTTCAACATCCAACATGCCACTACCGCATGTCCAAAACTGTGTGCTATGCCATGGACATGGGACCTCTTCCTGCCTTTCCGCAACACCCTTGCCCTGCCTGGGTCTGGTGTAGTCCCGCTTCCTTAGTGGTGTCTCCCAGGTACCCCAGCCCTCATAATTCCCCTCACAATTCCTCTTTTGCTCTTTCTATTCTCTGGATGTGCTTTGGTCATTGCCGTGGGCCTCTCACACAGGTGCTTCTTTGCATGGGATTCACTTAGTCCTCCCCCACATCGCTGGAGGGCAGCGAATCTGGCATCCTCATGTAGCAAAAGAAAAGAGAATCTCAGAAAGGTTTATATCATGCAGCTAAAGCACGACAAGGCAGACATCCAGTCCATGCTTATGTTTCTCTATCAAGATACATGTGAGAGGCACAGGGTCTGGGGGCTAGTGTCAATCAATAAATTACATTGGGTTGGACTTTCCCATCATTTTCCAGGTGCTCTTTTCCTTATGTATTTTTCCCTTATATTTGTTGTAGTTCTTGCAATATTTTATTTCATAATAAACTTGCAACACATACATCTTTGTCAGTGTGTATATCATTCATGTAAAAATGGTCTTACATTTTATACCATATGTTCTCTCCTACTGTTTCTGAAATAAACTCTGCTAGTGCATGTTATATTCCACTTTCTCCTTAACTCTGCTGGTAGAATGGCCATGCACATATAAATAGAAGGGTCACCAGAGCTGGCAAGACAGAAAGGAGTGGTGAGGACTGTGGAAAAATAAAGAAAGAATGTTCTATCCAAATGGCATATCTGAGATTAAAAGCCAGTGGAGGACACATGGGTGGCCCCCATTTGGTTAAGTGTCTGACTCTTGGTTTGGGCTCAGGTTGTGATCTCAGGGTCAGGAGATCAACCCCCACATCAGACTCTGCGTTGAGCTGCTCTGTGTGGAGTTTTCTTAAGATTTTCTCCCCCTGGCCTCTCCCCATTCACTCATTCTCTCTGTCAAATAAATATATCTTTAAAGCATTTTTTTAAAAATCTCATTTATTTTATTTTTTTTAAGATTTTTGTTTATTTGTGAGAGATGGAGCACAAGTAGGGAAAAGGGACAGAAAGAGAGGGAGAAGTAGATGCCCTACTGAGTAGGGAGCCCAGTGCGGGCTTGATCCCAGGATCCTGGGATCATGACCTGCAAAAGACAGACACTTAACTGACTATGCCATCCAGGTGTCTTATTTTTTAAAAAATTTAAAATAAATAAATAAATAAATAAAAGCCAGTGGATCATGATCTCAGGATTTCCCTATCTTCCCACTTGTAAAGAGAGTCAGATTTTAAATGAAATC
Source organism: Neogale vison (assembly GCF_020171115.1). Classification (NCBI taxonomy): domain Eukaryota; kingdom Metazoa; phylum Chordata; class Mammalia; order Carnivora; family Mustelidae; genus Neogale; species Neogale vison. Next base: position 6,854,139 of record NC_058103.1, on the reverse strand, counting down.
TAAGCCCAAAACCTTGGTAACTAATTCAAATGTTTTTAGCTTTGTTCTCGTAGGACATTTTTCTTTGTGGCTCAGTTGGTTGGACGACTGCCTTCGGCTCAGGTCATGATCCTGGAGTCCCGGGATCAAGTCCCGCATCGGGCTCCCAGCTCCATGGGGAGTCTGCTTCGCTCTCTGGCCTTCTCCTCGCTCGTGCTCTCTCTCAAATAAATAAATAAAATCTTAAAAAAAATTAAAAAAAAAAAGAAAAAGAAAAAGAAAGGCTTGAAACATCTTAAAAATTACTAGATTGTAAGTTGCTTTACAACTTATGTGGCCATCTCCAACACCCTGCCTCACTTGAATAATCTACCAGATTGGCCTTATCAGTGAGCTCCTATTCTGTTTCTTTCCTGACTCTAAATCAAGCCTAAGCCCCTTGAGGGCAGGGATGAGCCTGACAGAGCTTTCTCAGCCTGCCTGGTGCTTTCCACAAAACTGAGCTGTGGACATTTTTCCTGATGCATTGCTTTCTGATTAATTGATTTCCCTCCCTCCACATGAACTCTCAGGCCAGAGAAGAGCATATTTCCTAATTGTCTGCCGGGCATGGATCTTTGTACAGATTATCAGATATACACATTACCAGATTTGATCACACAGCTTCATAATGAGGCAGGCATAATCCCCATTTTAAAGATAAGAAAACTGAGGGGCAGAGGCCCAGAGTCGTCTTTGGGCTGCATGTCAGTCTGCAACCTGTGTCTGCTTCATTCTAAAAAGCACTTTTCTCCCACTACCTCATACCCACACAAAAGCCAACATTTTCTCAAGGATTTTGTTTGAAAAGATGTGTTCCAGTTAAGCGACCTTTGAAAATGCAAACGTAGAAAGAATGAGTCAAGTACCGTCACTGTGATTAGAGTTTGTGACTGCACAAAGCCAGCAGACTCCTCATAGACAGAGGGGCTGAGCTGATTGCTTTGTACACAAGTGAAAATGTCTCCCTTTAAAATGTTGAAAGGCAAATCAAACCCTTTTGGGATGATTCCAATTCAGAGACTCTTTAAAGCGAATTTCTCTCCACCAGCTAGGGCATGTCAAAGAGACAAGTGGAGAAGAAGTGACAAGTGCCAGCCTGGCTGGTCAATTGAGCTTTGTCCCTCCAGAGTGTATGAACTGGGGTCATGGCAGGTCAAAAGGGAGTGTTCCAAGCATGCGACCTTCCCCTTTGAATCAACAGCCACCACCCTCCTGAGCCTCACCTTGTAGCCCTCCTGAAGAAGCTGCCTTTAAAGTAGGATTACTCCAGAAAACAAGCCAAGAATCCTAAGTCCTACTCCCAATAGTGCTGTGTGGTGTTGAGTAAATCACTTACCCTCTCTGGACCTCTTTGTCATTGTAATAAAACCTGCCCATGGAGGGGTCGGGAGGAAACATGCTGTCTAAAGCCCCTTCCAGTTCTGTTGGCTTCAGATTCCATTGAATTCTTCCCAGTCTCAAGTTCTGGTGGTGACCTTGATGGATTCCTCTGAATAGAGGTCTTTCTTAGCAGGTTGTTCCTCCTGGATACCCAGACATCGGAACCAGGAACCCATTCTAGGTGCTTTGCATGTATTACCTCATTTAATCTCCACAACAATTTTATAGAGTAGGTACTGTGGGGAAACTGAGGTATGGAGCAGTCAAGCATCTTGTCTAAGGTTCACACAAGGATGGCCCAAAGATTCTAGTACGCTAGAGCCTAGAATCTGAACACAGGTCTGTATGGCTCCAGAGATTTACTCTTTACTCTTTACCTGAGCATCATGTAGGGAAGCTTGGAAAATTTCCAAAACAACAGCTGTACCCCAGACCAATTAATTCACCATGTCTGGGGGTGGCGTATAGACATCAGTGTTTTGGGAAACTCCCCAGGTAATCCCAAATTACAGACAAGTTGGGGATGTTGTAGCATCTGACTGTCTCCCTCAACCCTGTGTGTGGGAGATGAGATCATGCAGCATCTGAGAAGGAAGAGTTTGGTCACTGGCTGTGTCACTTGCTAGGCATGTGAGCCTTCACAAGGCATCGGATTTTCCCGGCCTGTCTCCCGCCCTGACCCAGCCCCACCGCTGTTTGCTCTATTGTTAGTTAGGTATCACTTCATATTTCCAAGGCTCACTTTTCTCATCTTTAAAATGGCTTTCTAAATACCCATCCAATAGGGTTCTTACAAGGGCAAAGGAAACAAAAGTGCTTGAGAGGATAATAACTGCTCAAACAAAGTACAATGTATCTGAATATGAGGCTTAATCTCAGCCGTGGCAGATAAACACACACACACACACACACACAGTTCACACCACAAACACACCCAGCTCAAGGAGCACAGACGCACACATTCACGCACAACAATGGCATGAATGTATGTCTAATTCAATTTCCATCTCAAAAAATCAGTGTTCTCTGACAGCTTATTTGTTTATTTGCATTTTACAAAGGTAACATCAGCATCCACCCCAAACCCCCATCCTCTTTGTTGCTTGCTAGCTGTTTGTCTTATTTAAGTTCAGAGAAGAGAAGGTGACATTAGCTGAAGGTGCTTTCCCGGCTGGACTGTCAGTGGTGGTGGTGGTGGTGGTGGTGGTGAGCACTTTTTCATAAATTTAAAAAATAAAAGTGTTTTCATTTTCTGGTTGCTGTAATAACCTTGTGATGCTAGAAAATGAGAGTCTATTTTCTAACTGAAATTGTTTTCCTCAATCGCAGGCTCTCTCTTCACACTTGTTGGCTATTATTGTAGGGTTGCTAATGAATGTTGACCTTCTGCTGGAGCTCCCAATAATGCATTCTTTTAAATACAACAGTGATGTCTTAAGTTACACAAGGTTTCAAAGAAGAGGATAATATATGTCTTACTTGGGTGGCACCATTCATTAGAATTATCTTGTTACCACAAGAGTTAATGGAATATTCCTCATTCAGGTTTCATATTTTATCAATGCCACCTGCCAGAATATTGTCATTCACTATTATAGTGGCCCCTTGCTCCCTCTCTATTGGTCACTTCATGCTGAGGAGTTATTCTTTTCAAAACCCCTTGAATATATCCCTGACTCCAAAACCTTGATTCTGATAAGTGATCATCTCTATCTCTTAAGCTTCTTCTGTCTTGACTATTTCAAAGACCGTCCAATCCATCCTCCCACTGCTGCCAGAAGCATCCTTTCAAACAATATCCAATATCATCCTCCTGATTTAATACCTCTTCTGGCTCTCCGTGTACACAGGAAAAAGCACTGTGCATAGATTCCTTAGGGACCCAACTCTCCTTCAAGTCCCCACCAGGCTCCTTGAACTCCAGGCAATGAAACTTTTCAGCATTCTCTGACAATGCCATGCTCCTTCGCATTCTGATGGCTTTGTTGCTGTAGTTTACTTGCTTACATTGAGAAAAGAGGGGTGTAAATTAATCTTGAGTAGCTATGACGTGTATGGTCTTCATAGGTACTTAACGTATATCAGCCCTTGCCTACCATCCTTACTCCAATGTGTCCTTCAGAATAAAATGCAAGTAGCCTTGCTCTGTGAAGTTTTCCCAGGTGTCTTAAGCAGTAGTCCTCTCTCTACCCTGCCCACCATGCATTGAGCTGTCTTATAATACTGTGTCTGGTTTCTGAACTTCAAAGCCTAATGGGGGATTCTTTTGCAGATAATCTATTGAAGGAGAGCTCTCAGATAAAACCTTTAAAGGAAGAGGTTCAAAAGGTAGTTCTTTATTAGGAAGATGTGGTTTCAGCTGAAGTCCAGCCTCAGGCTGATTCCTTGGGGAATTCTGGCGCATGAGTTGTCCCACTGTGAAGTCAGGGGCTAGGTTTGTATGCCCATATCATCTATTCATTAGCATGGCCATGATCATTTCCTGGAGAAGCATGACACTCCATTAGCAGGAGTACTCATGGCAGCGGAGGACGGCCACACTAGTCTGGTAGAATTCATACCTATAGTCTATTAAGAACTATGCTGCAAGGGGTTTTTGTTTGTTTGTTTGTTGTTGTTGTTGTTGTTTTTACATGGATCCCTTTTATTAGCCTGTAACACCCTTGAAAGTAGATCAGCTGAATGTGAATGTTTCTTCTTTATATAATCCTGAGAGTCAACCCAATATTTTTTTTTTTAAATTTAGTAAGAATACTGTATTATTTTGAATGAATATCCCATCTCTGGACTACCTACACTCATCAGAGAAAGGCTCTTGTTCTAAGAATTTAAGAAGCTTCTCAACATGGTCCTAGATTCCCAGGGACCTATTGTCTATGTGGGGAGATGGGGCATATACATGCTGAGGACAGTCATGGCAAGTCTGTCTGAGGCTGTTCACACAATGACATGTACAATATTGAGTTCTCCCTATGGGCTAGGCACAATACCAAGTGTTTATCCCAGAGGGTACACCCAAAAATTAGTATATTTTTTACCATAATGGTTGATGAATGATTAACAATGATCTTACCCACTCCCCTGACTTATAAAGGAGAATATCCCCATCTGTGAGGTGACATCAAGGGCTCTTCTCTGTTATATAAAATGTGGGGATTAGACAAGAAGAGAATGTACAGAAAATGCCGGAAATGATCGTGTGACAAAGAGCCAAGAGAATGGGTGGAGAAGAGGAACAGGGGTGATGTGTGGGTGGCGTTTGGAATTGCAACCAGAAGAGTGAAATGTTGAGAATTAATGGGTGAGGGTTGAAAATGTGGTAGCGATGGGAGAAGTGGAATTTTTAGGTATCTGTTGTGTATTGGTTATGTATTGATCCTGCTTTGACTTTTCCTTAAGAGGATAAACAAGATGTGAAGAACTTCCATCTACTTTTAGTAGCTGAAATTTGCTGAATGTAACACTGTGCTGAGACAACATCACAAGAGGCCCTGGGATTTGAGTTCTCCACACAATGTCTCGTTTAATGATAAAGTGACGGAGGCCTGGAGAGATTAAGTAACATGCCAAAGTCATCTGGCTGGCAACTACTGATTTCAAGATTTGACTCCAAATTCATCCCAGTCTGGTCCCTGGGTCCTCCAGCAACCCTGATAAAGAACAAAGGTGATGCCAACGCCATGAGCACCTGCTTGGGGGGAAACTCAAATGGAATTTAGGCCCCCACTATCTTGAGGATTTGGTGTCAGGTGGTCCCAAAGAGGGAGACATCTCTGTGGCATGAAAGGAAGAGTCTTGTGAGCAGAACTAGAGGTTGCTCTGGGCCTGAGTCTGAACCTAAAATATCCCCAGGCGGGCTGATTGCAGAGACTGTCTGGGAACCTGCTGCAGAGAGGCCATCAATGACATCCATTAAAAGCAAGAGAAAGACATTGCCCTGCGATTTTTAGTAAAAGCCCCTTGTTTTATAGACTCAAACCTAGATTGACTGACTTCTCTACCAAAAAAATTAATTCACTTCAAGAATGACTGAGATGTGTTCTTTCTTATTTGCCTTGCATGACACCAAATAACTGGTAAGACACGATGGTTCGACTCTCCTTTCTTTGGTTTTGAAGTTGTACTGATAGAGCCATCAAACTGTCATTCACAGACTCTGAAAGAAGCCGTGTTTTCCTTCCCTAAACTCTCCTGTTGTTAGTGATTCTACTCGCCTGTTTCAGCAGCTTAGAATCATGTCAAGAGCTAGATCCAACTCAGAAAAAAAAGGAAGAAAGAAAGGAAGGAAGGAAGGAAGGAAGGAAGGAAGGAAGGAAGAAAGGAAGGAAGGAAGGAAGGAAGGAAGGAAGAAAGAAAGAAAGAAAGAAAGAAAGAAAGAAAGAAAGAAAGAAAGAAAGGAAGGAAGAAAGAAAGAAAGAAAAAGAAATTCCCTTACTCTTCAGCTGGGGCATGATGGAATGGCACAACCACCGAATCTGGAGTCAAATGTTGACAGTCGTCAATTGTGTGACACTGAGAAGAGCATCTCATTCCTTGCAGCCTTGGTTTCCTCCTCGGTAATGTGGGGACTATTAATCCCTGCCCTTCGCACTTCATAAAATGGTTAACAAGATGAAATTAAATGATGGGTAAGAGCAGTGCTTCCTCTACTATGAACCGTTGTGCACATGGAAGTGGTGATTATTAATTACAGTTTGGATTAGAGCATAAAGTGGTTTCCCAAAGCTTAAATAATAAGCACCTAAAGAATCAAGAGGAAAAATATTTATAGAAAAGATGTTTGCTTTCCCTTACATGTATTATCAATTGCTCTCAACTGGTGTTTTAATTAATAAGGTGTGTGATTTTTTAATTTAAACAAGATTAAGTCTCTGGAAGAAATAATAGCAGATGAACATGAATTATGTAATAAAAAAAATTCCCAACAATGGTAGAGATGAAGTGGTTATCTAGAAACAGAAAGATTCTTGTTCAATTCTTAGAGGGGACTGCACTGATTAGCTCTATTGTTGAAGTGCATTTTTTTCCACTTTAGATAATATTCACTTATTTTCATATCCCTTTTAGGACTTTATTATGTCTTTTCCACACTCCAATGCATTTCTCTTAAACATTTTCCTACCATGTGCTATGGCATAATCAGAAAGCAGATCAGGGAAACTGAACTCCTTGGCTTGTCCCAAGAAGGAGTCAGAAGAGTTCCTTGAGAATATCTCATAAGCTGGAAATGACTCACCAGGCCAAGAAGGTCAGAAAACTGAGACTCACACTTTATTCTTCACTCACTGTTTACCTTCGATCACAGAAGGAGTTCTAACTTCCTTATATTTCCACATTTCCACCCCCATTCCCCTTTCTGACTTTCCAAGTCTAATGCAAACACTTGCATCCTTGTGGAGAAATTTCAGTGGTCTCCAAAAGGATGTGCAGCCTCCAGTTTGACTATCCTAGACCCTGCTACATACAGAAGTTGGAGATCTTTCAAAAAGCACATGGAAACACTACCGTTTTCAACAAGGAATAACAGGGATCATATTTCTACTCTTACCTGAAAAAAACTGGGGAAAAAGGAAGAAAAAAGCAGTTAAAATACATGAGACAAGTTTTAAGCACATTGACATGGGGCAAAAAAGCAGGCATCCCTGAAATAGGGTCAGTAAGTGAAGTGAACCCCACAATCTCCCCAGCTTACCACTTAGACTTTCAGAAAATGGGGACACTGAGGCAGAGGCTGGGAGTCTTTCTCAGTTGTAGCAATGAAGCTGAGTGGCCAAGGAGCCACGACTGCCAGAGTTTGCAAGGCACAGAAATAGGAAAGAGAGAACTGCAGAGAGAAAAATTCCGAGAAGGTTGTCCCACTAGTCTTGAGAAGAGAGCTGATCATTGTACCCACGGCTGGAGAAATGGCCACTGGAAAAAATTGGAGGGAACAGTCCTTGGGGGTTACCAGATACAGCTTTTCTTCCCACCAGCCAGAGTGGAAAACTCATAATTCAGAGTGTCAGAATATTCAGAGCAGGGGTGCCTGGGTGGCTCAGTTATTAAGCTTCTGCCTTTGGCTCAGGTCATTTCCCAGGGTCCTGGGATCAAGTCATGCATCAGGCTCCTTGCTCAACTAGGAGTCTGCTTTTCCCTCTTCCTCTGCCTGCTCCTCTGCCTACTGTGCTCTCTCTCTCTCTCTGTCAAATAAATAAATAAAATCTTTAAAAAAAAAAAAGAATATTCAGTACAGTTTTACTTCAGTGAGGCAGTTAGCTCTGGACTGAATATGGCTCTGCCCACCTAATAACATTTTAAGAAGGTGAAAAGACCCATACTTTTTTTCAAGTCACATAACCAGATCCTAGAATAAAGTCCAAAAAGAGTTATTCAGATACAAAAATTTTCAATGCCTAATACGGCTAAATTCACAATGACTGGCACACAATAAAAAATTACCAGGCATGCAAAAAAAAAAAAAAAAAAGAAAGAAAGAAAAATACAAGTGATAATGAGGAGAAAAATTAATCAAAATTGACCTGGAAATTATGTATACATACATTATACATACATAACAGAATTGGTAGAAAATGATTTTTAAAAAAAGGATATTAAAAACAATTATAACTATATTTCTTACTTTCAAAAAATTAAGTAGAGACATAGAAATATAAAAGACCACATCAGGATTTGGGAGATGAAAGCCAGTATCTTTGGGCCCTTTGACTCATGGCACACATTTCTGTTATCAGATGAGCATGTCCTAGATCTCCAGGACAGCACGTGCCTACCCTACAGATAACAATACCTACCATATTGCACACCTAGAACTATGCTAAGAGGGTAGATCTTACGGTAGGTGTCCTTATCACAAACACTAATAATAAGTAATAGGACGAGAGGAGGTTCTTGGAGGTGATGGACAGGTTTATGGCAGTGATGCTGGCTTCACAGATGCTTACTTATCTCCAGACTTGTCTAGATTACATAGTTAGGTATAAGTTTTCCTATGTCAATCATACCTCCATTAAGTGCTTTAAGTTTTACAAAGATGATATGGAAACCACACTGTCTAAACTAGCAAATTCAGTGAATGGGATTAGCCGATGATTAGATATCGCAGAAGGAAATATTACTGAATCTGTAATCAAAGTAATTGATCGTTTCCAAAATAAAACACAGAGAAACAAGATAGGGGGTGAGGAAGGTGATGCAGCAAGCATCAATGAGTTGCAGGATGGTTTCATCAGCCCGACATGTGTGCAAGGAGTGGGAAGAGAGGGAGAGGCACAGGATTAGTACGTTATAGTTGCATAAGCAGTAACTCTGAAACTCAGCTTAAAATAACATTCATTATCTCATGGAGTTTCCAAGGGTCAAGAATCCAGGCACATCTTAATGAAGTTTCAGGCGAGGGTCTCTCATGAGGTTGGGTTTGAGCCCAAGGCATCTGAAGCCTCCACTGAGGCAGGATTTGCTGAAAGCTCACTCATGCAGTTGTTGGCAGCCTCCGTTCCTCTCCACACAGGCCTCCCCTTTTGGGTATTTGGGTGTCCTCACTTCTCCCAGATCAGAGAAAGGGAGAGCAAAACAGAATTCACATGGTACTTTATCACTTAATCTTGGAAATAATGTAACATCGTGTCTGCCCTATGGTAGCTGTCCCTGGCAGAGCATGGGGAGAGACCGTGGCAAGAAGGTGAGTATCGGGAGATGGTGACTGTTGGGGGCTCTCAGAAGTTGCTTACTATTAAGGTCCAGAAAAATATTTGAAAAAACATGGATCAAATAATTTCAAAATTTGATAAAACTATAAATTCACAGATCCAAAAGACTCAAGAAACCTCAAGCACAAGGAATATGACAAAAAACACACCAAGATCCATCATAAACACATTGTTTAAAATCAGTTATAAAAAAAGGAATCTTAAAAACAGCCAGAGAAAATCTTCTACACTCCAAGGCAGCTGAAAGTTACAAGACGGATGATACTAAGTATTGAAGAAAATGTGGAACAACTGGACCTCCCAGACACTCACTGCCAGTGGACTATGCAATGGTGCAAATGTTTTGGAAAACAGTTGGGCAATCTCTTTAAAGGTGAGACACATCCCTATCATAGGACTCAGATTCCTATTTACTCAAGAGAAGGAAAAGCATATGTAGATGGAGACTTGTACAGTGTCTTTAGCAACTTTATTTATCGTGGTTAAAACCTCCAATTTCCATCAGTCAGTGAACAGATCAACAGCATGGCCATGGAAATGTATTCCTGCTCAGAAATGCAAAGAGATGAACTACTGATCCCGTACATGAACTACTCAACGCCATGGAGGAATCTTGAAATAAATATGGTAAGTGGAAGACAAATACAGAAGAGTAAACTGGTCTGGTGATAGAAAGTACGTGTGTTCTCAACTGCAGGTGGAGCCCCGGGGGATGAGAGGGAGAGACCGTTTTGGGGAATTATGGTGCAGATATGTTGATTCTGGTGATGGCTTCATGGAGGGTGCCCAAATTTATCATGTTGTACACTTTAAAAAAATGGACAGTTTGCATATCCATTAGACTTCAATAAAGTTGTCAAAAACAAAGACCACACCCAGTATAGACCTACCCCTACTGAGCTTGTCTGTTCAGTGGTTCCTATAGAAACATAATTTGGAGAGCTACCCCAGAACACATCTGCAATAAAATAATGTCTGTGTCCCACCCCCAAATTTTCATATGCTGACAGCCTAATCCCCAGTATGATGGTATTTGTTGGTGGGCCCTTTGGGAGGTGATCAGGTCATGAGGGTATAAATCTCATGAATGGGACTAGTGCCCTTATGCAAGAGACCCCAAGGAGCTTCCTGGCCCTCTTTGCACCATGTGAGGATAGAGAAAAGTGAGCAGCCTGTAACCTGGAAGAGAGCCTCACAGAACCCAACCAAGCTGATCCCTTGATCCCTGATGGCCCAGCCTCCCTCCAGAACTGTGAGAAATCCATTCTTACCACTTCCTAGCCACCCAGTCCGTGGCCTTCTGTTGCAGCAGCCCTAATGGACCAAGATAATGTCCTATCCTAGAGAACCTCAGATTCACTGAGGACAAGATCACATCCAGAGTCAGACAGAGAACCGAACAGGATGAAGTGTTTAAGTGCTACACTTCTACACTTCTACACTTCTTCTCAATAGGATCGTGGATCAAGGCATCCTAAAGGTGGTAAGTCTTCATTTACAAGGGCGGGGCAAGGTCTGCAGCGTGGAAACAGAGAAAGAAGGGGTGCTGTCTTCTCAAGTCGGGTTAAAACAAACAACAATTTTTAATCTTCCAAATAGCTGTCAGTTTAGAAAGATGCTGTTTATCCCCAAAATGTCTAGTTTTAGCCCCTTGTGGTGATGAAGACTATGTTTATGTGATTAATAGCAGAACTTGCATGTAATATTCCCAGCCCATGCTCCCGCTTTCATTTGGGGACAAATGGGCAATTTCCTGGGTCTTGTTACTCAAGGAGGTCACAATTCTCATTCCCTTACCTCTTCTCGTGCCATTGGACAGGGACATATATGTGAAATATTCAGGGGCCAATGTCTGCCTCTCCCTCACTCCTCCACACCATTTGTCTCTTTTTCTCAGCATTTATATAATGAGCAGAATGTGAGGTAACATGTCTGTGAGTCTCCTTTGAAATCTTTTCTTGGTTATCTGGTTGTCTGCAGTCCACAGATCAGTGCAGTGGACAGCTCAGCCATCGATAGTGAGGAAGACAGAATCTTGGGCAGCAGGTGCCAAGCAGCTCCTCCTGGATCAGGGGAGACGAATGACAGGCCATAAAGGCCAAGGTTAGAGATGACTTTCATCTTCAAGAAGTTCATGGCTCATTGAGTCATCTACATCAACCTTTCCTCCAAGACTGAAATTTCTCCAGAAGAGAAAAATGAAAAAGGAAAGGAAGGGAAGGAGGGAAAGAGAAAGAGAAAGAAGAAGAAAGGCAAGAGAGAGAGAGGAAGGAAGGGGGAGGAAAGAAAGAAAGAAAGAAAGAAAGAAAGAAAGAAAGAAAGAAAGAAAGAAAGAGAGGGAGGGAGAAAGAAGAGAGTGTGAGAGAGAGGGAGAGAGTGAAAAGAAGGGAATGAAGGAGGAAAGAAAGAAAAAAAGGAAGGAAGGAAGGAAGAAGGAAGGGAGAAAGAGAGAAAGGAGGGAAGGAAGGAACAAAGGAATGAAGGAAGGGAGAAAGGAAAGGAGAGAGGAGGAGGGAAGGAGGGAAGAAAGAAAGGAAGGAGGGAGTGAGGGAGGGTAGGGAGGGAGGAAGGAAGAAGAAGGAGAGAGAGAGAGAAAGGAGGGAAAGAAGGAAGGAATGAAGGAAGGGAGAAAGGAAGGAAAGAAGAAAGACAGAGAAGGAGGGAGAGAGGAAGGAATAAAGAAAGAAAGAAAACTTATCAGTTGGGATTTAAAATAAAAACCAGGCAAGTTGAACACAATACCCAGGCACTTAGATTCAAATCAAGCATGAGATACACGATTTTTATTTTCTATAAGGATGTGGAAAGGATAGTTTTCAACATGTTTCCTTACAGAAATCTTAAAAGAAGTCTAAAAGTGGAGAGAAAAGGATAAAATCCTCATTCGTCCATCCCTTACTTTCAACCCATTTTGTTCTTTAATCAGAGAGAATCGGGCAGTACCTACAGGCATGCATCATGGGCATCAGAGATCAGAGGTAGAACAGCGTTGACAAAGCAACCCTGGGCTTCTGAGTCTAAGTCCTCTTCCCCTTCTGCAGGGTGCATGAGCGGGAGCCAGCTCCTTAACTTCTGGCCAGACTTCACTCCAGCAAAAGGTGGATGTGAATATCCACACGCTGGGATCATCGACAAATCAAGGGAAGCCCGGAGCTGGTCCCGTAGCAGCTGCTACGTAAATGCTGCAGTTTTGCTGTGGTTTCTGTATTCAAACCTATCAGGCAGTCATGCCCAGAAAACAGACAAGAAACTATCACTCGGGCCAAGTCCGGACAAAGGCCTGACTCTGACACATGTGGGATTTTCCAGTGTTTTCTGGGAAACGAGCAATCAATGGCAAAACGCCTCAAGTCCATGCACGTTACAGATAAAGCAGATGCATTTTCAACGGCAGGGAATGAGAAAGGCTGCAAAGAATTTTTTTTTTTTTTCTTTTTAATGCTGACTAATGTTATAGTGACTCGTTAACCATTTACTGTCCCTGGAGTGTTCAGTGGTGTTTCAATGAGGAAATCCTAAAACACACCGGAGGCAATTGGAACCTCCAGGGGATACTTGGCAATGTCAAAAGACATTTTTGATTGGAGATATTTTTAGTTGTCTTGATGGGGCTGGGGTGTTACCAGCATCTGGTGGGTAGGGGTCAGGGAACATTCTAGAATGCATAAAACAGCATCACCACCCCCAGCAAAATATTACAGAAGTCCATGTGCTGTTACTACCAAGGCTGAAAACCTCTGAGTTAGCTCAAAACAGATCAAGCTTTGAGGTCAGACAGAATTATATCGAATCCCTGCTGTGTGCTTTACCAGCTCTTTACCTTCCTGTGAATGTCTCCGCTATGGTTTGGGGAGGAGGACACCCTGATTGCAGGTTTATCTGCTTAACTGAAGATAATCTGAAGGCGAAGTGTTGACCTCTGAGGCTGACCCACAGAGGTACCCATGAGTGGACACTGTTAACCATTGTTCATTGATTGCTGCAGTGTTTGACATTTGGAATAATAATCCTGGATTTCTTTTGCTATAAAATCCTTGGTGAGCGAAGTGGAGAGCTAGATCCTGGGAGGAAACCAACGATAGTCTCAAGTGGCCCATGCCATCCTATCCTGGAAGCTGGGTGTGCAGAAAAAGAGACTGTCTGGGGAAAGTTTGCTCACAAGCACCCTGGGTGGGGGTTGGTTATCAGTCGGTGGGACTCTTTTGGTTGGGAAATGGAAAAAGTCGATTTTTGTTAACCATGGCTCTATTGATATTTGGGGCCAGATAACTCTTCATTGATGTTGGACCCTACAAGGATGTTCAACAGCAGCCCTGGCCCCTTGAGGCCAGTAGTCCCCCACCACCACACCCTCAATGCCCCATGCCTCCAGACATCGCTGAATGTTCCCCTGGGAGAGATGGGAACTGATTTGGGCCCCTGATGGTGGCAGTGAACCTTCACCCTCCGCCTTCGAGCCATCCCTAAAACAGACATCATTCATTAGGCACAGCCCTGAGCCGCTGAGAGCAGACCCAGTCATCATACCACGCATGCATCAGACAGCCACAACAAATCTGTTTCTTCAAATCCTCTTCCCCATCCTAACCTGCACTCCCCTGTCTGTGCCTCCATTGCTACTCCGCAGTGTTTTAAACACCACCTGCCCCTCAGGAAAGGCTCCTGTGTGTTGCTGTTGTTGTTTTTTCCCTGGATTCACAATTATCTTGGTCATCCGTGCTTCGCATGCCATTGGTTCACCTACGACAATCTTCCTGTATGCTAGATACCATTAAGATGCTTTCTCAGAGATCCCTGAATTTCCCTCCTGTTCATTAAAATGCCCGTTTCTCCAAGATGGAAGTGCTAGCCATTATTTTTCAATATTAATGTTATTGTTTTTCTGAAGCTTCTGTTGTCCCGTAACTCAAGGACCCCTTGTCGAATCCCATATGTAGCATGTTTATTAGATGTAATATTTTATCGCTCGGACTCAGTGCCTGACACTATCATTTCCTTCTTATTTCAATAAAAATGATCTCCTTCCTTGCGGTTCTGACAGGAGCTAATGGTTTTCTTTATCACAGGAGAAAGTAAGAATGAGGCAGCGCTAAAAGACAAAATGAACTGTATATATTTGTGCCTTAATTCAATTTATAGCATAAACTCCAATCTTAATCAAGTAACTTCATAACTTCAGATATAAGAACAACAACAACAAAAGCCACTGGGAGAGTTAAGGGCCTCCAATTTTTCTGGATTTGCAGATTGTATGTTTGAAAAACGATGTCCAAACACAACCTTATGGAAACAGAAGGCACCTGTCACAAATGCTCCCATAATTTTGTATTCCTTCTTCCTTCCACCATTCCTTCCTTCCTTCCTTTCCTTCTTTCTTTCTTTCTTTCCTTCTTTTTGAGTGTATATTGCCAAGTGGGGGGCATTTCTATCAATGTCGTTTAATTAAGTGCTAATAGAATCCAGTACAACTATCACCGACAGAAGCACAATATTACCTGTTTGATGAGAATTCTTTGCTGCATGTAAATTCCAGGTGGATTCTGCCCAGCTTTGTAGTTTTATTAGGAATGAAAAAAAATAGCATATTCAGTGTACAATTAGATCATGAACATTCCAGCAGGGAGCTGAGAGTTTTATAGCAAATGCTAAACAATTGTGCAAATAAAGGCATTTAAAAAGCCCCACCTAGATATCATATAGAGAAGAAGACACGGGCCAATGTTGAAACTCTTGTAAGTATGGGGACGTGGATTGGTCCTGCCTGAAAAGGCAACTGGATGACAGTGGATCACCCCACCCCCACGTAAGTGGCTGTCGGCATTTGTGGGGAGGATCAATGTTTTTGCCTGGTTCAGATCACATGCTCTGAAAATAATCCGTCGGGGTTCAGGATCCTGCGTCTGCCACTGCCCAGCTGTGTAACCAGGGCAGACATGCCTTAACCCAGGCAAGTGTCAGATCCTATAGCCAAGAATGTAGCCGCTCAGCGCACTGTCAGGATAAAATGTCACGTCTGAACAGTGTTTAGCTTGTGCCTGGTACAGAGTAAGAACCAATACAGGGCAACTCCACTCTTACTCTATTATCTTGTTGCTATCTTTGGTCAACATTGTTACATTGTTACATTCAGCCCTGGGGGTTCTGACTTGGAATGGACTGGAAGACTCCATTCAAATGTCAAATTCACCAGCACTTATAAGGTGCCTACTGGGGCAGGGCCCTGCGGAAGGTGCTGTAGGGAATTCAGAGATGAGTTTGACATGATCCCTGACTCCCATGGGCTCATTAGCACAGAGGGGAAGTGTTCACCAACACCAGCAGTTACATGTTAATGGCATATCTCTACAGTGACACTTGGTATGTTGCTGCAGTTCCACATGCTGTGGTTTAGGTAGAAGTGCTAGGAAGTATCCTAGAGTGTGAGCTCCTTTGGGGCAAGGCAGAGGCCTTTTCTGAATCATTTCTGCATCCAGCCTGGATCACTCACTCCTATGTTCCTTCAGCAAAGTGTTTATTGAGACCTGCCAAGTATCAGGTGCTGGTAAGAAAGCCAGGTGGTGACTGAGGCATAGTTATGATCCCTGATCTTAAGGACTCTGCATTCTGCTCAGAGCAATAGACAATGAATAACCAGACTCTCCCATCATAGCTAGCAGGATATCTGGCACAAAACACTGAAATCTAGTTGGCCCTCAAGACGTACTTACTGAGTGAATAAGTGAAAGTAAATGGACACATGTACACAAAGTCATCTCAAGCAGACAATGACATCCAATATAGAAATGGGATGCTCTGAGAGCTTATAGCAAGAGGACATGAACTGTTATCAGGGAAATGGAAGCTTCTAAAGGAAATGATGAGGCATGGGAATATTCTATTGTGTTGATACACAAGACTCACAAGACTCCCGGTGAAAACTTTCCTTCAGCTAAGCTGTGGTTCTTCCAGCCTTTCTGGTTCATAATTTTCCCTTCTTGCATTACAAACTCTGTGTTTTGTTTGGGATATCTGTCATCTGGGTGTACAAGCAGAAATGTGAAGCAGAGTAGGGATTGAGAATATAGATTCTAACCTTCTTTGGGGACCCATACAGTTTGCTCCAGAAGGAGCTCTTGAGAGACCTTTCCAGTGGGAATTCTGCCAGTGAGGTCACACTTGGAAATATTAACACATTCCATGCCTCTGCTCATTTATCCACGGGTTGCATAAGTCATAATTTTATTTCCCTTATGAGTCAAGCTCTGCTAGATCTTAGGCTACATGGTTAGCAATACCAGATGGTCTCTGTTGATTGCTTCCCTTGGCCAGTATCATTCTGCAACCTGAAGACAGCTTTCTTTTTTTTTTTTTTTTTTAAGATTTTATTTATTTATTTGACAGAGAGAGATCACAAGTAGGCAGAGAGGCAGGCAGAGAGAGAGAGAGGAGGAAGCAGGCTCCCTGCTGAGCAGAGAGCCCGATGCGGGACTTGATCCCAGGACCCTGAGATCGTGACCTGAGCTGAAGGCAGCAGCTTAACCCACTGAGCCACCCAGGCACCCTGAAGACAGCTTTCTTGAAGACAGTCTGCTCAGTAGGGCCGATGCTAAGTGGATGGAAATATAGTCTGTGCTTGTAGAGGGGTCCTGTCCAATGATGGAGACAGAGGCATTAGCATCTGAGTTTAATACACCAAGATGGCTACAGTTTTTGCCACAATCTCTGGTTTGCCTCTCATCAGAAGTGGTCAAGTTGGCTAGTGAGAAACAGACGTGGGTGGGTCTTTTTCTGTCATTATTTTAAAAAGCAAGAGGAAGAAACAAGGATATTTATACACAGAGATATGCAAGAGCTGACTGGTAGGTCCACAGAGCTGGTGGGCTGAGAATCACAGGAAACCCAGCACAGCCTGGGTCTCCACAATTAGGATGGGATTCACGGTAGCAAGTGTCGGCTGAGTTGCAGTAAAGTTATCAAACTCAGTTCCAGGCTGATGATACACAAAGGAAATAAATTTAGCATGACCTCAGGATGCTTCTGAGCTGATCCATCCACTGACCACAGGTAAACTTACTCCCCGGTGCTTTCTACCTCCCAGTTTTCTTTTGATATCTACAGGGTCTCATAGCAAGATTCCAGGGACCAAAATAGTAATTATTATATCAAACAGACATCATTTGTTGATACCCACAAGATGCCTTGTCTATTATCTTGCTTATAATCCTTAATCTGCATCTTCCTGGTTGAGTGAACTTGGGCAACTTACTATCTCCCCCACCCCTTATGGAGGAAATAGTAGTTCCGAACAGGTAGAATTGTGAAGACATGCGAGATAATGTAAGTGAAATTCTTAGAACGATGCCTGGTGCAGTTTGCCACAAGTCCTTACAAATGAGGATAAGGCCCTATTAATGATTTATCTTTTGCACTGAAAAAACTAAAACTACCGGAGACTGCTTTACTAGCACCACACCATCAACAGAGAAGTTTCTGGAAAATTCCAGAAGGGCATGGGCAAAATTGAAATGGAGGAGAGTGGAGACATATAGAAAGCTTGTTATTAGAACATATAAGAACCCAGTGGCTGCTCTGCATTTGGAAACTCCAATTCCATTTGTCTCTGTGCGGGGGGGGGGGGGGGTCTAAGCATTAGTATTTCTTTTTAAAAGGCTTTACAGAAAGAGCTAAAACATCAGGTCTGTCTTTCAAGAAAGCCTGTACTGTTTATCTGTACTGTCTATTCTAGAATAAAATAAAAGAGGGAAAAAACATAAGGGAGAGTGCTGGGGTGAAACAGGCATTAAAAAAGGAAAGAAGGAAAGAATAAAGTTTATGAAAAACCTTTAGAGAGAATTCAATGCAATCATTTTCTTGTTTAAAATTCAGATATGTATAAATTGCCACTTTATAACATTTCATCCCAGTGACCTTGGCATTCTTCAGTCTTTGTCAAACAGTTCATAACAACGTTTATTGTATATTAATAAGACCAAAATATGTATTCTATGCAACAGGTTCTGTGGATATTTTTATATAATTTTCCAACCATTTATTTTTCCCTAAAATGTAGTATGAGGAGAAAAAACTATCGATCTCTCTGATTAATTTTCCATTTTCTTGTGGCCTAACCATATCAATAGAACCGACTGAAACATCCTCAAAAAATCATCATCCCAGAGCCTTGATGATATTCCTAGGTGCATGTGACTCTCGGATTTATTTATTTATGGGCTCTTTGAATTATACGGAAAGATGAATTGAATACTCAGTGTCCAATTTTTCTCTATTTTCAAATTTATGTTCAATGCAAAGTATAAACTGATTTATGTTCAAAACAATGTATAAACTGAAGACCTCATTTCCCCCAGAGTGTTCATGTATAAATTCATTAAAATAACTCCCTTCCCCCCACCCCAGTGATACTATTTATTACACACACACACAAAGGAGCTCTCTTCTGCATTTTTCCCATCTTCATCGACTCAGTGCTTCATCATTTACCAAATGTCTGTGAGTGGAACAAGAAGTGATTCGAAACCCATCTTTTTTTTTCCTCCTTCTTCTTTTTGCCTGGCCCAATCCACATCAGCACCAAAGGAGAGAGGAAGAAAGAGAGACATGAACACGCAAGAGGCAAGAGGAGGAAGGGAAGAAGAAAAACAAGGGAGATGGGAGAGACCAAATGGGAGAGAGAGAGCCAGCCGGCGTGTGCCAAGAAGGAAGACTCAGAGCGGGCGTGATGGATAACTGAAGTGAACGTGTCAGGATGGTATTATGTAAATTACCAGGACAGCCACGCCACGCACTGATGATTATAGAGGATGTGAGCAATGGTGTGGTCCTCAGACCCTCGTGGGTCTTGTTATTTTTCTTCCCTCCAACTACCCTTGGGGTGGATTCTTCCTGACCCCAGTCCTTGGGAAAAGAAAGAAAGAAAGAACGAAAGAAAGAAATCTGTAAGAAATAACTTCCCCTTCACCAACACAGACCTCTCCGTTCCCCTAGTCAAGAAAGCTTGGGGGTGGGGAGGGAAAAGAAAGACAAAGTGGAGGGAAGGATGTGACATATCTCTCCTAGGATCCCTCCCCTCCCTTGGTGCCAACCAGACGTTTTCAAACTGCCTTTTGTTTAGATCAGTGAAGAATTTGGCTTTATCAAGCATCTTGATTGTGCCTCAGTTTCAAGGACAGCACCTAAAGGGGACATCTGGAAGCAAAGAGAGTGGCTCTGAATTAGAAGATAAGAGTTACCATTTTATATATATAATATGGCCCATGGGAATGTGTATTTTTAATATGCTAATATTAGGCCATCTGCATTCTGACTGGGGGAGGAAAGATGGATTACATCTACAGAACTCCGCTGATTGCAGGTGAGAGTTTACAAGCTCACAGCTGAAAATGTCCTATACAACTTTGCAATTTGTAGCTTCTCTCCAAATTAAAAATGTATGCAGAATGAAAAAGAATGCCCCAACTAATGCTCAGTATTACTTGGTCCTCATTCATTCATTTATATTCATGTGTGTAAAATATTTATTGACTACTCATTGCATACCAGGTCCTCCCTCCACAAATTGTTGGGACCACAAATATTAATACCAGATAGTTCTGGCCACTGAGGAATCATCAGCCTCATGGGGAAGACAAACATGGAAAGAGATCATTACAGAACAGCATAATACTAGCTTTAGTGGAGACCATGGTTATTGGAAAGAGTGACTATCCTCCCTTGGAGGGCACATTTGTCTGCTTTGTCTCTCCTCCTGGCCTGTCAGTCCTTGGAGTGAGCTGATCACGCTTGGTCTTTTTAGTTCAACCCCAGGTATTACACCCATGGCAGAGTCATGGAACGCTAGCTTGTTTTATGATTATTTCAAAAAGTAATGTTAGGCTGTGGGATTTAAAAGCAAAATGTTTAAGTATCAGATTAGTCCGATTATTCTTCCTTTTCCTCAACCCATCCTCACTGAACCACTAATGTCTTCCAGATTCTGAGGTGGGGACAGCTCTGTGAACAAAGCAGACGCCATCCTAGTCATCAGGAAGTTCATTGCCCAGTGGAGGAAAGAGACATTCGTTAAATAATCACAGAATTCACAAGCATGCACTGTGATGAGAGCTGGAAGGAAAAATAGGGTTTTCTAAGAAAGTCTCCTGAGACTTCATCTAGTTTGACTTTCAAGGAAGATTTGAAGAAATAATGGTCCAGCTGAGATCTCAGCATGAGTAGGAGTTAACTTGTAGAAGACGCAGGTAGAAGAGCAGGTGTGTCAGGCATCTGGGGCAGAGAGAGAGAGGACCATGGGCCAAACCCTGAGGTGAGTAGGAACACACTCAACTCTAGGGATTGAAAGAAGGCTGGATGGCTAGAGCAGAAGGAGAGCAACAGAGAAAGGAGTGGAGCAAGTTGAGGCTGGACTGGCAGAAGGTGACCCGGTCATAGAAGGACTTGCACTCACTAAAGGGATGCTACTGAGAGGTTTTAAGAGTCCTATGTATGGATCACAGATTAGAGGGTGAGATTCCTGGGGGAGAAAACTCAATGTACAAGACAAGTATCACCACTGTTGACCTCATGACCATAGGGATGGCTGGTTCTACCATACCATTAGCAAGACATAGAGAAGCAGATGGAGGCAGAATAGGTTTTAGTGTGTGGAACTGACAGAAGCTAGCAAGTGAGTGAATGCGGGAGGGCCAGCTAAGGAGAAAGCCATTCCAAGAATGAATGATGCTTTGATTCTGATATGCCCCATTGGATAAATGAGCCATTGACAGCACGTCATGGAAGCGCACCCATATATTGACTATGTAAGCCAGCCAATTACATTCCAGCTAGATCTGCAAATGGCCCCTATGTATCTAGCAAACACTTGCCATACTTAACCGTTTCAGGCACATTGCTAACTCCATACAGAGTATCTGGTTTATTTGTGATGTAGAGAAGTAAGGTTGTGATTTTCGTCTCTACGGGCTTCATTCGCTCAGGTTTCCAAGACTATCAACAAGATGAAGAGGTCAATGTGTGCCATTTCTCGAAGCCTAAGTGGGAAAGAGAGTTCCTTATAGGACTCTAACGGACTAATGAATGTCAAACTAATGAACTGACTTGGGACATGGATTGTGCTTTGTATTTGGGGCTGGAAGACCCCACTAATACTGCCATGACCCCTAACCAGCTGCATGGAGCAAGCTAATAAGGGTAGCTACAGAATTTCTTTGAAATTATGTGAATCTTCAACACCAGCATGGTCCTGCCACAAACCCCCTATGTTGGCCCTCCTCCTGGAGGTTAAGAACTTGGTCTCTTAAAGTTGAGAGCTCAGCCAGATGGTAAATTTTTGGGGTGCTCACCCGCTAATCCTTAATACTTTCAGATAGAGAGAAGGAACACATATGACAACACCACCCCACCTGTCCAGCAAACTCTCAATTCATCTGGAGACTGAAGATCTGATTTTAAGTATTGGGAAGGTCACTTATACCTTCTAGGTGCTGTAATTTCTTTAAGTCACTTTCTTATGACTTCCCTTGTAATGGGGCTCTAACTTAGGGTTTTCAAACCCAGAAATGCAATGTAAGCCCTCTGCACACTTACTCCAGAAAGTAATGTTGATGTGTAAGCTTCTCAAGCTGGTTTCTGCTTTGCTTCCAAGTGTCCCCCGAAGCTTTATTCATGAGTTTGTGCCAGGATCAGGGCTCAACTGTTCTTCAGGAAGTATTTGTTTTTTAAATTTGTGTTATGGTATTGTGTGAGACCATTGAAGGAAGTCCTTGTCTGCTTCCAAGTTCCCATTTGACCTCAGTGCCATAGTGCTGAGACAGACATGATCCATGTCCTGCTAGGGGACACGGAACTATTATTTCTCCTTTCTCCATCAGTAGAAGAAAAGAGCACATTGTCCAAAGCTTCAGAAACAAAAAAGCCTGTATTACTATGACTCCCATACCTCCTATTCTCGAATTTACAAATGTAATAGTGTATCTTCTCTGAATAATGAGCCCCTGGGGCAGGAGGCAGAGAACCTATTGTATTTTTCGTGGGCTCCCCAGCACCCAGTCTTCTGACTGGCACATAGAACACGATCAAAGAATGCTGTTTGAGTTGGATGACAGCAGTAATACCAACAAATTACTGATACTAAATAACTGTTTAAGGAAAATGTATCTGGAAATGTTGAGAGTTATTACCATTATTACTATCTATCTGGTATGTGCCACATGCTAAATGCTGCATCGACACTATCTTATCTAATCACTAGGGGCTCCTTACCAAGCAGGTTCCATGATCAGCCCCATTTTCCAGATGAGAACTTCAAGGCTCAGAGATACTAGATCACTTGCCTAGATTCACTGAGCTCACTGAGTGGTACTTCCAGGGTTCAGAGTCAAGTGTCCTTGCCTCCCACGTCTGAGAACTTAGTCATGATGTCATGTCTGATTGCCATCCTCTCTATTATCTCGTCTTAACATGATGTGTTAATTAGAATACAGCAACAATTTATATTAGTTACTAGTAGCCATAGCCATATGCACAGCACTAAAAATGCAGAATGTTCTCAAATGTGAAAAACTTCAGGGAAGATAGAATTGGAGTGTGCCTTTGAAAAAGTCAATGATGAAACCCAGTGAGGCAAAAAAAGCCAGAAGAATATATTCAGGAAAGAGGAAGCTTAAATAAAATTACTGGAAGTGAGTACTGAATCCATCTAAATCAGAAACTTCCACCAGACTTCTGGAAAAGTCGTGACGGCAGCATGCGTGGCAACAAAACCTCAACAAAGCAAAATTACACAGTACGGAACAAGAAATTATGGAAGGTGGAAAAGAGCTGAGAAAACTCAAGATGGTTGATTGTATCATCTATGGAGATGAATTAATCAATATTGTGTAAAACTGATAGTTAAATAGAAAAAATGGTTCCAATATTTTAATATTTTGATATTTGATATTTGATATTTCCTATTCAAAGGTAATAATCTAAAAATAAATAAAATTTAAGTTCACAGTGATCTTCATGGAACTATTATTTTTAATAAAACACAGGGAATAAGGAAAATCTATACAAACAATCACAGAGCCAAAGAATAATTAAATTCTGGTCGAGTGGAATGATAATTGTAAAAACTGAAAAGTGCTTATGTTAGTGGCATACAGTAAGAAAAGCAGAACGCCTCATTATGTGTCCACCATCTTTGAAAGGGTGTAAAAAGTTGTACACACAGAGAGAAAAAGTTTAAGGATCACAGCCACACCCCCTCCCCACACACATACACATACCAATAGCTTTTTAAACTCTGTTTTCTAAATGTCCTGGACAGAGCTTGATAACACAAGCATCTACAACACAGAGCAGGTCCTCAGCAAGCACCAAGAGAATGGATGAATGGATTCTTTGCTCTCCTCTCCCCCCACCCCTGCCCACCGCCATCTTTTTAAACTGTCATGTTCTTGCTACATTGCCTGGTAAACCTAGAACCCAGTGGCATTCTGATCTCCCTGTCAACATATTTTTAACCTGCTCAGTGATTCAATCAGTATATGCTACTTTTCAAGACTGGTGTATTTGCTCTAGCTGGAAAACAGGTCCTCCTCCAGGAAGCCCTTTTCTGATCATGAAGGTCTCCATCTATGTAGAACCACAGAGGTCAGATAGGAAGTCTGTATGGATTCGTATTTTAATCTTGTTTGCTTTAGTGGTGTGGAGCCCAGGACCCTTGTGGAATCAGAAGTAGAGAATCAAGGGCATGAAAGACACAAGTTCTGTTCCTTAATCCAGATCCTTCATTTTGCAGATGAGAAAATAGACCGAAGATGTTCAGTGATTCATCTACAGCAACATATTATGTTGGTGAGTCATTCGAATGCCTACTTTTTAGAGGGCCAAAGTCCTCTTGCAATGTTTGTTTGACAAAAAAAAAAAAATTAAAATTAAAAATAAGGTGCACTTTGCAGTTAGCAGAGGAATAAAGTAGGTGTCCAGTGGTAAGCGCAGACAATGGCACGAGAGCACCCAGGGGCTGTGGGCTGAGCTCCTGGGTGATGGAGGAGAAAGGGAAGGAGAAGGACCAGCTGATGGCAAAGTCAGGATCCAGGTCTGCAACAGAGTTCTTAAATCCACATTGATTCCAAGAATGCCCCGTTTCTTTGGTATCCACACTGCACCTACTGCGCTATTGCTGGGCAAGTAGATGAGAGCCAGCACAGTCCCCGCCCCCGAGAAGGGATTCATGGTCTAGAACAACCAAGTCAGACCCAACTTGGTAATGCCAAGTAAAATGGAAGGTAAACCCAAAGTCTCTGATTACCAGAACCAGAGACTAAGGGGCGTACCAGGCTCTCAGCTAGCCAGGACTGGGAGTAAAGCAAGACAAGAGAAGATAGTCTCAAGTAACGGCGTCAATAGATGAGACCCCTTTGTGCTCACCTTGCTCTCCAGTCTGGTGTCTAGGTCAAGGTTAAGGCTGTGGTACCCAGTTCTTGGGGTCCAGCATCCAGCCAGAATTCTGAACTCCTCAATATGGCATCCTTTCTCTAAAACCATTTTCAATTTTTAAAATGCTTATAGTACTTGCTACCTTTTAATCTTGAAATGTCCTAGGTGGCTGTTTCTATGCATGTGTCAGTGTGTTCACAATAAAATTAAAAAATAACACAAATGAGAAGAAAGATAGGAGAAATAAATCTATTTGTTAGGGCCCAAATATCCACTGTGGCTGTTCAGTATATAAAATATTAACCTTATTGCCGGCTTTTATTTTAATAAGAATCTCTTGGACTAAATAATGGGAACCAAGTACAGTAATATACTTTCCAACAATGCTATGGGCAGCCCCCTGGGACGATCAGGGGGGACTTGGTAAGTGACACTTGTACAGGTTTAAATTTGAAATTGCATTTAATTTGTATGTCCTATTACTTAGTTGAAAACATGTACCTCTAAGGCAAATGCAGACGGAAATGGGCATCGAGCTAAAAATATTTGAGAGGCAATAATTTGCCTTAATGGCATCCACACCTAGATGGGGAAAGTAATGAAGCATCTCAGGGGAGGGATTTCTTTGGCTTAATTTGTTTTCACGCTGTTACCAAGTTGTCAACCTGAGGACTGCACTGAGAGCCGGCTCCTGAACTTTTCTTTTGTTTCCTCTTCTTGAGCAGACTCCAACCCATGCACTTTCTTCCATTTACTTACGCAGCATGCAGCGTTTAGGGTGTGCTAGGCTTTGTTCTAGAAGTGGAGGGACACGCATAAACCAGAGAGGCCCCGCGATCGGTGGCCAAGCTGGATCAAGGGTCTCACCCACATGGCATTACCTCATTTCCTTTCCCTGTGACCCTGGGGGCGACTGGTGTGAAGACCCTGTCCCAGAGACGGTGGCTGGTGGTCATGTTAACCAGAGGCAGTTAGAAATGGGGAAGACACACGGGGAGAGGTAAGGATTCACCTTCAAAAACTGGCAAGGGTCAGGCCGGGGAAAGTGGGTTCTCCAGTCATGTGCAAGGGAAAACCTCAAAGGCCCTAAGGGAAGGACATGGGAGTGAAGAAAGAGGGATGGGCTTGGTGCACACAGCTCCATGCCTCCTCCAGGGCTGGCGACCCTCAGCCCTGTTTCAGTGCTTGCTGTCCACAGTGGGTGAGGGGCGGCCACCCAAAATCAAGGTCCACTCTGGCTTGGACAATTCCTGTGCACATCAAATACTCAGCTGAGCACTTTAAAAACTGGCCATTAACCCTACACTGAAATGGAAGCCCAGTCTAAATGTCTCCGAGTTTACCTACATTTCACTGCTTGGGACAGCCACACTGGGATGTCGATACAGATCTGTGGGCCTTTGTAATATCCTACAGAAGAACTAAACTGGAAAATTCTGTTGTTCCAAGAAACAACGCTGAATTTCGCCAACTCATGCTCTTTCCCTTTCTGTCTACCAGCCCAAACCCCTTCTCACTAGTCTCCCTGAGAGCTGGGGCTTGTGGTCCTCCCTGCTGTGGGGCAGGAATAGGAGGTCCTAGGGTAAGGAAAGTGATATAAGCACCCAATAGCTGGGGTTCTTTCTCAGGAGCCCCTGGCCCCTAGAGGTCCCATCCTCCAGCCTCCCATGAAATATCCCTTTCCTTTTTTTTTTTTTTAAGATTTATTTATTTATTTGTTTATTTGACAAAGATCACAAGTAGGCAGAGAATCAGGCAGAGAGAGAGGAAGAAGCAGGCTCCCTATTGAGCAGAGAGCCTGATGTGGGGCTCAATCCCAGGACCCTGGGATCATGACCTGAGCCAAAGGCAGAGGCTTAACCCACTGAGCCACCCAGGCGCCCCTATTCCTTTACTTTTGCTTAAGCTGCTCAGTGTGGCTTCAGTTGTTGGTAGCCCAGAACAGTTCAGACCACAGACAAGGAACATCTTCATCCTACTATGGCCATAGCCCATGCCCTGTGGAAGACACTTCAACACCCACTTTCTCACTGGCCAGAAAGAGAGATGCTACTCTACATGTGTTGTGAGGGTGGGCACCATACCTGATTCCCCACATGTTCCTCAGATGGTCAGAACCAAGCTTGACGTGAGAGGGACACTGTTAATTTGAAAGATATATAAATGCTTGTTGTCAATTCAGTTAATATCTTTTCCTGATGAAAGTAAAACATTTCCTCAGATCTACCCGGAAGAAAGGTTGTAAAAAAGAGGTTCTTTCGTGGAAGGCAAGACAGCATCCCGGAGTACCAGAGGATGGACTTTAATGAGAATGACTTGGCTCCTAATACAACTTCCACCACCTATATGATGGAAGCAGCTGTGTGAGCCAAGAAATTCACTGTAACTGTGTGAGGCTGGCTTTCTGCATTTGTAAAACAAGGTTCATGCTATTATCCACCCCCATAGTGTTCTGGTGGAATTTAAAAGAGATAGTGCATGTCCAGCACTCAGCATGTCCAGCTTATGGTAAGTAGGTAGGGAATAATAGCTATTATCAAGAGCAGTGGTAGTATATAATATCCAAACAGATACTCCAAGTTTTATTAAGATAAAAGATAAGCTAGGATTCCGAGGTTGCTCTGGAGCAAGAATATTGTGTGGGAGATTTGAAAGGGCCAGTCCTGGAAGTGACACTCTTCATTTTGACTCCCATTCCATTGGCCAAATTTCAATTATATGGTCATCCCTGACCACAAGTCAGAGTAGGGAATGCGGTAGAGTTATCTGGAAAAAAGAGAAGAAAAGGGGTTTGGTGAACATCAAGAAAGTCTCATCCACTTAGAATCAGCCCAGTGTCTATAAAAATCAGGGACTTGAACCCAAACCCCGATTCTGCACTAGGGGCTCTTGCACTATCCTATGAAGGTGCTGAGGGAGATGCAGGGGGTTTCCACACAGGTGGGATTATCTGGTCAAGCTTCTACCACCAGTGATGTATTCTGGTTCTCCCAAGTGGGAGGGTTTAGCGACATCATCACATGTCAGAGAATCGCAGGAGAAACTTTTACTAGGAACAAGTACGAGTCTTGAGATCTTAAGCAAATAACTTAATTTCCCATTTGTATTTTCCTCATCTATAAAGCATAATTGCCATCAGAGAAAGGGATTCTAATGTGTCTGGAGTTGGCCTGATAGATTAAGCACTTAAGAAATGAAATCATTGTTTTTGTGGTTCTATTTCTACACCAGGAGAAGGGAAACACTTTCTCTCCTGCTTTCCCCTGTTGGTAGGGTCAGGGACTCAAGTACATTGGAACTCTGAGTTCCTGGGTCAGGCCTGTTCCTGACTCTGTCTGCAGCCAGGCACAGAACTGAGCTACATCTAGCCCCACCCCTTACCCCTGGGTCTGGGAATTCAAGTTATCTCCTTGTGCTCAAATGCACTTCATCGGCTCCAAATCAGAACTCATACACCAGAGTCCTGACTCAACCAGGGTATTCATACCAGTTGCCTGTGGCGGCCTTTTGCGTGTCCCTCAGATTTCAGCTGCTCCTGGATCTGCATGCCGATTTTGAAGCAGGACTAAAATAGCCATTCCTGTTCCCCAGAACGAATCCATTTGCACCAAAGGTATAATGAGAACTGCAGATTTTGCAAGAGCTTTCATACCCAACAATACACTTTAAAAATCCCATCAAACATGTCCACTTGACAAAATCCCCTCTTCTCCGCTACATCGTCAAAAGGATTCATATCCCTACCCTTCCCTCATTAGTCAGCTTTGATATTTCCTGTCTCCTTCTGCTGGTACCTTCTCCTTGAGAATCCCAATTGGCCTACCTGCCGTTATGAAGAAAAACTCAGCCTTTTCTATGTCTCTGTCTTGCTACTGCTATATCCATACCTTCCTAAGAGTCGGTAGGCAATGAGGGGCCCACCAGTCTCCATGATCTACCCTCTTTAGAAGACGCAGAATGGTTCATAGAATTGCTCCACATTGCATGCATGGAGTGGAGCCAGGATTCAGAGAGATTTGGTATATGAACCAAGGTCATAATTCTCCCAAGTATAAATCTCAAACTAAATGCCTTTTTTAAAAATCTCTTCTTCAACTAAATCATATGGTCTTTGCTTTGGAAATCAGAACTATAGGGTCTGTCTGTTCTGTCTAGTTTCATGTTATGGAGTTGGGTTGGTTGGACGTGGCCTGCCCTCCTGGGTCTCATCACAGGGAGAGTTTGGTTTCCTCAGTCCAATGAGGTCTACAGCTTTTAACTTTCAACTATCACTCAATTCATTCACTGACAGCTTTTTTTTTTTTTTTGAAAACCAATCAATCAAAAAGAACATGTCTCTTAATGAAAGCACTTTAAAACATTTAAATGCACACCTTTGGGTTCTGAAAGCCCACAGTGTGCATTTTTAGCTCCAAGTGTTCCAGTCTGAATGGCTAGAATTTATTCCCCAGAGAAGTTTGCCTACATGGGAGACTTTCATCCATGTGTTCTCTGAAAAAGAAAGCAAGTGATTGACTTGACTGAAATGGATGGACATATTATGGAAATGGAAGGATACGTGTATTTATGTTGCCATTTTACTTAAATTGATAAATGTTGGAATATAATAGGTATAGAGAAACCAAAATTAAATCAACAAAAATGCCTGTGTGCAGAAGGTTATTGGTGTGTTAAAATCCAAAGTTGCGTTGAGAATTCCCCAGCAATATAGTTGCCCTTATCTGAATATTATGGGGGAAAAGAAAATCTCAATGTGAGATTTAAGAACTCCAAACTTTCATCTCCCCTTAGCTCATTGAAACCCACAACTGTCTAATTTAATTCTTGGAATGTTTATAAACTGAACATGGTGGTGGGCAGATAAAAATTTGCAGGATGCTTTGAAAAATGATTGTAAACTGAAATCAGTGATTCTAACATCTGGTCTTCAGATCCGGCAGGGGTGGGGGGCGGTCCTTGAAACCCTTTCAGTGGGTCTGTGATGTCAGTCAGGACTGTTTGAAATAATACCAAGATGTTCTTTGTGGCTCTTTTTTTTTTTTTTTTCTATATTGACATTTGCATTAATGATGCAAAACAACAGTGGGTAACAGTCCTGGCACTTCAGCCTTAGTCGAGACAGGGGCACCAAACAGCATTGGTAGTCATTATTTTGCTTCCAGGTTTATTTAAGAATATCCTTCAAGAAACTGTAACAGTTATTCATTATTCCTGACCTGGAAGTACAGGAATTTATTACTTTTCTACTGCTTCTACACAAATTGCCACCCTGGCTTCAAAGCCACACAAATTTATTTATCTTATAGTTGTGTAGATCAGAAATCTAACACGGGTTCCTCCATGTGATTTTAATCAAGGTGTCGGCAAGGATGTTTCCTTGCCTGGCAGGTGCAGGGAAGAGTCTGATTCCTGGCTTTCCCCAACTTGAGAGGCTGCCAACATTCCTTCGCCCATAGCCTCCTTCCTCCACGTTCAAAGTCAGCTGCACTGTCTCTCTCTCTCTCTCTGTCTCTCTTTCATGGCCATGTCTCCCTCTCTGCCTACAGCCAGGAGAAGCTCTCCACTTAGAGGACTGATGTGCTTAGATGGGGTCTACCCAAAATATTCAGGATAATCTCCCCATCTCAAGATTCTTAATCACATCTGCCAAACTCCTTTTGTCACGTAAAGCTCGTGAAAACATTCACAGCTTATGGGGATTAGAATGTGGACACTCTGAGGGGCCATGATTCTATCTAGCAGAAAGCCTTAAATAGTATTCTGATTGATGACACAGGTATGCAGAAATTACTTCTGCTACATACTGAAATATGATGGCCATCTCAAGGAAAGGCAGTTGTGTGACTGAGCTGTGAGCTAAACCAGTGTTTTCCTCATGGAATACCATTTTTACTTGAATCGACAATTTACAAACCATGATTATTCAGATCTTGGGGTCTGATGCACACACCTTTTTGGAAATGAACAAAATGAGCTTAAAGTTTTTACTTCAACAAATTTGTTGCCAATAATAAAATTAGAGCTTTCAATTTAAAATTAGAGCTTTGTGGGCACCTGGGGGGTTCACTTCGTTAAGGATCTGACTCTTTTTTTTTTTTCAGTGTTCCAAGATTCATTGTTTATGCACCACACCCAGTGCTCTATGCAATACATGCCTTCCTTAATGTCCACCACCAAGCTCACCCATCCCCCCACCTCCCTCCCTTCCAAAAACCCTCAGTTTGTTTCTCAGAGTCCACAGTCTCTATGCTTCATCTGACTCTTAATTTCAGCTCAGGTCGTGCTCTTAGGGTCTTGATATGAAGTCCTATGTTGGGCTCCAAGCTCCAAGCTCAGTGGGGAATCTACTCCAGATTCTCTTCCCCTCCCTCTGCTCCTCCCCCCACTATCTCTCTTTAATCAAATTAAATTAAATTAAATTAGAACATTGGACAACTTGTAGGTGCCTTCATGAACCTGGTCCCTTTCCAATATAAAAGAATTTTCTGATAAGTTCAGTGGTAATATTAATGAAGGTGGTTTTTTGGTGATACATAAATGAATGTTCAGTATCTGGAAGATGTGCATAATTCAGTGAACCAGCATTTTCCAAATCACAGATATATGATGTTTCAAAGTCATTTATGAAATCTATCACTGACTACATTTGAAGTTCAAGACAGACCAATAGATTTTAATATAACAGGGCATGAAAAGCTCATTGATATAATTGGCTAACTCTTTAAGAAACCACCACTTGTTGAGTTTTGGACTAATATCAAAGAAGAATATCCCAAATTATCTGAAAAACTATTAAAATACTCTTCTCTTTTCCCATGACACAAATATGTGAAGATAGATTTTCTTCATGTACTTTAATCAAAAAAACCTATCACAAGACATTGAATGTAGAAACAGACATGAAAATCCAGTTGTCTTCTATTAAGCCAGACATCTAGAATATTTATAAAAATATAAAACACTGTCACTCTTGTTGGTGATTTTTTGGGAGAAACCTCATTTTTTTCATTACAAACACCTCATTTCCTTTATCAAATAATGGCTTTGGTATTGTTATTTAAAAATGAATTAATAAATAGTTATCCTAAGCATTTAGGATATAATATATGATAATAATATCAGGGATAGAATTATTAAATAGAAATATCTCAAAAGTTGCTTCAACCAAGGTGATGAGGACTCTCTGTTTCAGTTTACTGAGGAATCAATTTACATGCAGAATTCACCTCAAGAAGTGATACTACATACCACAAAAAATGGGAATGTGTTGCTTTCACTGGTCAGTGTAGTGGCAACTCTGATCTGGCCATTGATATTCCAAGTTTTTCTTCTCCAGATCATGTGCCAAGACACAGCTACATCAAGAGCAAACTCACTGGGATACATACCTCTTGGGCTCCACAGTAAATGAAACTCCTTCTTGGTCTTCTCAACCTTGTAAGATAAAGGGAGGAGCCCTAGAAATGTATTTAGTGTCGGGTTCTTAACTCATATGGAGTAGATGGCACATAAACGTCAAGGGTTTCATTGAGCCATGTTGAGGGCCAAGTGTCTGATAAGTTGCATCAGTGGTGGTCGAGTGTCCATGGGTAATCCTCATTGTGTCTGCTAAACCATGTGCCATGAGCATGTTTTCTGGAAGTATTCATAGCAGTTTTCATCAGCTTTTCAAGGAGGCCCTCCAAAGGAAGTTTAAGAACTGCTGGATTCTTGCCTCATTCACCACATGCTTTTAGCTCATTTTTGTTCCCACAGCACTTTGCTTGTTGGTCTGACACCACTGTTAACACACTCTGAAGAATGAACTGTGTTCTAATTAGTGAGTAAGCCTGATCCTCAAGCCTGTGAGCTCTAGTGAGGTCAGACCCTCATCATTAATCTCCTGTATTTACAAATATAATAGGTGCTCAATAAATTCTGTTGAATTAAATTAAATTATCTCATTTACATTTAATCATATGTACATTCAAAATGATAAATTTTTAAATAAGTCCTACACAAATGATATACACTCATACAGAAATGTATACGTATATACAAATCACTTTCATGTATGTAAAGCAACTGGCCCACATTTATTCATTATCTATTAATTGAGCCCATGTGTCAAGCCCTAGAGACAAGTAGCTAAAAAAGATATCCTTTCTGTCCTTATGAGCACACCATATAACTGAGGCTGTAAGTGTAAGGTTTCAGAGGAATAATACATGTAACCCAGGGATTTGGGGAAGTCAGGAGGACTTTTAGGAAGCCAGGAATAGAAGGTCACCCAGCCTGTAGATGAAAGAGATCACTGGAAGTTTCTAAAAGGGAAAAACCCTTAAAAAAAAGAAAGAAAGAAAGAAAACTCACAAGAGAGGAGATATATGGAAAGAAGACCAGTGGAGAAAGACTTTCAGGGAACAGAAGGTTCTCATGCATTTATAAAGAAACAACGGTATGAGAAATTATGGTACATACACACACACACACACACACACACACACACACACACAACCAAGCCAAAAGGCCCTAGCTTCAGAAGCACCATTGATTTATGTAAAATTTTGGACAAGTCCTTTCTTCTGGTGGGTCCTCAATTTTCCCATCTGGATGATTGGTGGATAAGACTACATCAGTGGTTCTCACACCTTGCTCAACATTAGACTCACCTGGAGCACGGTTCAAAATAGTTTTGCTCTACCCTGTGTTCAGAGATTGTGGTTTATTGATCTGGATAGTGTCCTGACATCGGATCTTTTAAAAGGCTCTACAAGTGATTCTGTAGAGAACCACTGAACTAGTTAGGATGTGATTCCCTTCTGGCTTCATTCATTCATTTCTCCACTCATTTTCTCACTTATTCCTCTACACCCTAATCACAAAATCTTATGGAATACCAGGCATTCTATGCTATTTTTGAGATAGCAAACAGAACAAGTCCTTGCCTGTGTTTGTGGAATTTACATTTCAGCAGACACTCAGATCAATATGTCTCTCACTTCTCTGTCCCATTGCTCGATTTTTCCCACACCCTCACTACTACCACCTCAAGATCAACTTACTCTAAATTCCTAAGTACAGTTATCCAATCACATGTACACCCATAGCTCCAAGTGGAGTTCTGACCAGATTATTTTCTTATTAATTTGCTCCCAGAGAAATATTAGTATCTTATTTCAGTGTATATGTCAAACATTCCCTTTGAGGACTAATTCATTTGGTCTAAATTAATTAATTAATTAATTAATATGACATTTTTTTCCTAAATGATGTCAACCTGAAACAACCAAACAGTGCAGTCTCCTGGTTTTGTGGTCATCAGGGCTGGTCACTTGGTCTCCCTGAAACGTGGTTTTCTCATCAATAAAATGGGTGTTGGAATCTTGGTACCACTTCTAACTCTGGTAGGCAGGGCCAAGTGAAATTTTGCCTGTGGAAGAGCAGGGTGCACTCTAATGCATTATGAAATCATCAGGTACTATGAAGTATTAAGAGGAGCTATTGGTCAAGTGCATACCCATTATGTACTACATCACATACTTTACATGATTTATTGGATGAAAATCTTAGTGACAAACTGGTGAGGTTGGTACCAAGATCCGCATGTTTTAGATGAGGACACTAGAATCACTAGAGGCTGATTAACTTGTTCAAGGTCAGGGGTGTGGTCAGGAGCACAAGGACTTCCCTGTAGGTGTTCTTGTTTAGGTGGCTTCATAGCACACCATTCCACTTCCTTAGAAACTACGATTGTTCAACTAGAGTTGCTAATTTCTCCAGGACATACCAAAGTCTTGGGACTTTGGGACACCCAAAGGGCACTCCATAATCAAAGAAGGCATTGCTCAAAAGCACACACTTCGCACCTGGTGCCCCAGTTCTAATTGAAAGTGAAGGATATCAGGAGTTGGAGACACAGGAAACCTGATGGTTGTGCCCTGTGAGATTCCAGGCTTTCAGAGTGTCCCTCCACTGATGGCGTCCTGGTCCCCAACTCTTATGGAGAGACAGCCAATGGGTGTCCTGCTAAGTGATGGCTGATCTGGTGTTTGTGTAGAACAGCCTTGCAGCAGAGGGTGCAGAAAGTCCAGGAAGGGCTGGGCTGTCAGGAGATGGGGTGTAAATGTAAACCAGGGGGTGAACTGCCTGTCCAGCCGACCTGAAATTAAGCAAATGACCACCACTACCCCAAGGTGGGTAGTTAGTACTTCACTGCATGTTCCAGTGAAGAAAAGTTGGCATTGCTCCTTTCCTTATTATATGCTGCTCCTTCATCCTGTTCAAAGATCAGCTGTGTAGCATTTTTAAGGTCATGTGAGCAAGTATGGTTTTTTTGTTTATTTGTTTGTTTTCGTTTGTCTGTTTTTATTTTTTTTTTATTTTCAGAATAACATTATTCCTTGTTTTTGTACCACACCCAGTGCTCCATGCAATCCGTGCCCTCTCTAATACCCACCACCTGGTTCCCCCAACCTCCCACCCCCCACCGCTTCAAACCCCTCAGATTGTTTTCTAGAGTCCATAGTCTCTCATGGTTCACCCCCCCCTTCCAATTTCCCCCAACTCCCTTCTCTTCTCTAAATCCCCTTGTCCTCCATGCTATTTGTTATGCTCCACAAATAAGTGAAACCATATGATAATTGACTCTCTCTGCTTGAATTATTAAGCTCCTACTCTCTTTGATGCACCATTCCTAAACCTTCTTTGCAATATTATCTCATTTAAACTTTAAAAAAAGCTTATAAAGTATACATGATACCATCCATAAGAAAACTGAGCTTTGGGAAGGTAACATAAAATTTCCCAGGTACCAACACTAGGAAGTGTCAGATTCATGTCTGGAATTCAGATACATCTGAAGCAAATACCCATAGGCTCTTTCTATCATACTTATTTCAGTAACTTTGCCATCACTCAAAACAAGCTTGAAATGTCTTTGGAATTCCTTTAGAGTCAATTTCCAAGCAAGCCATTACCTTATGAGCATACCTCACCTTTGATTAATAGCTGTATAACTAAGCTCCCATGTTCCAACAATGGCAACCTTATTGAAATAAGTATCTGCCTTCCCTTGGAGAATAGTTTAAAAGGCACAAATCCATTTAGATAAATGCAATCTAAGCCGACTCTGTCCTATAGAATTTTCTATGATGATGGAAATGTTCAATGTCGGTGTTGTCCAGTATAGTAGCCATGAGTCACAGGTGACTATAATAAGAACTTAAAATGTGGCTAGCATAAAGGACTCTTAACTCTACGAAACAAAATGAGTGTTGCTGGGGGGGGGGTGCAATCGGGGGATGGGCATTAAGGAGGGCTACTTGTTGGGATGAGAACTGGATGTTGTTAGCAATTGATGAATCACTAAATTCTACCTCTGAAATGAATTATACCATATATGCTAATTAAATTAAATTTAAATAAATTTTTTTAAATGTGGCTAGAAAACCAAAGAACTGATTTTTAAATTTTATTTCATTTTAATTAATTTAAAATTTAAATAGCTGCTTGCAGCTAGCAGTTACCCTATTGGCTAGTGCCATTGTAGGATACGTGTTAATAAGGCAGCAAAGACATTGAACGCAACCAATCCCGCCATCTTGAAGTCACAGCCTGTGTGTGCCGTGAGACTGAGAAGTTAACTGCTGGGCTTACTGGTCCATGGTCACATATTCTGTGCAGGCCAATAATACTCCATAAGAATTATTGGAAAGAATTATAGAGCTATGGCTGGAAAAAGCCAGTCACAGTTTGGAAAAGTGACACCTGAAGAGACACAGCTTTGCATTGGGCCATAGTGACTTGGAGTCTGAGTTTCTCCTGGGGCCCAGACTCCTCATCTTTGCTTCCCCTGTCTTAACCCACTGCCAGCTCTCCCTCCGGAAGCTGAATCAATAGGCCTATTGTCACTTCAAAAGGGTAGACCTGAGATTCAACACTGGACCAGCCAACGTGTGGTCTTTGAGCTGAGCATCCAGCAACCAAAAGGAGACACGGTGTTTCCCAGACAGAAAGGTACTGGAGATCCTACAGAAGAGAGTAAGTGAGGGTCAAGCCTGGGACAGCAATAACCTTTCCTCATAACCTGCCTGCACCCTTCCATGTTAACATACTGTGAACGGAACAGAAGTGACAAAACCAATCCATCACCCCAGAGCCAACACAAAGAGGAATAGAGAGGTTAACAGAAATTGATGACATCCCCGCTGGAATTTTACACTGATTCGGCCAGCCCTACGATTGAAATAGACAAAGATTTATAGTCCGAGCGAGGACGCTGGCTCCTCTTGATTGCCTTGATTTTTTTTATGCGCTCCTGCATATTTATTCCCAAGCTCATCACCGGCTTGTAGCATTAGAATGCTGATTTGATTTTACATTCCAAGAGGAGCAGGCATTATGCAGCCATTTGCATGATGTGAGAGAAATCACCAGAACGGTTTCTGATATCAGCGGCCAAAATGATCGCTAATGTTCACCTGCAAAAGCAGAATTGTGTAATATTTTTTTTAAAAAATTCAGATTTCCTTTTGCTTCTCTCCGTATAAAAATAAAAAAGAGGAATTATTCCATATCCTGTGGATGAGAAATTGTATTTTGTCATGCCTCCGAGGGCTACAGCGGCGCTGAGCTTTTATGAATTTGTTTGATATCAGGGCTATGCGTTTCGAGTTCCAACACAAATCCACCCCCCCACGACATTATTACTGAAAGCTTTTATCAGTTCATTGTGACAGAAAATTGATTATTATCCTTGACATTTGATGGATAGCTTTCATAAAGGGATCTTTTTTTTTTTTGCCCCCTTTTTTGGATTTCATGTTGGCCTACAAAGTGCCCCCCCCCCACAACAACAAAAAACTTTCTTAAGACATGAGAAGAATTTCTCCATTCTCTTGTAAATCTTCCTCTAGGCATCTGCAGTGGGGGACCAAGAGCCTAAGAAAAAAAGTTGAGGGGAACGTCACATCTGAACCTGCTGTTCTGTCTACCCTGTATCTGGCAAGGAGAGTTAAGGAGGACCCAAGAGACAGGACCTTGGGACTCTCAGATAAGATTTTAAGGCTGATCCATTCCACAGTTTTATATTTTGTCACCAGAAGAATTCTACCCATGACCATAAATAAAAAAAGCATATGGAAGAGAACTGTTTAAAACTCTAGTCTGCATTCAGAGAATGATTAGGTAACGTTATCTGGCTGTATCAAAAAGTCTACTAACCAGAGCGTAAGAACCATGACCGACTGCATTTGTGCAGTGTACCCGCTCTCTATCTATCTGCTGTACCTTTGTGAGAATGACTACCTCTTCCCTTCTCTCCAGAAAAGCACCCGAGGTCTGGAGAACAGAAAGATCTGACACAGGTGCCCCAGCTCAGGCGTGGAGTAGACAGACGTCGCACCCCTCGTTCTGAGCGGACATGCCCTGCTCATCCTCTACCTCCTGCCTCCTTCTCCATAGACTACTCTCAGAGAAGCATGGCAGGCATCAGGAATAGATTTTCAGCTTAAGCATTCACTCAAACAGGAGCACACAAGCACATACATGCAAAGAAAGGTCACACCCAAAAAGAAAAAATCAAGTCACGGTGAATCTCAAACTCCTCGCTCGTGCTTCACTCTGTCATTTTTCCTGACTTGACGATCTTTTTCGGCTCTACTCCTGCCTCCCTACAGGCACCTAGGAACCTTCATCCTTTGTTCAAATTTGAGCAATGTCATATTAGCTTTTGTTGGAGAATTTGGGGCGGGGCTGCCCAACAGTCTTCATAGTCAGGAACCAGCATCTGAGGAGCAACATTTCTAATCTACGTAGCACCCTAGCTAATGTACTGCGTGCTACCAATGTCCCTTTTCACCTGCGCACTTTGAGAGGAGAAATCCCGGCATCTTTTCGAAGACGGGGGCCTGAGGATGCTCAGCGGCTACCTCAAAGTTGAACAGTGCCAGGAGCGGCAAAGAGCCAAACCCACCTCCTCCAGGATTCCTTCTGCAACCTCCAGTTCCTTTCTGTACAAGCACATTTGCAATTCCCACTCCTTTGGAGAGACTTTAGGTTTTGTTAGGCATTTAAATACGTCCCCCACCCCCACCCGGACCCCACAGCCTCTTTGCAAAGCGTTGACATTTCTAATAAAGCAGAAAATCTTTATTACGTAAAAGATCAACTTCTTCATCTGGGACTGTTATGACGTATACACAGGAACTTACCTACTTAGGAAAAAAAAAACACTTCGGTCACCAGGGAACTAGAAAGTCACCAATTTTCCTTATTTTCCCCATGACCTCACTTTATGCCTGT
The DNA here is from genome assembly GCF_020171115.1 of Neogale vison. NCBI lineage: Eukaryota > Metazoa > Chordata > Mammalia > Carnivora > Mustelidae > Neogale > Neogale vison. The sequence continues at coordinate 6,815,332 of NC_058103.1, read as the reverse complement.
CGGAAAATGCACTTGTTCCTACAGTCCCTCAGGGATGTTATAATGAGAGCTGATCGTGTATTAGAATTAATAGAAACAGTAGGTGTCTAAGAGAAGAGGAGACTTAAAATAGTTCATTACGTGTAGGAGGCAGAAAACTTTATTTGATGAATCAAATGGTCTTCATTAAAAGTGAACTTTTCCTGGGAACTAGAGGTGTCACTTAAAAATACGTTTTTTTCTTATTAAGAAAGAGAAATTAATATCTGATCATTATAGAAACTTTAGAACTGAGAGAAGTGCACTCAATAAAAAAAAAAGAAACCATACACTTGTAACTTATGCCCCCCAAAATAACCACAATAAGTGTGATTCCTGGCAGCATTTTTTTTCTTTTTTTCCTAAGTGTTTATGTATGTCTCTGTGAATTACCAAATTAAGATCATATGGCAGGTATTGGGTTTTTTTCATACTTTTAAAAGAATTTGACTCAGCTTTGAATCCAGAGTTTAGACATTTAATATTTTGAAAACTTGTTTTTTAATGGCTATTTGGTGTCTAATATCTCGGCCATAACAGGCAACATATTTCTCCTTTATTTAAGTTACCTCACCATTAATTAACAATTAAGCTACTTCTATTTTTCACTGTGCTAATTAATGCTGTGGTATACTTTGATGCCTGAGCTGCGTGAATCCCCACATGAGGTAGGCTTTATTATTCCATTTTTCAGAGCAAGAAATAAAAGTCAAATATGTGATTTTTCCCAAAGCCACAGAGTAAGTGGTCAAAGGAAGGCCAGAACTCAAACATGGAGATGTCCACTTCAGGGTCACAAACATGTTCCACAACCCTAAAGTTCAATAATGCTACTGGGAAGAATTTCTTACAACAGTGTCAAATCATGAGCCTTGGAAACAGACATTCCCACCTGAACCAGAAGAGAAACACTTAACGCCTAGTTCCTTGTTTATCTCTTACCAGCTCTGTGTTCTCAAACAAAGGACTTCGCTGGGGTCCCCGTTCATTACCTGAAAAACAGGTATTTTCACTCTCAGTGGTGTTGTTTTGTAGATTAAATAAAAGCATCGAATATTTAAAAGTATATTGAAAATGTGAAAGTGCAGAGTAGGCTTTCAATAAAGGTCGGTTTTACTATTGCTACTAATTATTGTTTAAGATTGTCAGTAGCCAGTGGAGTTGTATTTCCTCCTGTCTAACGTCTAATAAGTAAAACTTGAAGTCTATCGAGCAATTTTTTTTTTTTTCTCTTTAGTCAAATGCTGAAGACTTGAAAGAGATGGTAGCAAGACAGTCTCCCAGAACTGACCTCTCAGCAAACCTTGGACCCTCAGCCCGGGGCAGTTGCAGAAAAAGAATGATCTGGAATTGCAGAGATGGAGAGACTGAGGTGAGCTTGCTCTAGGTCACTGGTGGAGAAAACGCCACAAGTACGATCCCCGTTGAGGAAGAAGCTACTTCTGAAATGACACTACAGTACGTGGAAATAAGTAACAAAATGTTCAACAGCCCCAAATCACCCCTTAATGATATGTCCTCCATCATAGGCAAGTTTTAGAATTCTGATTCCTCTGTGGTAGCCCTCCCCCAAAAAAATCTATACTTGTATCTAGGTTTATGCAGATATGTATTTATGTAGATATATGGATATATGGAGAGAAAGCCTCATATCTAGTGCTGTCCTCTCCAATATGGCAGCCACTAGCCACAGCCACCTGCCGGCCATTGAAATATGCTGGGTCCAAACGGAGATGTACTGTGCCCATAAAATCCACACCAAATTTCCAAGGCTTATTAAGAAAGAGTGAATGTAAAATATTTCACGAATGCTTTTTATTTTGATTGCAAGTCAAAATGGTAATTATTTTGTGTTCAATACATGATTAAAGCTAATGTCACCTGTTCCTTTTATTTTTCTAAAGGGCTACCAGACAGCCACTAACTGCATATGTATCTTCCACATATCTACTGGGCAGTGCTGCTCCACAGAGAGTCTGTCATGTCTAAAGAGTCTAGAATGACTTGTTCCTGCGTTTCTATTACACTGGATTCATTGGATCCAGACTATCTGTGGGAGGAGGAGGGAACAATGTTCTGAAGTAACCCCCAGGGGAGCCCCTGTCCCTGCAGCCCACCCACATCTAGGCAGAAAATTCTCTGGTCATTCCTATAGACTGAGTGGAAAATTATGTATTATTTTCCAAAAGTGACTTTCAGAGAGGAAAGAACTGCTCTACATATGGATTTTTAAGTATCTGGAAAAATCTCTCAAGTATTTAGTGCAGAGCAAAAACAAAGAACAAAAAAACTTAGTTTCAGCTAATTTTTAGGTACTTTGCCCATGCTTTACCTCACTTGATTATCCTAATGGGGTTCTTTCTTTTTTCTTCCTTTACTTCTTGCTTCTTCAGAGTGAGGTCAGTTAACTTTCAAAGTCACTGTGAATTTTCTGAAGCAGAAGAGGTGTTTTTAAGTACAATTATGCAGGATATGGAAGTTTCTCCTTTTGAAAATCATTTTCATAGCATAAGTAGAAATCAGGAATTCTCAAGTTTCTTAAATGATTGCTTCCATTATCCAAAAAGTTGTTGTGTCTGAAAATCAGAGGGAATAGAGGAATTCTTAAGATTTTCAAAATACTCATTTTCTTTAAGAATTCTCAAGGAGATAATTCTTGAGCTGAACTGCTAAGTTAAGTACTACTGATGTGATACCTTTTAAAAAATTCTTGATTTTATAAAATTCAAAACAAACAAATTAAAACCAAAAAAAGTAAATTGATAAAGTAATTGGTAAGCTTCAAGTAGTCTGTTTAATTTATTTATTTTTAAGATTTATTTAATTCACAATATTAATGTAAGTACTGTGTTTTTCAGGTATTTTAGCTAGACATGTGTAAATCAATTAATGAAATAATTATAAGTACATATTTGGCTATTGCATCTTAATTCTGAAAATTTTATATTTCAAGTTTACTGAAACTTTATTTGGATTTCCTTGTTGGGAAAAAGGGGGTATCAGGAGTTAACATTTTAGCAGATGTTTGTGTGTATATATAGATATACAAATACAGACACATACATATATACATGTACATATATACATATGCATATATAAGATATAGGTTTGTGTATATATTACACATGTGTATGTATGTGTACACATATTTATACATATATACACACATACACATATACATATACATAGAGAAAGACAGAGATTTTAAGGAATTGGCTCATGAGATTATGGGGACTGGCAAATCTAAATTTTGCAGGACAGGTCAGTAGGTTGGAGACAGAAGGAAGAGCTGTTGCTGTAGTCTTGACTTTGAAGACTAGAGATGCCCCCCCCATTTCTTCTTTTAGGGGGATTTCAATGTTTTTTCCTCTTAAGACCTGCCTCATTTACCTGATGGAAAGCTATCTGTTTTACTCAAAGTAGACCCATGTAAATGTTAATCTCACCTAAAAACATTCTCACGGAATCATCCAAAATAATGTTTGACCAAATATCTGGGCACTGTGCCCCAGCCAACTTGATACATAAAATTATCCATCATAAGAATGATTCTTTTGGGATACCCTTGAGACCCTATGTTGTGGGATCTGGGTGGGAGAGGGGGGAACGGGTGGAAGACAGAAGCGTAAGGCTACTCTTAAACGTTTGTCCTAACAGAACTGCGGTAAGAACAGCACTATTTTGAATTATCAAAGCAGTGTAGTGTTCATGCCTGTGAATCCCACTGCCGTGAGCTGCCCACCGCTGCATTAATGATACATTGACAGAGAGGAAAGAGAGCAGGAAGAACAAAAGACTCTTCCTTGAGGTTCCAAGTAGACATTTTGCCTCTAAAGAAAAGCAGTGGTCTTGAATGTACGTATTTTTTTCCCTAGGTAAAAAGGGATTTCATAAGTTAACAACAACAAGAAAAAAATAGTGCTTGTTTCTGTATCAAGGACAATGGTCAAAATTCTGAGTCTGAACATTTACTAGATGGTAGACAGTAGACAGTGACGTGGGATATGGCTTTGGGTCATCTGCTGCGTGACTGGGTCAGGAAATAAAACTTTGACAAGGTTGAGGGGAACTGGGGTAAGTTGGCTGAAAGGAGACGGCGGGGAGAACGTCCCTCACAGAGCTGAGGCTCCCACCCCCAAGCCTTTGTCTGAGATGAGGGAACCTCCCCTAGAGATATCACAGACTTGGAGAAGGCATCTGAAACATGTGGGTTATGTGTCACTCCCCTTCTGCCTGGTCCAACGCAGCGTGTAGAAAAAAACAACGGTGGAAATTCAACAGTTGTACGAATAGTTTCGGTTAATTTAGTCATTGACCACTACATGATGGCTCTAGGTTGTTCGTTCTTCTGTGCACTCATTCGTTGTTTTGTTTTTCCCAGTGCTTATTTACCATTTACATAACAGCGCCAGGCCCTGAGGAAGGCGTCAGCACACTGGATGTCATAGTCCTTGTCCTTAAAGATTTCACACTGTAGGGGCGCCTGGGTGGCTCAGTGGGTTAAGCCGCTGCCTTCGGCTCAGGTCATGATCTCAGGGTCCTGGGATCAAGTCCCGCATCGGGCTCTCTGCTCAGCAGGGAGCCTGCTTCCTCCTCTCTCTCTGCCTACTTGTGATCTCTCTCTGTCAAATAAATAAATAAAATCTTTAAAAAAAAAAAAAAAAGATTTCACACTGTAAAGGAATCCAAAAATACATACGTGACATCAACAGCAGCCCGCACGCCCCTCTTTCGTGCGGACCCAGGGCTGGACTCCATGTGGTGAAGGGAGGGGGGCCGGACAGAAGTGGGAAAGTAGAACACGGTTTCCTTCAGCTTCGCCTGTTCAGACTGATTTCATTTGGTTTTCCCAGGAATACTGAGGAAACATCCTCCCTAGACCCCATCTCTGCCTATGAATCTGGCTGTGCCTCACATACATGAATTGCTGGGTCCTGTGGCCACCAGACCTTGAAATCGGTGACACGACGCATTATCAAATGCTTGTGCAAATTCATCGGAGGCCTCGGCTATCTGCCCTCTCTCATCCACAGTCCTGCGGGAATGAAAGGGAAACAAAAGATTCATTTCACAAAAATCATCACATTTGCATATTTTTATCATGAGCTCAACGAATGATTTTAATTAAACCGTTTTTAAAGAGGGTAGAGAGGAAGAAAGGCAAGATGGTAAATATTTAACACCTAATCAAGGGGAGAGAAGCGTGAAGCTGAAACCCTCATTAAGCCGCGCGGATGGAGGGTGGCTTTGGAAGCAGCCGGGTTCGAGCCCCCGCCCGTCCTTATCAGGGGTCGACACTGGGCAGGCTGCCTCACTTCCCGCAGCCTTATTCTCCCCATATGGGAAAACGGGGAGGACGCCAGCCGTGTGGAATTATTGTGGGGAGAAATAATGATATTAGCGATAATAATGGACAACAGTTCTGGGAGGGAAACTACGTCCAGGCGCCTCCCTCAGATTGCGGCGCTGAATCCTTATGTTGACCTCTAAGGAAGCACCTTTTAGGTCCTCAATTTACAGAAGCGTCTGAACTGAAGTTGAGGGAGATTAAGTACCTTGGACATCCAGGTTCTCCCAGCCAGAAACTGGCCAGTCAGGCATTCGGACCTTGGCAGCTGCGTCCAGAGCACACACTCTTAGCTCTTGTTCCGTCTTGCCTAAACTCAAGCACTTGGCACATAGAAGCACACACTCTCCTGATTTCTGAAGTTCAAGTCAAAGAAAAACATGTGGGAATACATTTCTAGTTATTTCTACTGTGACTTCTACTACGGTCTATTTGTAGAGCATTTTACAAAGCATGCGTGCAAATATTTCCCACCAGAAACATCAAATCACCAGAGTTCAGAGAAGTCAGAGAGTTTGGCCAAAGGCTCCTTCCTTCTACACAAAGGCAAGCTCTGTGATACCGGGTCTCTGTTGTCCAGGGGCCTGCTTCAGAAACTCTTCTGTAAAGACCAAGGAGAATATGAAGGGCAAAAAGAAAGAACTCAGTCTCCAGCCCTCGGGCATTCCCCAGTCGTGGACATTTTCAGGAGGCAAAGCTTCAGTCTGCCTCATTCCAGGAGTCACTGGGTACAGGAAAGGAAGCCACAATGCAGGGGGAGGGGGAGGTAAATCAGACGGCACGGCCCTTTCCAGCACTGTTCTAAGCACTCTGCGGAGATAATTGTATGGCTGCTTCTGCAATCAGTTCTGAGAAAATTGCTCCTCCCAAATTAGCTTCCCCTTATGCAATAATTTTTAGTTGATGGCATTGAATTGCTGCAAAGAAACTACATATATATATATATATATATATATATATATATAAAATCTTCAAATGATCAAATGCTGGACACATAGCCTGAGGGTACATTGTCAGAAGATGACACTTCGATACATGCCTCAACTATGTCTGACTTACAGTCTTTACGAATAACAGTTTCTCCTTCTCTCTCTTCTTTTTTCCTCCTTCTCCCTCCCTCCCTCCCTCCCTTCCTCTTCTTATTTTCATCATTCCTCTTCCTCCACGTGCTCCTGGGCAACTCCGCTTACTTAATCACAATACCGTCTCAACGTCTCCCTTACTGAATCAGAGGAAAATCTGATCCTCCAGACAGACGTCTATGAGAGGCACCGTCATGAAACCTTTCATTTCAGTAACTGCTTGGCATTCACAGGGACAGGACCATCATGCAGACCTTTCTCGAGAAAGCTCACCAGTGTTCTCAAGTAGTAAGGCAGGCCTCCCTGGGCCTCCTTCCTTGAGGGGCTTCTCGTCGGTCAGATTGACCCCTGATAAAGGGGACAGGAATGAGCTAAGTAGAATTGCTCTCAAAATCTTCCACAAAGTCCCCATGACCAGAGCCACAAGAGGTCTCATGGGAAACATGCTGTTAATTCCCAAGGGTAGAAAAGTGCTTCCTAGATCCCACCAGAGTCTGGATGAAGATGTGACTCACTCACCCATGGCCAGACATCTAAGGGCCTCAGAGGCAGGCATGGCCTGACCTTTAGAATCCGAGCCCTGTGTGTCCCCTACAGTGCCACAGGGCTTCATGCTGTAAAACACAGCCTCACCTTAGAGCCAATCCCCCGGCGTCCCTATCAGGGGTCAATCTGACCGACGAGAAGTCCCACTTCAACAGCCATATTGTGGGATATGGATGGGTAAAAGGGCAGTGTGTTGTTTACAAAAATTTCCCTTACTCTTGTATTTCCTTTGGAGCTCATTTGAATACACCACATGCACGTCCTGCTTGAAGGAGGCAGAGGATAAAAGCTAATGTCTCTCTTACTTAGCAATCTGGGAGATAATTAACAAGCTACCCCAATGTAAAGCACATAAGCTTTTAAACTGTGAAAGTATGGGCCATCTTGGATGAGATCCCCAGGCAGAAGTGGGGGGGCTTTCCAAAGGCATGGAATTGCTGAGTGAAATGATTGTATTTGCATTATGCTCAACAATCAACAATTCTGCCTGTACCGATTTATTCCCCATATGCGAGGTGTATCTCTCTTTAAGTGTCTGTTTCAGTTTCACACATGGAATAAAGGGAATATTTTTCTGGAGATATTAATCAGTCCTATAAAATTAAAAAAATTCTATCATTTTGAATAAGACATATTAGATATACAGATACTTGTCCTAAGTTTCATAATACCTATTTTGCTAGACCTTCAGCCTATAAAACTATGTGTTTATGAGTGTCACTTCGATGGTAGACCTTTACAAATACCCTATCGATATCCCAAGGGTGTTCTCTGGGAAACTTCTCCTTGACCAGAGGCCTAATTTGTGACCAGATACCAACATCTGTACCAGATGAAATATGTCATCATCTCTTATTCAACCTATTGGCTGTTGCCTAGCAACAGGTCAATTACACCGAGTATTTGCTGAAGTAGATTAGTAACATTGTTGCCATAACAACTACCCTTGTTAGTTAATTAAATTGATTTGACTCCGAACTGGCATTGAGGAGCTATGTATGTTGTATGAGGGAGTGATTGTCCTGACTGAACACCTGACTTCCACTACTGGGTCATCTTCAAAAGTATCATCTTCAAAAACAGGCTCTATCTTTACGTAGTTCTCATTCAGGCTATGAGGTCACTAAATCAACTCTTTCAATGATCCAGGAAATTAGGCATTCTCTCTATTTCAATTCATTATCTTATTAATCCATTAAACAAATATTTATTGAGCTAAAAGAATATCTTAAAGTGAATTAATAATGGTAATAGAACAAAGGGGTTTCTTCAGGATAATAGAGTAGTTCTCTACCCTGATTGTGAAGGCAGGTACACAAATCTGTAGGGGGGACAAAATCTCACTGAACAAAACACCAAGAATAAAAAAATGAGTGCATGCAAAAATTTGTAAAAAAAAAAAAAAAAAAAAGGGAATAAGCTCTGTAGTTTACCTACTATTGTACCACTGTCAATTTCTTGGTTCTAATCATTGAACCAAACTTAAGTAAGTTACCACCAGTACACAGAAAGTCTCTGTTCTCTCCTCCTTGGTTGTTTGCTGGAGATGACAGGGAGAAAAGGGATTGGGGAGGAGTGGTTGGAGGAAGACCAGTGTTAGGGGAACACAGGACATGGGCTGTAGAAGTGGGCAAGGCCAGTGTTTTAAGTACTTTAAGTCGAATGATCTCTGCAGGCTTTGTCCCAAAGGCCAGCAGTTCTCCAATCTTCTCTGTACAAGAACAGCCAAGGACTTCGAAATGCAGACTCCTGGGCCTGGACTCCAGAGACTGGGATGGAGTAGGACCGCCACCGGTCTGCTAGGTGTCCTTTTTCCCTATTGAGACACGGTTAGTAGGTAACATTGTTTAAGTTTAAGGGGTACAGTGAGTTGTCTTGATACATCTACGCGTTGCAACCGATCACCACCACAGCTTTAGCTCACACCCCCACCTGTAACGTCACATAATTCTTATTTCTTCGGTATGGTGAAACACTTACGTTCTACTTTCTTGGCAATTTTGAAGTATATTTACACACAGAAAAATGAAGCTGGACTACTATCCTATGCCACTTGAAAAAAAAAAAAGAATCGACTCAAAATTGTTTAAAGACTTAAACATGACCTGTGATGCCAAGCTTCTGGGAAGTGTGCATGAGAAGACACAGCGACAGGAAAAAGACCTCGGGGAAGGGCAGGAGCAGGAGGTCTCACAATCGTAACTGCATCTTAACAAAGGAACAAAGTGCACGTCTATGTTTTTCCTAAATCATCATACATCGCTACCGTTGATGACTTGTGAAAATAAAAGAGAAGGTAAACAAGAGAATATTCATCCAAAGTCCCACCACTGGAAGTCTGACGCTTCACTTGTTTGTATGTGTGTAAGGACTCTACAACCAGGCCCAGCATCTCCTTACACGCGGCAGGCACCGTGTCATACTTTCAGGGGCCGGGGGAGCACACACCTGTAGAAGACAAGGTGTGCTTACAAGAGGAGCTCTAGAAAAATCAGCATGGTGATATCCAGAACCTCAGAGCAAAGTATGTTCAGCTTATTATTTTTATTTCATCCCCAACTGTGAAGTAACCCAAATGTGCAACAATTAGGAATTGGTTGAATAAAGTATGTGATGACCATACTGTAATCACTTAAAATTATGTTGCACATGCACAGGACTGTATTAGAACTTCTATGGGCCTTAGGCACCTTTGTCTTCATGAGCCCCTTCCCCCATGAAAATATCATGTACACACACACACACACATATATAATATATTTATAGATCTATTTTACGTATGCAATATATTATATGTTACTGCATATATAATACATTGTATTATAAAAATATATAATATCAAGACTATAAACATATGTGAAGTATAAATGTGTGATGGGTATCATTATGATGAGCCCTGGGTGTTGTATGTAAGTGATGAATCACTAAATTACTACTCCTGAAACCAGTATTACACTATATTTTAACTAACTAGAATTTAAATAGAAATTTGAAAAAATAAGAATAAAAACATATATGAAATATACTTCTATATTCTTAAAAATTAAATGTTTAATATAATAAAATATATAATACATTTTATATAGATATATAGTTATATGTAAGATATTAATATATACAATATATAAACTATAATATAATAAACAAAATATAATTATAAATTTATTATAATAATAAATATAATATTAAAATACAAAAAGTTAAATGTAATGAAGTATAATAAACTTTATATAAACATGTTTATATAATATATGTGAATAATATATATTTCAGATATAAAATACATATGCTGTGTATTTATCTATTATATAGTATGCTCTATGTAGAAGTACACAGAGGTACCTGGGTAGCTCAGTCAGTTAAGCAACTGCCTCTTGACTTCTGATTTCTGCTCTCTCACAAAAGATGGAGCCCCATGTGGGGCTCCCAGTTGGGTGTGGATTTTTTTTTTTAAAGATTTTATTTATTTATTTATTTGACAGGCAGAGACCACAAGTAGGCAGAGAGAGAGAGAGGAGGAAGCAGGCTCCCCACCGAGCAGAGAGCCCGACTTTGGGCTCGAGTCCCAAGACCCTGGGATCATGACCCGAGCTGAAGGCAGAGGCTTTAACCCACTGAGCCATCCAGGCGCCCCAGCGGGTGTGGATCTTAAGCTTAAGATTTTCCCTCTCCTCCTCCCTCTGTCCATTTCCCGTCCCCTTCATGCTCTCTTTCTCTTCCTTAATTAAATAAAATCTTTAATACATATATAGTATATGTAAATAACAATATTACTCACTTATAAAATATTATTAATATGTATCATTTATTAATAATACTTTATAAGTGAGTAATATTGTTATTTACATAATTGGAAGGGGAGGTGAACCATGAGAGACTATGGACTCTGAAAAACAATCTGAGGGGTTTGAAGTGGCGGGGGGGGGGGTTGGGGTACCAGGTGGTGGGTATTATAGAGGGCATGGCTTGCATGGAGCACTGGGTGTGGTGAAAAAATAATGAATACTGTTATGCTGAAAATAAATAAATTGAAAAAAAATGTATCATTTATTATTCAAATTTATAATTTATGATTTTGTAGTAATTTTAAATAATATATATCTTACAATAAATACTATCTTAATGTATAATATACATTCGTATATAGTATTATAATTATATGTAATTATATGTATATATGTATGTGTGTGTGTATATATATATAGTTTTATGGAGGAAGGGACTTCCCTCTGGCACAACCACTCAGCTCTGTCACTGCAGTGGGAAAACTGCTGTAGACAATCCTAAAGGGATCAGCATGGCTGTGTTCCAATAAAACTTTGTTTATGGACGCTAAACTTCGCATTTCTTATTATTTTCCTATGTGACAAAATATCCTTTTTAAAAATTTGTCTTCACCCACGAGAAAACGTAGAGGCCACTCTTGGTGTCCGACCCACGCACCACCAGGCAGTGGGCTGGGGTTGACCCTGGAGCCGCAGGTTGCTAACCCCTGCTGCAGAGAAGGAAGGTTTCAAGGGGCCAGGCCTGGAAGTGACCCCAGGGTCCCGCTCCTTCCACTAGCTGGAACCGGTCACAGGGTCCCCTGCCTGCAGGGAGGGCAGGAAAAGAGTGCAGGGTAGGTGCGTGCTGAGAACAGAGGGGGAGTGGGTGTCCGCCAACACATAGTGCTCTCCGTACCCACACTAGGCGCACACCCCAAGGTAGGCCCCTTCTGATCAGCGCACAACAGTGTGCACTTCACCTGCGGACCGAACGATGACACTCCCAGGGTACTCTCGCCTGAGGTTTACCTGGGGGCGGCAGGTGAGAATGAATCCCTGGCTCCCCCGTTCTCTCGCTGTCCCTTTGACTGGGTGCCCTTCCGCCTCAACCTTGGGGCTGTGTGCGCTTGGAAAGGAGCCACACGCCTTCATTTATCTCACTGACCGCCCGTCAGGGCACCACTCAGCAAAATACACTAGCAAGTCTCAAAATAAGATTGCTTCATAACTTGAATTTAATTAAAGGGGGACAGGTAAAGCGCGCCTTTCCGTGGGCATGTTATCTCTCATTTCTCCTCTGCACCTGTCAGAGATCACATTCACCTGCCTGTGGCGCCGAGAACGGCATCCTGGATAAAAGTGGAAGGTCTTGGCCCCGCTACCCGACGACCTGTACCCACAACCAATCTTATAAATTAGCTGTGGCTGTTTCCCGTGATTGTCTAGAACCTTGTTTTCAGAAAGTCCTAATTACATTTTCTTGATAAAATATTAAATAAATTGCTTGGAATAATGTGCAGTTTCTCAGCCTGTGATTGATTTAAAACCCAAATATAGTGCACTGTCTGAATCTGCTTGCAAGCGGAGAGCTGCAGCCCTTATAAACAATGCCAGCAAAGACAGTAAACCTGATGACTAACTCAGAATAAAAGAAAACTAGAAGCCAGGACCAAACACGATACTGAAATATAAAGAACTCTAAATTACAAGGTACCGCGGCATGGGCTGCTAAGTACTCTATAATTCAAGATGCTATCCCTAGCATGCTAATTCTGCCCACTCTAATGCTACCTAATCCTCTGTCCAGGAGAAAAAGCAGCTATGTTTCCATCAATTTATTATTGATTGTTTTCTATTTCGAAAAAAAAATTAACAGATGTTCAGTCTATTAAATGTCTCAGGTATGAGTTGCATTTTTAGACTATCGTGATAATCTTGGGGCACCTGGGTGGCTCAGTTGGTTAAGTGTCTGACTTCAGTTCAGCTCATGTTCTCAGGGTTCTGGGATCGAGGCCCGGTGATGGGCTCCCCACTCAGCAGGGAGTCTGCTTCTCTCTCCCCTCTGTTCCTCCCCCTGCATGTTTTTTTTTTTCTCTCTCTCTCTCAAATAAATAAATAAAATCTTTTTAAAAATAACAAATAAGATATCTTGCTAATCTTAACTATGTATGTGGAAGGCAGTCAGTGCTATGTGAACTAGTCAGAGAGCAAATCTTATGGAGACACAGGCTGGGAATGGCTCAAAAGAAGGAGGTACAGAAAGCCAAGGACATAGAGTTGGAGGTGCAAGGGTCAGTGATGTCTCAAATATCCACCCTAAACCCCTTCTTCTTGGCTATCCATCAGCATGGTTCATGCTCCCGATGGCTTCAGCAGAGGTCTCCTGGATGTGTTTCTTCTCCTCCACCCCTACCCGTCACACGCTGAATGTGTCAACTTCCCTTTCTCCCTCTTCCCTATCTGCTGAACAAGGCTACTTTTATTTGTGTCCTCCCCACCCTGGTCCGAGTGGCCATCTTCTTGCTACATTTGTTCTTGCTACCATCCAATCGGACAACGCTTTAGAATGCAGACCTGATCAAACCAAGCCATTTCTTGGCTTTAATGACTCAGTGTCTTCCTTTTGTTCTCAGGATCAAGTTCAGTGGCCAGCTATCCCAGTTTTCCCAGTATAGTCCAAGTTTATTCCTGTTGTCCCATCATAGACATTAACAACACCCACTTTTACTATCTCAGGTGCCCCTGTTCAAACGAGAAATGTTAGGACCATCCTAGTTTGTGTCCAATATCCTCGCTGCGGTGCACCCCTCCAGCCTCCCTGCTTGCTCTCTGCCCTACAGATTTCTGCCCTGGAGATCCTCGGGTCCCCTGGAAATGCTTGGAAAATTGTAGGCTCCTTCCTGACACAGGTGTTGCTTCCTCATCTGAAGTATGATGTGCCTCCCCACCCACCGTTTCCAGATGCTTGCCTGACTCACAAGCAGCCCCTGTGGTAAAACTTCCTCTCAATGCCCTGGTTATCTTCTCCTATTCCATGTTTAACTCCTTGTACTTATTCTTAGCACTCACCACACTTGACTAGCTATACTAGTTGTTTTTTTTTTTTTTTTGAAGTATTCAGCAGCTATGACTCTCTTCCCTGGAGGATAAATTTGGTGAATGCAGAAACACAGAAAACCGCACAGTTGCTAGTTGATGTCACCGGGTCTGGCACATGCTAGATGTCCAATAAATACTTACCAAATGGATGGATGGATGGATGGATGGATGAATGCATAAATGCAGACATAAAAGAATAGATGATGTTAATAGGAGGTGAAACAGCTGTCTGGCATCTATAAATGGGTGTAATTTCATGACGACACAACTTGGCCCCATCAGAAAGGGAATACACAGGTGTATGTGTACAAAGGGGTTCATCTGAGAAAAAGAAACATTAAGGGGAAACTGGGAAGAGGAGGTGAGTGGCTGAGGGAGAGGGATGGAAGATGCGAGAGGAAAAGCAAAATCAAGAGTGTATCACACAAAATTTGTTCCCTTGCCTCTGCACGAAGGTGATGCAATTTAACCAGGTTTCAAAATAATGTTGGAATCAGGCACACAGCAGAGGACATGTGAAGGGTTCCAGCTGGCAGGGGACACCAAAACAATGAGCAACAACAGCCCACAGGGAACGCCTCACTCCTTCCACCCTGTCCCCAAAGCAGCCCCCTCCAAAGTCTATAATTTTAACCCAAATGAGACTAGCAAGTTAATTTGGAAGCCAATAGAAAACTTTCCACTGCCATGTTAAGCAAATTGAACTTTTGCTTGTAAATGCCAAAGATCACTCTAAACATCGTTTGGAAGTTGGAAACATATAAGTAGGGTTTAGGACAGCACCACAGAACTCTCTGTAGTGATGAAATGATGAGATGTTCTGCATTTTCACCATCCAATATGGTAGCCATGAAACATGTGTGGCTATTGAGCACTTGAAATTTGGCCAGTGTGACTGAGGAACTAAGTATTGAAATCTACTTCATTTAAATTAATTTAAATGTAGATAGTGGCTGCTATATATATTGAACAGGACAGGTTAGGAAGCAAGAGTTAGAAAGAGAAGGTTTTGAAGGAAAGACAAACAGTCTGAAGGCCAGCTGAAGGAAGAAAAGGAGACTCGGAGAGGCTGTGTTCCAGACTAATTGAACAGAGCTCAGGGGGAGGGGCAGGGATCACGGGGGTAGAGTGGAGCAGGAAGATAAGGAAAGAGGATTTTTACTTTATCATCATCCATTTATACCATCATCAGGGATAAGTCAGCCCTGACAACTGAAATCGGTTCAGTAGTAAAACCTGGGCTCCAGAATTTCCTTTAGTCAGTGGGATGGCTCTTCGGTAGGTCATCAGGTCAGAGAAAGGTGAGTCTCTGTGGCCACCGGCCAGTGTAAATCGGAGGGCCGGCCGTTGGGCTGAAAGGCTAAGACTTTGTCAGAGAAGCCAAGTATTATTTTAATGGTTTGTGGAAGAATGTGTTAACCCAGTTGGAAATTGTTTTAGTGCCATTACGTAACCTCATGGGCTAGGGCAGGGAGGTTTTCCAAGTTTATGATGCCAAGTTTAACTCAGTTTCATGAAAGCTGACAGATAAAGCAGGCTTCTATTTTTTGCCCTTATTTCTTTTTGAACTTCCAAGCCATCTATCTTTACACCTCTGTGTTATCATCAATAAAATAGGTATAATAATGGCACTGACCTTGTAGTATTGTTACGACAACTAACTATGAATGCTTATTTCATACCTAATGCAGAGTAACTGCTCACAAAGGTCTGTGTGTGTGTTTTATATTTTCATTTTAATGTCCTCTCATGAGCTTTGTCTTTTGTCATTACTCTACAAAGACATTAGCCACCCTCATAAAGCACAGATATAAAGACAGCGATTCAAGATTATGAACAAGAAGTACCTTTTTAATCTTGGTCTGAGTGTAGTTGTTACAAAATAGGTCAGTATTTCTTCTGCTGTGTGACAATAGAAGTTGCTAAAACTAACAGAAAGAATATGTAATAAATTGTTGATACCTAAAATAATAATCGCATTACTAATTATTAATAATTATAACAGTAATCATCATAAAATAAAATAATAAATGGTCAGAGTAGATAAGATTCCATCTTTGTATCCCCTGCAGACTGAGGAAAAAAACACAAAGATCATTCCATGTCTGATTCCTGCTATGAATCAGACTGTGTCCCTTATAGATAGCATCCCACTCCATCTTCCCCCAGACTTCCCGGAATTTCTTAGAGCACAGAAGGTCATGCAGAGTGTAGTAGGGAGGAGAACACAGAGGAAGGCGGCCATGCAAGGCCAGTAAGTGATGCTAAGGCGTTGGGAACTGTGGGAAGACAAGTCTTGTACTTACAAAATGGTAAGGTGAGAAGATGGCTTGTTTGAACAGAGAACATGCAGGGAAGATTCTGGAACCCAAGCATCATGGAAGTCTATGTCTTTTCTCTTTTAGAAGTGGCAATCTCTTGTATGTTCATTTACGATGTCAAGTCATCTGCATTCCACCATTTAGGCTGGGAAAAGAATGCAGGTAGGGAGCAGGGCTGGAAGCCTGCTGGAACAGCCTACCCAAGAGAAGCTGAGAGCAGAGGGGTTGGATCAGCAAGGGTGTTGAGGAAGGCTGGACACATGAAAATAGCACTTTGGAGAAAGACATGGCAATGCATCATCATGATTTCTACATTTATTCATTATGCATTAAAATGAATAAAAAATAAGATTTCCTATTAATACGTATTTTTACTCCAAAAGATCACTCTAGGTTTAATGGTACTGACTCTTTTCTTCCCACTTATCAAATTTTTCTAATAGGTCAAGCCAATCTTCTTTTAGACTGGCACCACAGATGATAGCAAGTTAGCCTTCTCTGAATTATGAAGATTCTACAGATCAACTCGCCTGTGTGAGTTATTTGCTATCTCAGTAATTTAAAATCTTTCTTTTCTTTCGCTGGGACTTGGAGATTTAATCCTGAGCTTCAGGAATACTCATACGATGTGACTCTTGGCTGGTCCTTTCTCATTCCCACCCTCAAGGTGACTTCCTCCCATCCACTCATCCTTCACAGTAGCCTTCACTAAGCTTTCCAGCTCACTTGAATTCCATTTTCTGTGAGATACTAGCACACATAAGAAAGTTCTACAAAATTTGTTTCTCAATTAACACCCTACCTGGACGCAACCGTTCCTTGAAGACTGCCTTGGTCTATAACGTTTACAGAAACTAAAAGACTACACAGCAAGCTATAAACTGTCTTCCTAGAAAGAATGTATATTTTCAACCACCCATAAAATTACGTAAAAATTTAGGAGATTTTAAGACCCTCAAAACACAACTATGGATCCTTCACCAAGTCAAGACACCACATTTTCCAACTTCTAATCGAATACTTTTTCTTTGGAGTAGATTGTATCATGATTGTTGGGGTTAAATCCCCAATTGAACTCTTAGCTCCCTGAAAACTATGAAAACGGCTTTTGGTAACTGGCTTCTATCCCCAGCTTTTTCCCTTTTTACTGGTAGGATTTAAGGTGGTAGTAGACCTGAGTAGGTATCAGATACATCAAATATCAGTAATCCTGCATGCATCACTGAGCTATTTTCAAGGCCAGTTCCTACGCCTGCCAATATGAGCAGTTGTGTGCAATATACAAGGCGGCTTTGAAACTGTTTATTGAAAACATCCAGGCATGCACGTGGCACATGGTAGAAACTCCTTAAATGTTACTTTCACTAACCTCAAGAAAACTTTTCAAATAAAGTAAGGCCTTGAAAGTGCTTCCAATGTCTATGAGACCCATCATGGAACACAGAAATAAACAGAAGTGAAACGAATATAAATTACCGGTAGCACCATCCCTAGGATTTGCATGTCACTTAAAACTGTTAGCATTGGGGATGCCTGGGCGGCTCGGTTGGTTAAGCCGCTGCCTTCGGCTCAGGTCATGATCCCAGCATCCCGGGATCGAGTCCCATGTCAGGCTCCTTGTTCAGCGGGAGCCTGCTTCTCCGTCTGCCTCTGCCCGCCACTCTGTCTGCCTGTGTTCACTCTGACAAATAAATAGATAAAATCTTTTTAAAAAAAAAAAAAAACTGTTAGCATTGAGTTTTAAAATAAGGTCTATGCCTAATAACAGGGGGAAAAGTTGAGTGAATGTGTATATCAGACATCAGTGTAAACCTCTGCAATGGTCCACATCTTGAGCTAACTTGTCCCCAGAAGCTTTTACAAATAAGTGAGGAATCTTTTGTTGGAAAACTTTACCTGAACTGACTGGACATAAAAAAGAAGTTATTGGCCAATAATCCAGGTAACCTGTTTAATTACAAACCAAATGATGTTTTACCTGCACCTCAGAGAATCATGTGACCAACAACCTGACTTTCTTTCTCCCTGCCTTTCTTCTCTCCTCCCTCACATCCCTTCCATTTGTAAGCTCTCCTTCCCCATTCTGCTCTTCTGTAGGTTATATCTTTATAGTCCCACTGTGGCTGACAGCAAATTCCAGGGCTCTGTTTTCTTCCACATTTCCAGTGACAACAAAAGAATCTGCTTCCCAAAAAAAAAAGAATCCGCTTCCCACAAAGAACACATGGAATCAAATCTCACTGACATCGTTTGGCCTGAGCAGGGTCATGTGACCCAGTAGGTGTAGATTAATCACTGTGACCACAGGATAGGACATGCTGGTTTTCTTGAGCCCAGGGACCCCACCTCTGGAACTGAGGGTGGACTGTACGTGGGCCAAACCACGTGACTATGAAAAATGTGGCAATCTTAGGCTGGGGGAAGGAAAGACTGTCTAAAGACTTAGATAACTTAGTAGGTTGAATGGTGGGCTCAGAACCTCACAGTGTGACCTTATTTGAAATAAGGGCCTTTGCAGTTATAATTAAGGTAAGGACCTTGAGGTGAGAACATTTTGGATTAGGGTGGACCCTAAATCCCATGACAAGTTGACCTTATAAGAGATAGAAAAGGAGAAGAGATGAGAGGCTCACATAAAGTCAAAGCCAGAGATTACAGAGATGCCGCAACAAGTAGATTCCACCTGGAGCCACTGGAAATAGGAAAAGGCAAGAATGTTCTCACCTATGGCCTTTGGAGGGAGTGTGACTCGGCCAACATCTCCATTTCAGATGCCTAGCCCCCAGAATTGTGAGAAAATAAATTTCTTTTTTATTATTATTTTGTTTATTTATTTGAGGTGGGGGGCAAAGGGAGACATTCTCAAGCAGACCATGCTGAGCACAGGCACAGAGATCACGAGCTGAGATGAAATCAAGAGTCAGACGCTTAATCAATTGAACCACCCAGGCACCCCATGAGAGAATAAATTTCTGGTGGTGGGGGACCACCCAATTTGTAAGAATGTATTGCAGCAACCCTAGGAAGTTAATTTGGGGTGGGGAGACAAGAGAGGCTGCAAAGTATCCAGGAAGAATCTACTAATAAGACCCATTAATAGAGGCAAACTACTGAGAACCAGTGAAGAAACAATTCACTCACCAAAGAGGCAGTGAGTTCCCATATTGTGTCAATCACATAATAAGTACTTGCAAGGAAATAATGAACAGAACAAAATTCCTGTCCTCAAGGGGCCTGTCATCCAATGGTCAGGCAAACATTCAAAGAATGGAGAGCCCCCACACAAGGGGACAGTGCCACAGGAGGGCTAAGCACAGGCCCCCAAAGCAGCAGGCAGAAGGCACTCCTGACCACGTCCTATAAGGGGTGTGACACTGGGACTGAGGGAAGGACAGGAAGGCAAGTCTAGGTTTGTACCTAGTAAGCTGAGAAAGAGTTAAATCAGCAAATAAGTTGGGGTGGGGGAGAGGAAAGGGTTTATTTCAGGTCCTACATTCTCTAGAGACCTTCCAAGTTCCCAAGGAGAAACTCAGCAAAGCTTGTGGATTCTCCAGGGAAGCATTCATCCCTCAGTTCTCCACTCCATCATCAGACACATCCGGGGCTCCTCCTGAGGGCACCCTCTGTCCCTGGAGCTTCTCCCACTTGGAGGTAAACATTCTCCTGGTACACCTCTCTTTTTCCCAGTATTTTCTGCACACCACCAAGCAGAGTCTCCTTTTCTGACAACCAGATCGGTTAAGGCTGGTTGCCTCCATTTGCCTTGGACACATCTTCTGCATATAGATTGATGAGTTTAATCAGCGAATCAGGAGAAAGCCTTGGGCATCAATCACTGTCAGGGTGACTTCTTTCTAATTTCTGATTTGCTGCTTCCAGTTATGAAGGTAATAACACTGTTTCTCTTAAAGGTGAAGCTGAAATGGCCAAAGTTTTGAATTTGCATTTGGTAGGAAAGTTCTAATAACCTATTTCCATTTAATCCGTCATAGAAAGACAGAAAGAGAGAGCAAGAAGTAGAGGGAGAGGGGGCAGGGAGAGAAGGTGGCCTCCTCTCATGGGTCAAGATTCTCCGTAACTGTTGTGCTCCTGATCACATTCCTTAATATCCATGCAGGCAGAGACAGAGATCCATCCAGGCAGAGACAGAAGATCACGTTAACAGTTCATTTAGAATCTGAAGGAGCAGGTGTCCTATTCCTTTCTTTCCACACTGACATCCTCTTATCTGTCATTCAGCTTTAGGAAGCATCTTGGCAAGACAGGGCAGATCTGTTGGGATAAAAGCTTATGTTTCCACAAGTCTTTTTCAAAGAGAAGATAGCATGGTGCTACCCAGGGTCTACAGCCCCTGTGCTCCCAGCTGTACTGTTAAGATGGTCTTCACTGGGTCTTGTTGATTTCAGATGCATGGCCTCTAACATCCCCTTTCCACATGGCCACCCTCGCCACACCTGGGGAACAATCTGAAGATGCTACTCCGCAAAAAGGGAAAATGGGTCTGACCTTCCAACGAGAGTTCAAAGCCCTCTTGCTGGTATTTCTTCATTAATTCACTTACTAATCCACGTGGTCAACAAACATGCATTAACTATCTAATATGTAGCAGATATTGTTCTAGGTTCTGAGCACACAGCAACAAATAGAACTGCTCTGTGCTCATAGAAACCATATTCCCTCCATAATCTAGACCCAATATAATTTTGAATTAATTTATTGAGGCATGATTTACATTAAATATGCAACTGTCTTAAGCATAGCTGGGTTGGGGAAACCACCACCCAAATCATGAGAACATTGTCATTGCCCCAAATTCATGCATCGTTTCCGTTGACCCACATTCAGCCTCAACTTGACTCTCTGCCACTCGAGATAGTTTTGCCTTTCTCCAGAAGTCCTAATAAAAGAGACACACAGGATATACCATCTGTGTCTGGCTTCTTTGACTTACATAATGTGTTTCAATTCTCCCTTGTGCCTTTATGTAGCAGCACTTTGTTGCTCTTCACTACTGAGCAGTATCCCATTGTGTGGATAACATCCTGATTTGTTTACACACCCACCTGCTGCAGCCGTGGATTATTTCTGGGTTTCAAATACTGGGAATAAATCTATTATGGGTGTGCTGAACATGGACAGAGGTTTTCACTTTTATTTTTCTATTTTATTTTATTTTTTCAGTGTTCCAAGAGTCTTTGTTTTATGCACCCCACCCAGGGCTCCAGGCAAGTCGTGCCCTCCATAATACTCACCACCAGGAACTTTTCTTAGACAAGTTCATAAAATAAGATTTGATGATACGTGTAAATTTCAACTTTGTAAGAAACTTGTAATGTCTGTCTTTTCAATTTAGTTCACCTTTGTGGATGTGTTGTAACAAATATCTCCTTGTGGTTTTAATTTGTATTTTGCTAGCAGCTACTGTGGAGCTTCTTTTCATTGGATCTCTGTGCATCTTCCCTTGTAAAATATCTGCACAAAACTTGTACCCATTTTTAAAGTGAGTTGGTCATTTTATCATAATTCAGTTGTGGGTGTTCTCCAAACTGTCTGGATACCAGTCCTTTGTCAAATACTTGTATTATACATACTTTCTCCAAGGATCTACTTTTTCATTTCCTTAATGATTTATTTCAAAGAACAGATGTTTTTAAGCCATTGTTTTTTTTCTCCTACAGTTTGTCAATGACATCTTTGCTTACCTCATTTGCAAAGACTTTTTCTATATTTCTTCTAATAGTTGTAAAGTTTTGTATGGATCTCTATTATCTAAGGCAATCTAATATTTGTATCTGTTGTGAGGTAAGCATCAAGGTTTTATTCCTTTCCAAATTCCAAAACTGGTCTAGTACCATTGGTTGAAAAGGTTATCCTTTGCCTGTTCAGCCCATTGTTGGAAATAACTTGAAGTATATGGGGGTTTACTTCTGGTTTCTCTGTTCTGTTCCATTGATCTAGACATCTATCCTCACATCCTGATTTCACTTTCATTTCTGAAAGTTCTTTCTACGGATATAAAACTTTGGGTTGATTTATTTTTCCTTTTGCCATTTAAATATGTCATTCAATTGTCTTCAGGCTTACATAATTTCTGACAAAAACTCATTATTTTAAAATTTGCCTCTTTATATGTAAAGTATTCTTATTCTTACACAGGTTTTTAAAAATAGAACAAAAAAATGAGAACAGTTTTAAATTTACAGAATTATTGCAAAGATAGTACAGAGTTCCTGCATACCCTACACTTAGTTTTCCCTACCATTAATATCTTACATCAGTATGCTTAATTTGTCACAATAAATGAATGTACCAATACTGATACATTCTTGTTAACTGAAGCCCATACTTTATTTCTCATGTTTTCCTCATTTCCTTTCCATTTTTGTGTCCCAGGACCTTACCCAAGGTACTATATTACATTTAGTCTTCATGTCTGTTTCAGCTACTCTAGACTGTGACAGTTTCTCGAACTTTCCTTGCTTTGATGACATTAACAGTGTGGAGGAGTACTAGTCATGTATTTGTAAAACGTCTTGACCTGAGGTTTGTCTATCATTTTCCTCATAATAATTATCAGCTATGGAAGCACACGGAGATAAAGTGTCTTCCTTACCACATTATAACAAGAAAGGGCCCATACTCAGCGTGACTTGTTCCAGTTGATGTTGACCTTGCTTACCTGGCTGAGGTAGGGTGTGTCACCAATCACTCTGGCTTTTTCATCACCCGTCAGTGTTGCATCTGCTCCCACAGAAACTTGAGACGCCCCATGTCTCTTCAGGACAATCCTGGGACGAGTGTATGTTGCTGCAGCTCTCTGTGTCTTTGGCATCCTATGGACCTGCCCTCTAACAGGCCCTCATCCTCTCTATGTGCCATAGTCATAGAGAGGAGGCATATATGCCAAATACCGTAGCAACTTCTTTGAAAATCAGCTGACCTCCTTAAAAAGTAGAATTCAGATACTGCCCTACTTAAAATGCCTCAGTGAGTTTCCATTTTATTGAGGATAAAGTGCAGAATAACTAAGCATAGCCAGCAAGATGCCACTTGGAGGCATCCCTGACTTTCTTACCTCACTTGTCCCCATTCTCTGTAGCACTTGCATCTCCTGTAGGCCTGGAGTCACCACTGGGACAAGAAATATGATTTGCTTAGCTATGAGCCTAGCACATTACCTGAAACACAGTAGATAATACTGGTTAGTAGGGGCCCTATCTGCAGGTAAAAAACAGTAGTTTAAGCCAAATGGAGTTTACTCTTTATTTATCAGGAATTTTAAAATTTTATTTATTTGAGAGAGAGAGAGAAAGGGGAAAAAGAAACAAAAAACAAACAAACAAACAAACAAAAAAACAGAGTAGGGTGAGGGGCCAAGTGAGAGGGAGATGGAGAATCCTAAGCAGACTCCACAGTGAGCACAGAGCCCAAGGTGGGATTCATTCTTACAACCGTGAGATGATCTGCGTCAAAACCAAGAGAAGGACGTTCAACTGACTGAACCACCCAGGCACTCCTATGTATTGGGAAATTTGAAGTTACGTTATCTGAAGATTGATTGGTCAACTCCGTGAAATCTCCAGGAACCCACTCTGTTCCACCCCCATCTCCACCATGCTTAACATGATGACTTTTCAATCCTAAACTCGTAACCTCATGGTTGCAAGATGGCCACCACAGCTGTACGTGTTATATCCCCACATAAGCACAGACAAAGATGGAAAGGAGGGGCTGCCTAAGGTGAAAAATGGCTCTCCTCATGTGCCCCTCTCCTTCCATTGGGAAAGAATCCTCCTTCTCAAATGCTGTTCAATGGATTTCTCTTTGTCTTATTATCTATAGTTGGAAAACTGGCCACTCTTAGCCACAAGGAAGGCTAGAGGTAAGTGAGGCAGAAAGAGTTGGGGATAAATTCAGGACAACCAGTCACCAGGGCCAGACATAGGGCATTCAGAAAATACGGGTTGAGTGAGTAAGATATTCATGTGTCTGAAAAAGCAAGTGTTGACCACAATCTATTGGGTTACTTCCTGTCTAACTTGGAGGCCAATTCTTTATCCTCCACTGATGTCTGAAGCTTAAAAAGGTGCAGAGTGAAGCTGATGTCTAACCCAGATCTGCCTGCTGTCAGAGCTGAAGCCATTTCTAATTTCATGAATACAGCATCCCTGTAAGAGACCTCAACGATCCAAGACTGAGATCTCACCGTCCCGCTGAAACTCACCGTGATCAGACTCTGCAAGAGGTACCCACCTTTGGCGGAGCAAACTGACCCTTGTGAGACAGAAACTTCAAGCACTGCAACAGCTCAGAGTTTCAGTTCAGAGCTTCTCCTTTCATTATTATTAGTCAGTTATAACATATTTCTGGCACCAGCCAAGGACTTATTAAATGCAACTCACTGGAGTTGCTCATGCAATTTATGTTTTTAATTTTGTAAATAGTGCCGAGTTGCTATGGTCAAAAGAGGGGTGTGGGTATGTACATAAGCAAATATAGCCTTTGGTTACGTCATGCCATAATTGCAAAATATGGCTTTGTTCATGAA
Organism: Neogale vison; assembly: GCF_020171115.1. Taxonomy (NCBI): domain Eukaryota; kingdom Metazoa; phylum Chordata; class Mammalia; order Carnivora; family Mustelidae; genus Neogale; species Neogale vison. Next base: position 6,790,607 of record NC_058103.1, on the reverse strand, counting down.
ATGATCGTGCTGACAGCTGCATCGCAATGGCCATTGAATTATATCCGCTCACATAAAGGGAGAGATAAAAGACATCAGTAATGTGTGGCATATGACACATGCACACACACACATGTACACACACTCAGGAGGCACAAATGTGAACTCCCTGACAAGCTCAGAGCCACACATTCCAATACAAACACATTCATGACCAGAAATTTGGTTCTTTTATACTGTCTTGAGGAATTCCTTTATTTCCTTTTTTTTTTTCCTGCTACTGACAAGCTTTGGCTGGTATAATTTCAATTTGAATGCTGTCTTCCAAGCCAATGATATACGTAGTAAGACAACAAAGATGTAAACTGTCTATTGTCACTATAATAGAAAATGACAATGCCTTTGATGTCCTTAGCCTTTATCACCTGGCGGATTTTGGAGAGTGAAATGCTAGGGCTTGGCCCACTGTTGTGAGGGCTGGGGTGAAGGGAATTTGGGTGGGATGGGGGAAGGAATTTGTTGAATATGACTGCAGTAGAGTCTTCACAACAGTAGACACACTTCTCCCCTCCCTCAACAATCTGTGGGCTCTGCTATAGAACTTTGCAGTACCCTTGCATCCTTTGGGTGGGATTGCCTGCACCACTCCTGGACTCAGGCTTCAGGACTTCTTTGGGACTCGTTTTGGGCCATAGGATATTAGAAAATGAGAAGCAAGCCCAGACTTTTCCAAAAAGCTCTTGCCTACTTCTGCTTCCTCTCTTCCTCCTCTGCAGTCACCGTGAGATCGTGGCCAGGCCAGCCTGCTAGGGCAGAGCCAGGATGCCCCAGTTGTCCCGGCCAAGGCCAACCTAAACCAGCTGACAGCTGGCTGACCTCAGCCCACAGCTGACAGCCCATGCTTGAGTGAGCCCGGCTGAGACCCAGAGCCACCCAGCTGCCCCATAGAATTGAGAACAATAATAAATGTTATTTCAAGCCACTGAGTTTGGGGGTAAATTTGACCATCAATGACTGAGAAACATAGCTGGTTATAGATCTAGGCTTGATTACCCAAGCTCCTGTTGTCAAAGAAGTGATTTCCCCCTGATACTGTAGTTTTGCAGACGGAGACACTGAGGAGCAGTGAAATTGAGCCTTTTAAAGCTATACAGGCAGGGAAAAGTGCCGTTATTCATTTTAAAGACTGACTTAATAATTCATCTTCAAGAACATATTCTAAGAATAGCACCTTCTTTTCAGCATGAGATGACAGGTACACAAGCTCTCCCTATGGCATGTGGGACTCAGGAAGAGTTTAATAAAACCGTCTTTGCCTGGATCGCAGTGTGACTTTGCCATCATGGCCTCTGCCTATGCACGGCTCCCCGTCTAAATCAGACCCTCCTCCCAAGCTCACCTTTCCCACTCCCACTGCCTGTCCTCTAAGGCAGTGAAGAGGAGACTCTGATCCCTCCACCTTTACCCCTAATTTCAAGCCAGCCATGCTGCCTCTCTCCAACATTCACTGCACCCTTCTTCAGGAGTGTCTGAATAGAGACCCTTATCCCTTCGTCTGGGATCTAACATGCACAGGTAGAGAGGTAAAAAGAGGATACAACTTTTCCCTCATCCTTCTCAAGAGTGCAGCCCAACATTCCAGCAGTGACGGTTCAGCCCTGACTCAGGTCTCAAGTCCACCCACCTCCTGTTAGTTTCCTTCTATACCTTGTGCATCAGGAAAGATCGCTTTTAGCTTCTACGTGTAATCCAAATGCTAGACCTTAATACCTGGCCTTCTTCACCCAAGGTCTCCCTACTTAAAACTGTCCACACCTAACCCATATTCCAATATCTACCTGCAAAACAGAAGTGAATCCAGGATTTCTAGATTTGCCCAGCAAGCAATGTCCTCGCTCCCCAGTTTACCCCCAAGGTGTCACTGGGACACCTCCTTGCCTGCATCACTGTTTAGCACTTACACATTTGTTATTGTGATATTTGCACTTGTATCGTACTTGAGGGAACCAAGACTTGGAAACCTTGTCTCAAGCCAGTATCATGACCTGGCATTAAGTAGGGCTGGAAAGTGAATTCTGAACTTCTGACATCCTAAGTCAAGGTCCTTAACCCTGCATCAGATCATTTTGCAGTTTGGAAATGACTTGACACTATGCTATCTCTAGGAGTTTGGATGAGAGCAGTCCTTATTGGGATGAAGGAATACCTTTCCTGTGATGTATATGGCTAGACACTGAGCCTCTCATAGCCACAGCTGTGCCAGGTCTCACCGGCTTTGCCATTTTTCAATCACTGCCAGCCCTCCCCTCCGTGACTCTGAGGCCATTTCTATTCTCTGAAATCAGGATCAAAACAGAACACAATGAAACAATGAATTTATGTTTCTTACTTGAACTCTTTTCTCCCCTGCCCTGCATAGATCAAGACACTGGTTCCCCCAAAACCAAGACAAGATTCTATTTTGTTTACTTGCACTTATGTACTTAGCAAATTTTAGTCCAGCCTTGACGACAGAAATTCGCATCTTCTGTGGGCATGCCAGCTCTGAGTGCGTGTACCATGGGGCTCCAGGAAATGTATGTTAATATACATTTAGAATGCCTCATATGCATATTAATTAACACATAGGTGGCTGTAGCTTTTTAAGAGCAACTGCATCCCATTGTTTTAAAAAGCATTTTTGAGAATTCTGAAGATAAATAACAATGACACATGCTTTCCTTTAATTCCATATGCTGGAAACAAATCCTGCCATATCACGGAATGATGACTGTCCAGATTTCAGATCTGCACCGCATGAGTGTAAAGCCTCAGCCCTCTCACACAATGTCCCTTTTATCTTGTGGCCTGCCTTTCCAAGCACCCAGATGCACAGATTTTTATACATTGAATTTAAGTTCAAGTGGATTTTAAGGTTAGAAAACAAGGAGTTCTTGGACCCCAAAACCATGGTAACCTGTCCACATACATTACATGTACTGCTCGCTCTTAATTACAAAACTATGGGGAAGATATTATATTCTCATTTTATTTACAGGAACCGGGTCTCAGAAGTTTATATGACCTGCTTATAGCCATGTGGATGGCTGATAGAGCAGACACAGGATGGCTGTGTCCAACACAGGACAATACAATTCTAAAGACCATGTTGTTTCTACCCCAGTGAATTGGTTATAATGAATACCTTTGAAAGAAAGATGTCTTAAAGAGGGTGAAACCTGCATCTGCCAGAATCCTCCAGTGGAACAGAATCAATAGGACACACATACACAAAATCACAACACACACACACACACACACACACACACACACACGTTTCAAGAAATAGGTGCATATAATGATGAGTGCAGGCGAGTCTGAAATCTGTTAGTCAGACTGACAGACCAGAAACTCGGGCATTATTCTTCTTTGGGGGGCCTTAGTTTTCACTCCTAAGGCCCTTGCCAGATTAGATGAGGCCCACCTACATTACCAGGGATAACTTCCTTTACTTAAAATCAACCAGTTGCAGGTATTAACCACATCTACAAAACATCTCCATAGCAACACCTAGATTAGTATTTGTATAAATAACTGGGCATTCTAGTCCCACCACATTAACACATAAAAATAACCAGGGCCCCAGTGCCTGAGCCTAAATTCCTGAACCTCCGAATAAGTCCCTGGAGTTTTATCATAAGCCTAGAAAAACCAAAGTTCTAAATGGTCACCCTCTAGGAAAACCATGCCAATACACAAGTCCTAAACAGCATCATTTGCATGTCTAACTATTTTAATAAGGAATTTTTTTGAATATCTATTTACCCCTAGCACTGGTCTTCATGGACAAAGGGAGGTTAGGGAGCATAGAATCTAAAAATATTCTCTGCCCACAGATAAATCTGTTTAATTGGAGAGATAAGAAAACCAACTTGAAGGAAAATTGCTCATTTTTTTTTTAGTTGAGTTTTATGGTCATATTCTCAGTGAATGAAATCTGTAATTTGATAGCCTTCAAAAACAAATTGGAGATCTTTTATTATCTGGTACCCAGTCAAATACTGAGGGAGCTCACTAAGTGTTTTAAAAAAAAAAAATAGGGATGCCTGGGTGGCTCAGTTGGGTAAGCGTCTGCCTTCTACTCAAGTCATGATCCCAGGGTCCTGGGGTTGAGCGCCTTATCAGGCTCCCTGCTCAGCAGGCAGTCTGCTTCTCCCTCCCCTTTTGCCTCTCCCCAACCAACCTCCAACTCTGCTGAAGCTTTCTCTCTCTCTCAAATAAATAAGCAAAATTTTTAAAACATGTATTTGACCTGTTGAATATATACATTCATAAGTATCTTGTATGTGTATCTATGTGTGTGTATACACAGACACATACATTATATATATGTAGATATATATACATATACACATTATATATCCATAGGTTTATGATGCAGCATCTTAATTGTGTTAATTAAATATTGTATTTATTTATCTCTACTTCTATATCTGAAAAATATTGGCATTTTCTACCACGATTATATATTTATAAATTTCTCTTTACACCCCAAATAATATTGTTCTATATTTTTGAGGCTATACTATTAGCCACATAGAAGTTTATGTCCATTGTATCTTCTTGGCATAGTGTACCTTTTACTTATAAGAACTATCCTACTCAAAAAAAAAAAAAAAAAAAAGTATCCTACTCTGGGAAACCTGGGTAGCTCCATTGGCTGAGAGTCTGCCTTCGGCTCAGGTCATGACCTCAGGATCCTGAGATCAACCCCCACACTGGGTTTTCTGCTCAGTGGAGAGCCTGCTTCTCTCCCTCCCCTGCTCCCCCTGCTTTTACTTTCTCTCTCTCTCTCTTTCTGTCAAATAAATAAATAAATAAAATCTTTTGTCTTAACAGCATTAAGTACTAACAGTAAGTCAAGATTTCTTTTTGTATTTCCTTTTTTTTATTTTAACCCTTGCTCTTCCTTTCTAGAGGTAAATTTAATTTATTCACATTTCTTGTCATTACTGATAGATTTGGACTTATTGCAATTTTCAGTTTCTTTGCACTACATTTAGTTGTTTCTTTTTGGTTTCCATTTCTTGTATTTTATGATTTTTTCCTACACGTACATTTTCATACTCCTCTACAAAGAATCACTTATGATTGTATGGTGCATACACACACACATACACACACTCATTTGCCTATGGTTTGTGGGCATACTTATGTTCTAGGGGAACAATTCATTCAAAGAATAAGACATAAACCCTGAAGTGTGCTGGTTCCAGTAGGACTGAGTTCCATAAGTGAACTTAAGAACTGATAGTTTTGCTGGAATCTGTGGGATATCATTTACATGAATGGCCCAAATTCTTTATCCTTTCTGTATTCATGCCCCTGGCAATGTGACTTTTGAGCTCCTTCCATCAACAGTTGCGGTATCTTTCAGCCACGTGACTTATTTTAACTAATGGGATATCAGCAATTGCGATATAATTAAAAGTCTGAAAAAGTGCTTGTGGATTTATGCTTCTTTTTTGCTCCTCACCCTTTACTGGAAGAACATTCCAATCAAATGTCCAATCTTGTATGATGAAGAATGAAACACCTGGAACATAGTTGTATTGTTTGTCTCAGGTGAAGCTGTCCGGAGGACCCAAGAGCCAGTGACCCCTAGACATTGAGAGGGCTTCACCAAGACAGGAATAACAGTCCAAGACTTAGTCTTAGATAATAACTGGGGAGGCAGGGGGGCATCAGCTAAGTAAATACTTATTCTATTAAACTAAGAGTGTTTGGAGTGGTTTGCCAACGGAGCATTTCTGTGGCAATTGATTATTGACATAGCCTCTATGTGAAAACATAAATTCATCATGGGCTTGTAAGAAATCATTGTCTCTAAGAATATCCAAAAGAGTTATTCCAAAACCAAAAAATGAACTGATGATAACATATCGTTTCTTGAGATTGATTGTAAAAGTAAAGTGAGACTTCTTTATTGACAAAGGGATGAGAAAACTTTTAAACCCCACAATGTTCTAATGGTTAAATTCATAATCCAATACTTTCCTTATGGGTCGTGTAAAGCAGATATTGTGCTTTAACTGAAAATAGCATGTATAGTGCTTGCTTCAGCAATACATACACTAAAGCCAAAATAGCATGTATTCTTGAAATTTCAACTCATAGGATAATGTGGGCTTGGAAGGAAAATTTCTGATCTTAATTGCAGGAGTTACTTGCAAGTCATAACTTGGGAGTAAATTCAGGATTTCCACATCCTATCAATGCCAGACTTGATTCAGTAATACTGAAGAAACCTCAGATAATGAAGTATATGTTCAATGAACACTGACTTAGATCCTACAAAAGATTGACAATTCCACTAATGCCAGGTTCTACCTTGATATAAACTGTGCCTTCTCCAAGTACCTACTTCACCAGTTGGGCCCAGAATTATGTGATTCAGGGAGAGCTGACTCTGTATCCATCCTCTATTCCTGTCCAAGCCTTCTGTCTGGAGTCATCGTCTCTCTCCCTGAATTTTTAAGTGTTGCTACCTCATTCACGAAGACCTGCTCTACTATGTCTCAGAACACTGCTGATCTCTTTTCAAAATGTCTTCAGCAGAAGATTTTTGCTAATCACTTTCTCCTCTAGATTTCATCTATTCCTCACACATATTTCTATTACTCAAATATCTTACCAACCAACTTGTTGTTTTGCATGTATTTGTCTACCACTAGTCTATTAGCTTCTTAGAAAAAATAAACTATAGAATATTTGCCTTAAAATAAACAACAAAAGATAGGTCTCTTTTTATCAAAAAGTTTTTGGTAAACTGAACATTTACCTTTGTGAGCTGAGCTATGAGATATAGAATCTCCAAAACCTTCTCCCCTACAACTAAACTTTTCTGCTCCCTTATAATATCATAGATGGAAATCTGAAGAGGCAATATGGGGTCCCTTTCCCTGGATCCCAACCTAACCCCACCTAACCAGAGCCTCACAAACAGAAGCACCAACAGAAACAAAACATTGGGAGAGCATGCTCCTTAATTTCTAAGTAACAACAACAACAAATTTGGATTAGGAGATATATAAATATATATACATACATACACATTAGGGGCATTTAGGAGGCTCAGGCAATTAAGCTTTCAGCTCAGGTCATGATCCCAGGGTCCTGGAATCAAGTTCCATGTTGAGCTCCTTGCTGGCGGGAAGCCTGCTTCTCCCTCCCCTCCCAGTTCAGCATTCTCTCTCACTATCTCTCTGTATCTCTCAAAAAATAAATAACTTTTTAAAAAAAAACTATATATAGTCAGTGAGAGTAAGTAATTTCAGGATTTTTTAATTTATTAGAAAAATGAAGATAATAATAACAGTGTAGACTAATAGAATGCTGTTCTAGGAGGGGGAAAAAAATGTTGGGAGTTTCCCAGCGACCCACAGTTAGGAGACGGAACTATGGTGTTTCAGCACCACGGACAGTGGTACATTTGCTGTCTTGGTATGCGTACCAATGCATCTACACCTCTGAGTTAAATTTGCTGCTCTAGTGGAGGATGGCAGACTAGAGAGACGGTGTTCACACCAGGCTTTTTTGACTTCCATATCAAAGGCAGCATACCTCTAAAGTGGGAAACCTGAGTCTAGAGCAGACACCAGATTTTGTGTACTGTTGTAGCCAAATGGCGAGGAAAACACTATCATTTGCAGAATCACCCTACATACACACACACACACACACACACACATTGGAGATAGATATATATCTATCTCCAATGTGTGTGTGTGTATATATATATATATATATATATATATATATATTAGCTATAAGATAGATAACCAGATATCTAAGATAGATAACCAGTATATATATACTGGTTAGCTATAAGGCCTACACTTAGACCTTAAAACAAGCAGTGGATTCTAAATATCAACAGAATGAGTGAAGTGTTGAACAATATCTCTAAAAAAGAAGTTGACTGCATGAAAACCTATATCATAATGCAACTGTAGAAGACTTCAAAGGAGGAAAAGAGCAGCTGGAGCTGAAGTGGTGGGTGAAGGTTGGGCACATGAAAGGACATGAGTTGACTGCCAGTTTCTGAAGGTGTGGCGTTTGAGGGAGTCCCTGTCCATGCACAGAATACATCCTATAGAATGTGGCACCAAGACAAGAGATGAAAACAGGGGTGCTTACCCATAAGGCAAATGACTTACTCTATTTGGCACCCCTTTTCCTTCACCTTAATTTGGCCTAAGTCCTTAAATTCTAGCCCATGCTCATTCTCACCTCCCTGAAGAACCCTCCCAGAACATGGGCTGGATTGACTCACTTCAACCTGATCAGCTCTCCTACTGCTTCTCATCAATTCATCCATGTAGGTACTCAATGTGTGTTTATTTAGCACCTAATATATGCCAGAATCTCTTTCATTCCCCTAAAAACCTCTCAAACCACTGAACTGTCATGTTCATTATTTGTTCACTCATCCATTAACTGAATAATTGTTTAGTGAGCACTTGGGTTAAGTGCTATTTCAGTTACAAAAATGAAGGCAATATAAGCTCTGCCATCAAGGAGCTAACAGTTGAGTAGGTGAGATAAGTATGGAAAAACCACCACATGACAGTGTGATAAGTCACCCAACAGAGAAAGAATGCTATGGGAACACTGAGAGAAGAGCAATCATCACCACTGAGGGTTCTAGAAGGTGCTTCAGCCTCAACTATATATTGGATATTTCACACATGGTCAAAACTATGCTGGGCATGTTTATTCTTTAATCCTCACAGTGATTATATGAGGTTGACGAAGAAAAAGGGAAACTGAGACAAAAGGTTTTCTTCCTTCCCACGTCACAGGGACTGAAAGTGGCAAAGCTGGGATCCAACTCCATTGTGTTTAGAGACAGTCTTTCTCCATTCAGCCTGGCCCCCTTCCAAAAGTCTCCAGAGGGGGCAGCACCTGAGTAGAACATTTGGAGAACAAGTGGGACTTTGTCATGGTGCCACCTGTGAAGTGGCAGAGACAACGAGGAAACCAAGCCAGGTGAGGAGCAGCCCCCGGCGGCCACACTCAGGGGACAACTTGCTGTTCCTATGATGAGGACCCATGTGCCCCAGGGCGGTTTCCGTGGCAGCATGAACCCCCCTGATGCCCTGACCCATCTTTGCTTGTCTCATTCTTCTTCGTAATTGGACTGGCTGCCGCTCGCTGCTTACCTGATTAGTGGGTTCACTAACCCAGCAGAAACAGGATCTAAGAGGATTAAAATGTGAAAAAAAGATAATACAAATGGAAAACAGCAGCTTCTCCAGCCGAGCTTTGGATTAGAAGTTGAGAAAGTGAATCAGAAAATTAAAAAATGTGAAGGACAAGGTTAAAATGGTGATTGGGAAGAGTCCTTTTGTAGCCAAGCGTCCTTGCATGCTATTGTTTCTGTTTTGTATAAGTTCTCCAGGGAAAAGTGCAAATGCCTTTGCCTGGCATTCAGAGGCCTCCTAAGATCTAGGTACAGCCTTGCTTTCTGATCTTATTCCCCACAACCTCCCTTCCCTGTGTAGATCTCCTCATTTATTATCTTTGGGTCTTTTTTCCTACAGGCTTCTTTCTCCAAATTCGTGTCTCTGCTATCATTACTTCCCCTATTTCTTCTCTTCCCTCTCCTTGAAATGCAGCCTCCTTTCAAAGTCTTCCACCATCTCTCTGTGGAAGCTATCTCCCCCCTTGAAACCTGAGGCACTTTGTCTATCCTGTCAATTGCTTGGCACTTTTCTGCCTCCAAAGAGCATAATTCATGTGTTTTCTCCCTTGGTGAACTATGAACACAGAGGGCTGGGACAACACCCTCCTCCATGAAAATGACCTTATACTGGTATTTACAAAAGTCTCTTTGTATGAATGACGGGGTGAATGAGCCAGTGCCTCACGCAAGACAGTGAAGCTTCTAAGCATTGCTTGATTATGTTGTTCCCTAGCTTAAAACCCCTCTGGGCACTCTAACCTCCGAGGAGGAAGCTGAGACAGCATCCCTGAGGGAACAGTCCCACCTCTCTCTCCCCACCTCCTGTGTCCCACCTCCTCCCCAGCCACCCTTCTGGGGGCTCTTCCAGGTCCCATGAGAACATGCCACAAGCACTCCACATGTTTGATTCAGGTCCTGCCAAACTCTGCCCGAATTGCATTCCCAACCTGTTCTTTCCTCCTCTTTTCATGGAAAATTATACTCATTCTTTACATTTTCCCCTAAAGTGCTCCTGGTTACCTCCAGGGCTAGCAATCCTTTCTTCTGCCAAGCTCTTTGCCCAAACATCCATTTTAGTAGTTTAAGACAGCATCAGCGTTCCTGATGCTTTATTTTCTATGTGTTTGTGTTGTTTACATTCTACACATCTGTTGCCCACACTAACAATGGGCTCTTCAAGGGCAAAGGCTTAGTAATTTTCCACCATGGTGATGGTTAACATTGATTAAGCTCTTACTATACTCATACACATGACCTCATACAATTACCATAGTAAGAATACTAGGGTGGTATCATGCTGGTGTGCACAAATGCTCACCCAGACCCATCTAGACCCACAGCCTGTGCCGTCTTTGTGGCTTTCATCAGCACAGACCTGGAGGATGTCCTTGCTGCCCACCACATATTTTCAGAGTTGAAAGAGCAGACATATAAACTAATTCATTTCTTCTCAACACTTACAATGCACCGAGTGCCCTGCTGAGGGGCTTATAAACATTACTACATGTAATCCCCATAACATCTCAACAAGAAAAAGTTATTAATTCTGTTGTTTTAGAGATGAGGAAACCAGGGCTCGGAGGAAGCTAGTTAATTTGTCCAATGTCATATGCTGTGATGGACAAAGTCCAGACCCAGACCCTGGTCTTCCAGACTTGAGAACTAATCCAACTGGGTTGCAGTTTGTTTTTGCCAATTTTTTAAAAAAGTTTTAACTAAATATTTAAGAGATATCATAAGGCAATTACAACCTAACCTCAAACAAAACCCAAGAAGCTCTGCTGATGCCTACCAGGGCATCCCTCAGAGAGGAGGAACTCCTGGTCCTCCTGGATGGGATATTCAGGCTGTTCCTGAATGTTCCTGGATGGGATATTCAGGGACAGCCTGAATATCCCAGCCCATTGCTAAAAGAAACTTCACCCAATAGAAGAGAGTTTGCTCATATGTTCCTATCCCTAGGAGGAAGGTTGAGACTATCTCTCTTCTGGGTCTCTTGAGCAAATTCAAAGTACAGATATAGGCCAAGAGATACCATGCATGCCTACAAACCTTCCCATGGCATTATACTGAACATAAGCTGTTCTCATCAGTTCAGAAATTACACCTGGGGGAAGATCTCATGAACACTTTTCTTAACTTCACTTTAAGTTCTCCAACCTCAGTTTTCCAATCTGTGTAATGAACCTAAAAATATACCCTTAAGGAATTTTTATGACTCAGACAATGTGTGTGGAAGCATTTCCTGAGCCATCAAATGCTCTCTAAACCTTGTTCCTCTTAATTTTTTGGTCAAGGTTATTTTCCACTGAAAAAGAACCAGAGCTGAAAATATCTGTCCTTTCAAAGTGACTGCTTTCCCATAAGATATTTTTGGGAAAATTATTTCAGCCAAAAAATCCAACAAGACCAATGACCTTGGTATAATACAGATAGATGGTCAATATGACTGGACCCTAAGAAACTAAAAAAAAAAGAGAGAGAGAGAGATTTAAGAGAGAATGTCAGGGAAAGGTTGGGGCCAGAAGTATAACCTCTCAGGTCAAGGAGGAATTTGGACTGTATTTGACTTGCCCTGGGAAGTCACTGGGGGGAAATCAGGGCATGTTGGGACACAATTTGGATGTTAAAAGACATTTTAGGGCCTATGAGAAGAAGGGACTGGAGGGTGTCCAGGAGGATAACAGAGGGAGGATGCACCAACTGGTAAAGTAAGATGGTGGCCAGGAGTATGGATATAACAGGGACATGGTGGAAAAGTGGTGAGATTCTGGATGTACGTTGGAAGCAGGGACAACTACATTTCCTTTCTCAGCATACCCAGATGAAAGCCTAATTAATTCTCTCTGGAAAACCCAAGATTAAAGGATTACTCCCTTTTGCAGTGGTGGAAAGTGAGGCTGAGGCCCCTAGTCCCTGATGAACTCATTTGGGGGCACAAATAACTTCATTATATATTGTTATATCTCAGAGTCATGGTGTGGAAAGGGCTTTGGAGAGCCCATATCCACTATCTTCATTTACTCCTTAGATATTTAAGGCCAAGTCCTAGGGGTAAACTTTCCCACATGGCAGGGCAAAGACCAGTCTGAGTCAGAAAAAGACCCCATGTTTTCTAATTGTTGGCCCAGTATTTGGTCTTTGATGTCAGCAGAAGGGGATGGACACTAATACCTATCAGCATCCCCAGTGTTCTAGATTCTGCACTGACCATGTTATGTACGCTCTTCACTCATTTCATACGTGGAGCATCTACAACATACCTGCTCAGTGCCATGGTGAGAAGCACTGGCCTGGCTCCTGCCCTCAGTGAGCTTTCAGAGGAATGTCTGCTGCTTAGTCAATGTGGTCATGCAGGATGGTTATTATGATCTTTGTTGTAACAGATGAGAAAGGACCACAGACACAGAACAATTCAGAAGCTTACCTGTTCTCCATGGTATGTGGTGTTCAATTCTGGGCCCCAAGCCAGGAACTGCTGTTAAGATCAAAGGGAAGTTTGTGCAAAGTACCTGGTCAGCTTCCCAAAGCTGTGTCGATGTAAGTAGAATAACAGGATTTTGAAAAATTCTATCCTGCCCCCAGCTTTGTGGTCTTGGGCAACTATTTCACGCATAAGTTCTTCTGTGTTCAGACAGGGAGAAATGAGAAGGACCTTGGATTTGCACTTAAGACCATTTAGGATGTCAAAGCACAGAAAGGCCAAAGGGTGAGTGGGTTGGGAGGAGGAAAGAGGCAAAGGGAGAAATGAGGGGGGGAAGGATGGGGGAGTACAAGAAAAAAAGAGAGCCACATCAGTTAGAGAATGTACTCAAAGTGAAAAAGGAAGAAAGGTAATTTGAGAACCCCGGACTCCATCTGCTCAGACTCGGGAGGATAAAGGCAGAGGGGGATTAGTGACCTGAGGGGCCATGGCAGGGCTTCCTCGCCCCCACAAGTGCTCGTAGGATAAAAATACCATTTATTAGTCCCATGCACGGTAATTATATTTAATACTGACCCTGATTCCTTTTGTCCACAGAAAATCATGAAAGGTGCTCTGTTTGAATTTGAGGGCCTTAAGTGACCCATTAGCAGCTCCTACTTCTGTCTTAGACTGGCTGTCAAGATAGGACAAAAGAGAGCCACAAGCATGAGCGTTCAGGTTTTGCAAGAGATGTGTCTGAAATCACAGAATTCAGTGTGGAAAGAAGGTGTGGCTAGGGCAGAGTCCTGGACAGGAACCCAGACCCTGATTCAGTCCTTCAATAGCTAAGTGACCTTGAGCAAGATTGTAAATGCCCCGAACTTCTGTTTTCTCTCTGATGTTTCTTTTTTTTTTCCCAATTTATTTATTTTCAGAAAAACAGTATTTCTCTCTGATGTTTCTAACACAACACCCACCTCATTAGGTACTCAAGAGCTTTAAATGAGATGTTGTATGGGAAAGCAGCTAAAAAAAAAATATTCCTGGCACTGAAAAACCATCCATGATTCCCCAAATCCCTTACTTGAAACCCCTGGATGTTTAGACTTTAGGACTCTTCAGGTTTGGGGAAGGTAAAGTGGTGTAGATACCCTCCATTATGTGACAGCCTCTGTTAGGGTTTGAAGTGAACCTTACCATGCTTCTCTCCTCCCAGTACTTACTACCCACCAACACAGAACTACTTGTTTGCTTATGCGTCTGGTGGGAATGTGAGACCATAGGCACTAGGATTTTTGCCTCATGCCCATTACTGTTTCCCCTGTATCTAGACAGAGATTGGAACACAGAATGTGTTCCAGAAATATAGACCCAAAGATAAATAATACATACTGCCTCTAGCCCATTGTAAACTGAAAATACCATAAATTGAAAAGGCATTTAATATACCCAGCCTACCAAATTTTGCCCTACCTCGGCTGGGTGCACCTTCAGCTTGCTCAGAACATTGATGTTAGCCTACATCTGGGCACAATTACCTAACACAAAGCTTATTTTATAATGAAGTGTTGACTTTCTAGTGTAATTTATTGAATACTGCACGGAAATTGACAGTGTAGGTGGTTGACCCTCGTTATCATGTGGCTGAGCGGGAGCTGGGGCTGGCTGCTGCAGTCCATGTCCAGTCCAGCCCATGTCCAGTGTCATGAAAGAGATTGTACTGCATGTCGCCAGCCCAGGAAAAGACCAGAATTCAAAATTCAGAGTACGGTTTCTATGCTGTGTATCACTTCTGTACCATTGTAAAGTCCAAAAATCTGAAGTTGGACTATCGCAAGTTGGGGGCCTTTGGTATAGAGTTCTTAGAATGACAAAATTATCAAGATGAAATACTCTGAGGGACTACCAGGGGTTAGAGACGGGTCAGATGGAGGCACGAGGGAGATGGATGTGGAAATCCTTGTGGTGATAGTGACTCTTGTGATGGATATAGAAATCTGCACCTGTTATAGAGATGCCTGAATGGCTCCGTGATTAAGTGTCTGCCTTCGGTTCAGGTCATGATCCCAGGGTCCTGGCACAGAGTCCCATACTGGGCTCTCTGCTAAGCCAGGAGCCTGCTTCTCCCTTGCCTGCTCTACCTGGTACTTCCCCTGTTTGTGCTCTCTCTTGCTCTCTCTCTGACAAATAAATAAAATCTTAAAAAAAAAATCAGCACCTGTTATAAAACTGTATAGAATAAAATACACACAAGACTGCCTACCAAATGGAAAGATTTGAATAAGATGTCAATGTCAATATTCTGGTTGTGATATTATATGATAGTATATGATAGTTTGCAAAATATTGTCATGGTGAGGGTGAATCTGGTTAAAGTCTACACCAGACCCTTCTGTATTATTTTTCACAACTGTTTATGAGTTTGAAACTCTCCCAATAAAATTTTTAATGACAAAGAAACAAATTAGAAGGATGAAGGAATACTGAACATTTTCGCCCTCGGTGAAATTGATCTGGGTCATTTATTACAGTCCTGTGAACGTCAGCAGTCCCAAGCCATCTCCTCCCGTGCATCTCTACTGGGAGAAAACCAAAGATGGGGGTCATCTGTCTCTAAGTGCAAATCACCACAGCCAGGACCTCAGCCACATTCAAAGGGTGAGGTCACAGTCTCCCCCTTTCTCATCCCAAGTGCTCACAACCTTGAATTTGAAGAGTTTTAACTTGGGGGAAAAAAAAAAAAAGATGGCAATTTTGCTTCAGTGTTTTCTAATTTTGCTGTAACTGCTACCAGCTGTGGGTTAATGCAGAACATATTCCACAAGGCATCCTGAGGCCTTTTCATGTCTTCGAGCTGCCCGAGAGTTGACGTGGTTAAAGAGGAGTGGGGGAGAACGGTGAAAGCCGAGCTGATCTTATGGCCGGTTTTCAGAGCTCTTTGCTGTTTCTCATTCCAGCGTCTTCCACCGCTGGAGGTGAGCGGGTTTCTGGCTCTGAGTCCGAGGCACGAGGAGGGACTTGGCAGGACCCCGTTTACTGCTACCTCTGCAGTCAGCTGGAGGCAATAGCCAGATTTGAGCTGTGGGAAACTTCCATCAGGCGCTCTCATTAACCTTGGTCCATCTTCCTGCATTAAGTTGGAAATGTGATAAACACACCAGGCCCACAGAGAGTGAGAAGGGAAGGGAGAGAGACAGGGAAAGGACCTTATTGTCTGAAAATCTCCAAATGGGCATGGTCTGCCTTGGAGCCATTTGCTCCAGCCACAGCAGGAAGCCGTGGTGGGTCACTTCTCCAGAGGTTGCCTCCAGTCGCTTCTCACAGGGCACTCACATTTTAAGCATAGGCATCCCCCACCCCGCAGGTCCTCTGTTAACCTCCAGTCAACGTGTCAGACCAGTCCAGCCTCGTACAAGCCAAACAGGTCTCTCCTGCCATTTCACCCACAGAGGTCCTGGCTGCCTGGCCTCTCCCAGGCCTCAGGAAGCCACATGTGCCTTCAGCACCCATGTCTGCCCATAGTGGGCCAAGAGGAGAGGGCAGGCTGGTCCACCCCCCTGCTCCCTGGATCGCACCACACACCCATACCATACCTACTGGGGCCCAGGGTAAGGTGCGAGTCAGGGGCTGGGAAGCAGGGTTGGGTAAGAGTGACACCAGGGCTTGGACAAAGCAGGACGCTGCCCCACCCTCCCGCGATCTCTCCATCCCACCCTCCTTCCCTCCCAGTCCTGCAGACCTCCTTCCACTCACCGCACCTCCACCCAGCTCCTGCTCCCTCTGCCTATCCCCTCACTTGCCCTCCTTCTCATTCAGTGCCCCTCTGCCTCTGGGTGGCCTCTCTATTTTTTCTCTCTCTCTGAGCTGTGGTCCGCCTCTATTCACAGGACAGGCCAGCCTCTCTCACTGCTCCTTGTCTGCATCCCCACCCCCCACACGCACCTCTCCACAGGGCCTTTCATCCACAGGAGCCCAACCTTTGCACAGTGCCGGCTTTGCCCTGGGGCCAGAGACCAAAGAACCTGGGGGTCCTGAGCCAAACAGAGATGGACACGAGTGTTGCTCTGGGCCCAGCCCTGCGCTCTTCCCCTGGCCCCACATTGTTCTGGTGCACCAAGTCCAGGCCCCTGACTCCCCCAGTAGCCTCACCCAAATCCAGTCAGCACTCACAGCAGAGGGAGAACAGGAACCAATAAACAAAATTGAGAGATAGCGATCCTTTCTTGGTTCTGACTATTATTATTTTAAGTCCCTGCTACAGTATCAAGTCCCTGCTACAGTATTTCTGAGTGGAAGATTGGCCGGACAATTCACCCAAAGAACCTGTGTCTTTGGAGCATGCATAAAATGTCCTGTCCTAGATAATGTCCTGTCCGATGACACATTTCCTAATGAGCCAGACTCTGTGCTGAGAAGGGAAATCATTGACCTTAGCCCCAACTGCACAAGGCTAGTGATATTTATAACATCAGTTAGAATAAAATAAAATAAATGCTATATTTGGGCCAGAGATTGTAGTGGATAAAGTCAAAAACGGCAACTATTAGAGAAGTATGGGATAGAACTTGATGGGAGTTTTACGTACTGCCCTCCTTGGTCCATTCTGCTGACAGCTGGAGAAATGTGGCGATCCTGGACTTCATGCCCTAATCGGGACACCAGCAAACTGGAACACGCCCAGAGGAATGAGGCTGGGGAAAGGGATTCTTTAATCTCTGCCTTAGGAGAATCATCTATTGAACAAGGGCTATTCAAGCAGCTTAGAGAGGCCTAACGACAAATTATCTTAAGACCTAAGAAATTGCCAGGAGGAAGTGAGAAGAGGCTTATTCTGGATAAGTCAATGAAGTCAGTTCATCAACTCATTCTACAAATAGTTACTGGAAACTTTCTCCACGTTAAGCATGATGTTCTGCACTGGGGATTCAGTTGAAGACAGAACACAAAGTCTTTGTTCTCATTCAGCTTTTAGCATGTGGAGGAAGATCCCATGAGGAAACACCAGCTCCTAGGAGCCCAGGGAGCCATGGGACCTCATGGCAAAGAACAGAGATCAGAGGAAGACAGGTTTCACTCAACCCAAGGAGGGGAGATTTGAGAGTCCGAGGTGACGGAAGATTGAGGGAGCTGCCATGGGAAGCCTTGAGCTTTCCATAGTGGAGGTCTGTGTGCAATAGCTCCACCTGTCACGTCAGAAGCCGTTAAGGGGCTGCAAGCCCTCGACACTGAGGTTGGACTTGACACCCTTAAAATCTATTCCAATTCTGGTAATTTCTGAAAATCAGTGAGTAAAATTGCCAATGGTCATTGTAGATGTTCAAATAAAATACCTGTCTTTAATAGGGTTTCTCACCTGGGTAGCACGGATGAGTGGAGCAAGGTCGTATGTGCCCTCATACAGATCTGTGTGTGCTGCACACCGGTCCCTACTGGCTCTGTGACTCATACAGATCTGTGTGTGCTACACACTGGTCCCTACTGGCTCTGTGACTCATACAGATCTGTGTGTGCTACACACTGGTCCCTACTGGCTCTGTAAGTCATACAGATCTGTGTGTGCTACACACTGGTCCCTACTGGCTCTGTGAGTCATACAGATCTGTGTGTGCTACACACCGGTCCCTACTGGCTCTGTGAGTCTCAACAGACGCCTCAGCTTCTCTATCGTCACTCGTGCAAGGCAACTATACCAATTTTGGGATAATTAAACAAGATATGAATACATGGAAAATCCCTTGGATGGTCTACAGAACAAAACGCACACTTGGTAATAGATGGCTATTAGTATTTTTCATTAGTATTAACATGACCCCAGTCAGCGTGTCACAAAAATATAGGGTTACAAATTGTTAAATTGATGTCACTATAGATTGAAAAATAATGTAGCAGAAAAAAATTAGCAATACACAGTATAAAAACTGTGTTTTAAAAAAAATAGAGCTTCCCTATGACCCTGCAATTGCACTCCTGGGTATTTACCCCAAAGATACAGATGTCGTGAAAAGAAGGGCCATCTGTATCCCAATGTTTATAGCAGCAATGGCCACGGTCGCCAAACTATGGAAAGAACCAAGATGCCCTTCAACGGATGAATGGATAAGGAAGATGTGGTCCATATACACTATGGAGTATTGTGCCTCCATCAGAAAGGATGAATACCCAACTTTTGTAGCAACATGGACTGGACTGGAAGAGATTATGCTGAGTGAAATAAGTCAAGCAGAGAGAGTCAATTATCATATGGTTTCACTTATTTGTGGAGCATAACAAATAGCATGGAGGACAAGGGGCGTTAGAGACGAGAAGGGAATTTGGGTAAATTGGAAGGGGAGATGAACCATGAGAGACTATGGACTCTGAAAAATAATCTGAGGGGTTTGAAGTGGTGGGGCGGTGGGAGGTTGGGGTACCAGGTGGTGGGTATTATAGAGGGCACGGATTGCATGGAGCACTGGGTGTGGTGAAAAAATAATGAATACTGTTTTTCTGAAAATAAATAAATTGAAAAAAAAATTATGTGGAAAACAAAAAACAAAACAAACAAACAAACAAAAAAAACCTCAGGATAAAACCAATGTGGTGAAATGTCCAAGAATTGTATGTAGAAAACCAGAGAGTTGTCTAGATTGTTGAGAGAGAGAGAGAGAGGAGAGAGAAGCATAAATGGAAAGACACAGTGTCCTGATGAGAAAATTTCGTGGTGTAAGATGTCAAGACTCTCCAATTTAATCTACAAAAGGAATACAAACTTAATTAAAATCCCAATGGAATCTTTTGTGAAACTTGATAAGATAGCACGAAAATCCATCAGAAAAGAAAGTGTACAGAAATAGTCAAAGAAAAAAATTAATTAAGAATAATGGTAGAGGTTACCTACCTTACCAAAGGAATAAACATGGCTATAAAACTGAAGTAATTAAAAGTACTATATTAGGGATGCCTGCTGGCTCAGTGAGGGAAGGTTCTGCCTTTGGCTCAGGTCATGATCCCAGGGTCCTGGGATTGAGCCCTGAGTTGGGCTCCCTGCTCAGCGGGGCATCTGCTTCTCCCTCTCCCTTTGTCCCTCTGCCCACTCATGCCCTCTCTCCGTCTGTCTCTCTCTCAAGTAAATTAAAAAAAAAAAAAAAAAAAAAAAACCTTTAAAGAAGAGAGAGAGAGAACATTTCAAATCAATGGAAGAAGGAAGTCTACTCCAAACAATGAAGAAACATCTGGTTATCTATTTGGAGGGGGAAAGAATAACCTAATGCCTTCTTCATAATATATCCCAAAGTAAATACGAGAAGGATTAGCACATTCACTTTAGAAATGTTTATTCAGCATCTATGTGCCAAGATCTCGCTAGGTACTTGGGTACAGAGAAGTGAATGGACCCATAAACAGACACATGCCCCAAATTAATGGCTCTTTCATTTGGGGGCTAGACAACAGAGAAGGTAATAAAGATGTCAGGACAACTGCGAGAAGTGCCAGGAAAGGAACAAGCATGTTTCTGTGACAAAGAACGGCGGAAGGAAGGCGCTTAATTGCATGTATCGCCCGGACAGAGTCTTTGAGCTGAAACACAGGGTGGAAAATGCATGTGAAAAATCAAATGCAGGAAAGGGCTTCATGTGTTCTAGAAACTGAAGGGAGGTGGCTGGTCTGAATATGGAGCTTAAAGTTAGGAATATCAGGAGATGACGCTGGAGGGTGAGCAGTGTCAGAAATCTAAACATCAGAGGCACACGGGTGGCTCAGTCAGTTAAGTATCTGCTCAGGTCCTGATCCCAGGGTCCTGCGATCAAGCCCCGCATCGGGCTCCCTGCTCAGCGAGGAGTCTGCTTCTCCCTCTGCCTCTCCCTCTGCCTGCTACTCTGCCTCTCATGCTCCCTATCTATCAGATAAATAAATAAAGTCTTTAAAAAAAAAGAAAGAAATCTAAGCATCAAAAAAATATGGAGAGAAAAACATAGCTAACTTCTCCAGTGAGAGGCGGGGAGGGTCTTTCTAGGAAGGATGTAAAACCTAAAAGCCACAGGGGATATTTTCTCCAGTAAAAAAAACTACTACTATTACCACAACTACACTACTACTATGACAATACTATTATCTATACTCATGCCTATGCTAGTATCACTGTTACTACATGACTGCTCTGGCCATACTACTACTATACTCTCACTAGACTACTGCTGCTCTACTCCTCCTTTGCTATCATCACTGCTCCCTCACGACTACTATGACAATACCACTATTCTTCTGTCACTATACTATTGGTGCTATACTCCCACTATCTTATTATTGCTACTACTACTACTAGTACAGTTCTGGATGACAGAATTAACCATAAACGAATCTGAAAAATGGGGAACATCTCTGCCACGTGTGATAATAATGATAATATCATCAACAAATGCTGAGCATACGACGGGTGCTTTACAAAAGCTGAGGAAACGTAACTCCAAGAGGTAAGCCCTCCTATTGTCCCCACGGCACAGATGAGGAAATGGAACATCAGGCCAGGGAAGTAACTTGCCCAAGGTCATATAAATAGGCAACCCAGCCTGTCTGGCTCCAGCCTCTGTTCCAATCTCTGCCATGCTCCATGGTCTTGCCAGCATCACCTATTTGGGTGCCTAACTCAAAACACCATGTGGCTCAAGTCCAGCAAGACTGATGGGAAGCCCAGCGTGACTGTCCCCTCCATGCTACTTTTGTCGAACTTGAACCTAGTTCTGGGATATGGAGCAGAGCTCTGGGCCTCCATGCAGACGGATGCTGCAGCCCAGTCCCTGTCTTCTCTGCATTGTCCAGCCCCATGGAGGGTGACCTCTGGCTTATGCCCTTCTGCTGTGCCAAGCAAGGGCTTAGGCTTCCCTGACACCAAGGCTGTGTCCCTATCCCTGGTCTTCCTGTACCAGAGAGGCTGCTTTCTCTCCAGCTCACGTTCCCACCATAGAAGTGTCTGTAACCCTGTCCTGGGGGATTTTTCCTTTTCCTTCTCAAGTTGAGCTTTTCTCCTCTTCAGTTCTCAAAACATCAAACCTTTGATCCCCTGCCCCATCAGACAAATCCAGCTTAATTTCCTCAGTGGGCCCAGGCATAGAAATCAAAGACCTGTTTAGGGAGGGTGCCTGCCACCTGGCATGGTTTCCTCTGCAGGCCTCCCAGCCATAGGATTAGGAGGGGCCTGGAGACCAAGAGCAAAGTCTGGCACTCTGCCTGGTGGAAGGAGGGGGTGGGGTAGGCACATTTGGGGAAATACCTGTCATTTCCTTACAGAGCACCTATAGGTGAGGAAAAATAAAAGAGTTACTGTCTCAATAGATGGTTTTGCCACATTATGGTCTCAGTAAATTGTAAGAAGTCTTTATGCACATACACAGAGTTAATAAAAGACAAGTAAGTGAAAGGGGAAAAAAACCTTCACAAGTTCTAAGTTAACACAAGAAAAACAGAACAGAAACAGCCAGTAAGTCCATAAAAAAATGTACAGGGTTACTATTAATCAGGAGAATGAAAAATTTTAAATCAAGATAAAATTGCTCTGATTGACAAACCATTTTTAAGAATGCAGTTGGAGGGTTTCCTGGGTGGCTCAGTCAGTTAAGTGTCAGACACTTGATTTCAGCTCAGGTCATGATCTCAGGGTCCTGGGATGGAGCCCCAGGTTAGGCTCTGCACTCAGTGGGGAGTTTGCTTCTCTGCCTCTCTCCCTCCCTCTACCTCTCTCCTAGCCCATGCCTGAGCTTTCTCTCTTTCTCTCAAATGAATAAATATTTTTTTTCAAAAATGCAATTGGCAAAGTGGTGAAAAGTAGGTGTTTTTCAACCAAAACTGATTAGAGTAAAAACTGATACCATTGTAAAAGATCCATTTCAGTTTTCTATAGTAATTAAAAAGATGCATACTTTTGACCCAGCAGGTATATTTTTAGGCATATCTATATATAGATATATAGATATATAAGTCTACTTCTATATATATCCATACATTTGAACAAGTACATATAAAAATAATAATATGCAACTTGTCACACAAGCATATAACATAAAATATGTTATTTGGATGATAGCATTATCAATGTTTGTCAAGTAGAAAAACTTAAGTAGTTGGAGAATGGTTAATTCAATCTAAAATAAAGAATTCTTTGCTGCCATTTAAAAGTGTGTTTCATGGCCACTGGCATAGAAAGAAGTACTATGTTATTGAGTGTAAAGAACAATGTAAATGAAAATATATACAAGTGAGGAGTCCAATTTAACATTGTATATATAAATACATTATATAGATATATAATATATTATCTTCATCTCTCTATATACCTATATATATTGCTTAACATACAAAGTATACATTATATATTACATTAAAACGTGGCTACATATCCATTCAATTTAAACACATATACATACATGTTATATTTATGGGTTCAGACTAAATATAGGTCCATTTGGATATTGAACTGCTTCCCAGATTAGTACCTGTAGAAGGTTATCAAACTAGCAGTGTGGGAGGAGGTCTGGAAGGGAAAAGTAGAAAAAGAAACGTAAGACACTTATTCTACATTTCTCCCTTTTTTCATTCTTGCAATCATTATATCTTTTTCACTTTAAAAATGTTCAGAAAAGTCTATGCAGTTCATCTTGTTGGAAAGATATCCACATGCTTTTTCCCTCTCTGTGTCAACTCATCACACATCCATACTGATGCTCCAGCATCACTCAGTGGCCCTTGAAGACTTCCAAGTGTGGAACATGTCCTCATGAGGCAGCCTTTTGTCTCACCCACTGCCCTGCAATCAAGTTCTTGCCTTTCAGCAGACTCTTGGTGTCCGGAAGCATGGCTCAGGGACAGTGAAGCAGGAGCCGACTCTGGAGAGCCTGCCCATGCCAACTTGCTACAGTGAAGAAACAGCTCTCTCATACTGGGAAATTCCCATCAGAAGCTGGTGGTTTTTGCTCCTGGAACTCTGCTCAGGAATTTCTAACCTACTTTGTGTCTTGCCTTTGGGCAGGTGCCAGTCATCCTGTTCGCAAAGCCGCAGAGCTCCCTGCTCATTGGGTCCATTCATACACCAGGCAGTCAGCCTCCTGAGTGATGATGGTGAGGCATGTCGCCATGAGTAGGGCTACTTAGCATTCTGCAGACAGCAGCTCTCCTGCCCCGTGTGGCTCCTGGAAAGATGTTTTCCAAACAGACAGCTCATCCTGACGCTCCTGTCCCTATTTCCCTGGTGCCTTCAGGACAAAATTCCACTCCCTCAGCTTGCCTCTCATCGTGATGCCTCTGCTTTCATCCCCATTCTTGTTTTCTGCCCCTGCTGCAAAGGCAGCCCAATGTCCAGGTAGGCAGGCTCCTGCCCCAGAGTCTTCCTGTCTGCTGTCTTTCTGTTTGCAGCATCTGATGCCCGCAGCCTCCCCAGCCCACCTCATCCTGCTTGTTCTTTAACACTTAGTTTAAATTATATCTCATATGTAAGCCTTTTCAAGCCCCAGCCTCCCCAGAGTGGGTTGGAGGCCCTACTCTGTGGCCCCTGCACCCTGTCATGCCACCAGGCCATGTAGTAGAGACTACAAGACTGAGCTTTGTGAGGATGAAGCCCCATGTTCTTCTTCCCCCGTCCAGCCTGGCAATCATGCCTGGCATATGTTTCTGGAATATACAAACGAATGAATGAATGAATGAATGAATGAGTGAATGAATGAACGAACGAGTGAACTAGGTCTTAAGAAATACCCATGAAGGTCAGAAACAAGCTATTGGAATCCTGGAGCAGCTTTATAATACCAGACATCCCAAAGTTACACACCACAGAGCAGAGGAAGCCATAAATGGAAAGATGTTACCAGGAAATACACCAAATTACTCCCTCCCCCGTCCCTGTAACCTTTATTCCTTTTCATGGTTACTTCATGGGGACCCACTTTAACCAAGTTTCCAGCACCAACCTTATCTGAGACACTTGGGATCTTCCCAAGACTTTGACGGTTTCAGTCTTGATGACATTTCTGCCTCTTCAGGTCCTGGATTAGATGGGACGCCCTGGAACAGTGTCAACTCTAAAACCAGCCCTTATGCCGTCGCACCTACTGCCGGCAGCCTGAGGACACCATACTCCACATTCCTGGGCTTGTTGAATGTAGCTCATGTGGTTTCCTCCTGACAAAAGAAAGCTGAACAGAAAACCAGAAAGTAAAGCAAAGCCAGAAATGCTGTCATTAGCCTTTATCTTCATGAAAATCACAGTTCATGGGGATCAAAGTCAAAAAAAGAGAAACAAGTAGGAAAAAGGGAAGTGTGGACAAGGAGGCAGAGAGAACCCACTCCAACTTGGAAAAGGCACACAAGCTAGATCTTCAGCACAAGGAGAACAGAAGAATCACAGGTGGAGGAAAGGTCCACGCAGCATGGTTGTGGGGGGACGGACAGAGACAGAAAGACATATAGAAGGGCGTGAAATGCTCAGGACCACCAGGAGGCTCCTTGTGTTTATAGGGTGGGGTGGAAAATGTGGAACGACCGAAATGAGTCTGGAGAGGGGCAAGATGGAGATAGGCATTGGGTGTTCATCTCCAGGACATGGACCGTAACCTCCCCCCCCATAACCTCTTTTTAAAATAACCTGGAAGTTTAGGGACACTGGGGTGGCTCCGTAGATTAAGCATCTGCCTTTGGCTCAGGGAGTGACCCCAGGGTCCTGGGATCCAGCCCTGCATCAGGCTCCCTACTCAGTGGGGAGCCTGCTTCTCCCTCTGCCCTCCCTGCCCCCCCACTCGTGCCTGATCACTCTCTTGAAATAAATAAAACTTAAAAATAGACAAAATCACCTGGAAGGTTAGCCTACCTAAGCATCATTCAGTGTTGGCAATGTGTTACTGCCAAGTAATGGACATGATCCTGCATAATTCCAGGAGTCATAATAAGGAATTCAGTGCCACAGAGAGCCAGAGACACATGAGAGAATATCTACACTAAGCATCCAGCTGGCCCATATTCCTTGGCACAAGCGCTCACAACACATTTCAACAAGGAAACCCACCTTTTGAGATTCTGTACTTTGGAAGGAATACGGATTGTGACTCCAGGTTAAAGATGTCACCGGATTCCCTGTGATCAGCATTACCCCATGCATGAATATATACAGAGCACAAAATGATTCTCACATTGAGATGAATTTTTAAAGTCATGTTTCAGATAAAAATGACATAATCTTCACATCTTCTAGTCTGTGACCTTTACTGTGTTTGACTTCATGATTCCAAATTTCTATTTTTTAATGAGTTGATAAATTGCCTCTGTGAAGGGATTTTAAAACCTAAATTTGCAAAACGTCAATTAAATCATCTCTAATAACTATCTTTTTCATATTTACAAATACGTTTGTTTTTTCTTTCCCCTGAATTCAGCCCCTGACTGGTCTAGCTGGTACTTAGTACAAGAGTAAGATGTGATGTTAATACACAGGTGAACGTATGTTTTGGAATACGTAGTTGATTACTCTTTTTTGCTGTACAGAGAAGAAATTGTGACATTCGATATGCAGTAAAAACATGTTTCATATAAATTAGTCCAATGCTCTATATTCAATAAAAACAAAAAAGCATTTTGTCAAGCACTTTAAGTTTCATTAACTGGGGACACCTGGGTGGCTCAGTTGGTTAAGCATCTGACTCTTAATCTCAGCTCAGGTCTTGATCTCAAGATTATGAGTTCAAGCCCCACATCAGGCACTACACTGGGCATGGAGCCTACCTAAATATAAAATAAAACAAATTCCACTACCTGAAGTATACAATCTAGAATGTCCAGCCCAACACAGGATTTACTCGAATTTATCAAAATAGTGTTTAAGAATTACTTTTTGTCACTTACAAAATAATTCTCCCAAAGAGCTGTTTGGCCAACAGCAGAGAGAGCACCTAGAAAGGGGAAGCTCTCCTGATAAACTATAAGACACAGAAGAGTTCCAATAAGTCTGTATCCGCATGTTGCTCTATCGAGTTTTCAGTCAGGTGAGGCCCTGGTCTTCACTGGGGTCCAGAAAGTGCCACTTCTCAGGTGGCTTCAGAGGATGCTAATACTCAGTCATGTGAGGGGAGCCCCTGAACTTCCTTCCCCAGGGTGAGACCCCTTAATAGCCCAAACCTGAATGCTAAAGTGTCCAGGAATGAAGACACATGTGCCCTGCTTTGGGCACATTCTGAGCAGCAGTTCCTGGCTCCTGGACCTGTATCAAGGTGTACTCAGCACTATTGGCAGTACCAGTGAGTAGGTCTCTCAACAACCGAGCCACATACCAAAGTACTGAGGCTGAAAATAGAAGAACCAGGAGCATCCCTGGAGAATGCCTCCCCGTTTCTGTGGCTTTCGGGAAAGGATGGCTCCTGGCTCCCGAACTCCAAGCATGACCGCAATGTCTCCTCATCGTGAAACACAGAAGAGTGGCATTTGGGCTCACTGTCTAGCTAACCCATAATTTTTCTGAGCCTCGGTTTCCTTGTCTGTAACACAGGAATAAGAACAACTTCTGGAGAAGGTTCTGATGAGTCCGTTAAGAGAAGAAGTGTGAGAAAATATGCCCTGAATTATAAAACACTGCTGAGATGCAAATGTCGTGATTATTTATAAGGACCCAAGGGTTGTCCCAAGATGCATTTTCTGCATCTCAATGCTTCCATCTCTTCTTTGGGACCCCTCATCTCCCCCTAAAAGCCTCCCTTTGCTGGGAGACAGCCTCCCCCTGCTGGCCTCTAAATTAGCACATCTTTTTACCACTGCCCTTGAGATTTTCTGTTCCTTTAATCCAATGAAATAAGAAGTTCAGGCCATCATCTTCAAAGAATAAGAATAAAATTTGGGGACCAAAATTATACCCATTGGGATTGCTTCTGTAGAAATACTTTGGAATTCCTTTTCATGCCCTATTAAATAATTTAAATGTTTCTTTTCTGCATTCAATGTTAGTTATTTAAACCCTAGTCCTAAGCTCCATTAGCAACCTTATTAGCAAAAAACTTTCTTTGCCAGTTGGATTAGTTTTACAGATTCTCGCATAGAAGGAAAGCATGCATACAAACACAAGTGTGTGGCTACGGCTAACATTCTACAGTCCTAGGAAACAGGTTACATTTAAACTGACATGATGAATCTCACCCCACCTAATAGCTTATTAGCATAGATGTCCTCCATTTTCGTTAGGAGCTGTCAGCACATCTAACTCATTTTGGTGGATTCCTGTAGATTTAGGCTGTACCCTAATCTATAATTTCATCCCAGAATGGAATTAAGAATGGACGTTTAACATTGATGAGTTGGTATTTCATAATCAAGCATAAAAACAGATGTCTAAAATGTTAAGACTGGAAGAGAATTGGGATCATTATCTCGGTGACTCCAAAAGGTCCACACTGGGAGCCCAGCCATATGTTTCATGCTCTCTGCCCACTCCCTAAGTACACAGACCTTACAGTCTACTGTCCTTCCTCTGTGATAAACCTGGAGGGGGCTTGAGGGGACGCTGCCAATGAAAGCCAAAGTCAAGAGAAATATCGTAAAAGGAGGAAAAACAGTATAGAGTTCATGAAGCCTGGTCTCAGGAGCCAGGTAGAACAGGGGACACCAGGCTACAGATGCCCCATTCCCTGTCATGGAGCACCTCAAACCACATGCCACCAGGACCACCATCCTGGAGGCTGGCCTGAGTGGGGCCCCTGCAGAGACAGGCAGGATTGTCTGGGGGCTGCTATCCTGAGATCTGAGGGTCAAGGACACAACAGGCCATAATCAGAGACTAGATAAAGGGCTGACCCAGTGCAGACCAGGCTGGGAAAGTCATGACCAAGCAAAACGAGGGAGAATGGTCTCCCTCCCTGAGCTTGTGCAGCCCAATGGTTTCTTCAAGACAGCTCTGGGTTGCACAAACTTCTCAGCAGCCTGGGCCTCCTCCTTAAAGAGGCTTGGGCTTTGATTTTCTACCTCAGAAAACCCTTGCCAAGGAGGTACCCTCCCTGTCTCCCTGCTGGGTTTTATTACCGCCATCAATAGTGTCTTGCCCCGGGGCATCATTGTGGAAGTGGGGCCCTAAATGCTCTTCATTTCAAGTTACATTAGTTTCTGTATCTCTGCTCAGCTCCTGCCTGTGTTCTTCCCGATTACGCACATTTTCATGGAGGCCCTCTGCATGGGAGGAGGTGACTTCCGCTGAAGCTAATGGCTCCCTAGATAAAAGAAGAAAAAATCGGGACGCCTGGGTGGCTCAGCTGGTTAAGTGGCTGCCTTCGGCTCAGGTCATGATCCCAGTGTCCTGGGATCGAGTCCCACATCGGGCTCCTTGCTCGGCAGGGAGCCTGCTTCTCCCTCTGCCTCTGCTGCCACTCTGTCTGCCTGAGCTCGCTCTCGCTCCTCTCTCTCTCTGACAAATAAATAAATAAAATCTTTAAAAAAAAAAAAAAAAAGAAGAAGAAGAAGAAGAAGAAAAAAATCCCTACTGGTGTCTAGGTCTTGGTTGACCTAAAGCAAAATGTAGACCAACAGGATAACTCTACTCACGCCGTCCAACATGTCTTTAGCTAAACAAGGACCCTGGGATGACTGGGGGACACCCAGGGCATGAGTGGGTGGGAAGGCACGGGAATGTGGAGCCCGTGAGGTCTGAGCAAGGGTGCTGGCTGGGCTGCAGGCTCAGTTGAGAGTGGGGTGAGTGGTAGTGCACACCCAGGGGACTCAAGGGCCTCGGGGCAGATATGTACCAGGAGGAGGAAGAAACAGGAGAGTGGCTTAGAAGTCATGGGCAGCATCTGTTTGCACTGGGGAATCCCAGGGGCACAGAACCCAACGAGACAGAGGGGGATGGAGTAACTAAGCAGTGTGCAGCTGGAGCCAGGACGGGGGGAGCTAAAGGCCAAGCAGAAGAAGGACTGGGGCCAGGGCATGGTGACAAAGTGTGAGGGACAGCAGATGCCCCACCCATGTGCCTATAAGTGACCATTTTCCTTGTACCAGTTTCTGGGAGTGAGCCCTTCAGGAATGGCCTCGGCTGCCACAAGCCACATCACCCAAGGCTCCAGCATTCTTGGGCTGACTCAGACCCAATGGCTGGTCAAAGGGAGAATAGGACAGGACAACTCCAAGGGCCTTGCTAGGTCCAGAGCCACAAGGTCTGTCCTGGGGTCCATATGGGGGCTGTCCCCTTCCCTCTGCCTCCTTTCTTCCCCACCAACTGGCTTCTTGGAGTTGCTTCCTGAAAGCCCAACCTGCAATCAATACAAAGAAGAAATGGGTTTTAATGAGGGTCCCCTGAGCAATGGGCACCCCGCTGAGCACTTTCCGTACACTGCCCTGGCCGTCTTTGCAGCAGCCCTATGGGCGGGCAGAACTTTGGATCCTCTTACCAAGGAGGAAACAGGCACTGGTCAGACACCTGGTCAGGGACAGAGTGAGGACGGTGGCTCCAGGGAAACTCCCAGAGGCTTAGAAGTGTGAACTGGGGACAGCTCACCAGGAAGCTGGTGGCTTTGTAGGGTGCAGGTGTCCCTAATCTCCCAGAGAAGGCCAGCATCTGGCACTAAGTTGAGATCTGGCACCCTGGATTTGAATTCTAATTCTGCCTGGGACTAACCACACAGGTAGTGTGGCAACTTTGAGGTGGAGGGGGAGGGGGAGGATGTCACTAAGCCTTTCAGAACCAGGCTTTCTCTGCCAGTAAAATGGGGTCCAGATCACTTTACAATGTTTTCTAAAAACTAAGCTTTAAAGAAGCATTGAAAACTGCTCGTAACAGTGATGAATGAATGCAGTTTCTCATCTCTCCCTGTTCCCAGCCCCCACCCAGAGTCTGCTGCTTGGTTGGGTCCTAGGATGCCTGATTGCACTGAGCAAGGCTGGGCTGTCCCTGGAAGACCTACCACCTGCCCTGGGTGTCGTGTCCTATTTTCCTCCTTGAAGAACACCCTGACCCCGCCCATGCTCAGAAGGAAGGAAAAAGGATTTCCAGGCAGACCCACCTGGCTCCCACCAGCCCCTCCCCCCACACACAATGAGCCACCCCAACCTCCCTCCAGCTGTCCAGCCTCTCCCACCCAGAGACAAAGGCCCTGTCTCTGCAGCTGCCAGGGATGTCCCCTCCGCCTCCTTCTGCCTGGGCTTGGCTATAAGCTGCCCTGTGGACCTGTCAAGTCTTATGTACTGAAAGTTAATGCACCTTGGAAGAATGGTGATTTCCTCCCCACAGTGCAGCAGGGAGGAGAGGCCAGCCTTCTGCCTCCTCTCCCAGGGACCCATGCCATGTTCAGAGCCAGCTCCAAACTCCCTTGGGAGATGGCCGGGAACAAGCCACCACCCACCCAGAGCATATCGGCACCGGGAATGAGACTATGTCTCTGACAGGGACAGTGTGGAAGGCAAACCATGAATGGAAAGCCTGGAGGGACCTGTGCTCCTTTTCTTAGACTCCAGTAGGCATTTCTCCAGGGCGCAGAAGAATGCATGATGCTGTCCACAGCGCGTCCAGAAGTGGACGGCTCCCTAAACTGCCCTGGTAAGCCCCTGCACACCCCAGGGACAGGCCACAGAGCCCTGCCAATGGCCTTGGGTCTTAACAGGGATCTGGACACATGGAATCCCACTTAATTCTCTTATAGGCTCCATAAGTAGGTAATAAAGTGCCTGTTTCCAGAGCAGGGATGTGAGACTCAGAGACAACCTAGCTGCTAACCTGTCCAGTGATATCAGACCCCGCACAGGCACCCTTTCTGCCATATCCTACAACTTTTGCACAGAGCTCTGCAGGCTCCATAGGAATGTATTCAATGTCCAAATTACCTTGATCACATCTCTGCAGCAATCCCATTTTAAGGAGGAGAAAACTGAGACCCAGATTGCTCAGAAGACGCCTTAACCTCACACGTGGGCAACCCAGCTCAAAGGCTATGCAGAGGGATGCTGCTGTGTGTGCTCTGAGTGGGGCCCCCTGGCTGTTCTGCCTCTGCCCGTTCCCAGCCCCCAAGGACCTGGATCTGTATCACAAAGATGCAGCAGCAGGGGCAGGTCCTCCTGGTGGTCCAGCCATCAACGGTCCTCCACAAGAAAAGAAAATGAATTCTCTCTTGGCACTGGACCCACACCCTATGCTCCTCTGCATTATCTCATTGCTTCCCTGGCCAACCCTTTCAGTAGATTCTAGTCTTCCCCCACGTCACACAGAGGGGTCTGGAACTCTGTCAGCCACCAGGTTCTTCCGCTAATTAGTGGCAGAGCAGGGATTCTCTTCCAGGTGGTCTGTTCCGGTGCTGGGGTCTTCATCACCAGCACACAGGTCAGCTCTTCACTCACCCCACTTTCTCCTCCCTTCCCCTCCCTACTCTTTCTCTCCTCCTCATTCCGCAGTCCTTCTCTCTCCCTTTAATTAGGAGAAGAAAGCTCTGTGTGTAAGGGAAATCACGAACCCCACTGAACAGGCTGTATTGCAATTTTGTGTTCTGTACCACAGGCTGTAACCCAAATGGCTCTCTCTCTCTTAATATCAGTGTGGAAAAATTACAGAATGAAGTTGTTTACTTCAGGTTTATTAGAAAACAACCATCAGAGATAACCTTTGTGCTCTTGGGGTACTAATTAAATTATGGTTTGAACATATTGAAATAGGATGCAGTGCTTAACAATAGTGGCTAAGATGTGTCAATGGTGGTTTCCTGAAGGTTGTGAATTCTTGGATTTTTTTTTTTTTTTAACAATGCAGTTTCCAAATTTCCGACAAGAAGAGTGCATCAACTTTGTAATCAGTAAAAAAGAACCAATAAGCTGAAAATGTAATATTTATGAAGCGCAGGTATGAACTCAGGGAAAAACACGTTCTTAGGAGAGACTGTTCTTGGAAAATGGGACACGACATTGCCAGATGTGATGAACTTCTGGCTGCCCAGCAGTGCAGCAAGGGGACGGACCTGGAGCTGACAGAATAGATGGACACAACCCCAGCAGACACAAAGGCTGGGATAGACCTGCAGCCCCAGTCCCATCTGCCAGCCTAAAGGGCCAATGGAGAAGATGCTGCTTCCAGAACATTCTAGCCAAGGCCACTGCACCAAGGGTCTTCCAACATCACCAGCAATGCCCTTTGGCTGAAGGCGAGAGCCCATTGCATGTGTTCTGGCAAGTGCTAACCAAAACACCCTGGTTTTTAGAGTTCATTGACTACAGATATTGTTTGTATAAAATACTTTTCTTGTACAAATGTTCTCATGTCTGGCTTTCAAGAAGGGTTGGTTTCACTGAAGAACAGCCACCTATAATGTCATTATAGAAAGCGGAGATGGCATGAGTTGTGGCATCTCCATGGCCTCCATGTCCAGCTTCTCAGGGCAGGGAAACCTTCAGGGCCCTGTTCCCATTCACATCCTCCTGGTCCTCAGGCTCCATCCTGTGTAGCTTTTTGCACTCACTCCCTGCAGGAAGCTTTCTGATCTCTCCAGCCTCAGGTGTCCCATGACTGTCCACGCTTCCCTGTGTTGTTCCCTGGCAGAGCCCCAGTCACACGGCACTAGCACATCCCTCACACCCCCCCCCACTCCCGAAAGCAGGGTTCACAGGCATTCTCTCATTCAAAACAAGGTCTGGCCCTGAGCAGGTGCCAAGAAAGTAAATGAACACATGAGTGAATAAATGAACAAATGCACATTTTTTCCCTGAAAGATATTTTAAGACTAGAACATTATTACCTAATCCAGGAACAGAAGCTTCTCTTGATGTTTGAGAAAATATGTAGGATGACACTTGAGTTAAATCTGTTATGTGTTATTTTGCTCCCGCTAACAAGTCTTTGAGTTCACCGAAGGAGGGTCCAATTCCCGGTCACCCTGGGGTCCTCCCAACTCATTGAAGGTCTCAATGTGTTTTTGTAGCATGACTAAAAGAACCAATGAATGTGTGAATGTCACTTCTCCCTTTCCTTCCTGTGAAAAGCTTGTAGATCTAAGGACCTTCAAAGTTAAGTATCACAAGAGAATGTCACCTTTCAACAGGCTGTGAACAACTTTGAAAAAAGAGGAATAGTGATCCAAGTCCCTCCCAGCATTACGACCCACACTGAAATTAGTGGCTGCCCAAAATGAACACCTTAGTGGTGGATCTCAAAGTCATGAACCAACCAGGGAATGAGCCAACATGCTGGAACGAGCGTGAACTCCACAAGCACCTGAAGGTGTCTGGTAGACATGGTTCCATCCACCGGAAACCCGTCCATAATGTGGGAGTTAACCTTAGCAGAAACCCTTCCTTCAAATTCAGCCTCATCTATGAAGTGACAGTTGGATGCCCCCTGAGGCCGTGTGACCTTGAACGGGTACCTCTAACCCCTGAGACCCAGTCTATACATCCAAAGACTCAGCATAGTGGGAAGAGCAGTGCCTGCCTTGCAGAGCTGCCATAGGTGGTAAATAAGGTCATGAAAGTGAAGCCAGTAAAGGGCACAGTAAGTGGCAGTCAGTCAACACACTTAAACATTTACACTGGTTGGACGTTTTCAAGAAAAAAACAATAATTCGAACATCAATACAGACCAGACACTCACCAGGTGTGCCCCTTGTTTTATACTCACTATTTACAGCAGGGCCATACAGCAAATATCATTTTTCCCATTCTACAGAGGAGAAAACCAAGATGACACAGCTTACAGCAACTGAACTGGGGGCTCAGGAGAAGCCACTCCTCTATGTTCACATAACGAGTGGAAAACCCAAGATGTGACACGGGATGCAGCTGATGGAGAAGCTTGGACACCATGCCCATCATTCCCAACAGGTTGCATTGGGGGTGGGGAAAGAGTCATTGCAATAGTGTGGTGAGTAATTGTAGCTTGTAATGTACATATTCAACAACAGTCAGTAAACTAAAAGGCAAATATAAATGAGCCTGTAGGAAGCTCCCAGCCTCATACGGAAGGCAAAGCATGGTAATACTATCGGGCAGAAATTACAAAGAAGGTGTTCAGAACACAGGGGGGTTGGTAGGGAGACACGAGTTTGAACCCAGGTGATGGCTTCAGCAGCAGGTATGGGAAAGTAGAGATAAAAAGTAGGTAGGGCTTTAAGTGAAGTAAGAAAGGGGAGTCCAGGATATGGAACACAAGAGCTCAGGGCCTGTGAAGTCTGAGGGGTGTTTTGCCCCCTGAAGGAGAAAGGAGGATGCTGGAGGAGCAGAGTGGAGTCAGCAGACAAGGGCCTTTGAAAAGCTGGTTAAGTGGCTTGGATCCCACACAAATGTGGCAGGGATCTCCTGCAGAAGTAAGAATCATCTGGGCATTGGTGGACTTGCAGGGACAGCAAAGACCAGGAAGCCAGGACAGAGAGTCTCATGCAGTCTTCTTGAGCTGAACCTCCTGCTTGAGGGGGAGACTCAGGGGTAGAGGAAGCCTTCTTGGAGGTCAGGGGCAGTAAGAGGAAGCAACAAGGTCCATCTGCTGATTATAACGAGCCTCTGAAATAGCCCTCATGGCATCTGCAGTGGGCTCTACAACCTCTCCATGCAGTATGGCATGTTGGTCTATTTTGGGAAACTGGATTTGTAGCTCCATGAGCTAGCAAGCAACCTGCAGCATGGGCTGCCACGATGCCAAAATGTGGCCAGGCCTGGTGGCTTGAGGTTCTACGGGATGCACAGATATGCACAGCCCAACAGGAAATGCCCCTGCAGGGACTTGTTCCGTGATGGTCATGCAGGCTCTGTGCGTGGACTCAGCCATGCATCACACATTTGTTGGCTCGTTCCTGCATCCAAGTGTCCAGGAGTCCTCTGTCAGTCAGCTGCCACTCACCTGTGATGCCCTTACCACCTTCTCATGCTCACGCTCACCGTCTCCGCCAGCTCTGCAGTCTTCCCTCAGTGACTCACTCACCTACCCATGAACTCATGGTTAAGGCCACAGGCCCTGGGACCTGGTTGCCTGGCTTCAAACCCCACCTTGTATCCTTTGTACATGCCATTTAGGTAGCAACTTAACTGTGCCTGGGTTCCCCATCTGTAAAACGGGGATGGTGGTGGTCCTTGACTCACAGCAGCTATGAGCATGAAATGAGATGAAACATGTAAACCACATGGCAGGCCCTCAGTCAGTGTTAGCCTCCTTATTCTCAGGTTCCTGCTCACAGCCCTCTCTGAACTCCACTACTATAATGGAGAGATGGATGAAACTCAGGTTTTGCCAAAGACAAGGGTCCCATCTGGTAGACAAGTTGGACTGTGGCACTAAATCATCACAGAGTGGCCCAGAATGAGAGCCCCCACTAGGGGAGAGGATGGGCAGGGGAGGTGGCGAGAAGGCAGAAGGCAGAGAGAGGGAAGTCTCATGAGTGTCACGGAAGCACTGTCCGAGGCCCGTGAATGAGGATGAGGGCAGGATTTGGAGCACCAGCTCTGCCACTGAGATCAGATTGCAGGAAAGGATAATGGGAGTTCAAATAAAGCTATGAGGAAGAGATGTTGAGTTAATTGGTTGTTGCTGGGTAAAAAAAAAAAAAAAAAAAAAAAAACAACGCCCCCAAACTCCAAGCGGCCTCAAACAACAACCGCTTGTTATTACTCCTGATGCGTCAGCTGACAGTTCTGCTTATGGGAGCCAGGCTTGACTGATGCTGGCTGGGCGGGCTCATGGTTTAGTGGTCAACCGACAGTCCAGCTAGGGTTTGTCTGACCCAGAACAGTCTCCCTCACACGTCTGCTGGTAGCCTGGTTGTGGGCTTGAGCTACGGCATGCATGGGCAACTTGCCCCTCACCATCCAGCGGGCTAGCTTGAGCTGACTGCAAGAGAGCAAGTGCAAACATGGAAGGTCCCTCGAGTACCAGGCTCAGAGCAAACGTAAGGTCGCTCCTGCGATATCTTATTGATCAGTGTGAATCAAGCACTAGCCTAGATTCCAGAGATGGAGGAATAGACTCCCCATTCTGATGGAAGTAACTATAAAAATCACATCGCATAAGGGCATGGATGTAGGAAAGGAAACGTTTAGGACCGGTTTTGCTAGATGTGTATTGGAGCCTGGGTGGGGCTCAAGGACCATGAACTTAAGTCTCATGAAGAAAGTGAGTGAGTGTGCCAGCTCCAGGCACAGTGTGCAGTCAGAGTCAGTAGACAAGGGCTACTAAAGGCCAAAGCATTAAAGCACCAAAGCCAGGAGCACAGGGTCAGAACAATACTCTTGCAACACCTCAAGGGCCATCAGGACACCAACACCCAGATTCCATAGCACTAGGTCTACAAAACCCAGGTTTTACCCCAAGTGGCTTGGAGGTGGTTGTGCTTGATCTTATAAGATCCTTGGAGGGGCAGGGCTAATAGCAGCCAGCAGCAGGCCATGTAGCCTCAAGGGCTCCATTGTCCTTTAAGACCACAGCAGCAGGTAAGCAGCAACAAAGGCTGCCTTGTGACCGCTGTCAACATCCCCAACAAAGCCTGGCATCACTGGGAAAGAAAAACCCTGAGCTTCCCGCTATTAAAGCAATAGTCACAGCTCTGAAGAGTTGGTACATGCACTCACAGTTCCCTAAGTTGTATTCACAGGTCAGTGAAGTCTTGTGCAGAGAACAGCACAGATACACAAGTGCTCCATGATGGACATTTTTGAGGGAGCTGGTGTTGGGCATGTATCTCTCTCATTTTGAGAATGCTTTTTTTTTTTCAATTTATTTATTTTCAGAAAAACATTATTCATTATTTTTTCACCACACCCAGTGCTCCATGCAAGCCGTGCCCTCTATAATACCCACCACCTCGTACCCCACCCTCCCACCCCCTCGCCACTTCTAATGGGTAACATAGTCCTTCCATCTGCCCATACAGAGGCAGGCATCTGCAAGACTCGGTCTCATTTTATCCACAGTTCTTCCAGTAATCTTGATCCTATTTGTGAAAGGGGAATGACATCCCTTAACTCTCAGGTCCGTCATGTAAAACAAGTAGAGCAATGGTTTGGAATATGATGATTATTGTCACTGAAGCTTTTTAGTTATCATTGTTATTATTAAGATTATTATTGATTCACAATCTTTCTCTAGCTGCAATTTTCCTTTGAAAGATGGTTTTGATGGTCCCATAGTAAAGAACAAAATAATATTCTGGTCGTTACAAGGTGCTTTGAGATCTTCTGGCAAATGCATGCCTTCATTAATTGGAACTCAGGCAGGTCTGCAGGGCTGAATGTATGAAAACACATAAAATTCCACAGTGGTTCTTGTGGTGTCACCTGCCGTTCCCACATTCCCACACTTAGTCTTAAAGCATTAGGACTTACGGCCATTAGCAGAAGCAACTCTTCCACAAAACCTACGCTGAACATCTTCTTCTTGATAAGTAAGATTCCATTATGAAGCAAAGTATTATTTAACCAGCAGTAGTCTGCTGTGTCTCCTCTCTTGCCCCATCCAGGCCAAGTGTAGTTTGAAGCACAAATTACCAAAGCCTTGCCGTGCACCCCTAGTCCTCACACATCTAGCTTCAAACCACTTTCACACTAATGTGTACCTATTACTAACATGGCTGGAGTCAGAACCCACGGAGTCCCCTAAACTGTTGTAAGGACCTGGAGAGTGGGCAGGTGGAGAGACAGGGGGTGCAGAAGGAAGAGAACTTCGAATGATGCTCCCCAGACAGGCCCAAGATCATGGGGTGTGGAACCTACATTCCAATGTCTTCGAATTCCTCATTCACTCTTTTGAACAGGTAACACTGGGCACTCACTAAGGTCCAGATAATCGTTGGAGTGATAGAGACACAATTTTTGCCTCGAAGAGAATGCAGGGTGAGAAAGAGAGGCAGAGAAACTTTCTCAAGTGCCAAGAACCTGTCTGATTAATGGGGGCATTTAAATGAGCCCCTAGAAGTGAAGACATGCAAACCTCTGGCTCTGGCTACTCAGTGTCAGGGCTGGGAGTGAAGGCCGGGTCCTCTGTGGGGAGGACCAGAGAGAGGGACCCCAGGGTGAAGGCTGGCTCCTCTGTGGTCAGCAGACCACCCTGGTTCTGTCATTTGGGGAGGGTGTAAGTGGGACTGCACATCAAGTCTGGCACAAACCTTATCATTGTGGTTTTGTGGTCACACAGTGGCCAAACGTCACCCAGCACTCGCCCTGCTCTCTGCCTTCCCCCAGGAGGCCTGCTCTGAGAACACCAATGGTCCATTGAAAAACCTGCAGGACAATTACTGCCCAGATGTGGTGAACAGTACACATCCCATGTTTTTAAAGAAACAAGATTTCCTTTTCTAAAAACATATCTCCTGTTGCCCAGTGAGGACTAAGTTTGAGCTGCAAGGATCTTTCCTGACCCCATGCCATTGAGTTAGTGGTTTCATTCACCATTGAGATTAGGAAATCTGTTTCCTAATCTGCAAAGTGACGACAGGACCATCCAGGAAGCAAGACTATGGTGGGGATTCACTGGAATACTGCATAGAGAACTGTAAGATAGAAGGTTCTAGAAAACGAGTTCTTTTTTGTCCATTTCCCTATCCATGCTGACTAGCTTAAAATACACACAGAAGCTCCAAATTCTTTTTTCCTCCCAAAAAGGAGACTGAATATTGATTCCAATGCTGTCAGACCCTGAGAAGATTCTTTTTGCTTCAGTGACATTTACCCCATCCCTGCACTTGACCCAACAGTTTAGTTCCACCATTTCCTTATTGTTGAAGAGATTTCAGGGCACTGTGACCTGCCCGTTAGTCTTCCAGCCCAGTACCTGGGATTTTTCACCTCCAGCCTGATCCATCCACATGCCACATGGAACTGTTCAGCGTCTTCCATAAACACCCTACTTGATGCTCAAGTAGGTGTGGGAGCACCTTCTCACTCTACCCTACACAGCTCACTTCCACATTTCTCTTTCTCCACCCTGTCTGGATGATGGGCTTGTAGAGCCAACACCCAGCTTCGATTCACTGAGAAAAGCAGACTGCCTTCCTTCTCCGTCATCCATGGCTGTGGTTTTCCTGAAAATTAACACAGTAACTTATTTAATAGTTCCCATCTCCTAAGACCTAGAGATGCACCTGGTGCATAGCAGATAGCATATAAATGCTTTCATGTGAATAAATTAATAAAAATCAATGTAGATTTCCTTACCAACAAGTGTCATAGGAATTGCAATCACTATAATGTTGTTGTTGTTTTTTTTTTGTCCTTCAAATTCCATACCTCTCCAGCTATGATCAGACAGCATCTACCAGATTGTTTTTAATTTCTTTACCTTATGCACCAATAACTGCTTAAAATCAGATACAGATATTTTCTAATATCCTAGAAGAAAACGGTAGGTAAATAATGCAAAACCAGTAGAACAAACAAGTTTTGGAAAGGAAAAGGAAACAAAAAAAAGCAGCATAAATAGAAATTAAGAGCATTGATAAGTATAACAATACCAATAATTACAATAAATGTGAATGGGTAAAATCCCCCTTTGAAAATAAAGAGGTTTTCTGATAGGATTTTTTCAAAAAGAAAATTTTAGAAAAACCCAACTATGTTATGTTTATGAGACATGCCCCTAAACCAAAAATGACACAGGAGCCTGAAAACACACAGATGGAGAAAGACAGACTAGCAAATGCTTACATAAAAGAGGTGAAGAAAAATATATATCAGACAACATAATAATCCAAATCAAAAATATTAAATAGAACAAAATGGGATTTCAATATTATTAAATATTACACTCTATCAAGAAGAATATTCACACATTTAGTAACAAAACTCCAACTATATAAAACAAAACCTGTTGGAAATGCAAAGAAAAACTAATAAACCCACCATCATAATAGAAGATTTTAACACATCCCTCTCAGATCAAATGTCACATCAAGTAAACAAAAATAACTAAAAATACAGAAAACTTGAGCGCACCATTAACATGCAGTTCCAAGCAGAAAATACAAGTCTTTTCAAACTCTTCTGACACAGACAACTAAATTGAAGTTGCAGGACATTACAGATCAGATACTGATATCTTCACAGAAGCAGAAATGGGAAGAAAAATATCTGACCATAGTATTTCTTTTAAATGAAAGTAGGAAAAAGAAAACTAAAATGTTATCACATTTAATTTAAAAAAAAAAACTATGTATCTCTTGAGTTAAAGAAGACATTAAAGCAAGACAAAAATTACATTTTAGAAATAATTTTTTTTAATAACTGCATAATAACTCTGAAGAGATATGGTCAAAAAGATACATTCAAAATAAAAAAATGTCTAGCCATAACTGCACTTATTATAAAGACCGGAAAAAGGTGAACTGAGGTTTTTGTTTTTTGTTTTTTGTTTTACTTAAAATGATAAAAATACGGTAAAATTAATCTAAATAAATTAGAAATAAGGAATAAATCAATTTTACAGCAGTAAATAAACAGAAATTAGGGTATAATCAATTAACACTTAAATGGATTATTTGAAAATACCAGTAAAATACTAAATGTCTTAGCTAGAAATCCAAAATGAAGAGAAAAGAAGATAAAAACAAGCAATAT
Organism: Neogale vison; assembly: GCF_020171115.1. Classification (NCBI taxonomy): domain Eukaryota; kingdom Metazoa; phylum Chordata; class Mammalia; order Carnivora; family Mustelidae; genus Neogale; species Neogale vison. The sequence continues at coordinate 6,749,505 of NC_058103.1, read as the reverse complement.
TAGGAATAAGAGACTGTTCAGAATCAGAGAGCAATTTTTAAATGAGATTATATGCTAATTTATTTTAATAAATTTCAAAATCTTAAGGCAATGGATAATTACCAAGGAAATATAAATTGCAAAATTAATTTAGGAAAGGAAAGAAATTATCAGAAGAGTTAAAGGGTAGTAAAAAAGAAAATCTCTCAGAACTTACCTTTCAAAATGGGTCTCTTGTAGACAACATATGGATGTGTCCTGTTGTTTTGTCCAATCTGCAACCCTGTGCCATTTTATGGGTGCATTTAGGCCATTCACATTGAGAGTGATTATTAATAGATACGTTTTTATTGACATCAAGTTACCTTTGAAGTCTTTCTTTCTGTAGACTGTCTCTATATTTCTGTTCAATGCTATTCTTGGGATTTTTCCTCTTTTATAGAACCCCCCTTAATATTTCCTGCAGTGTCGGCTTGGTGGTTGCATAGTCTTTTAAGCCTTGCCGGTCTTGAAAACTCTTTATCTCTCCATCCATTTTGAATGTCAGTCTTGCTGGATAAAGTATTCTTGGCTGCATGTTCTTCTCATTTAGTGCCCTGAATATATCTTGCCAGCCTCCTCTGGCTTGCCAGGTCTGACGTTATTCTGATGGGCTTCCCTCTGTAAGTAAGGAGCCTCTTTGCCCTGGTGGCTTTCAAGAGATTATACCTACAATTATAATTCCTCAATGTGACTATCAGGTGTCGTGATGTTTTTTTGGAGTGTATAATCTTGGGTGGAGACTGTTCAGCCTCTAGTACATGAACACTGGTTCCATTTGTGAAATTGGGAAGATTTTCATGAAGGACTTGTTCCACTATATCTTCTAGACTTCTTTCTTTCTCCTCCCCTTCAGGAATTCCAATAATTCTGACGTTGGAACGCTTCATGACATCATTTATTTCCCTGATTCTGTTTTCGTGGTTTCTAAGCTGTTTGTTCCAGGCTTCCTCCTGATCCTTTCTCTCTATCTGTTTGTCTTCCAGATCACTAATTCTATCTTCTGTCTCAGTTACCCTAGCTTTGAGAGAGTTTAGATTAGATTGGAACTCATTGAGAGCATTGTGGACCTCCTCCCTGGTAGCTTTGAGCTCCGCCCTAACATTGTGAACATCCTGTCTGGTCGCTTTCAGTTTGGCCCTAATCAATTCTGTTTGGTCATCCATGGCTTTCTCCAACCTAGCTATTGCCTGGATAATTGTTAGCCTGAATTCTCTTTCCGACATATTGTCTATGTTGATAGCTGTTAGCTCTGTTGCAGAAGGTCCATCCTCTGTATTAGAAGGTCCATCCTCTGTATTCATAAAAACTAAAACCTTTTTTTTTTCTTCTCTCCCTTTAGAAAACAGCAAGTGAAATGAAAAGCTAATTGGTAGACTAGAAGAAAATATTCTCAGTATACATATATGATAAATGACAATGAGGGGAATCCAGAATAGACAAAGAGCTCCTACTGGTACCTATTAAGAAGACAAAAGACCCAAGAAAACAGGAAGGCAAAATATTTTTAAAAACATTCCAAAAAGATACATCAATGGGTTGTAATAAATATATGCAAAGTGTTGCAAAGTGTTGTTTTTGAACAAGGAAATTCAAGTGAGAACCACAATGGTATAATCCCTCCATACTTCACAAAATGGCTACATGTAAAACTGACCAACGTTGTCAAATGTTGGCAAGAAGTGGGACAACTGAAATTTGCATGAATTGCTGATGGAAATGCAAAATGTGGAAAACTTTGGACAACAGTTTGGCAATTTCATATAAAGTATGCCCTCACTATATGACATAGCAATCCTACTCCTGGGTATTTGTCCCAAAGAAATTAAAACATATGTGCACAGAAAAACATACCAATATTTATAGCAGATTTACTCATATTAACCTGATGCAGGCAGCAACCCAAATTCCCAACAACAGGTGAATGGATTAACAAATTGTGATGTGTCCATGCAGTGAAATAATACTCAGCAATGAAAAGGAACAAACCACTGATACAAGCAATAGCACTGATGAATTTCATAGATACTATGCTAAGTGAAAGAAACCCAACATAAAAGAATATGTGTTTTATTATCTCATTTACGTGGCGTTCTTTAAAACGGAAAACTAAGATATAAAGTGAGAACAGAACAGTGGAGGAAAATGGCCAGGTGGTAGGAGGTTATCTGCAAGAGGGTACGAGAAACACTTTCAGAGAGAAAGTTTTATTTTAATTCCTATCTTGATTATATTGGTGTTTATGTAAGTATTTGTGTATTTTAAGGCTCTGTGAACAAAACACATAATATATTAATTGTACCTGATTAAATTGATTAAAAAAAATCACTTTGCCCAGTGATCCTTGAGCAAATAGTTCCTATCTTCTAAAAAGGATAGTTCCTGTGGTTTAATAATTATGTCAAAACAGATGAAGTTGGGAACATCCTGAGTCATGCTATGAAACAGAGAATGTTGCATCAAAGTCAGATATGGAAAGTGACTACATGGAGAATTATGAAACTGTAGACTGATATCACTTGCAAATCTACATGTGAATATTTAATATAATCCATGCCTATAGAAGAGTTATGTGTGTGATAAAAATGGCATTTCAAATCAATAATAAAACAACAGAATAGTCAATAAATGGTTTAGGGATGATCACTACTCACTGAATAAACAATGTTAGAAACTGTCTACCTTACACATATCACAAATAATGTAGTAGGAAGCCAAATGTGTGGGAATAAACTATAAAGCATTAGTAGGAAATAAATCATAATTCTGAAAGACCAATAAGATCTGAAGTTTAGAAGTCATAATGTAAAAATTGACACATATAACTACATTAAACTGAAAATTTACTTAAAAGCATTTACAAAATTAAAAGCCAAATTTAAGAATAAAAAATATTTGTAATAAGAAATAGCAAATTATCAGTACCCATAATATATAAGTAGCTCCTACAAATCAATAAGAAAAGTAAAATATCCATTTCCATTCAGAAAGGCTGCAATAATTAACATTAAAATAGTATTTACCTGACCTCATGCTGATCAAAAATCGATACTATCAGTCTTTTTTGATATCACTAATCATGGGCAAAATAAAACAAAATACACAACTCATTATAGGTTTTATTTTTATTTTCCTAATTACTATTTAACTAGTCATATATTTTCATGTTTATGGACACTTGCATGTCTTCTATTGCCAACTGCCTGGGCATGTTTATATTTTATGTCCATTTTTTATGGGTATGTTACTTTCTTTCTACTGAGCAACAGCAAACAGAAACATAAAAAATGAGGTGACCCATGACCCCGGAGTCGCAGGATCGAGTCCCACTGCTTCCTCAGCGGGGAGCCTGCTTCTCCCTCTGACTCTACCCTCTCTCATGCTCTCTGTTTCTCTCAAATAAAAAAATAAAATCTTAAAAAAAAAATGAGGTGACCTTCAGGAGAAGATATAAATGAATGATGGTACATCCATATAGAATATGACATAGTTGGTAAATATGACAGGTGGTAGACATTCACATGGAAAGAATAGTACAATAATTAAGGTAAAAAGATACAGTAAATTAATTAAAGGAGGGCCCAGTTTACATTTAAAAAGTCTCTATTCTCATTCAAATGCATTTGTGGAAAAGAATGGAAAAAATATGCAAATGGTTAGTTATGAAAACATATCTATTAAGGACTTATGTGCTAAATGTGCTTCTAAATACTTTATACTGTATCTAGTTCTGCCATCAATCCCATGACATGGCAAATAATATGATCGCCATCTCCAGCTGAGGCGATCAAGTCCTGGGGGTTGAGTGTCACCCTACAGCAGGTGCGTGAAGAAGTCTGAGCTGAGATGTGGGCAGTCTATGCTAGACTGTGCCCTCTCCCAACTCTTACAAAGCTGACTTCTGGGACAGCAGACGGATTTATTCATCTAAGTTATTTGAATTTTCAGAATAGGAGTATATTTGTGAAATGGACACCTTATAAAAAATACAGCAAAATGAAAAGGGGTGCCTGGTGGACTGCAGAGGCCGGAGCATTCCAGAGGCCTCAGGGAAGGTGTCATATAACACTCCAGAGGAACAGAAACAGGTGAGAATGCCACGTTTTAGGCTGGGAAAGAGACGCTTCCGAGGGATATTAAAGCTGTCTTAAAATGCATATGGAGCTGCATTTGGAGGGGCTCTTTGTAATCACAGGCGGCAGAGTCAGGGCCACTGGGTGGAGAATCCAAGAAGCAGATGTCAGCCTGACATAGGGCCCGCCAGGTTTAGTTTGGACCTGCTAAACATGCAAGCATCTTCCTCTAAAGGTAATGTGAGCTGCTGATGACCCAGAACCAGAGAACAGGAAGTCACTTAGGGCAGAGCTGCGTAGAGGTCTGAGTTCTCAAAAGACAGCTTCAGGAGACATGACTCCCAGGCCGTGAAGTCTATAGCCTCCACGAGGGAAAAATATTCTCTCCAACTACCACTTAGTTTATGTTCATAAGTAGTGGGTTCAGGAGCAAAATTCAAAATAACCGGGTGCTTCTGTGGCTCAGTCAGTTATGCACCTACCTTCATCTCAGGGCATAATCCAAAGGTCCTGGGATGCACTGCCTCATTGGACTCCCTGTTCAGCAGGGAGCCTGCTTCTCCCTCCTGCTGTTCCTCCCTCCTGCTCATACTCTCTCTCCTTCTCACTCTCTCTCTCAAATAGATAAATAGCATCTTAAAAAAAAAATTTTTCAAACTAAATGTCCTCCATGGAATGTTGCAGATTGGAAAGAATCACCATACTTGTGACTCCTCGGCACAGTTGCTCCGAAGGCTGCCATGGCTGCGGTCCATCAGCTGGAGTGTGTGATCAGGCACCTGCAGGCCGTGCCTCCCTGCAATTTCTCTTCACAGCACCGATGTTTCTGTAGCTACGGGCTGCTGACCTCATCGGGGCTCTTAACACATCGCAGTCATCAAGATGTAGTCAGAGGATGAGGGCAAAGCAATTGGTTTGTTCGGATGCTTACTCACTGGCCAGGGCAGATTGCCCAAATCTGTCTGAAGCCCTGACACATCGCAAAAAGAAATATTAAGCATTCTAAAATGACAAGCCTACCACTAATCCATGAGTCACTGCAGTGACTGAATTCTGAGGTTCTAAACAAGGAAGTACCAACAATGGCCATTTACAATCTAGTAAAACCAAACACTACTATTTGCTTCCCAAATGTGGAAAGTGAAACAAATAAATATCCAGATGGGGACAAAATGTCAGTGGAGAGTCAAACATCTGATTGTTTTGGGTAGATGTTATTCATGACATCAAACCTTGAATGAAAACATTTATAGCTGAGAATGCATTAGCAAAAATGTAAAATATTAATTGACACGAAATCAGATTCCTTCAACAAATGCTTACACATGAATTGCATGGGATCTATATTTTGTTTGTCAAGCTCTCCTATTCCCATCAGATTTTTCTCTGTGATTTTATTATGGACCCACTAGCTCATTCACACATTCTCCCCTTCTCAAGTCCTCCAAAAAGGCCCTGGATAAAAGGCAAGTGTGTTTCTTGACCACAAAAGTCCTTGAGGGGACCAGATCTTATTCAACTTTGCAATTACCCAGTTATTTACACATAGTGGGTACTTAATAAACTTGTTTTAGAACTTTTTAAGAATATAATTAATAGGGGGACAGAAACAGAAAAACAACAACAACAAAAACCAGGGGTTTGCGTGAACCAGACTGAACCAGAAGCTGTTTTTATAACAAGACCTAATTTATGAGTCCATAACACTCCCTCAAATACATAAACTGATTCCATCAGCTCAAGCTGGAAATTCAAACCAGATTAAAAAAAAAAAAGGCGAAAACAAACTTCAGCCTAACCAGTTATTTCACCAGTGCATTTAGTCAAAATTGCTGAATCACCAGACTTGAATAAACAGTGCCTCCACCTCCAAGTCCCTCTGCAGATCCAGTGAGAAAAAATGTTATTCTTTCTTGGCTTGTCAAATAGCAACCAGTGTCTGTGCTCTTAGAGCTCCAGTGTTCCTTCTCATCCAGACTCTGTCACTTGTTACCTGTGTGAGCTTAGAAAAATCACTTAACGGTTTGTTCCGTTTTTTTTTTTTTTAAAAAAAAAAGAGTGGCTGACAATAAATATCCATTTTATCTCAAAATGGAAGTCTTTTTAATAATGTCCCCAAAATATATGACTATCTATTAAAAAAAAACTCAATATCTCTAATGCAATCTTTCTCTCATGCACAAAAATACATCAAGACTGACAATGGAGGGGCACCTGGGTGGCTCAGTTAGTTGAACATCTGCCTTCTGCTCAGGTCATGATCCCAGGGACCAGGGATCAAGCCCCACACTGGGCTGTCTGCTGAACAGGGAGTCTGCTCTCTCTCTGCCTCTGCTGCTCCCCTGGCTTGTGCTCTCTCTCTCTCTCTGTCAAATAAATAAATAAAATCATCAATAAAACAAAAATTAAATTTAGGGGAAAAAAAAGACTGACAATAGACTGAAACATACATGAAAGCTAAAATTATAGAGCATATAGAAGAAAACATAGGAAACTATCTCTGACTTAGGAGTCAGCAGTAATTCCTTAACTTACAAAAAGCAATAACAATAAATAAATAAATAAATAATTTGGGCTTGAACGCGACCGAAAACTTCTATTCATCAAAAAACACCATTAAGCAAATGAGTAACAAAGCCGTGGGCTGAAACATACCTAGATATATTATATTTAATATATATTGAAACATGTATCTGACAAAGCATTTATACCCGCAATAATGAGGAAATTGCATAACTCAATAAAAATTGAGCAAACAACTTAAAGATAGGTTTCACTGAAGAAGATAGACAAGGGAACAGTAAGCACATGAAAAAGTGCTCCATGTCCTTAGTCACCACAGAAATTCAAGTGAAAACTGCAGGGAGGTACTACTGCTTGAGGTACTACTATTCAAATGGTGAATTCAAGACTGACAACACCAAAGCTTAGTGAGAATGTGAAGCAAATGGAATGCTCCTCCACTGTTGGTGGAAGTAGAAAATGGCACAAAACTCTGGAAAACTGCTTCAGTTTCTTATAAATTCATCACCTACTATCCGTGTGAGTCCGCTTATGCTGCTGCAACAAATTACCATAGACTGGGGTCTTAAACAACAAGCTTTTATTTCTCCCAAGTCCAGAGGCTGGAAAGTCCGAGATCAAAGTGCCCGCTGTGCTAGGGTTTGGTGAGGACTCACTTCTTTGTTTGCATGGTTGCTTTCTTGCTGTATCCTGGCATGGCAGAGAGAGATCACCTCTCCTGTGGCTCTTCTTATAAAGGCATTAATCCCCTAACCTAATTACCCCCCAAAGGCCCCACCTCCAAATACCATCACAATGGGGATTAGGGTTTTTTGAATTGGTAGTGGGAGGACACAAACGTTCTCTTTGTAGTACTACCCAATAACCAAGCACCCCTAAGTATTTACCGGACAGTGATTTACAGAGTGAACTGTATTCCTCTTTATTCATAATAGCCCCAAACTGTAAATGGCCAGTTTGGGAAATGTCCATCAACAGAAAAACAGATGAACAAATCATGCTATCCTGATGCAATGAATTATGACTCAGCAATAAGACAAAACAAACGCAACCAATGATACACAAGATGATGAATCCAAGAATCATTATACTGAGTGAAAGAATACAGACACGGAAGAGCGTACACTGAGGATTCCATTTAACTGAAATTCTTCATCAGGCAAAAATCATGTATGCCAAAAGAAATCAAAACAGAGGTTGCTGCATCATATGGTCGTTGTATTTTTACTTTTAGGGACGCCCCTACTATTTATCATAAAATTTGTACCAATCTCTATTCCAACGCACAGTGTACCAGGGTTCCTTTTTCTCCACATCCTTGCCAATACTTGCTACTTTTTTGTCTTTTTTATGTTTGTTTGTTCTGGAAATACAGTTTAAACACAATGTTACATTAGTTTCAGGTGTACAACACAGTGATTCAGTAGTCTCTATGTTATGTTGTGCTCACCACCATAGTCATTCTTGCGGGTGTGAGGGGGTACCTCACTGTGGCTTTGATTTTCCTTTCCCTGGTGATGAGCGATGTTGAGCACTTTTTCCTATCCTTGTTGGCCATTTATATAACTTCTTTTAAGAAATATCTATTCCGGTCTTTTGCTTATTTTATTTTTTCAATTAATTTATCTATTTGAAAGAGAGAGAGAGCAAGTGGGTAGAGGGCAGAGGAAGAGGGAAATCTCAATGCTGAATGAACAGCCCAATATAGGACTCAGTCCCAGGACCCCAAGATCATGACCTGAGCTGAAATCAAAAGTTGCTTGCTTAACCAACCCCAGGTGCTCCAGGTCTTTTGCTTATTTTTAAAATCAGGTTATTTGTTCCAAAGGAAATTAAATCGGTATCTCAAGGAGACATCTTCATACCCATGTTCATTACAGCATTAGTCACAGAAGTCAAGATGTGGAAACAACCTACGTGACCACCAGAAGATGAATGGATAAAGAAAATATGATATGTGTGTGTGGGTATGACATATATAATTATACACACACACACACATATGTGTGTGTGCATCTGTGTATGTACTATAAAGTGGAACATTATTCAGCCCTTAAAAAGAAAGAGATCCTGACATTTGCAACAAGATCTAGGATGAACTTAGATGACATTATGTTAAGTGGAATAACCCAGACACAGAAAGGCAAATACTGCATGATCTCACTTCCATGTAGAATCTTAAATAGTCAAACTCTTTAAAGCAGAGAGGAGAATGGTGGTTGCTAAGGGCTGAGGGAGGGGAAAATAGAGAGGTATTGGTCAAACGGTACCAGTGTCAGTTATGCAGGATAAATAAACTCTGGAAATCTGCAGTGTGTAGATTCACAGAACACTGTAGTTCACAACATTATCTGATATACTTGAAATTTGCTAAGAGTGTAGGTCCCAAATAGTCTCACAACATACACACGCACACACACACACACAAAGGAAACTGTAAGAGGTGATGGATATGTTAATTAACTTGATTATGATAATAATTATAAAATGTAGATATATATTCATGTACACATCTATACCAAACATTGCATTGCATGTCCGAAACATAGGCAATAGTATATAATACTAACAGTACCTCAATAAAGATGAAAAATACAAATGAGACTTGCTGGGTTGGAGAGGCTTAGCAGAATTATTTGGGGGAGGTACACGAGGGAGTTTTCTGGAGAAATAAGAATATTTAATGACTTGCTAGTTATGTGGGTTCAACTAGCATGTCAGTTTGTCAGAACTAGCATATCTTTCTATTTAAGATTCAAGCACGTTTCTGTATTCTAACTACACTAGGGTACACCAGCAGTACTACTCCACAGGTACACTAACTACATTCCACATTTTTAGAAAACTAAGACTCTTTTAAATCTACTACTACTCAGTGCTGTTGAGAGAATCAGAAGAGACTCTTCCCATATGTTAGGTAAGGTACGGGTGTCTGGTGTCCAGCACACACTTCATGAATCAGGTCTTCCATACACTAGTGGAGGCTGATTAAGTAAATACAGAGTACAGTAGGCTAGCCGTTGGAATGATCATTTTCAGCAAGGCTTATTCCACCTAAATACCATGATAAAGTCAGAACACAACAGCTTCTGGAATTTCGATTCAGCCGTCAGTCCAGGCTTCATAAACCCCGTGCCAGTGTTCTGAGAATCCCAGGTGGGGACCAGGTGAGCAGCCTGTGGGGCTGGCTTAATTCAATTGTCCGAGTTATTAACTTTGTTTCTGAAGGGATTTGTGCAATTCAGTCCTGATGGAGCTCCGCCGGTAGCTCATTTCAGTTTGTAACTGGTTGAAAGTATGCATCCGATATATCTCCATTTTGTAATATCAGAGAACCAGGGAGACTTTAATTAATCCTTTTCTGCCGTCAAGTCTAAAAGCCAAAAGACATTTTAATGAGAAGGCAGCAGCAGAAAAAAAAAAATCAGTAATAAAATAAATAAAAAAATAAAATCATGAGGCTCATAAGCATCCCCACAGATGGAGGCATTCAGCTCAATAAAATAAAAGATGAATTTATTTGACTAATGCAAATAGAGAGAAAATGAGGCACTTGCACAGTGTGCAGACTGACTGTGAATGGATGAGTAATGTCAGAGTGTCAGACCTTCGGTCGTAAGCTCGCAGGCGCCAACAATGGTCATGCCCGATTTAATGAAAAAAATGAAATGCTACATATTACTGTTTGCTTCCCCCGTCAAAATGAGTTGTCTGAATATTTTATTCAGTAAGGACTGTTTTATATATGAAAGATAATTAAATATTGTATAAAAGAAATGGGTTACATGACGTTACATCGGGGGGCAATGGCAGGCCTGGGAAAAAGCAGGTGAGCTACTGTGCTTTCTACAGTGAAATTAGAATTATGTCATAGACTGACAATTTCCCACGTGCCCAGAACTGTGCTAATTAACCCATCAAGGATGGGATTCAACTACAGGCATTGTGGTGGGCACTGAGATACACACAAAAATAGAGCTAGGTGCCAGGAGACATCACAGTCTCAATGGGAAATTAAGACAATATAGAGCCTTGCGCATAGCACATGCTCAAAGATGCTTATTGAGTGTGTAAGGGACTGAACCGAAGTAAGTGTTAAAAAAATACATTAAACCTTAGAATGAGAGCATCAGACACTTGGGTGCTACAGGATCATTCTCTGAGCTTAGGACATGTACAATCAGCTCTATTTGGGTAAAGGGGGTTGATAGAACAAAGAGGACAGGCTTTGGGTCAGGGTTTCCGAATTTCAGCACTACTGACACTTTGGACTGAATGATTCTTTGTTGGGGGGGACTGACCCGCACATGGCAGGATGTTCAGAAACATCCCTGGCCTCACTCACTAGATGTCAGTGGAATGTCCCATCGCTGAGCAGTGACAAGCAAAAATGTCTCCAGACGTTGCCAAATGTTAGTGTTCCTTAAGGGTAAATATTGACCCTGGCTGAGGACCATGCAGAGAGATGAACCCACATCTTAACCTAGGTTCTATCATTTATGAACTATTTGACATTAGGAAGTCACTTCATCTCTTCCAACTTCAATTTCTTCATCCCTATAATGAGCCAACAGTTTTTATAAGTGTAGTAGATTGACTCCAACCTTCCATCTTTCCCTGTATCCCCAACTCTTAACTTTGAGCTCAGAGATGTGACTTGTTTTGGCCACGTCAACAAGGCATCTCATTTCTTACTACTGACTCTCTAGTGCCTCTACCATCCTCATAACAGGAGCATACCCCAGACAGCCTGCTGGTCTAAAAAAGATGAAAATTAAGTGAGGCAGACCCAGTCCTACAGAGATGTAGTTTGAAGAAGAATTACCCGAGTATACCTGCAGACAGATGGGAATATTTGTGATTTTATGTCCCTGGAGAGCAGAACTTGTTATGCTGTATTATCATGCCAAGAGCTAACTGATACAGTAAGAACTCTTTACACAACCCGTCCATTTTCAGAGAATCAACACAAGCCTTCCTCTTCCCTCCCTTCATCTGTCTTCTAATATGTACTTGTCTGCTTTCCCTCTGGCTGCAAGTATGGCCTAGTATTATTGCAGGAATATTTCTTCCATCATTTGGAGGATCATTAAAATAACAATGACAGTCACAAGAACAAACATATGACAATAAAAGCTAGAAATTAATTTCCCACCTCCTACAAGGCAACTGTATCTTGGCATGCACTCATTGCTGAAAACAAGAGTTAATTCACAGTGTGTTCAATCACTTAAAGCAGATGCATGTTAGAAGAATGTGGTCTCTCCAGGTTTAAGGTCCCAGCTGGAAATCAAAAGTGTATAAAATGTGAAGAAGCAGTCCCATCCACAACTGAGCTGTGTGAACAATTGTGTCAGCCCAGCAGATGTTACATAGCAACAATTTCCCCAGGATTTCTGAAGTGTTCCATACCTCTGGTCCTTGTGGCATCCCAATGCTGGAAGAAAATATGACTCCAACACTGCCATTGCAGCATTTTTGCTAAGGTGGCCTCCTTGCTGTCTCTCCCCAGCTAGCAGTCCAAGACGGTTTTCCAACAGAAGAGGCTACAGGATGGACTGAGACTTGATTCATTCATCAAACATTTATGGGGACCTTGTCTATGACAAGAGCTATTATAGGCTCTGAAGGAGATGAGAAGATGAATCACATATTGTGTCAGCCGACAGGATTTTAGGAGTCCAGAGGAAGAAAGCCCCCAAAAATCACAACACAATATGATGAAATCTTAAAGATGTCCATATGCTAATTCCTGGAACTTGTGAATACAGTAACATACAAGGCAAAAGGGACTTTTCAGATGTGACTAGGTTAAAGATATTGAGATGGGGAAGTGGTCTTGGATCACCTGGGTGGGGACAATGTGGTCATGAGAGTCGTTAGAAGAGGGAGAAAGGAAAGTCAGAAAAGAAGACTTGACCTCAAAAGCAGAGGTTGAACTGAGGCAGTCATGAGTCAAGGAGCGCAGGAGGTCTCTAGAAGCTGGACAAGGCAAAGAACAGCTTGTCTCCTAGCGCTTCCAGAAGAAACACAGCTCTCCTCTTAACATCTTGATTTTAGCACCCTAGGGCCCATTTTGTACTTCTGACCTCCAAAACTATAAAGATAATAAATGTGTTATGTTTCATTTCATTTTTTTTATTGTGCTATGTTAGTCACCTTACAATACATCATTAGTTATTGATGTATGTTACGTTTCAAGCCACCAAGTTGGTGGTAATTTGTGACAGCTGCAATAAGGAATTAATACAGGGGGGAAATACGTGGCGTGATCCTGACATATACTGAAGGGGTTAAGGAGGGCTTCCTCCTGGAGATAATGAGGACATGGAAGGATGTAAAAGAGACAGGAAAAGGGCATTTCACACAGAGGAATTGGTATGGAAGAAAGCCCAGGGGAGGGGAATATTTTTAAAAACCTGATTTGTTATGCCCAGGATTTGGCACAGGGCAACACTCAGTATGTGTTGAATTACTTCATTTTGACATGTATATACGTATGTAACTCATAATTATATAAGACCGAATGTGTACAGAAGAGAGCAATGCTAAATCCCAATTAAGGGACCAGCAAAGATCCCATGGGGGATCAGTACTCGAGCTGAACCTGAGGGGGAATTCAAGGAGCTGGACTTCTATTCCATGGGCTGTGGGAAAGTCTTAGAAGTTGTTAAAAGGGGTGTGACTCTGAAAGACTGAGTCATAGAATAATCCCTGCAGTATGAAGACCAAAGAGAGATAATGTTCAAAGCAGGTGACCAGTTAAGCGGTTGTTGCAACAGTATGGGTAACAGTATGGGCAAACTCTCTCCTTCCTACCAAAGATGGACCTGTCCGCACTGTTCATTCAATGGTTCAAGGGTGTTCCTTGGGACACAGTGGCCTTTGTGGCATGGCTTCCCACCCTTCCACGCCCTCACACCCTACATTCCATGCCTGGGATAGTTGAAGACTCACGTCTCTGTGCCAAAACAACCATTCACATACCAAATCAATCAAGTGTCTTGCTATACTATAGACCTCATAATGAGATCTCTAAGAGAGGAATCTTACTGCTTTCATCTTGATAATCAGGTTTTCTTTTTTAATTAATTGACACATAATATTGTATTGGTTTAAGGTAGACAACGTAATGATTTGATATATGCATTTTTAAGATGTTATTTATTTATTTGAGAGAAAGCAAAAGTGAGAGAAATCACAGAGAGAGAGGGAGAAGAAGACTCACCACTGAGTGGTGATGTTGGGCTCCATCCCAGAACCCTGGGATCATGATCTGAGTCAAAGGCAGACGCTTAACTGACTGAGCCACACAGGAGCCCTGATACATGCACTTTTGTGAAACGATTGCTTTCATAGGTTTCGTTAACACCCTTCACATCACACAGTTAAAATATTTGTAATGCGTTTAAGATGGACTCTACCAGAAACTTCCAAATACACAATATAGTATTATAAACTATGTTTACCATGCTATATATTATAATCCCAGATCTTATTTACCTTATAACTGGAACTTTGTAGCTTTTCACCCATTTTCCCCACCCCACACCCACTCTGGCCACCATCAATCTATTCTCTGGATCTATGACTTCATTTGGGGGAGGAAGGGTTTTTTTTTTTTTTTTTTAGGTTCCATGTATAAGTGAAATCATACCGTATTTGCCTTTCTCTGGGTGACTAACTTCACTTAGCATAATGCTCTCAAGTTCCACATATGTGGTCACAAATGGCAGGATTTTCTTCCTTGTTATGGCTAAATATTTCATTCTATGTATTAATACATATTCTATATACAACATGTATTCACATATAATATATACTATATATAATGGGATATTATAATAGTAATTATTATTATGTAATATATTTGTTGCATGGTTAAATTATTAATTGATATTATATGTATATATATCCATCAATGGACACTTAGGTCACTGCCATGCCTTGCCTATTGTAAATCATGCTGCAGTGAACGTGAGTATGCAGATACGTCTTCACAATAGAAGTTTTGTTTCCTTCAATATATACCCAGAAGTGGGATTACCGGATCATAGGGTAGTGCTAATCTCAATTTTTTGAGGAACCTTCATACTGTTGTCCACAGTGGCTACACCCATGTGCATTCCCACCAACAGTGCATGGGAGCTCCCTTTCTTTTTTTTTTTTTTTTAAAGAATTTTATTTATTTATTTGACAGACAGAGATCACAAGTAGACAGAGAGGCAGGCAGAGAGAGAGAGGGAAGCAGGCTCCCTGCCGAGCAGAGAGCCCGATGCGGGACTCGATCCCAGGACCCCGAGATCACGACCTGAGCCGAAGGCAGCGGCTTAACCCACTGAGCCACCCAGGCGCCCGGGAGCTCCCTTTCCATGCTCACCAGCAGTTGCTTCCTCTTGTCTCTGTCTCTCTCTCTCTCTCTCTCTCTTTAGTGTTATATAGCACCATACAGTACATCATTGGTTTTTGATGTAGTGTTCCATGATTCATTGTTTGCATAGAACACCCAGTGCTCGTTACAACACGTGCCTTCCTTAATACCCATCACTGGGCTAACCATCCCTCTATCTCCTTCCCCTCTAAAACCCTCAGTTTGTTCCCTGGAGTCCATGGTTTCTCATGGTTCATCCCTCTGATTCCCCCAACCTGTTCCATTTTCTCTTCCTTCCCCTAATGTCCTCTTTGCTATTCCTTAAGTTCCACATATGAGTGAAACCATATGATAATTATCTTTCTCTTTTTGACTTATTTCACTCGGCATAATCCTCTCCAGTTCCATCCATGTTGATACAAAAATTGGATATTCATCCTTTCTGATGACTGAGTAATAGTCCATTATATATATGGACCCCATCTTCTTTATCCATTTGTCTGTTGAAGGGCATCTTGGCTCCCTCCACAGTTTGGCTATTGTGGACACTGCTTCTATGAACACTGGGGTGCCCTTCTTTTCACCACGTCTGAATCTTTGGGGTAAATGCCCAGTAGTGCAATTGCTGGGTCATAGGATAGCTCTATTTTTAAATTTTTGAGGAACTTCCACACTGTTTTCCAAAATGACTGTACCAAATTGCATTCCTACCAACAGCATGAGAGGGTTCCCCTTCCTCCTCATCCTCTCCAACATTTGTTGTTTCCTACCTTGTCAATTTTTGCCATTCTAACTAGTGTAAGGTGGTACCTCCATGTGGCTTTGATTTGAATTTCCCTGATGGCTAATGATGATGAACATTTTTTCATGTGTCTGTTAGCCATTTGCATGTCTTCTTTGGAGAAGTGTCTGTTCATGTCTTCTGCCCATTTTTTTTTTCCTAGAGTTTAAATTTATTGACTAGCTTTGTACATATTTATAATCTTATATTTTTTTAAGTAAGACTAAAACTCCTTAAATATTAAAAACATGTAGTAAAGGTTATTGAATATTAAATAATTTTACAAAAAGATTATTTACATAGAAGCTTTAGAATAAAGCTTTGAGTTCATAATATGAGTTTTTATTCACTAATTATGCCTTTCATTTTCATAAATTCATTGATAAAATGTGTTCATATATTTTCTTCACTGAAGTATAGTTGGCATACAATGTTACATTAGTTTCTAGTGTACAGCATAGTGATTCAACATTTCTATATGTTGTTATGCTGCACAAGTGTAACTACAAAATGTCACCATGCAGTACCATTCTAACTGGTGTAAGGTGGTGTCTCCATGTGGCTTTGATCTGAATTTCCCTGATGGATAATGATGTTGAACATTTTTTCATGTGTTTGTTAGCCTTTTTCATGTCTTCTTTGGAGAAGTGTCTGTTCATGTCTTCTGCCCATTTTTTGACTTGATTATTTGTTTTTTTGAGTGTTGAGTTTAATAGGTTCTTTTTTTTTCCAATTTATTTATTTTCAGAAAAACAGTATTCATTATTTTTTCACCACACCCAGTGCTCCATGCAAGCTGTGCCCTCTATAATACCCACCACCTGGCACCCCAACCTCCCACCCCCCCGCTACTTCAAACCCCTCAGATTGTTTTTCAGAGTCCATAGTCTCTCATGGTTCATCTCCCCTTCCAATTTACCCAAAAGCACATACCCTCCCCAATGTCCATAACCCTACCCCCCTTCTCCCAACCCCCCTCCCCCCAGCAACCCACAGTTTGTTTCGTGAGATTAAGAGTCACTTATGGTTTGTCTCCCTCCCTATCCCATCTTGTTTCATGGATTCTTCTCCTACCCACTTAAGCCCCCATGTTGCATCACCACTTCCTCATATCAGGGAGATCATATGATAGTTGTCTTTCTCCGCTTGACTTATTTCGCTAAGCATGATACGCTCTAGTTCCATCCATGTTGTCGCAAATGGCAAGATTTCGTTTCTTTTGATGGCTGCATAGTATTCCATTGTGTATATATACCACATCTTCTTGATCCATTCGTCTGTTGATGGACATCTAGGTTCTTTCCATAGTTTGGCTATTGTGGACATTGCTGCTATAAACATTCGGGTGCACGTGCCCCTTTGGATCACTACGTTTGTATCTTTAGGGTAAATTCCCAGTAGTGCAATTGCTGGGTCGTAGGGCAGTTCTATTTTCAACATTTTGAGGAACCTCCATGCTGTTTTCCAGAGTGGTTGCACCAGCTTGCATTCCCACCAACAGTGTAGGAGGGTTCCCCTTTCTCCGCATCCTCGCCAGCATCTGTCATTTCCTGACTTGTTGATTTTAGCCATTCTGACTAGTGTGAGGTGATATCTCATTGTGGTTTTGATTTGTATTTCCCTGATGCCGAGTGATATGGAGCACTTTTTCATGTGTCTGTTGGCCATCTGGATGTCTTCTTTGCAGAAACGTCTGTTCATGTCCTCTGCCCATTTCTTGATTGGATTATTTGTTCTTTGGGTGTTGAGTTTGTTAAGTTCTTTATAGATTTTGGACACTAGTCCTTTATCTGATATGTCGTTTGCAAATATCTTCTCCCATTCTGTCAGTTGTCTTTTGGTTTTGTTAACTGTTTCTTTTGCTGTGCAAAAGCTTTTGATTTTGATGAAATCCCAAAAGTTCATTTTTGCCCTTGCTTCCCTTGCCTTTGGCGATGTTCCTAGGAAGATGTTGCTGCGGCTGCAAAGCCATCTATGAAAAACCCACTGCAAATATTATTCTCAATGGAGAAAAACTGAAAGCTTTTCCACTAAGGTCAGGAACACGGCAGGGATGTATATTATCACCACTGCTATTCAACATAGTACTAGAAGTCCTAGCCTCAGCAATCAGACAACAAAAGGAAATTAAAGGCATCCAAATCGGCAAAGAAGAAGTCAAATTATCACTCTTCGCAGATGATATGATACTCTATGTGGAAAACCCAAAAGACTCCACTCCAAAACTGCTAGAACTTATACAGGAGTTCAGTAAAGTGTCAGGATATAAGATCAATGCACAGAAATCAGTTGCATTTCTCTACACCAACAACAAGACAGAAGAAAGAGAAATTAAGGAGTCAATCCCATTTACAATTGCACCCCAAACCATAAGATACCTAGGAATAAACCTAACCAAAGAGGCTAAGAATCTATACTCAGAAAACTATAAAGTACTCATGAAAGAAATTGAGGAAGACACAAAGAAATGGAAAAATGTTCCATGATCCTGGATTGGAGGAATAAATATTGTGAAAATGTCTATGCTACCTAAAGCAATCTACACATTTAATGCAATTCCTATCAAAGTACCATCCATCTTTTTCAAAGAAATGGAACGAATAATTTTAAAATTTATATGGAACCAGAAAAGACCTCGAATAGCCAAAGGGATATTGAAAAACAAAGCCAAAGTTGGTGGCATCACAATTCCGGACTTCAAGCTTTATTACAAAGCTGTCATCATCAAGACAGCATGGTACTGGCACAAAAACAGACACATAGACCAATGGAACCGAATAGAGGGCCCAGAAATAGACCCTCAACTCTATGGTCAACTAATCTTCGACAAAGCAGGAAAGAATGTCCAATGGAAAAAAGACAGCCTCTTCAATAAATGGTGTTGGGAAAATTGGACAGCCACGTGCAGAAAAATGAAATTGGACCATTTCCTTACACCACACACAAAAATAGATTCAAAATGGATTAAGGACCTCAATGTGAGAAAGGAATCCATCAAAATCCTTGAGGAGAACACAGGCAGCAACCTCTTCGACCTCAGCCGCAGCAACATCTTCCTAGGAACATCGCCATAGGTTCTTAATAGACCTTGATTACCACCCTTTTATCTGTAATGTTATTTGCAAATATCTTCTCCCACTCTGTGGGTTGCCTCTTAGTTTTCTTGACCATTTCCTTGTTGTGCAACAGCTTTTTATCTTGATGAAGTCCCAGTAGTTCATTTTTGTTTTTGTTTCCCTTGCCTTTAGAGATGTGATATGAAAGAAGTTGCCATGGCCGATGTTGAAGAAGTTACTGCCTATGTTTTCCTCCAGGATTTTAATGGATTACTATCTCATGACTTTTTGATGATAGTCATTCAGCCATGTGTGAGGTGATATCTCATTGTAGTTTTGATTGGATAAGCAGAATCTCAACATCCAGAAATAATAGTCTTATTGTTACCACTTACTAAAGATTTTCTATTTGCCAGGCACAACCCTAGACCGTAAGTTCCAAGAAGACAGGAGCTGCTTCTACCTTGTTAAATCTTATCTGCAGTCCCTGGCCTCAGGTTGGCATCAATCAACTTACATTCACAGGGATAGGCCAGACTATACCTTAGTTACAAACAAACTGCCACAACTCATTGTTGTCATGACAGAGATTAACATTTCACTCAGGTTGTATTCCCAACACAGACCAGTAGGTGTTATGCATCAAGTTGTGACCTCCCAAAAAGTATGTCCCAGTCCTATCCCTGGTACCTCTGAAATAAGTATTATATGGAAACAAAGTCTTTTCAAATATAATCGAGTTAAGATATGGTCATTAGGATGGGCACTAATCCAACATACCTGGAGTTCTTATAATAAGAGGAGAGCACCATGTGATTACAGAGGCAGACACTGGAGTGACACCAGCTACAAGCTCAGGAACACCAAGGATGGCTGGCCACCACTAAGAGTTGGGAAGAGACAAGGAAGGAGTCTACCAAGGGTCCCAGAGAAGCATAGCCCTACTGACACCTTGATTTCAGACTTCCAGACTCCAGAACTGTAAAAGAAGAAACTTCTCTTGTTTTAAGCCACTCACCCTGTGGTCCTTTGTTACAGCTGCCTTAGGAATCTTACACAACTTGGCTCCACACAGTGACACAGGGACCCGGGCTGACCATGTCCATGCCCCATCTTAGATCTACCATCTGGAAAAGGGGACCAGCCAGGTTCCTGAGAGGAAATGAAAGAGAGAGATGACTCACTTCCTTTCACAACCTATTTGCCAGAATCCCGGGGCAGGTCCCCAACTCACCTCCACAGATGACTGAGAAACATAAAAAGATACATGGAGACCTGAACAAAAATGGCCATGGCATGAAGTACATTTGTTGAGTAATTAAATATTATCCCATTTCTATGTAGACCTCATACCAACCCTTTTGTGACTGGACTCTATCTACTTCCACACACCATCAAATGAGGAAACTGTGACAAAGAGAGATGAAGTGACTTCTCCACTGTTCTCCAGCAAACACTTGCCTAGTTGGGGTTCACATCCAGGACAACCAACTCTGAAGTCTGTGTTCTGCCCTCTCTGTAAACGAGTCCTGAAGGAATCAATACACAGTCCTTAGCAGCAAATAACCTTGTAGTACATCACTTACAGGTGTTCCCCCAGGCAAATGGCTTAAATGTTTTGAAGTATAGAAGGTTTTCCTTCCAATTAAGATATGCCTTGTGCATAAAGCTTCCTTCTGTATGCTCAGAGATCGTCTCTTTACCATCATCTGAATTTAAAACAGGCCATTTGGCACACCTCCATTTTATTGCCATTAATCGAGTCATTTTGGAGGGAAAATCTATAGCCTTTGAGAAGAGCTTTATTTCTGATGGGGAGAGCAATCAGACTTGCAGGTCGGAGCCCCTGGTTCAGAGCCTCCAGTCAGCCCGGAGCCCACAGTTCAGGCTCTTCCTGGATCCCGGGAAAGTATTTGTCATGTTCAGTGTCGCTCATTGGGCGAGATATTTTAATTCAAGTAGTGCAGGCCAATGTGAACGTCTCCTGGTCAGTGAAGAGCTGTCATCAGACTCTGGCGAAGGCACCACACTGCCACACTTTCTTTGACTTGACAAAAAAAAATGGGTCTGGCAGAGGCTGAAGAAACCAGGTTTGCAGCTTAATGCTGATTTTGCCCAGAAGTAATTAGTTCATTAACTGTGAGCACACAAGCTCATTAAAGGGGGAGGTGGATGATCCAAATCAGTGGCCTGTGTAAGCCCATCAAAAATTAGAAGGAGCTGGAAATGGCCTGGCTCAAACATCCTGTCCAACACCTTCATTAACCAAAGAGGTTCTAAAAGCCTGGAGTCCCTGGAGGTCAGTGGCATTTAAAGGCACCAGCTATGCTGGAAAGCAGGGAAGGTGGATGGGAAGAGGGAGGGTAGAGGGAACCATTTATGGAGTGCTTTCCAGCTATTGAGGCTCATGCTAGGCACTT
The DNA here is from genome assembly GCF_020171115.1 of Neogale vison. Taxonomy (NCBI): domain Eukaryota; kingdom Metazoa; phylum Chordata; class Mammalia; order Carnivora; family Mustelidae; genus Neogale; species Neogale vison. The sequence goes on along the minus strand of NC_058103.1, from coordinate 6,728,263 downwards.
CTACTTTCAGGAGCTAGCCTAATGCCCACAGCAACAACCTCAGTGCTTTTTACACTGGAGGATAGAGGCTCAGAATATTTATGAGTGATCAGAAGTCTCAGGGAGTCATTGGCCGAGCTAGCCTCCAGACCTATGTCTTCATGAACTCCCAAACCAATGTGTTTTCTTTTTTCTATTACATTAATAAATTATTGAGCCCGACTTGGAGACTCATCACATGATCAGCTCTGGTCCCTTTATCATCTAATCTCAGAACACATTTGGAAGCATTCCTGGTCAGTGCTATATTGAGCTGCAGTTTGCAAATGTTTATTTACAAGGGATTAATTAACTTTGCTATTTGCAAGTACTGAACTAAAGGAAAATTGGCTTTTGCTCAGAGTAGGTGCGGTGACATTCCAACGGCCCTCATCCCCATGCTCGAAATGTCAAAATGCTTCTAGGCCAAACGTCAAAGAAGAAGTGGCACGTGGTTTGATGGGCAAAGAGAATGGTCTTAGGGACTCAGAAATTGTGGTTTCAAGTCTGCTTATCATTGATGGCCAAGGGACCCTGGGCAAAACCAGTTCCTTCTCTGACCTCTGGTTCTCTTGGTGGGAAACATAAGGAACATGATGGGGTCCCTGAAGTCCTGCTCATTCTGAGATTCTCTGAGAAGAGTCCAGGAGTCTGGTTCATCACCCACAGAGTGAGTCTCAGTGTGTCTCTTGGTGGAAGATGATGGATCAAGTCAAGGAGTCAGGAAGAAGAACCTCCTGCTTCTTAGTCTCTAGCCCATGTACACCCACCTCAGAGGAGACAACCCAAAGGGGAAAGGACAGAATGGCCCTACAAGGATTCATCCCAGTACCTGGTGGGTACTGGGTAGCAGTGAGGCTAAGGAAAGGAAAGGAAGTCTCCCTCTCCAAGGAGAACAGGGTTCTTTCAGACCTAAGGGGATGGGCCTAGCTAGGGGAGAATGCGAGGGACCCAAGACACAAAAAGAGGACACAGAGGAAGGGGCAGATAGGATTCCAGTGTCAAGCACAATCTAAAAAATGAACACGACACCTGCAGCACTTGCTGAATACGTACAGCTTCTTCCACCCACTCGTCTGTCCTTGCTTTCACTCATTCATTCATTCACCCATCCATTCATCCATTCAGCAGCTGGTCTATATCAAGGTCTGGGTAAGGCTCAGGAGATACAATGGTGAGTGAGGAAAAGCACAGTATTGCCATCACAGAAGTGAGATGGGGCCCAATCTTCTCCAGAGAATACTGTCCCCGGAAAGAGTAGTCAAGGGCTCAGCATGACATCGGTTAAGGATAGAATCAGATCCACCAAGCACTATGGTTAATATGATTCTAGTCCTCCTCCCTTCACCTGACTCCATGGAGTATTAAAAGACCCATGGGCCTAGAGCACTGAAACCTTAGGTTTGGTTTTACCCCATTTTTAACTGAATTTGAGAACTCATCTACACTTACCTCTAAAATGTCAAAGACAAGGCTTTCCTACTCCGTCATAGAGTAAGAAGCAACTGAGAAAAAGTTGGCAGAAGTTTATGAACCATTAGTTGATGAGCCATGATGAACCCCTGTGTGATGGTTAAGTCTGAGATCATGACTGACTTGGGACTGCTCTTGGTGTAAATTCCAGAACCTGTAGGACCCAGGGGGTTTGCTTCACTGTGACTAGATAGCATCCCATGTCTGCATTTCTTTAGGCCAGGCATTGACCAAGCAGCAGGGGACAGATGCCATGCAGGGAGACAAGGGGCTGATTCTGCATGGGGGGCTCCCTCCATGCAGGAAAAGCAGTAACGGTCAGCAGATCCCAAAGCCCATGAGAGGCCCAGATCCAAAGTCTGGGCACAGAGCCTGATGCTGAAGATCCTAGAACTGGTCAGAAAACACAGCTTGTGGGAGAAGTTTCTAAGGACCCATGGATCACCGTGGACAGATTAGAAGACTGAAAACTACCCTGCCTGTGGGCTGCAGGCATGGGTCAGGTTGGACTGGTGACTTCGTAGCCCAGATCTGGGTCAGAAGTCTTAGACTTTCCACCACTAGGCACAGACTGCATGTGCAATGACCAATAAGGCCACTTCCTGGTAAATGCCTTGTTAGTAGGGATTGCAGTTGGACATCCCACCCAGTGTGGTCCATTTTCCCAGATTCTGGGTGAGAGCTGAAGCCAAGTGAATTGCAATAGAGATCGCCCACCTGACATCCTAACATGAGGGCTATATTCTGAAAAGGGTGGCATATATCCTGAGAAGGTCGCCTTACAAACACCAAGCTCCTTTGGAAACTCTGTGAACAAGACTCAGGATAGCATTCCCTGGAAGCACAACTTCCCAGGGGAGGCTAGCCCTGCCAACATTTTCCTAGACACTGGCTCTGCCACCATCCTCACTGCTGGTCTGTGATGGTGTCTCTGCAGCACCAAGGTGTGAAAACAAAGAATTGTTGGCCATTTCTCTCTTCACTCCGTTCCCCTCCAAGAACTCAGAGGAGTGATACATCTTTTTCCCTGCAGCCATGGTCAGTACAAAAAGAAAGACGTGAAGAATATATGACCCAACCCTTGGGGTAGAGGGGTGAATTATTTACGAAACATAGATAGAGCCTCCAGTTGAGTCTAGGGCTGGGCAAAGTGTTAGTGATTCTTTTGTTCTCGCAGCTGGCCTTTGGAATTATACAGAGCCAGTGCAGTAAATAATACCGCTATTGTCTGCCTGTGTCAGAGACAGACAGAAGGTACATTTGGCCCGCGTCCAAACTCCGCAAGGGCCACTCATAGTCACAGTGTCCAATTACTGCTGGCTTGACTATAAAATGCACTTCTTTTTTTTTTTTTTTTTTCTTTTGCTGAGCTAATTTAAGAATGGGCAGTCTTAATGGCCCCGGCACAAAGAGGGGTTTTGCTGCATCTTTCAATGGGGGAAAATAAAGTTATGTTCAGAACAGAAAATGGCATGGGGTGCAGACTGTCCAAACAGCAATGCATGGGTAGAATGGTAAGCTGTGTTTGGGTTGCCCTTTCAGAAGTAGCAAAACTAAAATTTGTGCAGTTCTGAGTTTTCTGACGGGACTTATTCAGGATGTCAAAGGGGATTTAATAGGGAGCAAGGAGGAATGGAAGGTCGGCAGCTCTGGACATTCCCACAGAGAGCCACCGGCCATGGGGGAAACGCTACCCCATCTCTGAGTCAGTGGTTATCAATGACAGTGATGATAATGGCAGGAGGTAGTGTCTAATGCATTCTTAGGATTTGCCTGGCCCTGTGATAAGCGCTTTTTCTCCTTTAATGTTTCCAGATTTCCTACAAGAGTTCACAGATACTTTACAGATGAGGAGCAACTGAGGTTCACATCATTCAAATGACTAGCATAGTGCCATACAGTTGGTAAGCAGGATTGGAAAATTTGTCTGACTTCAGATTGTATTCTTCCTTGAGTACCTCAAAATACTTTCTCGGGTTTCCACAGGCTCCCAGCTTTGCAGGCTGGACTCTGAGTGTCCAAGAACATGTCTTTATGTTCAGTACTGATCAGAGCCGTATGATACTCACGAACTGCCAGATGATGGTCTGCAAAAGGGAACATCCTTAGAAAGAAGCTGCGGACAATGCAGGCAGTGCCTCACCGTGGAGCGGCAGCCCCTCTGGAGAGGTAGGATTCATCCCAGTCTTTGTAGACTGTGCTGGTCAGAGGCCACCATCTCTGCCTGGATCTGTCCTTGGAAATCCTCACATCTAATGTCATCTATAGACTTATAGTGCTTCTGAGGTCAGTAATTTTCAATAATCTCCCTGGCCTACCACTTCTCCAACAGAGAAATATTAATTTGTGCTTTGGATAAAGAAAGGATGGGGGAAAGGGGACTACTACATTAAAAAAGAGAGAAAGAGGAGGAGCTTCAAAGACCTCTTTCTCCAACACCAAACCTGCCACCTGCACACTGAGATGTCAGAAAAATAAACCCCGGAGTCATGTTTGAGAATGCTGGAAAGCAGCGCCCAACCTTGCTCTTTCTTTCCTTGCAAGGGGAAAATCGGATGCATCTTTCAGATATATTCCCTCCAAATTTCAGAGGGTTTTTAAATACACATGTTCCTGACACAGTAAAGTTATCTATCAAAATGTTAGATCCTTGATAGGCTCAGTGATGGGGAGTTCGAACACCATTACTTTCATCTCGCGGTGTCTCACCGAGGGCTTCGTTTGGAGAGAGACCAAAAAGCCACATTGGGGTAACGAGGAGGGATAAAAAGGAAGAACCGTCTGTTCCGATTTGCCGATCAGCAACCTGGAGAACACAGCACATCGTCTGTCAAGGAAAATGAGGACATTTTTTTCGGGCCTCTTTGAACCCTGAAAAGATACATATGCTTTGGGAAGAGAAAAGGGATGTCTCAATTCTTAAGGCAAACTTTTCAAAGAGCTGAATTTTGGGTGGAGCCAGCACATGTCCTTGTGAATTGCCACCTGTGGGCTGTCTGGTTTCTTAGAGCACAGGAGAAAGTTGAAGACATTGATCTTCTAAATGAGGGCTGTGGACAGGCACCTGCACAGAGCCCTTCTCAGGGACTGAAGGGGGGCTGACGGTGCCATGCTGGTGAGCAACCGGAAAACCTGTCCAGACTCACCAGGGGCTTACCTTCCCCATTTCCCTGAAAGCACCAACACCCATTTCTGCCGCTCCCTTATCTTATTATAACCCCGGAAGTTTTTCCAAAAGCCCTTGTAAGTTGAACTTGGGCCCTCTTCTGTTTATTTTAATTAATAATTCTTATCCACTGAGAGCCAGGAATATCCCTTAATTCTATGCAAAAGTAGGTCACAGTAACTTGGTTTGCCCTGAAGCACCCCTACATTTACCATTCCTTCAACAGAATTCATTCCTCCTACAAAAGTACTGGGCACCCATGCCCTTGGTTCTGAGGATGCCCAGACCAAAAAGACAGACATCTAACTCCTGGAAACACTATGCAAAGAAGAGGGGATATCATTTGAACAAATAATATATGCACTGAGAAAGGATGCAGACAGTGCGTTCATCTCACCTGCAGGGGCCAGAATAAGTCCCCCTGAATCAGACTTGAAAGGTAATTGGAAGCTCCCCAAGGAGAATGCAGAGCTCATATGGGTGAAGTGTCTGTGTGTTGGGGAGGGTAGCACAGAAATGCATCCTATAAAATATTATATTTATTCTTTGTAAATACAGCTCTGATTATGTCATATCCCCCCACGGTGAGCACATCCTGCCAATAATATTATAATACTATAATACTATAGTAATAATTATAATACTAATTAGTAATACAATAACTATATTATATTATTATATATTATGTATATTATTATAATTAGTAATAATAACTAGTGATATTAGTAATAATGACTAGTGATAATAATATTATGATATATAATGCTATAACTTAGTTGTGCCATTCAAAGCCCAACCATGCTTTCTTCCTTTGCTCAGTGTTCCCCCAATGCCACCTGGTGTATATCATGGCATGGTCTGGTCACACCAGCAACCTCACCAGTCACAGGAGCTGGGAGTGGTAGCCTGCTCCTAAACATTCCATATTCTATTACTTTATTCTGGAATGTTCTCTACACCCACTTCTTCTGCCCGTCAACATCCTCCTCACTCATATGGCATAGCCCTTTGCTGGAAATCTTCTCCAGGTCCTGACTACAGAATAAATCTGCTCATGAGAGGTGTGTGTGTGTGTGTGTGTGTGTGTGTATGTAGATTTGTAGAAAAGTTGCCAGATGATACATAGCGATCCCATGGACACTTCACCCAGTTTTCCCTACATTTGGGATCTTATATTACCATGATACCTTTTCATAACCATGAAACCAACATTGGCACATTACTATTCATTAAATTCCATGTTTAATTCAAATTTCACTAGTTTTTCTGCCAATATCCTTTTTTAATCCCCAGAGCCAATGTAGGGCGTAACATTGCATTTACCTGCCCTCATGTTTTCATTGAATTTTGCTTGTATGTCTGGTTTGGTGCAGTCTGCTTTGTGTTAAGATTTGGTAATGAGGGTCCCAGAACAGCACAATGTGAAATTCTGGGATTCAGGAACGTCATCTTATGGCACTGTGTGAGGAGGGATTTCTATTGACATTTCTGTTAACACTAAGTTCCTATTAGTCTTCCAGAAGACATAGTTTGGAGTTGCCAGTTGGTATTGTGACCAAACTTTTCAGAGAGAAGCAGCACGACAATGTGCTAACCACTCCATGAGCCACTCCATTTGGACACAGTCACAACAAGGTTTAAAAAAAAAAATGCATCACTAGTTGTTAGTTACCAAACATGAACATGTTTGGCTATTACTCTGAGTCACACCCGCCCCCCAATAATGGTATGCAACTGGCATCTTTGCTATCAGGGTGAAATGCAAAGGTGATATAAAATAGCTAGAAATAAGTCAAATGAAAAATTTATCAACATTGTGAGCTACAATCCTATTTATCAGTGTTATGAAACAATTCTAACTCTGGTTAAGGAGAACTCTTTCCCTCTTTTAAGGAAAGGAACAACAAACCATGGGAATCTCCAAGATGGCATTGCTAAACCAAAATTATATGAGGCCAATAGGAATATATGCCTGAATTGTTTCTAGATCAGCCCGTTCAGCCTTAAAGAAAGACCATATGGCAATGGAGAGATTATTGGCATCTGTGTATGCAGGAAGAGAGCTTCTGAACCATCCCAGGACCTTGACTGAGGGATCAGTGGGTCTTGCAGGGACATTAGGCACGAAGACATAGGAACTAGATAAAATAAATACTGTCTCTTATACCCTATTGGTCAACTGCCTCTTGTATTAGTTATTTATTCCAAATTTGGTGACTTAGAACACCGAATGTTTCTTACCTCAAAGTTTCTGTGGTTCAGGGAGCCAGGGGTGGTTCTGGGAGGTAGCTGGAAGGTTCTGACTTGGGATCTCTCATGAGGTTTCAGGTAAGGGTCACCTAGGGCTGTGGTCCCTTCAAGGTTAGTGGGATAGGATTCATTTCCAAGCAAACTCATGGGCTATTGGGAGGCCTCAGAAGGTCCACTTCCAATTACACTTATGTAGTTGTAGGCAGGACTCAGTTTCTCTCACGTGCCTTTCTGTCAACTACCTCAGTGTCCTTATGACACAGTGGGTGGCTTCCCTGCCACTTGGACTACCTGTTCTATAGCAGGTGGCCTCTCCTATAACAAGGAAGGAGAGAAAGGGAGAGAGAACCTAAGGTGTAAGCAGCAGCCTTTTTATAATTTTATGACATCCCATCATGTCTGATGCATTCTGTTTCCTAGAAAGGAGTCATAGCCTAGCCTGTACACAAAGGAAGGGAATATACTCACCCCTTCAAGGGAAGAATATCAAGAAACTCAAGAACACATCTTTAAAACCACCATGCTGGGGTGCCCTGGTGGCTCAGTCGTTGGGCATCTGCCTTCAGCTCAGGTCATGATCCCACGGTCCTGGGATCGAGCCCCACACTGGGCTCCCTACTCCGCAGGAAAACTGCTTCTGCCTCTCCCTCTGCTGTTCCCCTGCTTGTGTTCCCTCTCTCACTGCGTCTCTCTTTGTCAAATAAATACATAAAATCTTTAAAAAAAAATAAAAATAAAACCATCATGCTGTCCTTTGTGGTGTAGATGAACAAGATCCATGTTTGATAAACATGAATTAAGCATCTTCTGTATTCCAGGAATTATATCAAGAGAGGATCATAAGAGCTAGTGCAGCCGTAGCACCAAATAAAGGTTTGAAGAATTAGCTACAACCATATACAATTCATGTCAAATTAGAATAACTATGCAACGAGGACAAAATAAAACATCTTCCCTGAATTACACCAAAGCTATGTGAACTGAAAATGTTAATTCATGTCTATGTGGAGTCTACTGAGGTAACTCCAAGACATTTCCAATTCTGGGCCAAAAGTTGGCAAACTTAGTCTTAAAGGGCCAGATAGTGAATATTTTCGTCTTTGCGGACCAGCCTCTGTCACAACTGCCCAACTCTACCACTAAAATGCAAAGGCAGTCACAGACAGAACATAAATAGAAGATTATGGTTGCTTTCCAATAAAGCTTTATTAAAAAAAAAAAAACAACACACACATAGCTGCCCTGTGTGTCATGGATTTTCACCACTGTTCTAGAATGTAAACTTCTCAAAACCATTAGATGGTAAACTCTTTGAAAGAAGGGGCTGTGTCTTTTCTTAAGCTTTGCCGCCCGATACCTACCATAGCACATGAGTGAGTAAGCAGACACAAATGTTGTGCAAGAAAGAATGAATGAACTGATGCCCCAGGTAACATTAAAGGAAAGATTCAAAGTGAGAAAATCTTTATTTGAAACTGTGAAGCTGTGTATGATGTCTGAAGCCCTTTCCAAACAACTTTAGTTCACTGACTCCTCTGTCAGTCCTACCCATACAACCCAAGGCTACTCTGGCGTGCCAAGGCCTCCTTGCAACAAAGACCTGTCATGTCTAAATTATTGACACAATAGACCATTGTAACTCCTTTGGACTCATTAGGCTTAATTATGTCAAGGTCTCATTGAGGACTCTTTAAATCTGAAGATTCGTGAGATAATAAAATATAATAGCTCCTTCGGAGCCATAAAGGTCTCTTTATGTCATGGGCTATTTGGAGATTCCATATTCCATGAGATTAATATCACAATATTGTAAAAATGACAACAATTACCACACCCCCAATGTCTACCAAGTGTAATTTAATCATCAGGATTTAGATAGGCCCACTTTTCATTCACTCTTCGGGTCTTAGTCAAGGAGGAAAGGTGAAGGATTATGTGGCTTCACTGTTAGCCACTGTCCGATCACACCTGCTCCCTGGTACCCAGATCCTTCTGTTCTGGTACAGCTCTTTCTTGGCACATCCTGGTAAAAAGCTCCTCTGCTTCTCACCGGGGGAAAGCATGCTCAGGTGAGACTATTGTCTTTGTCATGTTGTCTCTCTGTGCATTTAGGTGCCAGACATGTGGTAGGTTATAAGTCACCATAAAAAAACCAATAACCTTAGATAAGAAATTATCAATAGTGGTGACTAACAACCCAGGAAAATGTTCACAATGTATTATCAAAATTTCAAAACTAGTTTACAAAAGATAATGAGTACATCCAGTGTATATGTGTACATGTACTCAAATATTCAGCCAAAAGACTAAAAGAATATGCACCAAAATAATAACATATTCAAATGAAAGACTAGGGGAATATGTATCAAAATAGAAGCAATAGCAAAATTTCTGGTTGGTATAACTATGGGTGGTTTTAATTAACTTATTGCTACTCTATATTTATTAAAATATTCATAATAAATGTGTGTAGCTTTTATAATTAAAAAACAATGAAACACAATAATAAATAATATAATAATAGTTTTTTTTAAGAAATTTTCAAGAGTGGTCATTTTAATTTTCCAAGGTGAGCTCAGAGAATAATACTAGAGTAGAACAGAAATAATATGTTTTTGCAATGAAACATAAAAGAGAACTGCTGATATAACGGACAAATTATAAAGTTCAAGGATAAATGGTCATTTACCCTTCAAAAATTACTGCATCCTTGAGAAAAGATAGGTTTAAAATAGGTAGATTAGGGAGTAGATGGCTAACTATGGTATTTGAAAATTAAAATATGTTCAGTTATAAAAGGCATAGAAACCTTAAGATAAATAGTTAAAAAGAAGAAACAGGAAAGTCCCCTGTAATGTCCCCATCCTAACAACAGTGTAGTTATTTGGTATGGTGGACAGATTGTAAGGTGGTCTCCATAACCCTGCCTTTGGTTCACATCTTGTACAATTCCCTCTGTTTGTCAAGTATGTACAGGATTTGAGGCTTGCTATTTACCAACAGAATAAGACAAAGGCAATGTGGTATCACTCCCATAATTATGTTACATTACATGGTAAAGGCAAGGAGATGTCACACCTATGATTACATCACAATATATGGCAAAGGTGATGGGATGTCATTCTTATTGTCACACTACATTACATAAGACTTGATTTTACTAGAAAACTTATTTTAGAGTTTTTCTCTCCTAGCTGGCTTTAAAGATACAACCAGTTATGAACCCTTCAGCAGCAGGGCAATGAATGCTATCAATCAAAAATCTGAGTGAACTTTGAAGCAGGTCTTTCTTCAGTTGAACCTCCAGATGAGAATCTACCCCTACCCAACACCCAGACATGGTTTTGCAGAAGACCAAGCTAATCTGTGCCTGGCCTCTGGACCCACAGACCCAGTGAGACAATAAGTGTGTGTGATGTTTTAAACCACTATGTTTATAGTAATTTGTTACACTGTAAAAAGATACTAACATACCTAGATATTTTGTTTCCAATCATGTTTTCATCTGAAAATTAGAACCATGGTGCTAGAACCTATTTCATATATTGCTTTTTTATGCAATGTTAGATCCTATGACATTAAATTCCACTTTAGAATATAAGTCCCAAGAGGACAAGGACTTTTTCTGTCTTGTGTACTATTATATCCAAATACCTAGCGAAATGCCTGGTACTTAACAAGTGAAAAATGAACATCCGTTTAGTTAGTGAATGAATAAATACAATTATTTAATAACTTTGCTAGTATTTCAAAATATTGACATACCATAGTTCACTTAGCTAATAAACAGCTGTTTTGTTTCTAATTAATTAATTTGATAGTTATTTGTGACATGATAAATGTATTCACTCATATAATATAAGCCACTTGGGTATTATTTCTTTAGGATATATACCAAAAGTATTATTAAGTACCATGAGAACAAAAATTGTTTCTGTAATCAGAGTTGTGTTCTCAGCATTTAGCACAGTGCCTAATATGTGATAGATCCCAAAAAAGATGTTGAATGAATAAATAAATAAAATTTTCTTCTTGTTCTTAATATGGCTCACTTTTTAGTCTGCATTTATTTATACATTATTAAAATCATTTATCAGTGTCACGATCATTGTGTGAGAATATAATTATACTCTATCTTTCCCACCATTCAGCAGTAAAATTAAAAAAATTAGTCAATTAATAGACAAAAAAAAAAGCATAGTTATTTTACTTTGTTTTTTTTTTTTTTTTTTTTTTTTGGTTACTGGAAAAGCTTAACATTTATCCTTTTGCTTCTTTTAAAGATAAATTTCCTCTTTGGTGAATGGCCTTTCATGTTTAATCATTTATATATTGAGATTTCAGTGTTTTACTTCATAAACTTGTTATGTAGTACTGACATTTATCATTGGTCTGCTATATTTGCCGCACATATATGTTTCTGGGCAAGTAAAAGGATATTGGGTATTGATGATAGTATTTAGTATTAGTATTGGTGATAGAATTTAAGGTTTAACTTCACTTAAAAAGTATGGCTTTTTAATTTCCTCAATATTATATATGATCCTAATAACAGAGCTTCAAAACACATGAAACAAAATCTCATAAAATGAAAGTAGATATGGATAAATCCACAATCACAGTTTGAATAATTAACACTGATACCTCAGTAACAGATAAAATAAGTTGGAAAAAAAATGATAAGTACGTAGAAGATTTGAATAGCATCACTGTTTTGGTTTCATTAACAATTATAGAGCATTCCATTCAACAACAGCTGAATACATTGTTCCCCCAGGTTATCATGAAATATTCACCAATATAGACTTAATGCTAAGTCATAAAACAGGCCTTCATAAATTTAGATTGTTGTCTAATCACAAAGGAATCAAATTAAAAAGATTACCAGAAAAATACCTTAAAACAAATCAAATAATTGAAAATTGAGCAAAACATTTCCAAACAAACCCTGATCCAAAAAGGAAATGATAATAAAAATTAGAAAAGATTTCTAAAATACTAAAATAAATTAAATAAATGCACAGCATATCAATACTTTTGGGATGTAACTTAAAGAGTTCTTAGAGAAAAATCTATACCATTATATACTTACATTAGAAAAAAAGATTTAAAATCAGTGTTCTAAGTTTCCATAGTAAAAAGCTAGAAAAAGAAAAAAGCATTAGAAGGAAAGTAACAAATAAGGTGAGATGAGAAATAATAAGAAAGCAAAAGCAATAAAATAAAACATAGACAATAAAGTAAATAACAGAAACAAAAATATAATTTAAAAAATCAATTAAAAACTGAGAAATTTTTAACTAGTTTGTTCAAGAAAAAAAAAAAAAAAGAAGCCCCAAGGAAAGGCAAATTGCAGGCATGAAAAAGGAGAACTTATTACAGATCCAACAAACAAAAAATATTATTAACAATATTATACCAATAAATGTGATTACTTAGATTTGACAGATATCTTGAGAAATACAAATACTGACCCAAGATGAAATAGAAAACATAAATAGTCTTATATCTAGTTAAAAATTTAAATTTATAATTAGAAACTATCCCTCACACAAGATGTTGTGATCCAGATAGTTTCACTGGTTAAACATATTATACATACAATGAAGAAAAGGTGAAAATATATTTACCTTCCTCCAGAAAAATAAAGTAAGGGAGAATACATCCAAATTCATTTAATAGGGTTAGACTAACTTTGTTACCATAATCAGTCAAAAACAGATATACTATAAAATAAAACTATTGATCAATATCTTTTTTTGATTATACATAAAATAACACTCCACAAAATACCAGCAAATTTGTTTACGTACATACATCTGCACACATACATTAAGATACATATAATGTATGCAATGATATAGAAAAATATATGTATAATTATTTTATATTATTACAGTATATTCTGTATGCATAAATTAACTATATAAATCATGACAAAAATACAGTAAACCCAAAGAATACAATGTTGGTTTAACATTAAAACCAAATAGGGAAATTCACTCTATTAATTGATTGAAAATTTAAATATGGTCATCTTTTAAATGCAAAAAAAATTTGTGAAAATCCCATACCCACCCAGGATAAAATTCTCAGGGAACTAGCTATAGGAGAGAATAGTCTCAACTTGATAAAGGGCATCTATAGCTAAGATTATATATAATCATATAAGAGTGAATATTTTTAACCTGTCATAAGGAACAAGGCAAAAATACCCACTCTCATTATTTCTAATAACATTTTTAGTCAATGCAATAATGGAAGAAAAAGAAATAAAATGCATACAAATTAGAAGGGAAGACATTCAGTTGTCTTTATCTTCAAAAACCAGCATAGTGTACATAGAAATACAAAGGAATTGACCAAAAATTGTTTTTCCTAGGACTAATAAGGGAGTTCAACAAGGTTAATATAAAAAAAATTAATTTTCTTATATAGTAACAATAAAAAATTAGAAATTGAAAAAAATTATTCTTGATAGCATTTCAAATCACAAAATAACTAGAAATAAATATAGCAAAACACATGGAAAACCAACACACTAAATACTAATACATTGATGAAAAGAAAGTAGACATAAATAAACCTGAAACTACAGTATGCTGATGACAATGTCAATTCTCTTCAAATTAATTTATAGACCCAGCACAAATTCAAACAAAATCCCAGCAGGGGATTTTATGGAAATTGACAAGGTATTTGTAGTATGTATATGGAAATGTCACAAACCTAGAACAGCCAACAAATTCTGAAAAAGAACAATGAGATGACTGACATGCCTGATTTTCTACTTGTTATAAAAAGACAGTAGTCATCCTTGGCCACAGCAACTTCTTGCAAGACACATCTCTAAAGGCAAAGGAAACAGAAACAAAAATGAAATATTGGGACTTCATCAAGATAAAAAACTGCTGCACAACAAGGAAATGGTCAAGAAAACTAAGAGGCAATCTACAGGATGGGAGAAGATATTTGCCAGTGACATTAAAGATAAAGGGCTGGTATCCAAGATTTATAAAGCTTATCAAACTCAATACCTCAAAAAACAAATAAGTCAAAAAATGAGCAGAAGACATGAATAGACACTTCTCCAAAGAAGACATACAAATGACTAAGAGACACGTGAAAAAATGTTCATCATCATTAACCATCAGGGAAATTCAAATCAAAACCACATGGAGATACCACTTTGCACCAGTTAGAATGACAAAAATTAACAAGGCAGGGAACAACAAATGTTGGAGAGGATGTGGAGAAAGGGGGACCCTCTTATACTATTGATAGGAATGCAAGTTGGCACAGCCACTTTGGAAAACAGTGTGAAGTTTCCCCAAAAAAGTTAAAAATAGAGCTACCCTATGATCCAGCAATTGCACTACTGAGTGTTTACTCCAAAGATACAAATGAAGTCAAAAGAAGGGTCACATGCACCCCAATGTTCATAGCCGCAATGTCCACAATAGCCAAACTGTGGAAGGAGCTGAGCTGTCCTTTTAACAGATGAATGGATAAAGAAGATGCGGTTCATGAGTACAATGGAATATTACTCAGCCATCAGAAAGGATGAATAGCTACCATTTACATCAACATGGATGGAACTGGAGGGTATTATGATAAGTGAAATAAGTCAAGCAGAGAAAGACAATTATCATATGGCTTGACTCGTATGTGGAATATAAGAAATACTGCAGAAGATCATAGGGGAAGGGAAGGAAAACTGAATGGGAAGAAATCAGAGAGGGAGACAAACCATGAGAGACTCTTGACTCCGGGAAACAAATAAGGGTTGTGGAAAGGGAGGTGGGTGGGGGGATGGGGTAACTGGGGGATGGGCATTAAGGAGGGCACGTGATGTGATGTGATGTGATGAGCACGTTGTGTTATACTCAACTAATGAATCATTGAACACTATACCAAAAACTAATGATGTACTATATGTTAGCTAGTTGAATTAAATATATATACTTATACACAGTAGTCAAAGGGTGCCTGGGTGGCTCAGTCAGTTAAGCATCTAAATCTTGATTTGGGTTCTGGTCATGAGCTCAAGCTCTGCACTGCGTGTGGAGCCTGCTTAAGATTGTCTCTCTCCTTCTCCCTCTGCCCCCCACCCCAAGACCCATATCAACAACAAGAAACAATGCAGAGTTTAAAAATACGTGGAAGATTTAAATAGCTATTTCATTGAAGAAGATACACACATAAGCACAGGAAAATGCACAGATACAAATAAGCACAAGAAAACAATGTTCAGCGTTATTAGTTGTAAATTAAAACTGCATTAATACACTAATGCCTCCCCACTAAAATGTTAAAATCTAAATGATTTATTAATACCAAGTGTTGGTGAGTATATGGTATAACTGAAATTCTAACATTGCTGATGAGAATGTTGTGAACGCTTTGGGAAAAATGTTGTGTTTGGTATAAATTTTAAACTACTATTACTATATGACTCAGAAAATTTTTTATTTATTTATTCAAAAGAGAAGAGGACGTATGTCCACACAAGATTATATACAGAAATGGTCATACAGATTTATTCAACATGGCTCCAAATTTGAGTCAATTCAAATGCTCGTAGCAGATATATGGGTAAGTGTATCATGTTATGTACACACAATGAAATACTACTCAGAAATGAAAAAAAGAATAAATTACTAAGACTTGTAACAGTATGAGTGAATCTTAAAATCATTTTGCTGAACACGGATAAATAAAGAAAGTCTTCATGACCCAGGTTCTGCTCTCAAGGAGCACAGGTTCTCCTAGGGAAGATTAACTTGTAGATAGATGGAATAGTCGTCCAAAATGGCAAACAGTAAAACAGAGATACGGGGAACATTTATGAGAAAGGTATTGATTTGAGCTGTCATGAAGTTGGGTGTTGAGATGGGGAACTTTGCCAGTGAAGAAAAGAACAAGCCCTTCCACATAGAAAGCAGCATAGAGACATTCTGGGGGTCTCGAATGATTCCCCGTCTCTGCCCACCTTCTTCATACTCCTTATCCCTCTGGCTCACCATGCCGGAGGCACCCAAAGCGGCCACGAGCTTTCCTGCTGTCAGGCCTTCATACCTACTGCTCATTCACTGTCTAACAAACATGGAAGGAGAGCTTCCCATCAGCCACGTGCTTTCATCTCCATCTAAACTGGAATGGTTAGCAAAAGCTCCTCATCTTACGAAGCTCGTGTTTTGGGAGAGAGAGACAGAAAAATTATAAGTAAACAAATAAACACAGTAATTTCAGGTAGACATAAATACTATGAAGAAAATAACAACAAAAGTAGGCATTAGTAAGCATTACCTCCGTGTGACTATTGAGCCCCTAAGAAGTGGTGGTCTGAATTGAGACCTGTTAAAAGCATAAAATATACACTAGATATCAAAGTCTTTGTATGAAAAGAATGAAAATATCTCATTAATATTTTTATATTGATTATATGTTGAAATGATAATATTTTGGAAATACTGAGTCAAATAAAACATTAAAAACTAATTTCAGCTATTACTTTTTACTATTTTTTTTACCTGACTGTAGAAAATATTTAATTATGTATGTGGATCATCTTCTATTTCTGTGGTACAGTGTGTTTCTAGAAGAATGGTTAGGAAAGACCTCTGCCTAGACAGTATGCTCCCCCAGGCTTTTCCTGGCTAACTCTTACCTATCTTTCAGATTCGTGCTCAAAAGATATATTAATTCATTGTCTGCCTCTTCCATTACCAAGAAGAAGCTCTGTAGGCACAGGGACTGTTGGAGAGTGGGAGAACCATCTGGACGTTCTGTATATTTGAAGATTAGGTCTAGAGAAGATTGGCTTTCGTGGCCATAAGGATGTGAAACTGAATAGCAACAGGGACAAATTGTAGGGTCTTCTGCAGAGGAACAGAATTGGGAGGGTATTGTCGTAGATAGACAATGTTAATATAGAATCATCATTAGAGTAAGGAAGGAATGGTAGCTGGGGAACCGTGTATGTTCTAATGGAGCCTCCTGGGTAACAGCAGGTGCTTCCTGCAACTGCTCTGCCTCCTGGCTTGGAAAGTAGATGCCAATCAGAATCTGCCTCCGGATTCCAAAGTATTCAGACTGTGTCTTAGAATCTACTTAGAGTTCACCTGTTATTAATGTTTCATTGTTTAAAAGAAAGTAACAAAATGTTAGATATTCTTTGTATTTTCCTGAAGGTTTGAAATATTTAACAATAAAAGTGATATAGAGGTAGATAGATAAGATTAGATAGATGATAGATAGAGATGATGGATAGAAGATGGACGGACAGATAGTTACAGAGAATAGATAGGAATAGATATAAAACTACAAAGGCTCTCTCAGCATAATTCTACCGTGTGTGAGATGATCACCCAGTATTATCATAAGCTCTCCCACTTGATACATTAGGTCCTCATTGATTTTTCATGCACGATTTTCCTGGGGCTGCTTGCAAATGTAGAAATAATACAATAGTCCTTAAAATATGTAAAATTATGTTCAGGTGCCATGCTCCTGCTATCACTCCCAACACTGGTACACTTGAATCAATTATCTGTTATTCTTTTATGTTCACTCTCCAACTGGGAAGCATCTGTATCCCAATCACCGATGGGTTGACCCATTTTCTGATCAAATTTGTCTTACTTATGGCACCATTAAGTAGGTAAAAAAAAAAAAAATCAGCATCAGGGTTTCACCTCCTCGCAATCTCCCACTCACGTATTACAGGGTATTTATATCTTGCCTCAGAAATAGCATAACCCAGATGTACTGGTTCTTTAATGCACACGGGAATTTCCGGAATGACATGATTGCGTGGCTTTTCAGTATCTGTTTAAAGTGTTTCACTCCCTGTGTCAAATCTAGGGAGAAAGTTTGGAGTTGTAACACCAGAGAAAGAAGGTTAGGCCAACCCTAAACTTCCCATACTTAAAATCCTCTGCTTCCTTTCACCTAGCCAAGGAAAACCCACATAAATGACTGTCAGAAATCCACTATGCTATTTTCCCATTCCTCTGCCTTCACAAACAATTTAACCACCAACTAGAAAATTATACCTGTCCGTAAGTGTACCTGAAAAACCCCATTCAAGCCTCATGGATAGGCTTAAATCTTGTGTGTGATCTGAGAATTCTCTACTTCATAGGAGAAACGGTTGGCCACATCTGAATGTTTGTGTGATCATACAGCACTTGGTCTCTAAATCTTGTGCATTACTGTCAGGTTTCAAGGTTATTATTATAACAGTTACGTTATGTTATGTATGTGTGGCATGGGCCATGGAACCTGGACTCAGTATCCAGACTACACAGGTTCAAAGTCTGGCTCCGCACACGTTAGCCTGCAGATGTTTCTGAGTTACAGAGTTGCTTTTTGTCTGCATTTTAATGGTGTCAGCCTTGATGGGTTATTATGCAGATTAAATTAGTTAATATTTTAATGTTTGAAAAATACTGTCAGTAGAATTAGGACCTTAAAAAAACTTACATGCCTGTATCTACTCCTACCCTGGGAGGACTTTAAAGGTAGAAGACATACCTTATATAGTTCTGTCTCCTTCATGTCTCCTAGCACGGGGCCAGATGTGTACCAGAGCAGCGGTGGGTGGGGGAAACAGGTGAAGGGGAGAAAGGAAAGCACTGGTGATGAACACCGGGTTTTGCATGAAAGTGTTAAATCACTATGCTGTACACCTGAAACTAATGTTACACTGTATGTTAACTAGTGCAATTTGAATTTTTGAAAAAAGTAGAAAGAGGAAATAATAATTTCAAAAGCACTTCTCTGTGAGTTTCTATAAGTGACTGCTGTATGCCTCAAATCAAGGAGAAAAAGCATGACTAAAAACTTTAAAAAGGAGATGTGCAAATATAAAAATACAATAAATAATGTAATAATAGCTAACAATTATAAGTGAGATTATTGTAAGCCATACAATAGCATTTACAGTTACCCCTTGAACAATATGAGGTTGAGGTACCAACCCCCATGCAGTTGAAAATTCATGTATAATTTTGACTCCCCACAAATTTAACCACTAATAGCCTACTGATAACCTTACTGATAACAATGTATTTTGTATTTTACATGTATTATATACTGTATTCTTAACAAAAAGTAAGCTAGAGAAAAGAACATGTTTTTAAGAAAATCATTAAGAGGAGAAACTACATTTGCAGTTCAAAAAAAAAAAAAAATCCACAATTAAGGGGCCCATGCAGTTCAGTCTTGTGCTGTTCAGTGTCAACTGAGCATAATTTCCTCCTCACTTCCAGAAAGGTATAGACCTTATCCTTAGTACAAGGAGTTATAGGCAAGGGCTAGGAAATGACCATCTGAATGCAAGACCCTCATTTCAGCCCTGTCCTTTTGCCTCCTTGCATAACCGCACACAGTGTAATTCCAGCCCAGTGGTATTCCTGTTTCCACTCGGATTCCCAGGCCCCTCTTCAAGATTGTCTCCCTGGAGGTTGTCTCTATTTCAGCCTCGAATGAGATTGAGATTGAGGCTGCGATTTTCCTTCGAGGCTATGATGTCATTGGCAGTTCTTTGGCTGAACTTATGAGAGGGACAGACGCAGGCATGATACACTATCATTGCATTAATTTATTGAATGATACTAGCAGCTTAAACAATACTCCTCTTATTTAACTCACATTTCTGTAGGTCTGTTAGATGTTTTCAGTCTGAATGACTTATTGATCTGTCTGATGCTTCCCTGGTAGACTGGCAGGTGGATTGGTGGTCAGATGATCTAGGAGGACCATCTTCATGTGTCTGACAATTGGCAAGATGTCGGCAGGGGCCTGGCTGACTGTCGGCTGAGACACCTGGGCTTTCCCCAGCGGGGCCTGCCTTCCTCCAGCAGGTCAGGTCAGACACACACACAGTGGTCTGAAGGTCCCAGGTACATTGCATTAAACTACAGAAATCATCCAGTCTTCTTCCTTAGCCGTGGCATTAGTCATATCAGACCCATCCTCAAGGTTGTTCATTTCTGAGTGTATTTGTTTTCTTATTTGAAACACACAATTCGAGGCTTAAACCAGCATTTCTTTCTTTTTTGTCCTGAATGTGCCAATCCCTGACCTGACATTTCTGGGCTATGCCTGAGGTGCCAAGCTGGACATTGGAAACTGTGTTTTTGATGCATCCCATGAAAGCCAAGATCTAAGTAAGGTAACAATAATGATACTAGAGGCATTAATTGCCCCCATGTAAATTTATGTCAATTTATGCAAATTTACGGTGGCCCTCAGGCCTTGGCTTCCACACATTCCTGCTGTGGGCAAGCAGAGTTTTGAAAAAAAAAAAAGGAAAAGTTGTTTGAGTGTCCGAATCAGCCCTGTAATGCTCAGTCTTCAGAAGTACTATTTCACAAATAGTGACACTGGATGTCACCCCACCTACATAATGATGAACTTTTAGAACATAAGTGAGGTTTAGTGGGGAGGAGTCTGGAGCCCAAGTCCAAGAAAAAATTCTTGAGATATCTTCGGTGCAAAATGGTGGTTTATTAAAGCGTAGGGACAGGACCAATGAACAGAAAGGGCTGCTGCGGGGTGGGGGTGGGAGGTGGGGATTTTGAGTGTGGCAGGTTCTGTATGATGGGGTTGGGGGAGGTTAGGAAAAAGGGAGGTTTCCACTGAACTTTCACATGCTAAAGAAAACCTACAGGATACCCGATACCAGAGGCCTTGCCTTTGTCAAGGTCCTTTTTCCCTGCTTGGCAAGGTATTAACATTAAGATAGTCGGGAAGTTCCTAAAGAATGTCACAAAGGTCCCACCCAGGAGTGCGGGTAGGGGAAGGTTGCTGGGTGTCCGCTTTTGCTTTGTCCTCAGCCAGCCTTCTGTTCCCTCCTCATTAGCACATTTCCAAGGAATTCATTATTTTTTTTTAATTGTGGAAACTGAGGTTCAAATTAGTTATTGACTAAGATCACACAGCTGGAAACAACAAACGCTTTGCTTCTCTAGAGAGTGAATTTCCGTGCTAGCTTTGACCTTCACTGCGATCCACATCCCCAGTACTCAGCAAAGTGATTTTGCTACAATAGACATTTGCTAATTTATTCAATAAATATTTATTGAGCATTTACCATATACCACGTACATCACCATTTATAAGCAAATCAAACTATTTGTTTGATTTGTACAAAGGAAGTCATATTACAATGTTATTTATAATAACAGAAACGAAAAGCTGTCTAAATGCACAATAGAGAAGCAGTTAAATAAATTGAATTCACAGCCCTGAATATTGTATGGAATATTGTATGGTATATTGTATGGTGTATTGAAGATCTAATGATGTAGAGCAGGGGTTGGAAAATTCACCCTACCACTTGTTTTTTATTTAAGGTTTTACTGGAGTATAGCCATGCTCATTCATTCATGACTCCTCACTCCTGCAATGGTAGAAATGAGTCTTCATGACACAGACCAAATAGCACACAAAACCTGAGTTATTTACTACCTGCCAACCCCTGATACAGGTGTTGATAAGATGATGGGCAAGAAATGCAGAACACATCAAGGAAACACACTTCCAGATGCTATGACTGTGCTCCCATCATTGCTAATTTTGATCCAGGCACCTCAGATCACCACTTCTCATCACCAGGACTACTTCCTGTATCCCAGCCACGGCCCATGAACTGGGCACGGAGGGAGACAGGCTCTGCCTTCAAGGAGTTCACAGCCCAGTCAGGTGCTGTAAAATATGATTTGGGAGAAAATGGAGTTGACACCAAATTCACTCAAAGGGAAGAGGAGAAACCAGAAAATCATAGAGAGTACACTTTACCATAAATATGTTCAAGAATGGAGTCTAATGACAGAATTATAAGGAGAAAGTACAAAATCAAAATTATAGAACATTTCATGTGTCTCTATCAAAAATAATAAGCAAAGAAGACAAAAATGGTGAAGAGTAGGGTGATTAGAAAAGTAATATGCTTACAAGACTGTTTTTATGTGAATATAAATATAAATCTGTACACATGTGAATGCACACACATTTATATGTACATATGTGTGTTAAAGGTGTACACACAAACAAATAGCCCTATACCTATGTGTAGAATGAGAGACCACCCTTTCTTTTCTAAATATGGAATGCTCGTATACATTTAATTACAAAGTAATATGCAAAGTAATATATGTATACTTTATATATTATTTTATATATAATATACTATATGTTACTTTATATATAGATTACTTTCTATATTGTTATGTGTTTATATAGGTACAAATATATGTATACTCGTGTACATTAGTTTACATGTAATGCACATATATATCAACATACATGTATAAGAATATATACGAATACGTTTTGAAGAATCGATACAATGCTGCCCAAATTCTCTGACTGCAATGCAGTTAAATTTTTAAAATCAACAATAAAAGTGTAGTTAATGCTACTCTCCCCCTACCATGCTTGAAAATATGATGGGCTAAAAAGGGAATCAAATTTAAAATCATTAAAGATCTACATATATTCAGAATAAGTTAGAAATAACTGTGCTGCATATCAAAACTCAGGTGATGAAGCTAAATCAATAGTTAGAGACAAATGTCTAGCTGAAGTTATTTAAAACAATAAAAATTTAAAATGAATTAAGATAATTAAAAATCTGTAAGCAAATTAAAATTAATAAGAGAATTAAGCAGTTATTGAATAGAAGATCAACATTCAAGAAAATTGTGTTCTTATTTACCAATAATAACGAGTTACTAAAAAAAACTCATAGAAAAACACTATATTCACAGTATGAACAATTTTAATAGGCATAGAAATAATCTCAAAAAATGTGTCATATGGCTATAAAGACAAGTACCAAATGTCATTTAAGATTAGAAGAAGACCTAAATAGGGGCACCTGAGTGGCTCAGTCAGTTAAGTCTCTGCCTTTGGCTCAGGTCATGATCCCATGGTCCTGGAATCTAGCCCACTGTTGGGCTTCCTGTTCAGCAGGGAGACTGCTTCTCCCTCTTCCCCTGCCACTCACCCTGCTTATGTTCTCTCACAGACTCTCTCTCTGTCAAATAAATAAATAAAATCTTTTAAAAAAGAAGACGCAAGTAAAACCTGGTCAGGCTCATAGAAGAATTAATATCAACAAAGATGCCAATTTCCTCCAAGTTGTTCTATTAATTCAATGCAGTTACAGCCCAAAGTGTTTACTTTGGGAACTTGCCTTGATGTTATAAAATTAACATGAAAGAACAAAGAATCAATACAAGTTGAGACAGTTTTGAAGAAAATAAGATTGGGTACCTGTCCTACCAGGTATCAAGATATATTATAAATATCTGATAATTAAGATTTTGTGGTCAATACAGGGGATGAAAAAACAGACTAATAAATTAAAGCAGAAAGCCCAAATTGACCTATGTTAAGGCAGAAACATGACATGGTATAGGAGAGGCATTCAAAAGTAGCATGGGAAAAAAAGGATCATACATTAAAGTTTCAGAGACAGTTGTTCATCCATGTTGAAAATAAAATATCTGCTACCTACCTCATCATATCTTAAAAGTAGGAATTCTAGACATAATTAGTACTTCAATTAAAAAAAAAAAAACCTCCAAAGCTTTAGGAGAACACATAAGAAGATATATTTATGCTATAAGGGTAGTGCAGAATTTTTTAAACAAGGAACCTAACCTAATAAGAAACCAAATCCAATGAAACTGATTGGAATATTCAACTCTATTATGTGTAAACATTTCTGCATAACAAAAGAAAGCATAACTTCAAGAAAAAGTAAGGCTAGATAGAGAGAAGATGTTTATCAAGCATATAGCTAATGCAGGAAAAATATCCAGAAAACTGAACTTCTCTAAATTTTAAGGAAGAAAGAAAGAGGAAGGAGGGAAGGAAAGAAGGAAGGAAGGAAAAAAGGAGTTTCCAAGCCAATTCTAAAATTTACATGAAAAAGCAAAGGATCTAGAATAGCCAAAATAATTTTGAAAAAGAAGAGCATGTTTAAGTATTTATGCTCCCTGATTTCAACATATACCATAAAAGTACAGTAATAAAGACAGTGTGATATGATATGAGTTTATACATGAATTAAACAGAATGAAGAGTTCAAAAATAGGCCACATTTCTATGGTTAATTCATTTTTGATAAAAATGTTAAGGTAATCCAATAAGGCAATGATAGTCTTTCAGCAACAGCAACTAGTAGATTACCTGTACAGTAGATTACCTGTACAGTAGATTACCTGTACAAAAAAAGTCAACACTGACACTCATCTCACACCATGGAAAAAGTAACCTGCTACAGATATGTGATATTAAATATGAGAGCTGAAACTGTTGCATCTCGAGAAAAACCTAGGAGAAAATGTCCGTGACAGTGAGCTGGACTATGATTTCTTAAGCGGAAGAGTAAAAGCACAGCGCGTGGATGAGAAAATTAAGGACATCTGAATCAAAATTAAAAATCTCTGGTGTCTGAAAGATACTGTTCAGAAAATGAGAAGCCATACCACAGGCTGCAAGAAAGTATTTGTAAATCATATATATCTGGCAAGAAACTTAATGCAGATTATATAAAGAAGCCTTATCACTTATTAACAAGAAGGCAAATCAACGAAAAAAACTGGCAAAATATCTGAACAGGGATTTCACCAAAGAAGATATTATATGCATGATTAATAAACACATAAAAGGCAGCTTAACATCAATATTTATCAAAAAAAAGTAAAAATAATTGCAGGATGGTTCTATTCATAACATTGAAAAACATATAAAGAATGCCATATATAAATTGTATGAATGGAGTTACACTAACATATAAATTTCTACAAATGTATTCACACATATAAATTCATGTCTATATATGTATGTATTAGTAATAACAGAATATTTGTGAATACTCACAGTGGTATATATATCACATTAGCACCATAATTTATATGGACATAATCAATACCAATATTCAAAATGGGAATTTTGAGTAGGGAAAAGGAGAATGTTGGGATGGTAGAGTCTCATATCTAGGACAAGGCATTTCTCTAATATTTCATTTCTTATATTTGGTTTGAATTTGATAGAAAGCACACTCATAGGATATGCATGCTAATAGGTACATATCCTATGGCTGAAACCTTTGAGACAGATGTCTTCATAACTCTAAAGTTTTTTAGAATTCAGAAAAGTAATGTGATCCATGTATATGACTTAACAGCCCGGGCAGGATCTGGGACAGCAATCTCTAACAGAAATACCCCTGCCACAAAGAGATTAATATTCCCATGAAGAGAGCTATGGTAACGGTTATAAATAATCACGCTTCCATTCTTTTTTTTTTTTTTTTAAGAGAGGTATAGGTGGGGTGTGGGGCAGAGGGAGAGAGAGTCTCATGCAGACTTCCCGCCCAGGATAGTGCCTGACATGGGGCTCGACCCACAACTGGAAAGCAGGACCCTCAGGATTCAGGGGTTAAGCGAGCTGAGCCGCCCAAGGGCTCCTCCCTTCAGTGCTGCTCAGTATCTCCTTCCAAAGGAGTTGACCCTCTACTTTTTTGCGGATGTGCCTTTTAGAACTTTTCGGATTTGGGTATGGTTGATAAGGAATTGTGGTTCTCCAGTAGTTTGTCGTAGGCTTAAAATATTAAAAATAATTATAAAGAATGAGCAACTTGACCCTCAAGATGGGTCCCTCCTCACTTTCCCACACACTTGGTTTAGGCATAAAAATAAACAATTATTATACGCTGAGCTTTGTAACTGTGTTTCCCGTTCTCCTCTCTCTATAGCTGCAGGGAACCCTCCTCTGACACATTTTCTTTGCTGGGTTCAGGTTCAAGCTCTAGTGTGTGCTCTCTGCCCCCCTCCACCCCATTTTCACCTCCTGGTGTTGGAGGTCTGGCTCTGCTTTCTCATCAAATGACCCGTGCTTCTGAGTTCTTAGTCTTTACATCTGCAAATGCTCGCAGCTAAATTTAAATTTAGCTTGTTCTGTTTCCTTCCAATATGCTCCGCAAAATACTGGCTGCCTATTTAACTCTTTCACTTAGAAGTGGCTTTTATCTGACGCCTGATCTGGCAGATTTCCCCATAACCTACATGCGCTGCTCTGCCTAGAGTCTCTGTTGTCACCAACACAGGGTGGTTGCCGTGGTGATGAAGTGGGATTTGAAAGTCCCTTTCAGAGTAAAAGTCCCTTTCTGCGTGGGGTCCAGGCTAAGAACAAGTTCACAGTGAGATGGGTGATGATACGTCCTATATAACATCATCAAATATCCCCCGGGACAGGGGCCGTAGCAGAGAATCACCTCCTGCTCATTCTGTGTGGGTCAGTTGTTCCCAGGGCCGGGCATCTCAAAGGCCTGTGAAACCTCATGAAAAGTTTTCGAGTTTTTGTGTTTTGCAAAATTAGACATTAACAACCACACAACCTACCACCTCCGGTCATTCCCATTCCCAAGGAGGAATACGCACTCAGCTCTTTGGGATATACCACACTGAGTTCATTTTTGTCTTTTCATCCCAGACCCAAGAAACTTTTTCCATGAAAGGTCTTGGTGCATAGACTGCATTTATGGACCATTAGATTAATGCCCAGTTAAGGGATAGATGTGGGTCAATCCATAGATTCAAAGTTTTGCTCTGAAACACCCATTAGATTTTCCCCTGCTAGTGGGCAATTTGTGGATAAGTTAGAAAATACATAGCTAAAGACAAACAGTTATAGAACATTCAACACCTTTTCCCGGTGAGGTGAAAAGTAGAAATAGCATTCACACCAATGATCCATGGTTTTAAATAGCTCTGATTTCATTTCTGTAAACCTCCTTTTAGATACTTAAAATCACCTTTCAGCAACAGGAAATAATCAGAGTTGGAAGAAAAGATTTATATAAGGCTGATCCTTGCAATGATTTACGCACACACACACAAGGCAGCTTCGTACATTGTCAAAAGGGATAAATAAATATTAGAATGTTTTATTATGGGAAATTCTGCAGCCACTAAAAATCATACATTCAAAGCATATTTGCATATTTACTCATATAGGAAATGGTCATGATTGTTATAAAGTGAGAAAAGCAGGACATGAAACGTATATATATATATTTTTTCAGTGTGATAAAGTTTATACATATATGCACACAGTTGACACTGTGTCCCTCTAAACTATAATTAACACAATACACTTTTTTCATTATTTTTCAAAAATTAACATGTATTACTTTTATAAACAGAAAAGACAAATTTATACTCACTTTTATCAATATAGTGATCAAATTTCTCTCTCAGATAAATAAAAATGAAATCTTTAAAAGAAAAAGAATATTGTGAAGAGAAGCTATCTTCCCTACCCCTTGAAATCAAGATCCACTATCCCTAACTTACATCTCTGATACGTCTCATCCTCTTACCATCATAGTCTCACCATTTTATTAAATAATATTTGTGGCACTGATGAAATGACAAATCAACTAAAACTTGACTCTTTTTTTTTTAAAGATTTTATTTATTTATCTGACAGACAGAGCTCACAAGTAGGCAGAGAGGCAGGCAGAGAGAGAGGGGGAAGCAGGCTCCCTGCTGAGCAGAGAGCCCAATATGGGGCTCGATCCCAGGACCCCAGGATCATGACCTGAGCCGAAGGCAGAGGCTTTAACCCACTGAGCCACCCAGACGCCCCTAAAACTTGATTCTTTGAAAGCCACTTGTTAAAAAGCTGAGAGAATGCAGTTGGTAATTCGCATTATTGTTCCTCTTTATAGGGTTTGCTAAACACAGCTAAACACATTAATACTATTAGTAAGAATTAATAAGTAGACATACTTAAGACATGCTCTTCAAGTCCTGGCAGTCAATTCTGAAACGTAAGGTAACATTTTCATTGTACATGATTCTTCTGTATCCATTAAAATGGGTCCCCCTTGGAAGCCTTCATAAATGGCACCTCCTTAGCCAGTTCAAGAAGAAATATAGTAATTTAAGTCCATGATCTCAGGGGTCAGACTACTCAGATCTGAGTCTTGGTTCCATGTCCTAGTGGTTATGCCACTTTCACGAATTGAAATTTTTTGTCTTAATTTTCCATTTGTAATAAGAAAAGCTCTCTGGTCAGGTTTTGTGAGACCATTCACTCAGTATTCGTAATCTAGAACAAAAAAAAAAAAATCTGGACAGTGTACCGGTCACTAGATGTAGAACAGCGAATGTGACAGATGGGTTTCCTGCCTTCATGGAACCCAGATTCCATCTGGAAAGAAATACAGCTCACCAGCAAGCAATGAACACTTTTAGATAAGCGAGTTAATGAAAGTGTCTCCAAATATGAACTGAGGGGAGAGCGTCCCTGAGACCCACAGTAAAGGATGAGAAGAGAGGAAGAGTTTAGTGACTTTACTAAATAGGAAGGAAGCCACTGTTCACACACACAGCAAATAAGGAGAGCTCGGCAGGGGTGAGAGAGAGGAAGGCAGGGAGTGGGTATCTAAAGGAGCTGGGATGTATTTTAGCTCGAAATTAAATACCTAGAAATATTGTAAGGTTGGTAAGATGAGTTCTTATTTGTGTTTTGATGGTATCTCCTTGGCTTCTGTGTGGAGAACAAGCCTTAGAAGTGTCGGGGTATCCATAGGGGAGCACGTAGAAGTCTACTACAACGGTGGCAGTTTGCTTTGTGCAGATGTGCGGAAGGGGTCCAAGGGTCATTGATTTAGATGCAGCTGGGGAAAGCATTGATGGGATTTGCTAACTGCTTGGGAACCCATGGTTGTCAGGAAAAGATGAGCAAGAAGATAAGGTCGAGGTTTGGGGCTGAGCCGTAGAGTGACACCATTAGCGAGCACAGAAGACAGCTGGGAGCAGGTCTGAGAGGGAAGTGAAGAGCATGGTTCTGACCTTGTTAAGTTTGGGAGACCCATTGGCAGCCCCCGGGGCAGAACCAGCATGCCTGTGATCATCTGTCACCCCCCAGGTACATGTGGTATTGAAATTCACGACATTAGATGAGTGACCTAGGATGAGGGTCAGGGACATGATTCCAGGGACAGAAGACAGGAGTGGCCAAAACAGCAGACCGACAAGGAGCAGCCACCTAGGAAGCTTGGGGACCAGGAAGAATGGTGGCCCAGAAGTCAAGAAGAAAAAATGAAATAATACTCAAAATCATATATATGTTACAGAAACTGCTCCGTGCATCTGAGATTGCTCTGGGACAAGTCACAGACGTTCTGAGCCTTAGTTCCCCCACCTGCAAAATGCTAATGCAGTCCCCTCCGAGGGAGGTTTCCTACAGGGAGTGGTTTCATAGGAAGAATTCTTGGAGGCAGAGGACATAAAGCATTTGGCACACCCCCTGAACATATTATGTGCTCATTAATTATTACAATATTATAATATAATATAATAATAACCTTAAGGAATTTTTAAAATTGTATGAAAAAACACAACTTTCATGACCTGCCAGTTACCTGGCTCAGGAGCTCAGAGGCTGTTCTGGGATTAGTCTTCACCCTGATTCCCTCTTTTTCTTCATTTCCTTCCTTCCTTCCTTCCTTCTCCCCTTCCTTCTTCTCTCACTCCCTCCTTCCTCTTTGCCCCGACCTTTCTTCCCTCTTTCCTTCCATCCTTCCTTTTCATTGGCCTCAGGCACACATACCTGGAATAATTGTAATTTTGGTTCATGACACACTTTAGTTTGTTCTACAGATATTTTCAATAACCTCCAACCATCAGTCCACCTTTCAAAATGAAAGGCAGCTCTTCACACACCACCCTAGGCCCCCCCACCCCTCCCCACAGTGATCAATGTCCGTAATTCTCCGCTCTCGTTAACTTGCCTTCTTTTTTTTCTCAGATGTGTAGCACCTACATGTATTCCTAAACAGTACTTTTAACTTACCGGTTTTAAACTTTATAAAAGGAGTGTCCTGCTGCTAGGTGAATTAGGGACTTTTTCCATGTAATATATTGCTAATACTCAGCCTTTTGCTCTGAATCATTGCAATTAATTAATTTGGTCTGGTGTCTTGTATCCTGTTTTGTGACTATATTGTAGTCCGTTCTTTGACTTTCCCACTGACAGGCAATGTTGCTATTCCTAAATTTTTGCAATTTTGAGTAGTGCAGCTATCACATGTTAGCATATGTCTCCCACTGTGTATAAGGATTTCTTCCAAGAATAGTCCTAGAAGCAGAACTATTGAGGTGCCTGGGGGGCTCAGTGGGTTAAAGCCTCTGCCTTTGGCTCGGGTCATGATCCCAGGGTCCTGGGGTGGAGCCCTGCATCGGGCTCTCTGCTCAGCAGGGAGCCTGCTTCCTCCTCTCTCTCTGCCTGCCTCTCTGCCTACTTGTGATCTCTGTCAAATAAATAAAATCTTTTTAAAAAGGAAGGAAGGAAGGAAGGAAGGAAGGAAGGAAGGAAGGAAGGAAGGAAGGAAGGAAATTAACTAGTAGGGCTATTGGCTTTATGAAAGCTCAAGTTTAGGAAGTAGTGACAAAATGTATTTTCATCCATTTTCCCTCTCACCAGTGATGTATAGAAGATCTTATGGATCCTAGAATACCCACCACTGGAGTCTTCAGAATTTAAAAATATTGTCAATTGAAAGGATGTGAAATATTTTTTGTGGTCTTAGTTTGAATTTCCCTAACACCAGGCATCTTAGACATTTCCTTATAGGTGTATTGACTTCCTTATTCATATGTATTTTGTCCATTTTTCAAAATGATTATCTAATTTTTATATCAATTCTTTCTTGTGTGTGTTACAAATATCTACTAGCTTACAACTTGTCTTTTTACTTTATTTAAAAGTGTTTTGATTAGGGGCACCTGACTGGCTCAGTCAGAGCATGTGCTCTTGATATTGGGGTTGTGAGCTCAAGCCCCAGTTGGACATAGAGCTTACTTTAAAAAAAAGGGGGGGGGGATTTGGTTAATTTTAATAAGTTGAAATATTTTACCTTTATTTTAAAGTCAGTACTCTTTTGTCTTGTTTAAAGGTCTATTCAATTCTGAAGATTTAAGGCATATTCTCATCTATTTGCTACAAAGATTTTTAGAGTTCTCTCTTATATTTGAGAACTTAATTTATCTACAACTAATTTTTATACATGGTGTGAGGTAGGGATTCAGTTTTTATTTTGACAGATGGACAGCAGTTTTTCCAATCTTCTTTTCTTAGGTTTATTCTCTCATCTCTCATCTCACATACTACTCTTATGTAAATACCAAATCCCCCATGCATGTAGATGCATGCATTTCCCCCTTACACCCCACTGCTAAACAGACCTTTCTCTATTCTATTTCCACACTACCGTGATGTCTTAGTTTCATAATAGATCCTAGTATCTGGTATCACCCTTGACTTAAGAGGTGTCCTGACTAAATTTGCAGGTTTAATCCTTATTCTCTAGTACATATTTTAGAAGATGTCTTTCAGGGTCACGGGTGGCTCAGTCAGTTTGGCGCCTGCCTTTGGCTCTCAGAGTTTTGGGATTGAACCCCATGTTGGGCTTCTTACTCAGTGGGGAGTCTGCTTCTCCCTCTATCTCTCCCTCTCTCCCTGTTCATGCTTGTGTGCTCTCTCTCCTCTCTCTCTCTCTCTCTCTCTCTCTCTCTCTGGAATTAATAATCAAAAGAAAGAGAGAGAGAGAAAGGAAGGAAGGAAGGAATGAATTGTCTTTCAAGTTCCATAACTGCAACTAGATCAAATGGAAAGATGTATTTCGGGTAAAATCAGTATCTTCAATTTCAGTTTTCTATCTATGAACATAGTATATTTCTTTTTATTTATATATTCTTTGTTATTTCTTACTAAAATTTCTGTAGGGTATTTCTTATAGCTATCTCTCTCTTTCCCTAATTCCTCCAGAGTGTTCTTAGGAAAGGGATTCAACAGTTGTGCTCATTCAGAATTTTGGTCACAACCAAACCCAAAAGTCTTACTATCATTCACCCTGCCTTTTTGTCTCTAATAATGATGCATGTCAATGTCAGTATGTAGCATGCAATTTTGTACTTTATGTTGTTGCTCCCTCTGTTTTTAATGCCCTGTGTTCTCTTCTCATCTTAGTCAACACCTATTTATTTGCTAACATTAGGCCATGTATCAAGTTTTCATGAGAATTTTTCTGACCTTTCAGCCTGGGTAAGTTGCCCATAATTCTTTATGTTTTCATCTCACACAAGCCTTTCAGATTTCAATTGAACTGATGTATGTGTTTGTCTTACCCATTAAGCTTTGAGCACAGGAACAGTATTTTTTTGTCTTTGGTTTTCCAGTGCCTAACATAGAGTCCTTTCTACACAAAATATACGTTTAATGTTTGTTCAATTAAGAAGCGAAGTCACCTTAATAATCTAGAGGTCAGAGGACAGGGGTCTGGGCTAAATCAATATCATTAAGTGAACAATTATTCCAAAAAACAGCCAAGGAAACTGAATCTTAGTCCATTCTTCTCCTTAAAACAGTGATGGGAGGCCACTGATAGGCATTTCTTTCTGAGCTACCATCTTTTCATTTACAACACAGGCTTAATTCCATCCTCCATATCTAGTTGAAAGCTCTTTGAATTTTAAAAGTGGGAGGAAATGCAGAAAGCGTAGAATGATTTGAAAATAAAAGGATGCATAGTACATGGGGCTTTGTTTTTACTAATCCCACCACTGCCTTCATTCAGAGAAGCATCAGGATGTATTTTGTAGCATAAATGCTTTTGTTAGGACAAGAAGATTCTATATGCTTAATGACAGTGAATCTCTGTGTCTCTCTCTGTGTGTCTGTGTGTGTGTGTGTGTATACATATATATATGAAACTTATTACATATATAATATATATGTATCTTATTACATATTGTGTGTGTGTGTGTATACATATATATATATGAAACTTATTACATATATAATATATATGTATCTTATTACATATTGTGTGTGTGTGTGTGTGTGTGTGTGTGTATACATACAAACACACTCCTTAATTGTCAGGTAGTCTTTTCTAAGGAAACATTAAAAAGTGGTAAGATACAAAGACTGTCTCTTTTCTTAAGATTTTATTTATATATTTGACTGAGAGAGAGGGGGAGTGGCAGGCAGAGGGGGAAGCAGGCTCCCTGCCAAATGAGGAGTCCAACACAGGGCTTGATGCCAAGACCCTGGGATCATGACCTGAACCAAAGGCAGACACTTATCTGAGGGAGCCATGTAGGAGCTCCAAGATATGTCCTTAATCCCATTTGGGGGGTAAATTCCTTAACACTAAGCACCATTTAACATTTTTATGAAACACTTGGCTATTTTGACATAGAAGGCAGCAGAGGCCATAACTACAATGATTACATTTTCCAAAGGTGAAGAGAATTCTTAACCTGGGGCAGTAGGTTGAAATTTAGTTCTGGGAAATCCTTGGGTCCTGAGGTGGTGACATGGAGTCACTGTGGGCAGTGAGGGGGGCTATACAGGCAGGGAGGAAAAGTGTATGTACTCCTATAATAATTATAAAGGGAGTCCTTAGGGAGGACTGGGTGGCTCAGTGGGTTTCAGTTTCAGTTCAGGTCATGATCTTGGGGTCATGAGATGGAGCCCCACATCAGGTTCATTTCTCAAAGTGGAGTGCGCTAGAGATTCTCTCCCTTTCTCCCTGCCCCTCACCCACTCATGTATGTTCTCTCTCTCTCTCTCTCTCAAAATAAATAAAACTTAAAAAAAAGTATACATAGAATTAAAGATATTAGGCTCACAAATGCCCTTTCTGCACCCTAATATAACAAATGAACCAATATACCACTATGTCTGCTTCTGACTCCTTCAAGCTAACACATTAGGGATGACATTGAGCTCCTCTTTGAAATTTCCTCATCCCCCTCTTTTCCCTAGAGGTCATTAGCATTTTGAAGTTGTGTATCTTTCTCATTAACACTTGTACTGTGTATCTTTTTATTTATAAGTAGTGAACTGTATTAATTGGTGTGTATCACGCTGTATATGTCCTTCTGTAACATTTCTGTTATTCACTCAGAATTACTTGTAAGATTTTATCCACGTTGATACACAGATCTAGTTGATTCCTTTTAACAGCTGTGCATCTGTAATCATCAGGGGTCTTGGTTGCAAACAACAGAAAGTGACTCTCATTAAATTAACCAGAAAAGGACTTAATGAGAAGGATGTTGAGGGATGGACAGAAGAAGCAGATAAAAAGTCCGAAGAGATAGGGGAGCAGGGGGAGAGATCAGGCAGCTGAAACCACAGTTACAATCTTGTCAAAGAAAGTGTGGCCAGTGACCCTGTTGGCACTTCTTGTCACTAGGATGGTCATCAGTGCCAGCACCACCACATGGCCTGCCACTCAAGCACTACACCATTGCTGGTATTGCTGGACCGTGAGTCACCCTAAGCACACCTTGTTGCTGACACCACTGTACCATGCACACCGTCCCCAGCATGGCCACTTCTGTGGCACACGACACTGGACAGCGGATGCTGAGCTGCCCTGCCACCATCCCTGGGGCTCCCTGGGGCTCGCTGCTACTGTTCCCTCCATCTTCATTCTATTTCTTCTGTCATCTCTCAGGCATTTCTATGCGCTGAGAGCAGAGCACTGAAGAAGACTAAGTATATATTCTCTCAGGGCTTACACTCTGGAGGGGAGAGAGATAATAAACAAGCAATATAGTATCTGCATCGGCTTGTGATGCACGTCTGCGTCACTGGTGACACTTGCTCGGGACTCAAACTCCCCAGCAGAACTCTGGTGGAACATGTGATTGTTCAAACTCAGATCTTATCAAGGCTCTACCTGCCAGGAAGCCAGAAGAAATACTATTTACTCCCCATTCGCAGCCTGAGACAATAATGTTTTTTTCTCTACTGAAAGATGGCTTTGGGTCTTGGTATGGTCATTTTCTTCATTTTCTTCATTTTAGTCAATCCAACAGGAGTCAAATGATATCTATGTTGTTTTAATTTGCATTTCCCTGATCCATAATGAGAAACGCGTTCACTGCCCAACAGGGTTTCCTCCTGTATGACTTGCTCATAACTCTGCCTGCTTTCCTTCTGCTTTTCTGTCCCTTTCCTATTATGGTATGGAGTGGGGAATGCATATTCTGATCTAGATGTACTAATCCTGGATAGGTAAGTATGTTATGAGTATGTTCTCTCGGCCTTCGGCTTGTCTTTCAACAGTGTCTGTGCTTTAAAAAAAAAAAAAAAAAAAAAAAAAAAAAGTTTATTGAGTTATAACTTCCATAACATCCAAGTCACCAGTTTTAGTGTATGATTTAATAAGTTTTAACAAATGCACATATTCACAATCATGAAATAGACTATTTCCATCACCCCCAAAAGTTCTCTCATCCCTGTTTATACTCAGTCCTCTCTCCTATCCTGACCTCAGACAATCATTCTTCCTGTCCATATATAATTTTTTTTTAATTTCATATGAGAGGAATCATATAGTATGTAGCCTTCAGTATCTGGATTTCTCCATTCAACACATGCTTTTGAGACTCGTTAATGTTATTATATATGTCAGCAATATGTTTCTTTTTATTGCGGAGTAATACTCCATTGGGTGAACATACCACAATTTGTTTATGCATGTGCCAGTTAATGGATATTTGAGTTGTTTCCAGGGTGTTGCACTTAATAAAGTGAACATTCAAGTGCAAATCTTGGTGTGTCGGTAGGTTTTTATTTATCTGGGGAAATCTGGGAATAGGACTGATGGTCATCAGGTAAGTACTTGTATAGCTCTATAAGAAACCACCAAAATGGGGTGCCTGGGTGGCCCTGTTGGTTAAGTGACTGCCTTCAGCTCAGGTCATGATCCTGGAGTCCCGGGATCGAGTCCCACATCGGGCTCCCAGTTCCACAGGGAGTCTGCTTCTCCCTCTGACCTTCTCCTCACTCATGCTCTCTCTTGCTATCTCTCTCTCTCAAATAAATAAGTAAAGATAAAATATTTTTTAAAAAAAGAAACCACCGAAGTATTTTTCACTTGGTTGTATTTTTCATCATGACGAGTCATGAATGAGAGGCACAGCTGATTCACATCTTCACCAACACTTGGTGATGTGAGTCACTGGGAACTGAGCCATTCTAGCGGGTGTAAACATTTTTTAAATTGAAGTTTCATTTCTTTATCCTCTAAAGGCAAATAATTTTGAGTGCTTTTCCATGTATTTACTTGTCATCCCTGGATCTTCCTTGATGAAATGTTTGTACAACTCTGATACCCACAATTTTTTAAAATCAGGTCATTTTTCTTTTTATTATCAAGTTGTACAAGTTCTTTATATATTTGGAATACAAGCCCTTTGCCAGATAAATGTGTGTATTTTCTCCCAGTCCATGGCCTACCTTGTCGCTTCCTTAACTGCTTTATAAAAGCATTTTTTTTTAATTTTTACAAAGTTTTTTTTATTTTTCTTCTTTATAATTCATGGTTTTTGTGTCCTAAGAAATCTTTACTTAGTCCAAGGTCACACCTATTTCTTTCTGCATTTTTATCTAGACATTTTACAGTTTTCATTGCTGTTATAGTTAGGGGTATGATTCATTCTAATTCATTGTTTATACAGTGTAAGGTAACGAGGGTTGAGCTTCATTGTTTTCCATCTGGATGTCCAATTATTCAAGCACCGTTTGTTGTAAAGACTATTCTTTCTCTTTTGAATTACTTTGGCAGCTTTGTTGAAATTCAATTGACCATATATTGAGGATGTATTTTTCCACTTTTCACTCTCTTTCATTGATCTATTATGTCTGTCTTTACACCAATAACACAATGACTTGACTCCTATAGCTTTATCGTAAGCTCCAATTCAGGTACTGCAATTCCCCCAAAACCTAATTTTTTAAGTATTTTGAATTTCCATATAAATTTTAGCATCAGCTTGCCAATTTAAAAAGACATCCTGCTGTGATTTTGATTGGGATTTTTTCAATCTATAGTTGAATATGAGGATAT
Organism: Neogale vison; assembly: GCF_020171115.1. Taxonomy (NCBI): domain Eukaryota; kingdom Metazoa; phylum Chordata; class Mammalia; order Carnivora; family Mustelidae; genus Neogale; species Neogale vison. The sequence continues at coordinate 6,691,394 of NC_058103.1, read as the reverse complement.
TAAACTGAGTGATACTGAGTCTTCCAATCTATGACATGTTTCCTCTCTTCATTTATGTAGGTTTTTTAAAACTCAATTCAGCAGAGTATTGTAGGTTTTGGAGTACAGATCCTGCAAATATTCTGTTAAATTTGCCATTGTGTGGTATTATTTAAATTTTGATTTTTGCTTGTTCATTGCTAGTATGAGAAATACATTTGATTTTTGCAGAATGACTGTATCTTATGGCTTTGCTAAACTCATTTATGAGTTATAGAATTTCTTTTATATTTTTCTTAGAATTTTCTACAGAGACCATTACACTTCTCTGAATAAATACAGTTTCAATTCTTCTTTTCCAATCTGGATGCCTTTTATGTCTTTTTTTTCTTGCCTGATTGCACAAGCTAGGACCTCCAGTGCAATATAAAATACAAATGGTGAGCGTGGACATCTGTGCCTTGTTTCTGATCTTTAGGGGAAAGTAATCAGTCTCTTGCCATTAAGTATAATGTTACCTCTAGGTTTTTGCTAGAGCCCCTTTCTCAGGTGGAAAACGTTTTTATTTTTGCAAAAAGTTTTTGTTTGTGTTTAAATTATGAATTCGTGTTAAATTTTAAAAATATGTTTCTGCACCTAAAATGATTTTTTTTTCTTCAATCTGCCATTATAGTGAATTACATTGAATTCCGCATGTCGGGTCAAATTTTCATGCTAGAATAAACTTCTCTTGGTTTTGATGCATTATTACTTTTGTGTGTGTGTCATTTGATTTGATTTGAAAAAATAATTCTTATGTATTTTTACCTCTATATTCTTAAGGGATACTGCTCTTTTTTTAAGCATGTTAAAGAGAAACAAGTCTAGCTTTAATGTGATGATGTGATGATGTATGATAATGGAATATGATGATGGAAGACTCATAAAATGAGGTGAAAAGTATTCTCTCCTTTCATAGATTCTGCAAGAGTTCCTGTAGAATTAGTTAGAGGTATTCTTTAAATATTTGGTGGAATTCACCAGTGAAATAGAAAGAGCCAGGAGCTGTTTATGTATTTGATTTGTTGGAGGGTATATGTGTATGTGTGTGTGTGTCCACAGAAAAGTCTTAAATTAAACATTTGATTTATGCAATAGATACATCAATTTTTAGGTTATCTTCTTGAATTAGTTTGATACTTTGTGTCTTTCTTGGTCCATTGAACATTTGCTGCTTTTTCTCTTGCCATAAAGTTGCTTAAAATATTTCATTATTGCCCTTTTTATATTTTTACCATCATTTGGAATGTCACCTCTTTCTTTCCTATCAAGGGTCATTTATGTCTTTTCTCTATTTTATCTTCATCAACTTGCCTAAAGATTAGTCAATGTAATTAATCTTCTCAAAGAACCACATTTTGCCTTCACTATTTTTTTCTGTTGTTTTTCTATGTTCTATGTCATTTGTTCCTTTTATTTTTAAATTGTTTATTTCTATTTTCTAGGTTTATTTTTCTCTTTTCTGTTTTAAGTTTCTTTTCTGGAAGATTTGAGACACTCTTTTCTACCACAAGCATTTAATCCTAAACATGTCAAAGAACTATTTTAGCTGTAACCCATACATTAAAAAAAAAAAAAATATATATATATATATATATATATGTGTGTGTGTGTGTGTGTATTCATATAGTTTTCATTTTCATTTTCTAGTTTTCAATGTAATTTTTTATTGGAATGGTTATTGAGAAGTAGGATGTTAAATTTCCTGGTATTTTAGGGTTTCCTAGGTATTTTATATTATTGATTTTTACTTTAATTTTGGTATGGTTAGATAATTATATTATTTTGTTGCATTCTTTGAATCCTCAAATTTACTGAGAACTTTTATGCTCTGTATTGATAATAATCTCTCTTTTTTGTTTTTCCTATTAATTTATCAAAGGTATTTAAAAGTATTTATGATAATGTTGTGCTGAATTTTATTAAATTGTTTTCCTGCAGCCATTGAGATGATTTATATATATTTTATATATATAATTTTATATATAAAATATATACATATATTTTTCTCTTTTAATTTGGTGATACCATGGTCTATTTTTATAGACTTCATGACATTAAACAAATCTTGATTTTTTTCTTTTTGAGGTAAGTTTGGTATATGGTCATTTCAAACATAACTGAACTCGATTTGTTGATATTTTACCTCATGACTTCTTACTTCTATCTAGTAAGAGTAATCTATAATTTTTCTCCTCTTACTCCGCCCTCCCGTTTGGGAACCAAACTAATATTAGCATTATACAGTAAGCTGGACAGCATTCTTTATTTTTCTTTACTACAAATATTAGTTAAAGTCATATTTAATGTATTTATTCCCTGGTGGTTTGGTAAAATTCATTCATAAAATAATCTAGACCCAGAGTCTCTGGAAGAGATACATCAAAGCAATCTATACCCCCGAAAGTTTATTTTGTAATACTAATTTGTCTATTCAAATATTTTATTTCATTAACTTCAATACCAGTCATTCACATTGTCAGTGATCATTCATTTCATCTAAATTGTCACATTTACTGTACAGAGTTATTTATGAAATCTTTATGTCTGGTATTAATCTTTTTCGCTCCCCATATTTTTATTTATAAAATTTTCTCCTTTTTCCTTCAGTTAATCCTGTCAGATTTTTCTGTTTCAGTAGATTTTAAAGAGCTAGCATTGATTTCATCGGTTCTTTTAATTTTTTCTAATATTTGCTCTTATCTTTATTATATCTTTCTCTTTTCTTTGGATTTTCTATTGTTCTTTGTCTAACTTATTGAGTTAAGTACTTGCTTCACCAATTTTTAAACTTAGTATTTTTAAATATATATCATTAAAATTAGACATTCCCACGAAACAGTTCTATTTTACCTTCTATAGTTAGTGAACTTGCTATTACTTAGTTTTAAATAATTTGTTACTTGCACTATGTCTTCTTATGTATTCTATGAATTATTGAGTTGTCTTCTTTTTTGGTTTCTAAATATATTGTGGGCTTAAGAAAAATCATTATTTCATTGATCTCTGATTTTCAGGCAATATGTTTAGAAACAATGGTCTATTTGATATAACTTTTTTTGATATTGATTGAAACTTCCACTATAGATTACTTGGCTAGTGTTTGTAAAAAAAGACATGGATAATCTTAAAGAATTGGTATATTGTGTTTTTCAGGATTTTATTCGTAGCATGATCTATAAAGTATATTGTTAAAGTTTCTTATATTCTTGTTAAGTTTGAAGCTTTTTTTTAACAGTTTCAAAGAAGGCTATTAAAATGTCTCACTCTGATTACAGACTTGCCTTATAACTCTGTAAATTTCTGCTTTATACAGACTATAGTTACATTGTTAGTTGCATTAAGATTCATGATTATTATATATTCTGATCAAGAGTTCCTTTTATTATAAATAACAACTTTCCAAATCCCTAATAATAACTTTAACTTGGTCTTTACCTGATACTCATTTGGAATGTCTGATATATTCTTTTTTAATTCTTTCACTGTCAAATTTCTGTATCATTTTATTTTTAGATACATCTCCTACCAAAAACCTTTGATTTTCTGATTCCTCTGGTCCTCAATTTGCCATTCTGTTGGACCAACCAAGACATGTTTGTCCCCTTTATATAATTATCATTAAATCCAGTTTAAAAGTGAGGAAATTCATGTTCAGTGAGGGACTGACTTGTTACAGGTGAAAGATCTAGAAAGTACCATTTTATTATGTCATGCTGTGTCCTTTTAAAGATATCTGCTATGGACTTGTGTCCCCCAAAAATCTATATGATGAAACCCTCACCCCCAGTACTTACTTCTAAATGCGGCCTTCTTTGGAATACAGTTGTTACAAAGTAGTTAGTTGAGGTAAAGTTATTAAGGTGGATCCTAGTCCATGATGACTAACGTCCACATAAAAAGAGGAAAAACGGATGCAGACAGGAGCACAAGAATGTTACGTGAACATAGTGCGATACTTCTGTAAACCAGAGGACAGTGATGAACGCCAGCTTACCATCGGGCTAGGAGAGATGCGTGGGACAGATTCTCTTACCCAGCCCTCAAAAGAAAACAACCCTGCTGATATCCTGATCTTGGACTTCTAGATTCTAGAACTCTGAAATAATTATTTCTTACTGTTTAGACCTCTGAAATAGTGGTACTGTGTCACCGCAGCCCTGGCAAGCTACTCTAGCATCTTTATCATCACTAGAAAGCTTTCTGCTGACTCTCTATCTTCTGCAAATATGCACATACATAAGTACCATCTTGCAGACATACGAAGGGGGATGTCTGCCTAATACAGGACATTGAGAAACATCTCATCATGCCCTTGGAAGATCGTCTGTGTAGTGGGATATAAAAGGTAGAAGCCTGGGCTGGGTCAGGAAACTTGAATTTGGGCATTAATTTAGACAGAAACATTTTCTGCTGGCTCTTGGTGTAATCTACACACCGAGAAGGCTACCACAAGTCTGACTTGACTGAGCTTCACATTTTCAAAATATTTCGCCAACAAATCTGCCTTTGTGATGACATAATTAATTTGATTGCCTCATGTTTATTAATCAAAGACATATATAACAGGATATGCAATAAAATCACTTCTCCGAATTCCGATGATGTCACCAGCAGCCAACCAGAGCTGAAGGGGCATTCTTGTGGATTCGTCCTAAAGCCCTTGCACAGCTGGACCAGATGAGTGGGGGCCTGGCAGGGCAGCCGACATCTGTCTGAAACACCCCGTGTGGCCTCATGAGTTGAGCCTGTCCATGAGGAGGCTCCCCATCTGGCCTGAGTATCAAGCGTTCCCTGAAAACAGCGGGTGAGAACGGAATGCTATCCTCTCCCTGCTCCAGCCCGAGTGTGCCTTCCCATGCAGAGGCCCGGCAGAGGGGGGACCTAGACAAGGACAGGGCACGTTCAGAGAAGCCAGTGGTTGTCCTGCCCACATGTAAGCATGAAATTCAAGTCCCGACCGAGGAACGGTGGAGAAGAGACCCCCGGGGGGCCTGGATTAGTGCTGAGTGTGCAGTGACCTCCAGCATAGAGCCCAGGGCCATCAACTCTGCACATCAGCAGGCCTGAGTATCAGGCCATCTCCGGCTGGTGAGCATTCTGTCCCTCAGCAAGTTGCTTAACTTCTCTGGATCTCAGGTTTGTTATTTCTTTCTTGCCTTTATTAAACAGAGATGGTAAGTCCTGTGCTTTCTACCTCATCAGAGTATACGAGAAAAGTTTGTTTCATATTCCGTAGTTGGCAAACTTGTTCTAAATATCCCTAGTTGTCGTTTGTTCAATCAGCAAAGACATACCGAGGGCTTACTATATGCTGGGAAGAAATCCGTGGCCAGAGGCTAATGGGGAGCAAAACCGAATGTACGTGTTATCATAGGAACCTGTGGAAAGGGCAAAGGGACCCATCAGGATGCAGAATGCCTCTTTCAGCTTCTAGGTAGTACATGGCACTATTTAGGGGAAATACCACCAAGCCTGGTGCATTGGCTTGGTGTGGGGTTTGGGGGAACAGAACAAGTTGTCTGGGAGGGTGTGGTGGCATTGCAGGCTGGGAGAACCATGCTCAAAGGATGGGGGCCTGAGGAAACACAGCAGGTCCTAGCGAGGGTGGAATCCTGGGACCAGCCAGAGAGGGCAAGCAGGAGAATTAGATTTTCTCCTAAATAGGAGATGGGGAGAAAAGGGCAATAAAGCAATATACTTGGGAAATCTCCTATCTGGAAATTAAAATAAAAAATAATTTGCCAGTGCCACATGAGAAATGGTACACCGAGTCTCTGGGCAGAAAGATTGCTTGGGGCCTGGGTGGGGGAGTGCGGTGCTCCAGATCTGGACTTCAGGGTAGCTGAAAACTCTGGAAGCAGCGAGATCAGGGTCTGCAAAGTAGGAGAAAGAGAGAAACCTGGGCAGGTCCGTGAGGTCAGAGGGAGTCCAGCCCGCTCAGGCAATGGGGTGCTGAACCATCAGGTAAGTGACAGACAGTCTGGAGTCCTAAATGTCAAGGGAAAGAGGTGTCAGAAATCCACAGAGGTAGGACTGTGCTCTCTCGCTCAGCACAGTGCCCCCATAAAGCACAGCAGTCATGGGCCTAGAACCACTGGTCCCAAGAGGGCTGACCTAGTAGAGACCTTCAGACCCAGCTTTGAACCTGGCCCCACTGCTCACTAGCTCAGGGACACTATGAAAACAGTCGCCTCTCATCCGGCTTTCTTTAACTGGAAAATGGCCATAGTATTAATACCTAGCTCCTGGAGTGGCAACAAGGCCTCAGAAGCTCTGGCCACACGGCCCCTAGCTCAACGCCTTGTAGGAAAGGCTACCAAGGTGCAGGTTCAAGCTGTGAGCCGGAAGGATTGTCCCCTGCAGGGACTGGCCAGCACCTTCCTTCAAGCCTCCGCCTCTGCCAAAAGCATCTTGCATAGGGACAAAGAGACGGGCCCTGCCCCACGATGCCACCCCTGCTAGGTGGGGACACTGCGGCCATTCATCCACGTTCTCCAAAGTGCAAAACAGAATGACAACGAAAATGAAACAAACAAACAAACAAAAATCAATTTTAAAAATAATAAACTTCCAGGGCGCCTGGGTGGCTCAGTGGGTTAAGCCTCTGCCTTCCGCTCAGGTCATGATCTCAGGGTCCTGGGATCGAGCCCCGCCTTGGTCTTTCTGCTCAGCAGGCAGCCTGCTTCCCCCTCTCTCTCTGCCTGCTGCTTTGCCTACTTGTGATCTCTCTCTCTCTCTGTCAAATAAATAAAACCTTTTTTAAAAAAATAATAATAAACCTCCATCATCATTTTTGTCAATTTTCCTCGGAGCTGCTAGCATTCAAACTCTGGGGTGTTTCTAGAGTGATGGAAAGAAAGAAAAAAAAAAAAAAAGCTTGCATTTTCTGCTCAGCCAGAGTTATGAGTTCGTTTTCCTCTCCCTCTCAGTTTTGTAGCCACTGGTGACCCGGTCCCCAAAATGCCCCTCCCCATCTCCTCAATTTCTCCCTCTGTCCACATTGCTCTCCTTAGCTCCCCCTGTTCTACACTTATCTGGAAAATGAGAGTGCAGAGTACACAGCCTTGTTCTCTCCCAGACCTGGATGGGTGAGCAACTGGATGTTTTCAATCCAACATGTATTGGCTTTTGAGTTACAAAATCCTGATTTCCTGGGTAGGTGCTTCCCGCTAGGGAAGCACCAGCAGAATGAATCTCCATCAAATGATGATTGAGGTTTTCCCAGTGACCTTCCTGGGAGCCCCGGGCAACTGAAGGGCACACCCATCCCAAGGAGAAGGACAGAATAAGGGAAGGGCTCTCTGATATCCGGCTTCGGCGATGCTGAAATATCACCCCTTGGCATAGGATTCCATGGCTAGCCTTTCTCTGTCATCCCATGGTCTCATTCCTGCACCAGCAGCAGGGACCCCATTTGACAGATGAAGGAGGTAAGACTGTCCGTACCAAGAGATGGGAGAAGGGTTTTCGGTCTGAGTAGACGGAGCTCCATGCGGGTTGGCCTGGGGCTCCCTTGCAGGGTTTTGCCTCAGAACATCACGTGCTGCTCACAGTACAGGGAAACCCCTCCTCCTCCCCAGGGGTGGGGCGGCTTGGCAGGGAGGCGGCCAGCTGCACCGTTGGTTGAGAAGATGATGAGGCTTAGAGCTGTTTATCAACCATCTTTGAATGGCAGGCCCGGAGTTCCTAATTAACTAGCGTCCGTGGTCCAGTAACTCTTCTAGGAGTCCAGCCGTACCAGATCACTAACATTTCTATCTCTCCCTAAAACCTGTGCTCAGTGCCTGACAGATAGAAGTTTCTGACGACAATAATTAATGAATGGGAGAGGAGAAAGAGGAAGGCTTTGTGGCCTGCCCCAAATCCCTGGAGCTCCCAAGAATTAAAGTTGATTTTTCTGCCAAGAGGAGGCCTATGTGGACAACATGCCGTGAGGAAAGGGCCAGGGATGTTCAGCTGCTGTGAATTTAGCCAGGAACGCAACGGCCGGAGTCCTGGGCCACCTGGCACCCAGCTGTTCGTAGCATCATGGCCCCAGAATCCTGCCCTCGTGGGGCCCACAGGAACCAGCGCAAGTCGCCCTTCATTGTCCATACCTTGCTGGGGTCACCCTGCTCCTTAGCCACAGACACAGGACAGAGACCCAGGTCACCCTCGATGAGCCTGTGTCTCAAGTCCTGTCCCTGCCCCACTGTGCTCCAGTCACAGTGCACGATGTGAATACCATCCTTTTTACACCGGTCACTAACCTTGCTCACCCTGCTCCTCCTTCTCCCCTTCTCCTCCTGGAGAACCCCAAATCACTGGGAAGCCGTCCACAACTTGCTCCCTCTTGGTGCTGAGTCAGCCCCCGTCCTCCATGAAGCCTGCTTGGCTTCATCCCCTCCATCGGGACACTTTCCACACAGTGTTGACGTTGTCCGTGTCTGTGTCTGGGCAGCACGCTCGAACCCCAAGCTTCTCAAAGTCACCTCTGGAGTTCTGTCTAGTGCTGTCACCCTAGAATCCTACACAGAGCCTGGCAGAAAAGAGTCAGTGCACAGATCATTTCTCGTGCATGGAAGAATGGATAATGAGCACGTTAATAAAGGAGTCTTTTCTCTTTTAGTAAGAATTTTTCACTCTCTAAGGACAAGGATGCTGGTCTGCTCATAAATAAATTACCAGGTCAGTAGGGCTTGATCCTGAAATGAAGCAAGGAGGGAAAGGGTGTCCGATGTACTCCTGATATGCTTAGGACAAAACCCACAGTAACAAGGGTGGCTCGGGGCCAGGCAGCTCCGCATGGGCGGCGGCACGCCCTGTGTGACCGCCGAGTTTCTCTGAGCACTCAGCGGCCCAGGGAGCGTCCCCTGTCTGCAGCTGGCCAGGCAGCTCGAGTCAGGCCTGAAACGGAGTATTCAGCAGCCCCACAGGAGCTCGGCCACCACGAGTTTTCTCCCCACCAAGGAGACTCCTATGACGAAGGGGACACAGGCCTGGCTGGACCAGAACGCTTTCACCCCCCAGGGGAATCGATCACCGCATGTGCTCAGATCCAGAGACACAGAAGCTTGGAATCAAATGTGGAGTGTTTTTTAAGTAGTGCCATTTCACTCTAATGGGATAGGGACACTCGGGCCACCCAGCCTCCGCTTCCACAGCTAAGAAACAGGGTGACAGTGTGCCCTGTGCCGGGATGAGAGGCCCATCATGCCGGGAGAGTGCTGGATGCTGTGTCTGTATCCTCTGCCCTTCTGCAGGCTGGGCTACCGAGACAGGGAAGGCACAAGGAGCCGCTCCTGCGTGGGCACATCCCTTCCATGTTCTGTCCTGGGCGTGTTTCTGGCTCGTGGCTTCCACCTACCTTGGCTCTCAGCTGCCATTAAAGGTTTTCCCTTGAAGGCGCGTATGGAAGGTAATAAAACTTCAATCCCCATCAGCCTGTGGCGCACACACCCTCAGGCCCGTCTGTGGCCGGAGTTCCTGCCGCGGCCCGCAGCCGTCCGCGAGGCTAACTAGTAACAAAGTCCCGCCCCTCACCTGGACACCCTGTGACTTCCACGCTCTGTGAGGACATGAGCGTCCCTCTTTGCTAATGACCGGATCTCTGGTGTTCACGACGGCCCCGCACAGTGCCTGGAACCCAGTGCCACCCGGTTCATCTTGCTGCAGCAGCAAGGGAGGGATGCTGGAGGGAGACGGGAGGCAGGAAGGGAAGCTCCGCCACGCGACGTCTCAGGCCAGGCCTTGTTGTTCTCCTCCGCCGGCAACCTCCTGCTCACACGGCCGGAGATGGCCACGGCCCCGCCGCACACCGCCCCCGTCCTGCGTGTCCTTGGAAAACAGCGTAGGGGACCCCATCCATGCACCCCTGCCTCCTGCTTCCTCCGGCTCCGCAAGGACCCGCCGCCGCAGAGTGGCTCCTGGACACATTTGTCAAGTTTGCGGCAGCCCCTCACCCCTGCCGCACCCCCGCCGCACCCCTGCCTGCACCACAGCGGTTCACTCCTCCTCCGGCGTCTGCACGCTGGCATCGGTCACCCCAGCCAGAGGCGGCCTTGGGCTGGTTTGTGATCTGTGGTTCCCGCTCACCAGCGCCCCACATAGGCCGTCTTACCGGCTGCGCGGGGGTGGGGGGAAGGGACGCACAGCAGGTGAGCATGCTCTCTGCGTCGTGGGGGCCTGTTTAAAGGTTGCGAGCTTTTGCAACGGCGTGCCATTGAGTCCCAGTGGTCAATGGGATTTGAACTCAGGCCCAAAAAGCAATTCCCAAGTCCCTGCAGAAGGACTGGGTTTGGAACCCACACATGTGATGGCAGAACAGAAGACACTGAGTTTACTGATAACATTAAGTCCAAGGACCCACTCCACAGAGAACGGAGGCTTCATGATGTGGTACTGGTTCCAAAACATGCTTTCTCAGGTAAGTCACCCATTCATTCGACCAGCACTTCTGAGGGGCCTACTAGGTGCAGGCTGCGTTCTAGTGGGGGGTGGTTGACAGGTAAGATGTAGAAAGTCCTGTTTCACAGAGAGTGAAGGGGACAAGCAATCAGCAAAGCCAAATCATTGCATCCGAAGTCAGGTAGTCAAGAATGAGATGAAGGAACATCAAGTGGTTTTAGGGCAGAGGAAGGTTCCAGAGCTTCTGTTTAAGCAGGCCCAGTTTGCCAGGCCTCTGAGGAGTTAACAATGGACCCTGAGATAAATAAGGCTATTAGCCACAGGCCAGTGAGTTAGGCACTCCAGGCAGGGGCCAGAGCATGTGCAAAGGCCCAGTGGCAGGACTGTGCTTTTCATGCGTTAAAAACAAGGGTCCATGGATATAGGCAGCCCATAGGAGGAGCAGGGGCTGGCGGAAAGCATTTTGGTTTTTATCAGGGAACAAGAGGAGGGACTTGAACATCAGGGCCTTGGAGACCACCACAGTGAATGCTATGCTTCTACTCTGAGGTCAGGAGCATCACAAGTGAGGAAGGATACAGTTTATCTTATAGTCTGAAGGTATCGCTCAGTTGGGATAGAAAGGACTTGGAAAGCAGATAGGACAGAGCCTGAAACCCCAGCTACACACCACTGTGTCACTGCATCCAAAGGGAGGTTTTCACAGACTGCTGTGAGGACTGAATCCCCAGGTATTACTCAGGTAACCTGCTAGCAGCATGGGGGAACCCAGCAAATGCTCGTTTCCTTCCCAACACGTTTTCCCAAACCCAAGACTCCCTGCGTCCAGGCAGCTTACTATAAGTTTCTGACGCATGTGTGTCTGACAGCGCTATGAAAAAGCAGCCCCTGTTTCTGAGAGGACCGTCCTCCCCTGTGGGTGCTATTCAAAATCTCAGTACTGAGGGTGCCAGAAGGTAGTACTCTCTGTGCCCGACACACAGCCAACCATAGGGGTCATTTAGGTCCATGTCCCTGCCCATACTTCCTTGTCCAGGCACACTGACATACCATGTGAGCTTAATTTTGCTGGACACAGCTCACATGGCCGATCCCTTTACTCAAAAATCAGTAGTAGTAGTAGTAGTAGTAATAATAATAATAACAATAATAATAAACAACGTGGACACGGGCTGAGGCTCACCCGATACAATTTCCATGAAAAGCTAGTATGGGTTGCCTCTTCTCACTGCTGCTTCTCAGAATAAAAGTTTCAGACAAAAGAGACTCTGAAATGCTGGAGCAGGTGCACCCACTCACCTTCAAGGCGGCAGTGCCCGCCCTTCCCGCTGCATCAGACCTGGTTTCGAAATTGCCTTTGCAAGTCTAATGCACTTAGTTAAGGCAGTGCAGAGGGGTGTTTTAAAAGATTCTAGAAGAAGGTGGGGCATTTGTCCAATCCGTGCAACTTTCAGGGGCCCTCCTTTGTCCTTGGAGGAGAGCCAGGCCTGTGGCCGTGGTATCTACATCTGTTTATCCTCCGAGTCAAACGCCTTTTGTCTAAACCGTTGACTTTGGAGCACAAATGTGTTGACCTCCACAGACCATTCTCAAACTTGAGACAAAAGAAGCTCATTGCTTTTTCTCAAAGAGCAAAGTCAGAGGTTTGTGTTCTTTGCCCCCCTCCCTTCCCCTCCTTTGCCCCCCCTTGTCCGAGATGCCCATTGGAGGCAGTTGCTAGTAAGACCAGCCTAATTCAGCAGAGGCGTCTGGCTGGAGCTGCACAAAAGCTCAGACTGCCCTTTTGAGGGTGTTATCAATAGTTCATTCTACTGCCGTTCACCCTGTGCATGACGGGCCTCCGATTTGCCAGCTTGGCAGACGACTCGGGGCCTGCTCGAGGGCCTTCCACGAAGTGTCACCATAGCTACTGCACAGTGAGTGCCCACTATGTGTCGGGTGCTGTCCCTGACTTCTGTCCAAATCCAGAAATACTCCTGGGAGGGTTTTTAGCCCTCTGAGGAAACTGAGGCTCCAAGGAGACATGGAAGTCACCTAGAATTCGCAGCTAGCACATGTCCGCACCAAGACCGGAGCCCAGACGCCGGGAACTCACTGCTTCCGTCATGCTGCCGGTCACAAGACACACAGGCTGTCCTCCTCCTTGCCAATGGCGGGAACACCTGAGATCAAGCAGACATGCCAGAGCCCTTGGAAACTCGGGCTGGGTTTGAGCTCCTGCAGAAGCCCAACATGAGACAGTGTTAGTAAGCAGGCAGTTCATTGTTGTTATGTTCTTTATTTCTGGCAAAAAAAAAAAAAAAAAAAAAAAAGACATTAAAACTAAGTCACCTTGAGAGAAATTGGTATTATGGTTGTGACCACACAGCAGCTATAAACAAATCTGGGCTGAACCCCACCAGGGCCTCTGGGAGACAATATACAACATGCCCGGAAATTACCCACTCCCAAACCAGGGGTGAGGGATCTGGGGTATTTATCCTTCATCTCACCATCCACTGTTGGCCAGGGTTGCTTCAAGGGCATCAAGTATCAAGCGTTTTCAGCTTCTCCCCACGTGAGGAGAGTGTGCTCATCCTGCCAGGAAGGAGGGCTGTCAGGCAGACGTCAACCGCAGATGACCACAGGAAGGCACAGGGCTGGCATGTTTTGAACATCTCTGTGCCAGGCATGGGGCGTCTATCTCCCGACCTCATACAGAGAGAGAGCGGCAATGCATAATGATGATAAGGAGTAGAGAACAGACATCTGTAGTCCACATTTATAATCTATATGATCTTGAACAAATCACTAAATGCTTCTAATGTCTGCAGTAAGAGGAAAATGGTTATAGTGCCCACCAGGTAGAATGAAACATGGACTGAAAGAGATGAGGTGGGTAAAGCAGTCAGCCTCGTATCCTGTAGGTTCCCCCAAGCTAGTTAATGTATGAGTCAGCCATAACACCATAATATTCTTAGCTCATTAAATGCCCAGACTGACCTGTCATGGAACCGAGTCTCCCGGGGGTTAAATGGGTGCCTGGTGTCCTCCAGGCTTCAGACAGCAGAAGAGGATCTTGATCTAAGTCTCTGAGACACCAGCTCACAGAGGGAAGAGAGAGCTTGTAAGGACCCATGTCATGAAAATCGGGACGTGAGTTCTCCATCCTCCCTTTATGCGCCTTCTTCCCACTCCGAGGAACACACGGCTCAAAGTAGAAGGCGATCCTCACCCCTCCGCCTCAGCAACATGAATAGTGGAAGCGGTGAACTCTGTAGCTACGTTTCTTTCCAGATTTATAATATATCCATTCCCCCAAGTGCTTGACGTGGATGCGTCGGAGATTTGAAGGTGCTCTCTAAAGCTCAATATTTCTGTGATTAATGTTTGATTGGACGGTGGGCAACAGAAATGCTATCCATGCTCAAAAGAAATAATTCAAATAGGGGACATTGTCTGTTGCATAAAACCTCCATTTAAAGGTTTTTCTTTTCTTTTCTTTTCTTTTTTAAGTGACTTTGGAAGGAAGTTTCAACCTGAGGAGAAGGATCAAAAGTAAAATTGATGGCTTCAGGGTGAGTTTTTCCCTTCAGTCATTTAACTGTCCTGATAAAGATAATGATGTCCACCTGTCAGGCAGGAGAGCTGCAGAGAAAGATAGCAGGAACCTTCCAGAGCCTGCACAACTCTGAGAGCTCCGTGAAGGCACTGGAGGAAAGAGCAATGTCCCCTCCCTCCCGGCCTGGCACTGCCCTCTTTCTCCAGAAGGGAGAAAAGAGTTGAAGGGACTGCCATCCCCAGGAAGCTGATGAGGGTGAGTGGCTCGTGGTTCTGCATGACCTGTTAGTCAGCATTCCCTCCTGTGTGCCCTACTATGCAAGGCACCCCACCTAAATTAGCTGACAAAGCTTCAGCAGCCCCGTGAGGGTTGGTATCAGCATTCCTAATTTACAGGTAGGGAAGCAGAGGGCCAAGAACTCAGCAGTAGACAGAGGCTTGGCCAGTTTGAACTCCTACCCACCAAGTCATACTATCCACGTTCCCTGTGACCGCACGCACAGTGCTGCTAGAGGTTGGGTTTTCAGCTCAATTCAGAGTGAGGTGATCAAGAACCAGAGAGGGGCAATGACTTGTTCAAGGTCACACAGCAGGTACATGGCACAGCTGGACTTTGAACAACAGCGGTCTGACTGTCGGCTACATCTCAGCTGCTGGGGGTTTGAAGGACCTTTAGCTGGTTGGTCTTCCTCAGTGGTTCATCTTAGTTATTGAATCAGGCACCTTAATAGTTTCTGTTATAATTAGCTTATGCTTTGTGCTACTGTATCAATAAAGAGTAGTTAAAGTATATTTGAAAATTGTGTTGATTTTGTCCTTTTCCCCTGAAATAAAAGAATGTAAAGAATGTATAAACAAATCAGTATGGGTGTTTAAACTTATACGTAAACATTACTATAGACATGTTGCATGTGGACATATATGTTCCATATGCATGGTTAATACACACACACATACACACGCCTTTCTTTGTATTGCTTAGGATTACTAACTCTCATTGAATATGCTGATCACTGACACTACTCCCCCTGATCATAGTGTTAGCCTCTTTTTTTTTTTAAGATTTATTTATTTGATAGAGAGATCACAAGTAGGCAGAGAGGCAGGCGGGGGGTGGGGGGAAGCAGCCTCCCTGCTGAGCAGAGAACTCAATGTGAGGCTGGATCCCAGGACTCAGAGATCATGACCTGAGCCTAAGGCAGAGGCTTAACCCACTGAACCATCCAGGCGCCCCTAGTGTTAGTGTCTTAATAGGCAGGTATGATCTTGTTGCAAAGCAAGACCGGAATGAAGGTCAAAGATTTGCCCTTGTGACTCACAGTGTAGAACTCATCCTTGGAACCACTGTTGTTCTTCTGGGTCTACAACATTTTCACACTATAATCTATCTCTCCTGGTAAGTCATTATATACAACGCTCATCAAGCCTCAAGGTCAGCTCGAGCTGCCTGCCTCTCTTGGAAAGGCCACCAGGGTCCCCAAAGTGACCATTACACATGCCATAGAGTACAAGTTTTATATCTGTCCATCCCAAACTCAATGTGCAGAAATATGTTTGGCCATTTTTGTTTGATGTAATGACAGAGAGGAAAAAAAACCACAAAATTTATTTTATGGTTTTATGTATACCTCAATTTATTCTGCAAAGTATCAAAGGTGGTGTAAGTAATATGTAGATCTAGATGGCCAATATATCATCTCCAGTCCAGAGGGCTTCATATTTCACTCAGTTTGAAACTGAACATGATCAGGTCATTATGTAAATAACAAAATGTGATGTGTAATTTTTTTGAAGAATATCTGATAAATTATCTGTGCTCATTTTGGTATTGATTAAGTTAATATAATAAGCACTTACCTTACTATGAACCCCTCATGCTAATAATCTGTCTGCAAATATAAGCCAGGGTCTCTGAAAGGTTAGACCTGGCAGAATGGGTGTGAGTACATGCTGACCTCAGCTTACTTCTCAACATATAAGAGACTGAGAAGAAGCTACCCAGCCTCAGAGCCCCCATTCTTTCCTTTCCTCCTCCGTTCCTTCTTTCCATCCATCCTTCCTTCCTTCCTTTCTTTTTTTAGAGAAAGAGAGAATGAAAGAAAGTACAAGTGGGAGAGACAGAGGGAGAAGAAGGGAGAATCTCCAGCTGACTCCATGCTGAGCACAGAGCCCAACATGAGTCTCCATCCCACAACCCTGAGATCATGACCTGAGATGAAACCAAGAGTTGACCCTTAACCCACCGAGCCACGCAGGTGCCCCCTGCTCCATTTCTTTCTAAACAGGAAGTCTGTTGCCTACCATTCTTACTAACTCAATGTGATTGTCTTTGAAACCCAAGCTGCTATCAAAATGACCTTGCACCAAGTCATAAGTAAGCCTGGGTATAGTCTCTAGTCATACCTCAGTCTCAGGTCTACCCCTTAAAGAGGCTGTTTTCCTTTCTTTTTCTGAGAACTCCTGTTTCTAAGTAAATTTGAAACCCTTACCTGTGTTTGAAGTATGAGATTTTCTTCTTATTTTCCATGTGTGTGGCTAATTTGAGTGGTTAGCTCCTGTCTCGCCAAGCCATGTTCTGAGTCAACAGTTGGTTTGTCTTGAGTCAAAGCCAGTAGCTTCATTCATTTCCTCCAAATCGTTTGATACAAGGAAGTTTCACAGTGGAAGTAACACAAAGATCATTACATCAAACTCTTGTTTTTAGATAATCTATCTGAAGACCAGGAAAGGAATGTGAATTAGCCAAGGTCACACAGCAAGTTCATGGCAGATTTGGGGACAGATCCAACCATCTGAGAGTAGCCTAGCCATTCACTCCACCACACTGCTTCAACCCAACTCAGAAACATTTACATTTTATGAAAAGGGGATTGTCCCTTGTCCTGCCTGTCTATCCCAGTCTTTGGCCGTGGGCCCATCTTGCCTGGTGTGACTGTCCAAACTTTCACCCTCCCCCCCAAACTGATTCCATTGTTCACTGTTGCAAACACTGCCCAGATAGCCCACTGCCACCCAGTTTGTACTACGTCTATGTCCAGAAGGGCTGCCAAATCAAATTCCATTTCAGAGGGGAGTCCGTACTTTATATCAGCAGGTCCTACCAGGATGGACCTGAGTGTAGCTCACATGAGTGTAAGTAATTACAAAGGGAAAAATAGATCCTAATGAATATTGTCTTCAAATATCTAAATTTGTGGTATATGTGAGGAGTTAAAATTGTGTCCACAGGAGGTCATTCAAGTGGCTTCTCTCTTTTTTTGTTTGTTTGTTTTTATTTCTTTTCAGCATAACAGTATTCATTATTTTTTCACCACACCCAGTGCTCCATGCAATCAGTGCCCTCTCTAATACCCACCACCTGATTCCCCCAACCTCCCACTCCCCACCCCTTCAAAACCCTCAGATTGTTTATCAGAGTCCATAGTCTCTCATATTTCACCTCCCCTTCCAATTTCCCCCAACTCCCTTCTCCTCTCCATCTCCCCTTGTCCTCCATGTTATTTGTTATGCTCCACAAATAAGTGAAACCATATGATAATTGACTCTCTCTGCTTGACTTATTTCACTCGTTTTATTAAGTAACTGAAGACCTTCTGTCCCTGACAGTTAGCCAAAAAATAAATGTGCTATCTTCTGAGGAAACAAGTTGCTCAGCCTAAGAAGAACAAGGTGGCCCATCACAGTGACCAAGGTAGATCTGGATTTACGTCTTAGCTCTGACATACAAACAATGAGACTTTGAACACCACGCAATGGTGAACATATCAAAGACGATGATGGTGGTGATGATGGTGATGGTGATGAGGATGATGGTGATGACAACGATTACGGTGGTACTGATGATGGTGACAATGATAAGAAAAACAGTGATGAGGAAGACAAGGTGTTAAAAACATAAACAATGCCTGCTCCTGTGAAAAATGTTGAGTAAGAGATCTTTGTGTTGGTAGGAAGTGGAGGCATCAGGTGGCTTCTAAGATCACTTTGGTCATGATTTCATGACTCTTAAGTAGTAGAATAGAAAAAACAGTTTTAGAGTCAGATCAACAACTGGTCATATTCTCTAGGTATGAACCACATGATCTTGATCAAGTTATTTATGTTCTTTGAACCCTTCCTTTTTTAAACCCTGGATTGTGGTGATAAAATATCCATCACACGGAGTGGTGGACAGAATTAATGTTGTTTAATTTTGTAAAGTACCTTGTCACAACTCCAGGTATCTAAGAGTCACCCGGTGAATATTAATCAATCTTTGATAAAAGATGGAAGGAAATGGGGGTGTTGACTTAGAGTACAGATGGCTAAAAAGCCAAAATGACTGGACCGGTGTTTATCAGAAAATAGAGAACCGAGTTCAGTAGTCATGTCACATGCCTTTAGAAAACCAAATAATAGGGAATATCTCTATGTTGTCCTGATAAAATGCTAGGTGGCCTTACATCTGGGAATCAATCCCCTCATATGCCTGTACTGTGTTAGATGAAGTTGGCAATCAAGGATAGGTCCCTGCCTCCCTCAGGACCCAAGGATACAGAAAGAAGTCTGCACACTCGGGCGCATTGTGGCCCCTGGCACTGAGTCCTGGCACTGGTGGTCACTGAGTATTCTGCAGAACGCCTCCTGCATACCCAGAAGCATCTGCAGCTTCATGGGCAGGCCCCTATCCCCCGAAAGAGCAGTCAGCATGCCATCTGGGATGGCAGAAGATTCCCAACCACTCTGCTGTTCACTCTCACTTTGTTCAGGCAACAAGCAAGACACACAGGAACCAGTGGAGATGAGTGAGGCTCTAAGTGGGGCTTCTCAGACCTAATTAGGTCAACCTCTGTGGACATAATGTCAGACGAAAGAGCAGAGGTTAGAAAAGTCAGAGGACAAGGGCCTTCCTGATCTCTCTGGTCCCACAGCAGTAAGAACCCACAGGTGGCAGCTAAAGTCTACTGTGCACCATGCCTGCTTATTACACTCTGAGTGTTGCCCCCTTAGCAGTGAATGAGCATAACCGGGTCACAGTGAGCTTTCAGGGAGTGCCTCCTGAGTGTCCACCTGGGCCAGGTGCTTCATACACATGAACGTCAATCTTCCAAACAAACTGGAAAGTTGAACCTTATCTCCCAGAAAGAACCACAGGTTCAAAGACGTGGGATTATGTGTCTATGGTCAGCTCGGTACTGAAGGCCAAATTCATAAGCCTTTCACTGCCTCACTCTCTGATCTTCCCCCTGTGCTTGTAGAAGTCAAATAAAAAAGGCAACTTCAACTGTCAGATCAGAAACACCGCTGGTCTTGTCTTCTGCAATGTGAACTAGGCTAACCCGTTTAGTCAATGGGCACTGCGTTGAAATTTGCCTGTCCAAGTGTTTGTTTCCCCCAGAAGACTTAGCTCTTTGGAGATAAGGGAAATAGGTAACTTATGTTTATATCCCCACAATCCAGTGGGGACCTGTCACATGGCTGAGTCTCGGGTATAAGCAACACAACATACGAAACGGTGGTTGCCTGAGTGACTAGCAGGGTTTTTAACCCTAAACAAACTCTCCTTGCCTGGGTCAGCCCATGCCTAGAGGGCAGCCTCCTCACCACATCCAACCAAGGTCACTAAACTGTCACTAAACTTTCACATTCTGTCCATTCTACTTCACCATGCCACGACTGCCATAACATACTGCATAGAGACGGATGTGATTGCCAAAGCCATCCAATGTGCACTAATTGTACACTTTCTGCATGCCACTGGCAAGTGGGCCAGACTGGAGAGAAGATGCCTTTACAGAGAAACAGGGCTCCAGTATCTTGGTATGGGAACCTTAAGTCAATGGTTTCAACCAAGATGCTATATCAGGGTAAATGCCAACTACAGAAGGCCAGAGGTCCTGTGACATGAAGAGGTGACCCTGTACGGGGCTGCAAAAGGGGATCATGTCCATGAGGCCCTGAGACAGGATGGTACCCCATTATAAGCCTGTGTGAGTCTTTGAGGGTGTTGGGAGACTTGGCACATTTGCAAGGTCTAGAGCATGAGAAAGAATCTAACGCCTCAAGAGATGTTTCTGGGAACACCCAGGAACTACGCAAGTCTTAATCTGGGCCCTAGGCATAGCAGAATTTGGTTTAACAACAGGAGGAATACACATAAGCCCACTGGTCAGAACATGGGCGATCTGTTGCAGAGGGACATTCGGAGGGTCCACTGCTGGGGGACACTGGGAAACATCTCAATAGAGAAGTATTCTGGAGCTGGGATTTGGTGAAGGGACAGAGGTTTGAAATGCAGAGATGGGGGGGTGGCTTCCCAGTAGGGGTCACTGCATGAACAGAGGCAAGGAGGTTTGCTCTGGGGAAACAAGCATCTTGGCAAACCTTGTTGCAGCACCTGTGGGTACAAACCCTGTATGCCGCTCCAGGAGACAGGGAGGGAGGAGATGCCGGCTGGTCCTGCCCTCCCCAGCTTCCCAGATCTCCAGGCCAAGCTAACAGGCTCATCTCACACAGGGATTAAGACAAAAGGCCATAAAGACAGATGAGGCTTGGAGGCGGAGCTGAGTGGGCACTCTGGGGTCCAAAGGGCAGGTGTGTGCCCTATGTCGGAGATGCTTTTGAGCCAGTGAGGTTTCTGAGGAAGAAGCTATCACGTCATCCCATTCTCCAGGGCAAACAAATAAAAACATTAATACCTTCTGGGCAAATATACTGGGGAGAAAGGGCACTGGGTGTCCACATTTGAAATGCCACCTGCTGCCTTCCTGGAGTGGTCCTGGCCCACCGTCGCTCACCTTCTCTCTGTGGACACGAGGCCGATGGAGCCCACTATACCCCAAGGACTGGCTCTTCTGGAGAAGCTCATTTGGCCTGCTGTCATGAACATTGGTGTAGAAGTAGGGGAGCTTGAAGAAGAACAACACAGACATGGGGTATTTTATTGGGGACGATAAAACTTCAAGAAAATGCTGGGCTGTGAGCTGTTACTGATTCCCCTCTGTGTTTGGGGGTGGATATTTAAACAAGGTGAGAGGACCAGACTCTTAGCTCTCCGAGCTGGAAGGATGTGTGGGCACATGGGGATGGCCAGGTGACAGAGGAGGATGGGGACAAGGAGAGGGACTTATATGTCACCAAATGCCATTGGCTCTGTGCTTCTTCCTCACTCTCTCCAGGCCTTCCCAGTGTCCAAATCTGTGTCTCCCACCTTGAAGCCTGTCCCTGAGCTCTGCACCTGCAGGTTACCCTCTTGTCTTCTGGCAGCTTCCTGGTTCATAACACCCAGCAGCCCCAAACCAGAAGTTCTCACTTCCAGAGACTTCTGACTGCTGTGATTTGTGTCTCTGCCAGGAGGCTCAAGACAGGAATCAGGCCACCCCTCTCTCTCCTAACCTTTGGGGCATCCTAAAGATTTGATCTCCTGGAGTTTTCCCGATTTGGCCTCTTTTCTGCATCACTGCAATTACTATTCACCTGCAGGTCACCCTGCCCCTAGAGGACTCTGTCCCAGGTCATTGGCAAAACTTAGAATGTCCTTTCCACTCTTGTCTAGGTCTTCTGTGTGCCCCTCCTCTGTGTCTTTCAATGCCAGCAGTGCCAAAGGCTTGCATTTCCTGGCTTTATGCTGTAATCTGATTTCTTACTTCCTACCTGCTGGATTCATCTGTGTCCTGATGACTCAAAGCAGGCTTGAGCATCTCCAGAAAGTCTTGCCTGATCCCTCCAGGCAAGGCTGGGTACCGTTTTCCCCCATCGCTACAGCTCCCTGGACCCTTGCTCTATGCATCAGCACTTGTGAAATCTTTGCTATGTACTACCTGTGCCTCTTTTGGCCTCCTGAACTGTGTCCTCCTTGGGTTCAGGCTTTGTCTTTTCCAACACCAACTTCAGTTCACACAGCTTGTGTCCCGTAAGCATTCAATTCATTTCCTTCCTCTGGAGAACAAAGCTGAACTTGTACCTCTAGAGTTGCTCCCTGCCCCAACCGAAGGAAACTTCTCCCAAGCCCTACTTCACAGATGTGGAAACTGAGGCCAGGGGTGTGGGGCAAGCTCTCGTGCCACCCATGGGGTGACCTGGGATCCTGACGCTGGTCTAGGATGCCCAGCTAGCTACAGGTCTTCTCTGTCACTCTCTTCTCTGCTGATGCTGACCCCTGGGCCAACCAAAAGCAGCACTCATCACACCCAGCCTACTCTGAATCAGCTTCAGTTACCCAGGAATCAGTATGATGGGGCTTGACATGGTAGTGAGAGAATATATCCCCAGCTTCCTAAGGCTCTAGCGGTCAGTGACTCCTTAAGGCCAAGACACTAATGAGAATCTGGCAGAATTCTGAGCTCCCATTCTAGCACATTCTTGTCAAATTCCCCTTCTGTTCCATGCGTAGACCATCCTTGACTCACCTGCTGGACGATAGGACCCTGTAGGGCAGCCCTGGGGGGTCTCATTCATCTTCCTAATAGCATCCCCTCCCCTCGAGTCAAAAGCCAGGCAAAGGGTAAGTGCTCAGGAGAGAGTGGTTGAAAGAATCCCGTCCTCCTGGCTTTGGGAACAGGACATGAGCAATCATCCCAGACAGATTAGCTCTCAAGCAGGCGGGAAGCGCTAACTGTGCCAGGTTTATGTGCCTGGCATGGGGCTGTGCTTACCGTCCATGCCTCATTCCGTTCTCAGTCTGGCCCAGGACATAGTCCTTTACGGTTCCTGTTCTAGCCACGAGGAGGTGGGAGCTATGTCAGCTGCTTAAGATCACTCAGCCATAAATTTAAGCCTAACTTCACTTGACCTGTGGCCTGAAATCCTATCAGCATTAGTCCATCAGGACGTGCTCATGCAGTGAACCATTTGTGATTTTCTGGGTGTGCACTGGAGAAGGAGAGGCCCATTGACTTTAATCCCATGGACTTCTTTCCCTCAATTATATTTTTAAAAAATTTAAAAGAAAGAAAAGAACAACACCCGGAAGGCAAGAAAGTTACCATCATCCTCACCCAAGGTGGGGAGCAAGCCAGAAGCCAAGGGCTGGTGCCCAAGACACGACTACACTTAACACAATTTTTTTTTGTTGTTTATAATTCTCTCTCTCTCTGTATTTTGGTCGTTGCTGCACTATTGGCTTGTGTTGTCTAAAGAGAAAATAGTTAATTGGTTTATTTAGTCAACTATAGATGTATCCAGTGTTACTCTCCATCGTGTGAATTAAATTAGTTTATTTACCCCCATGCAATTCATTCAGTTCATTTAATTTAATTTCATAGTTATAACATGGGGAACAAACTAACTAGATTTCTCCCCTTGGGATGGAAATGGGCAAATATTTTGGTTCTGAATTAACAAGCAGCAAAGCTGATATTTATAATAAATCATCCATTGTTAGCCATCCTGATAATTATTCCATGAATGGTCTAAAACAGACATGGGCATGGAATAGACATATTGTTGGCTTTTACTGCCGTTTAGATCTTTGTGTTAATGCACAGTGGCACTGGGAGTCTGAGGTGCCTCTTGGGCAGATCGCTTTGTTTCACGGGGATGGACGGAGGACCTACTGCGTGCCTGGCCCTGTGACACACGTTAGGCATCACAGCAGCCCTGCCCAAAACATGTCTGCCCCTTTCATCTCCCAAAAGAAGACCCCCCAGCTCCTAATGTACAACCTGACTGACCCCACTCACCTCTCTCCCTCAGCTCCTGGCTTTCCCTCCCTGTATCCACTTGCCACCATTCCACCAAATTTTCTATAAAGATGAGCAATGCTGAACTGTGTGCGGTCGTATGAGCATGCTGAGCAGCTCCGGACTGCGGGTCTGTGTCCTTTCTTCCCTCTCCCTAGTGAACCTGGATTCAGCATCCAAAATCCAGCTTCTTCCCAGATCCAATTAGCCTGCCCTAAAATGTCGCCAAGCATGGTGAGCCTCACATCCTAATTCAAGTGACTTGCCACCCACTGGAAGAGTGTGCCCTTCATCATCCCCCGAACAGGGAAGGAGCCCATCTGTACCTCCTTCCTTTCTCACCTGAACAGCCCCCCCATGAAGTGAGCTGATTATCATTCCCTCCTGGTATTATCATTTGTTTCGAGGATTAAATGACATTATGGTATATAAAGGACTAATGACAATGTATGTAACAGTAAGCCTCTAACAAATATTGATTCTCATGATTGGTTTATAAATCACACTTTCTACTAGACTGTGAGTTGGTGGAGAACCAAGATTTTGTCTTGTGCCTCACAATTCCCAGTAAATAGCGCAGGGCTTCAACCAACACGTCCCTTCTTCAATAAATGCATATATCCAGATTTACGAAGATGGTCGGAGAATTTCAGGTAACAGTTAAGACACATCGGCAGTGGAAAAGGAGAGGAGAAAAGAGATGGTTTTGTTATTTGTGGGACAACAAATGTTGCAAACAAAAGCTCCCCACTCTGGTAGATTTTGACCTGTCATGGAGGACAGGTGGGATTTGGGACGTGGGTTGATTTCAGGCGTATGCAGAGAAACGTCAGCCCTCAAATGACCGAGAAGCCTGGGCATCACACCCCTGTGACCACCTGCACTCCTTCTGCTTTTTCCACTGAGAAGATTTAAAGCAGAAGGGTAAGTTCCCACTAAAAACAATGCAGTTCTTGGGGCACTGGGTGGGTCAGTCAGTTAAGTGTCTGCCTTCAGCTCAGGTCATGATCCTGGAGTCCTCCAGATCGAGTGTCTCACTGGGCTCCCTGCTCAGCAGGAGGTCTGCCTCCCCCTCTGCCCTTCACCGGCTTGTGCGTTCTCTCTCTCTTGCTCACTCGCTCTCTCAAATAAATAAATAAAATCTTAAAACATACACACACACACACACACACACGGTGCCGTTCTTCAGTCCTTCTTCACCTGATAAGGGTAAGCTCCCAGGCAGTCTTTGTGGGGAAAAAAGATCCAGAATCCTAAAAGAGTCATAGGAGATGTTTTCTTGATATGAGGGGAGCAGATCTAGAAAGAAAAACCAACCAAACAAACAAACCCAAAGACTGATGGGGCCACTTGTGATCTCAGTGCTGTCTGTTACGAGATATGCTACCTGTTATGAGATGAGGCACCACCCTGGGGCTGGAGACCCCTCACCTGAGAAAGGGGTAGGGGAGCGCAGGAGAATGAGGGTGCTAGGGAGCGGGGGTGGGGAAGAGGTCTGGGAAAAAGCAGAAGGAGTGCAGGGGATCCCAGGGGTGTGATGCCCAGCCCGGCAACTCTGACTCTCCTGCCCAGCACTGCGTATATCAGCTGGTCCCGGGCTTTAAAGCTGAACGCAATTAGTTCTAGAATGTGCTGCCATTCCTGCTGCATTCCAGTAAAATCACGTCATGAAATTGGGCCCTGATGAAGGAGTTCTGACAAAGTGAAAGCTGATCTGAGTCCGCTCTCCATGGGTCCTGCATACCAGGGTCTGGTCCAGGACTCCTGAGCCCAGTGAGGACCTGCACATGTCCTCTGTGTGCTCTGCAGAGGGGAGGCACGTGGGCCTGCTGAGTTACACTCCCGCCCAGGAGATGACCCGGTGGGGGTGTGGGGGAGTACATGCAGCAGGGGAGGGAAGGAAGGAGGGAGGGAGGGAGGAAGAGAGGAAGGAAGGAAGGAAGGAAGGAAGGAAGGAAGGGCAGGCAAGACCATCATGTGCCTGCTGACTCTAAGCCCATTGAACTATACTTGCCTACATCCTTTCACCAAAAATGTTGGAAAACATGATTTCTTACCATAGTTTTTAATGTGGTAAAAGATACAGAACATAAAACTTACCATTTAACCATTTTTAGACGTATGATTCCGCAGCCTTTAGTGCATTCGCATAGCGCTACCATCATCACCACCGTCTCCAGAACCTTATCATCAGCCCGATCAAAACACCGTGGACCCATTAAGCAATAATTCCCCATTTCCTCCACCCCCAGCCCCTGGCATCCACGCTCTGACTTTCCGTCTCTGTGAATGTGCTTATTCCTGGCACCTCATGTCAGGGGAGCCATCCAGTGCCTGTCCTCTTGGTGTGACATACTCCACTGCACATCACGTCCTTCAGGTTCAACCGTGCTCCGTCA
This sequence comes from Neogale vison, assembly GCF_020171115.1. Lineage (NCBI taxonomy): Eukaryota > Metazoa > Chordata > Mammalia > Carnivora > Mustelidae > Neogale > Neogale vison. Next base: position 6,665,389 of record NC_058103.1, on the reverse strand, counting down.
CGGATCAGAGGGTCATTCTTTTTTTTAAAAGGCTGACATTCTTTTTGTTAAAGGCTGACTAATATTTCTTTTTTCTCCCTTCATCTTTTGATGGACATTTGTGTTGCTTCCACATTCTAGTTGTGGAGAATAATGCTGCTGTGAACACTGGTGTACAAATACGTGCCCAGCCCCCACCCTCAATTACTGGGGGCCTATGATCAGAGGTAGAATTGCCGCACCATATAGCAATGCCATGTTCAATTATTGGAGGAACTGTCATTCGATCTTCCACAGCGACTACACCATTTTACAAACCTACCCACAAAGTACAAGGGTTCCGATATCCCCAGATCCCCAACAACAGTTCCTGTTTTCTGTTTTTCAGGGGGAAATATTATTTCTAATTTGAAGCCATTGCTCCTTCCAACAACATAGAGTCTCTGCAAGTCAGGAAGGAATGGAGAGGGAATATTGGGACAGAAGAAGCTTTTTAGCCCAGCACCTGATAATATAACTCTCCAAATACAGAAAACAAAAACTTGAATGAACACCAGGAGAGAAAGAGAAAGAGAAAGAGAAAAGAAAGAAAGAAAGAAAAGAAAGGAGGAAGGAAAGAAAGGAAGGAAGGAAGGAAGGAAGGAACGAAGGAAGGAAGGAAGGAAGGAAGAGGAAGGAAGGAGGGAAGGAAGGAAGGAAGGGGAAGGAAGGAAGGAAGGAAGGAAGGGGAAGGAAGGAAGGAAGGAAGGGAAGGAAAGGGGAGGGAAGGGAAGGGAAGGGAAATACCCAACCCCTGTAAGTGTCTCTAACACACTTAGGTCAAATAATGATGGAAAAGATGTAACACACGTAAGAGGCTAATTTCTCTATGGAAACTGACACAAGGCAGCCATGTAAGTGTCTGTGTGGGACAGCTGCTAGATACAACATAAAATGCATACACCAACTCACAGGGAAAGGATGTTACAAAAATGTATTCAGTCTAAGGCTCCTCCCTCCTCCCAAAATAGGCATCATGCAAACTAGGGCCACAGTACAATTAGAAACCAGAGGGATAACCAAGAAGCAAGGAACCTTGGAAAAAGAGGGAGCCTGGAGGCAGGCACCAGACCTGGAAGGAGCAGAAGTGGGGCCGCGAGGCACCCAGCTCCCACTGTCCCACACCATCCCTTTCCATGGACACTTCATTCCTTGACATCTCTGGATGTCCTTGAATTTGTCCTTGTTCACATATGATCAAGGAAGCAATGTGGTGACTGCTTTGGTCATGGAGTCTTCATTCTCTAGAAAGAAAGAAAAAAAAAAGTGGGAGAAAAAAAAGCTGGGCCCCTGGCAAGAAGGCAGAGGAGGGGGAGATGCTCCGTCCTCTGAGCACAGTCCTGACTTGGGTGCTCAACTGGGAGGTCCTGACCTGAGCTCAGCTCACAGACAACATGGGTGCTTCACCACAACGCACGGGGACAAACAAATGTCCCTTGGAATTCTACTTTCTAATTCTTAGGATAAAGACTGCCCCAGCTGTCCATGGACAGTAATATGTGGACCTCGTTCTAGGATTTCCTGTTCCTTCAGGGGGACGCTGCGATCAACTTCCTGGTTTGTATGTGTCTTAAATTTCTTTATTTTACACTATCCTCCCTCTTAAAAACAACGTGGGAAGAGTAAGAAATTCATGTCAGAAATCCATTTTCTCTGCCAATATATAGCTTAATTATTCTTCTGGTACCTGATGTCACTGATGAGAAGTCTGGTATCAACATAATTTTGGCTTCATTGCAGTATCTTTTAAAAAATTTCCTCTGGGGGTGCCTGGGTGGCTCAGTGGGTTAAGCCGCTGCCTTCGGCTCAGGTCATAATCTCAGGGTCCTGGGATCGAGTCCCACATCGGGCTCTTTGCTCAGCAGGGAGCCTGCTTCCCTTCCTCTCTCTCTGCCTGCCTCTCTGTCTACTTGTGATCTCTCTCTCTCTTTCTCTGTCAAAAAAAAAAAAAAATTCCTCTGATATGTTGTGGGAATCTCCTTTGTATGTGTTATGTTTGGAGGTTTATTTCCTAGATGGCATCAGCCACTTTTTAGAATGTCCGTACAGCACGTCTTCAGATATTCCTTAAACACACCCTGAGCTCGGCTCTACCCATTCTCTTCTAGAACCCCATATGTTGTGGTTTCTGGATAGGTCATCATCTATGTCTCAGCATTTCCAGATAGGTTTCTCTTTGCACTGCTGTGGTCTTGGAGGGTTCCTATGTCAAGAACATCTTTGAAGGTACTTTCTTTTCTTTTCTTTTTTTTAACATTTTATTTTAATCACCCAGTGTTCATCATGATAAATACACTTCATAATCCCCATCGTATAAGGTACTTTATTTTCAAAAGAATTTACTTTTTTTTAATTTTTAGTTTATTTTTTAATGGTTTTATTTATTTATTTGACCGAGAAATAGCGCGCACAAATAGGCAGAGTGGTAGAATTCATTTTATTATTATTATTTATTTATTTGATGGAGAGAGAGATCACAAGTAGGCAGGTAGAAAGGAGGAAGCAGGCTCCCTGCTGAGCAGAGAGCCCAATGCAGGGCTCGATCCCAGGACTCTGAGATTATGACCTGAGCCGAAGGCAGAGGCTTAACCCACGAACCACCCAGATGCCCCAAATTTATTTTTATATATGGAAATTACCATTGCTTTTCCTAACTCCTTGCCAATGTTTCAAGCTTTCCTTTCCCCCACAGCCTTCTTTCCTTCTCTCCTGGCTATTCTCCCTCTTTTATTTCTTTCTGGATATTAAAATGTTATAAATTTCTTCTTAGATTCCTTAGTGATCTTTTCTTTTCATCATGTGAATAGTCTTCTACTCTCCACTTTCTTGTTTGCCCTCTGTGGGCTTCATCTTCCTACAGGTTCTGTGAGTCTTGAATATGAGGTCAGTGTCACCCTGGGGGATTTCTTCTCTTTGGGTCCTAAGAAGTCCCAGGGCACATCCTCATGGCTTTTAATCACAGGTTCCACACATATCTCAGTCTGGATCCAACCCCACATGTTGGGCTTCTCTGAAGACAGGCCCCACCCTTTGGTGGCTCTAGACCCTGGAGTGGGCAGAAGGCGCTGCTCAAGTCCATGGACCAGGACTGAAGCCACATTTCTTGGTAGAAAGACACAGAGCATTTCAGACTCCAGAAGTGGTGCTCAGGGAGCAGACTTGTAGCCTCACTGCAAATTCACAGCCTAAGTGCAGTCCTCAGTCATGCCCAGACTCCCAGATGCTGCTCTGGCCCTTCCTAGGACTCAATGGCCTTGGCCCAGCCTCATGCTTGGGGCTGGGCTTTTCCAAGCATCCCCTTGGGCTTCAGGGACTCAGACCCTGCTAAGCACGGCCGGTGCCTTTTTCTTACAAAACATCGCCTTTCTTGATATTTGGAGTCTCCATTCCTACTTAAGAGCACCACTATGTGTTTAATATAGCTTACTAATATTTTCTCCACCTTCCTGATATGTTCAGGAAAGTGAGGGAAGGTTGCAGCATTTACTGTGTACACCATCATGCACCGAAATTCTCATTGCCACGTGATACATTGGAGTAACCAAACCATATCTTATCTCTCAGGGTCATTTTATTTAATTTATTTATTTATTTATTTATTTATTCATTATGTATAATTTTTTTATTAGTTATGTTAGTCTCCATTCAGTACATCACCAGTTTTTGATGTGTGCTCCATGATTCATTGCGTGTAACACCCAGTGCTCATTACAACATGTGCCCTCCTTAATACCCGGTGACAGGCGACCCCATCCTCTTGCCTCCCTCCCCTCTGAAATCTGCAGTCTGTTTCCTGGAGTCCATAGTCTCTCATGGTTCATCTCCCTCTCCGATTTCTCCCACTTCTTTTTTCCTTTCCTTCTCCTAATGTCCCCCAGGCTATTCCTTATGTTCCACAAATAAGTGAAACCATATGATAATTGACTTTCTCTTGACTTATTTCATGTAGCACAATCTCCTCCAGTTCCATCTATGTTGATGAAAAATTTGGGTATTCATCCTTTCTGATGACTGAGTAATATTCAATTGTATCTATGGACTACATCTTCTTTATCCGTTCTTCTGTTGAAGGGCATCTCGGCTCTTTCTACAGTTTGGCTATTGTGGACATTGTTGCTATGAACATTGGAGTGCACATGCCCTTTCTTTTCACTATGCGGTAACTAGGCGGGTATATTTGGGATAAATGCCCAGTAGTGCAATTGCTGGGTCATAGTGTAGCTCTATTTTTAACTTTTTGAGGAACCTCCACACTGTTTGCCAAAATGGCTGTATCAATTTGCGTTCCCACCAACAGGGTAAGAGGGTTCCCCTTTCTCCACATCCTTGCTAACATTGTTGTTTCTTGCCTTATTAATTGTTGCTATTCTAACTGATGTAAGGTGGTATCTCAGTGTGTTTTGATTTGAATTTCCTCGATGGCTAGTGATGTTGAACATTTTTTCATGTGTCTGTTAGCCATGTGCGTGTCTTCTTTGGAGAAATGTCTGGTTATGCTGTCTGCCCATGTTTTGATTATTTGTTTTAGGGTGTTGGGTTTGAGAAGTTCTTCTTAGATTTATTTTAAAACCAAGCAGTTAAAGTGGCTTTTGGAAACCACAAAGTGTCTAAAATGTAACAAATAGTCATGATTCTTTTTTTTTTTTTTTCTTAACATTGAAACTAAACCCCACAGTTCAGGGCCAATGAGAGAAATTAAGTCAGAGAAGCATTGATTTCTGTGGATACTAGTGTAATGATAAGGGGGTCCTGAGGTGAAATGCTTTGGGAAAGGGAGCAAATTGTAGCATTTTCCTAGAGATTCCAAATGCGCACCTATGTGTGATAGGCTAAGTCCTCCTATAGACTCTGACCCCACTTCGTTTTGTCTGATATTCCAAAATCATTGATCATGAAATCCTTTTACCTAGAATAACTAAGATGGGCAAGAATGCATGAATCGGGGTGCTCCTTGAGGAGTCCTGATTTTGTGAAAATACTCAATTACAAAAGTCTAAATGAGGCTTCACTTAATTAGGCACAGAGTAAGCAAGTCCTATTATAATTACAACCTAATTGTAAGTATCAAAAGATCATAAGCAGTGATATATTGCAATCCAAAATAGGCTTACCTCATTTAACAATGTATCATAAATAGGGGTGCCTAGGTGGCTCAGTCGATTAACTGTCTGACTCCATTTTGGCTCAGGTCATGATCCCAGGGCCCTGGGATCAAGCTCCGTGTCAGTCTCTGTACTTAGCAGGAAGTCTGCTTGAGATTCTCTTTCTCCCTCTCCTTCTGCTCCTCCCCCACTCTCTAAGAAAAATATATAAATCTTTTTAAAAGTGAGTCATAAATAACAATTTGTATCACACACTAGAATTACCTGAAGGACCGATAAGTTGAAGGTCTACTTTGGGGATGCTTCCTAAGATTGGGGCCCTTTTAGGAAGAATGGGCTTATGTCATTGATAAGAGTTTGAACATTAATTTCATCCTCATGTAGCCTAAGCGTTACCTTCTATATAACGGGAACGATCTCAACCACAAACGTATGTTATAAACATGCAACACACCAAGACCATGGAATAAACACACATTTTCTTCCTCTGTGGCCGCTGCACCCTGCCCAGCGGAGAAGAGGATATGACACGGGAGCCACACCCATCATCCTTCAAAGTTGTAACTATTAGTGCTGAAAGGCTCTCTCTTGTTTTCTAGACTGCATTACGTCTTAAATAGTAGCCGATAGATCATGGAACTTTACAGCTGGAAAAGGTCAGAGAAGTCATTTAATTAAAGCGTCTCCGTGTTTAGATAAAGAGACTGAGGTTTGGAGGCAAGCCGTGACTTGTCCAAAGTTTGTGGCAGGTGGCAATTAGAACCTTGTCTCCCTGGCTTCCTGCCCAGTGATCTTCCAGGATGCCATGAAACAAAAGTTTATCCAAGTTCAGACAAGAAACCCAGTGCTTGAAAGAGGCAAAAATGTCAAAACTTATTTCTTTCAGCAGATCTTCAAACACAAAAGGAGGGGATGAATCACATTCTACTTTCCTTTAAGTCACGTTTCTCCTTCCAATTTCTACAAATAAACTAGAGTTGGGCAAGATTTCAAGTGGCCAGCAGACAGGTGAACTCTTGTTCTGTATTAACGCCACTGCCACCTCACCAGCCTCTCCTGGGAGCGCCTGAACCCAGAGTTGCTCACGCTGGTCCCCAGGAGGGGCGCACGCTTGGGTTGTATTTCTGTCACCTGGAAGCCAATCATCAAAGCCAGCCATGTATGCACGTGAGATGCCTCTGTGTATTTTTAGAAAGGTTTTAAGAGGGAGACAGCCAAAATATTTTTACGGCACAGCAGGCGCTGTTTCATGTTGGAGTGTTGGAGAGAAAAAGAACAAGAAAAGAAATGGAGGAGAAGAGTTAAGACCAGCTCACAGATTGCAATGGTTAATGGCCTCGGTGGGCCTGGAAAGCAGTCACAGAGCTGAGGAAACTGCATCCCCATCTCTGTGTCCCATGTCCCCACACAGATTCCAGGAACTACACGAGGGAGGCATGTTCAACCATGTGCTTCATGCCACCTGAGTAGGAACCTTGATGATCAGGTAGGACTCGAATGGGAGAGGACACGAGAAGACAGAGGGTGAGAACAGAGGTGCATGGAAGCAGGTCAGGTACAGCATCTCAAGGAATGAGGTTGGGGAGAAAATGGGAGAACAAAGTAAGCTCTGGGATGTGGACGCCACCCCATGAACAGAAGAGTCACCGAGGAATCTCATCCTCGGAAGAGCTCTCTGCAGCTTGGAGGGTTTTTTTTTAACCCGTCTTGGCTGCTGGGTCCCCAGTCATCTGTAGGTCGGCACCACGGCTATCTGCATTGCACAGATGAGGAAACGGGCTCGGGGGACCATGGAGCTCATCAACAGTGGTGTTGGAATTTGGATCCAGATTTTCTCAGATCACCTTCAGGGTGATTTTCTTACACTTAAAAGTGTTTTAAAGGTTTTTAAGCAGGGTGGTGATACGATGTGCTGGGTTGGTGGGCTGGGGCCCGTGGAGCTAGGTAAATAGACAGTATGTTACAAGGTGAGTAGTGGTCGAGAGCAAGGTCAGCAAGTAAGATCTGAAAAGGGTCAGATCATAATACTTCAGGCTTTATGGGGTTTGTTTCCTGTTCTTCTTTATTTTTACTCCCTGTTTGGTTGTTTTTTATAAACTTGTAAGAGTGTAGAAATATTCTTAGCTAAAAATAGGCCCAGGGCCAGATTTGGTCACTGGCTGTAGTTTACTGACTCCTGGTCTAGAGTCCGGATGTAGGAAGCCATTCAGAAGGCTGCCAAATGATCCCTGTGAAACATGGGGAGGTCCTGGGCCAGAGGGAGAAGAAGAATCAGGACCCGGCTCTACAAAGAGTCTACAACATGTAGGACTAGGGAAGGACAGACAGCAGGAGAGGGGGGAGATGGAGGACCTGGTTCCTTCCAAAGTACCTACAGCAGGTAGGCGCCTGACGCCAGGCTCTCACCAGTCTTCCTCCCTCCACACCTTTCTTTCTTTTTTAAAAAAGATTTTATTTATTTATTTGACAGAGAGACAGAGTGAGAGAGGGGACGCAAGTAGGGGGATGGGAGAGGGAGAAGCAGTCTTCTCGCTGAGCAGGAAGCCCAGTGCGGGGCTCGATGCCAGGACCCTGGGATCATGGCCTGAGCCATAGCCAAAGGCCTATGGTCATCTGCGGGAACTGAAGCCAAATCACTACCAGCAGAACTGTGCACCTGGCAAAGCCAGTGGCCAGACTGGAGCAGAAGGGCCAAGGACCAGGCTGCACAAGCAGGAGCAAGGCCACTACTTGTAGTGAAGGGAGATCCAACAAAGGCCCAAGTCCTGCCTTGACCCAGCGTGAAACAACACTTCCTCACACTTCCATGGCCAGGTGCTATGCTAGACATTGACCTGCTCAGCCTTGCTTAATTTTCCTCTCTGTCCCCACGGGGTTAGAGGGTTAGAGACCCACTGGCTCTAATTACCCCTATTTCTGTTAACATAAGTAACAGAGACTCAGAAAACTCAGCCGTGGCCGTCATGATGATAGTCCCAAGCCTGACTTCTCTATCCCAAGGCCATTTCCCAATGGTGGGCTCTGGGCCATCAGGCTTCCTTCACTCTGCCTCAGTCTTCTCACTGGCAGCATAAAGATCATGATCATAAGATGAGGGAAGGGAAGGTCTGATCACATCGTTAGACTCGGGCCTGGCAAGCAAGTGAGCAACGTCCTCAGGGACGGTGTGAGTGTGGTTCCCACATCACGCAGCCGGCAAGCAGCAGAGTCAAGATCTGCGTCCAGAGAGCTTGCCAGTCAGTTATAGGAAAGAACCTGACAATTCTAAGTCTCTAAATTTCCTTCCATGGAAAATGAAGTTAAGTGTCATGTCAATTTTGGGGAAAGTGTGAAACGAGATAAAAATCTCTTGGAGTTCTTCACCAGAGCAAGGAGAGCTACTGCCTTGTTCAACGATGACGATGATGAGTATTTACAATGCAGAGGCAGGAGTGACATCGCTGTCAGAGCAGAGCTGGCCTTCGGCGTGTCCGGGAATGACGTGCACTTTGCAGAGGGGGCAGGGGAAGGCCACTAACAACCCCGGGAGGCCTCCCTGTGTCCAGACTTTCACACATTTCACTTCCCCTCTAGGCCAGCATCCTACTTGTTTGTTGTTGTTGCTCTTTTTCTACACAGGAGAAATCTGAATTCCAGAGAGGTGAAGAAACATCTCCAGGGTCGCATAATCGGCAGAAAATGTCAGTTGACAACCCCTGATCTCGGGGCTACCCCAAAGATCTAAGCAGCTGTTCAAAAGAACAGTACAAGAGATGTCATGGATGGAAATATCCCTGAAAGGAAGTAAGATTTCGTAGATAAACACTGGCCTTGTCCGTTTGCCTCTTCCATCCCCATAACTTTGGATAACGGGGTTGTTACTGTCATGAGGCTTATGCAAGTGTCAGAAGGCTCCCTGAGCAGAGCAATCTATGTGGCAGACCCCCCGGGATAGGAAATAGGAAGTCTGCTCATGCTGACAGTTCTAGAAAATTCTCCATTTTTTGTGAAATATGTGCTTGTCAAGTGATCATGAGACAGCTGGAAATCTGAGCCATGCCATAAGAGCAGAGAACATGAGGAGGGAGAGGCTCCCTAGGGCATCCTGATGGCCTCTACCTTGTCCACACACTGCTCCATCCGGCTGCCCTGTCTGCCTGACTGGGTCAAGAGCAGGGGCTCTTTTCCTATCCCGTGGGCAACACTGCTCCTTCTCTGTTTTGCTTATGAATCTGTGGTGAAGCCCCTTAAGAATATAAATTTACAGGGGCGCCTGGGTGGCTTAGCGGGTTAAAACCTCTGCCTTTGGCTGGGGTCATGATCCTGGGGTCCTGGGATCGAGCCCCGCATCGCCTCTCTGCTCGGCAGGGAGCCTGCTTCCGCCTCTCTCTCTCGGCCTGCCTCTCTGCCTACTTGTGATACCTGTCTGTCAAATGAATGAATAAAATCTTTAAAAAAAAAAAAGAATATAAATTTACCCACTTCCTGGGATTCTGACTCAGTGTGAGGACCCCCGAAAATCTGCATTTTTCACGTGCTTGCTCAAAGGTGATCCAAGCCATCCACAAGGAAGCACTGGCCCAGGGCTTCACCACATTCACACTAAAGGACCACATGTGCACCAAGAGCTTGCGAAGAAAAGCCCCGGGATGGTACAGGAGGGTAGACCTAGGGTGGGTGGTCAAGGACGCATCCCAGAGAAGGTCACATTTCAGCTGCGACCTGAGTCTGAGTGGAGCAATAGGGACCAGGTCAGAGGGAACGGCTGGGCACCCAGGGAGATCACAGCATAGTGGAGAACCACAAGGAACGTTAGCGCGTCTAGCACAGAAAGGGTGGAAGACGTGAGCTGGAAACGCGGCGAGGGTGTGGGCAGGAGTCTGAGCAGTCAGGATATTCTAAGCCATAGAAAGATGCTGGGTTGTATGCTAAAATCCAGGGGAGCTGTGGAACAGTTTTAAGCGGGAGGATCACATGACCAGACTTGTATACTTAACACTACTCCTGCGGCTCTGTGGGAGATGGTTGGGAGAAACACGGGGTCCCAGGGAAGGGTTGTCTGTCGTGGCATCTGGGGGACAGATGAGAGTGGTTTTAAATAGGATGGAGGCTGTCGAAACAGAGGGTAACAGACGAGAAAGGTACTTAGGAAGTGAATCCACGGGGCAAGGTGGAGGTTTGCATGCAGGGAAAGGAAGGCATCCAACTGGACTCCCAGACACTCACCCTGGGGGACCAGTACATTGTTGGTGACACCTACCAGGATAAGGGGCTCCAAAGGCCAACCAGGTGTGAGCTCCACAAGCTCAGGGCTTGTCTGACTCACACTGATGCCTCCTCAGCCTCCTGCATACACCTGGCACACGTCAGAAGCTGGAACGAAGTGCCCAAACAGCAAAGAAGGATGAAGAAACATGACTGGGAAATGTTGAGTCTGAGCCTCTTTGGTGGACATGTCAGTGCAGGCTCTCTCTAGATCTGGATACCTGGAATCCAGAGGACGGGGCTGGGACATCATTTGGGACCACAGGCACACATCCACAGTATCTGAAACCAGAGAACTGAAGATCATTAGGGAGTGCAGACGGAGAGAGGGGGGTGGAGGGAGGAAAGGCGGAGAGAAGAGAGAGGGGAGGGGTGAGGGGGGGAGAGAGGCGAGAAGGGCACAGCATCAGGGTAGAGAAACTCCAACACTTAAAATGTGGTCTGAGATGGAGGAATAGGTTGAGAGTCTTGCGCTGAGTGGTGGGTGGGAACAGAGAGTAGACCAATGGAAGTTCAAGGGGACACTGGATCTTGGGACCAGGAGAAGCCCAGTTATCAAAACTGGACTCTCTATCAAGATACACTGCACAAAGACTTCGGTCAGGCTTTGCATCTGGAGGAAGCTAGTATTTATTTTGGAGCATCATTTCCATGGTCCCTTAAATTAGCACCTTTGAAAGCACCAAGAGTAATTCATAGAAGACCTATATTGTGCCGTGAACCTTATACAGATTCACCATAAAAATAAAGCTGTATCAAGTGTTTTCCATTGGCAAGGCACCAAGCTAATTGCACATAGTTCATCTCATTCAGTCCAAACAGCAGCCCTGGGGGGTGGGGTAAGTATTATTACATGCAATTCTCAGATAAGGATGTGAAATGACGGATCAAGTTAGAGATGCCCAAGCTCACAGGGCCGGGCAGTCAAGTGGGGATTCAAACCTGGCTCTCGGCTTCCTCACTGTGATGCCTCTCTTTGGGAAGACTTAGGAGCAACAGAAAAATGTAAATTCCCAGTGAATGCAAACTGGAGAGAAAAATTCAGCTATCCAAACTCAAAAGTGCTCACCCCTTCGCAGCTGGATAAAGGGGGTCTTTGAAAGCCAGTCCTTCTCCCCACACACTGAGCAGAGCCCGGCCAGCCAGGACCCCACACGCTCGCTCACAGCTTCTGCTGAGGGCAGCAAAATGCTGCATCGGCTACCTGAGAGCTTTCCCAGCCTGATTTATGGGTGTGTTTGTTGTGCTAGGATCATAAATCTCCACCCCCCCAGGACATTTCACTTCTGGTATTTATTGACCAAAGACAACTTGTGTTAAAAAAGGTTTTTGAGATTTTGCCAAGCAATCACTACAGAATATTTGAGAAAACACGCTGTCCTCAGGTAAATGAAATCCGCAAGTCTTTGGTTTTGTGACTGGGGCAAACACCGTCCCTCTCTACTCTTTCATTGCCTTTTGTTTTGTTTTGTGTTTATCGAAGAGGCAGGCTCTTCATGTGTCTCTTTACCAGCTCACAGGTTCACCGAGGGGAGACTGGAAAGAGGGATTATCAAAAGACATTTCCCTCAGGCTCCAGAAGAGTTCTGACTCTTTTGATCAAGAACTTTCACCAAGTGCTTCTCAGAAGAAGAGTTCAGGTGGCAAAAATGCCTGGAAGTGGGGCGCCTGGGTGGCTCAGTGGGTTAAGCCGCTGCCTTCGGCTCAGGTCATGATCTCAGGGTCCTGGGATCGAGTCCCACGTCGGGCTCTCTGCTCAGCAGGGAGCCTGCTTCCTCCTCTCTCTCTCTGCCTGCCTCTCTGCCTACTTGTAATCTCTGCCTGTCAAATAAATAAATAAAATCTTAAAAAAAAAATGCCTGGAAGAGAGCTGTGAGGTGTAGATGCCTTTGACATTAGAAACCAGAGAGAGACATGCAAGCTAACTCGGACACCGATGCCCGATTCTAGTCCAGACAAGCTTAAGACTGCCATGAACAATTTTGGAGGAAAAAGTCAAGAAAACTTCCACTAATTAGCTTTGTTTACTACAAGCACATGTGTGCCCTCATCCATGGTTGTGTGAGTTTGGAAAATAGTGTCCATGACCAATATGGTGGTGGTTATCCACCTTATCCAGATGGACGCAGGATAATGTTCCCCGTTGGAACTTAGTAAACCATTGTTTGAGAGACGGAGCCCAAAGACTCTGAATTCTAGAAGTCTCAGCAAGTCAGAGGACAGAGGAAGAGTCACCCCAGGACTCCTCCGGTCAGCAAGGAAATGTCCACTCTTGGATCCTGGCCACTGTGGCTGGGTTGGGATGTGAACCCAAGCTTGGTCAGATCTTCAAGCTTCTCAGTGGAACATGAAAGTTCTGATTTAGTCGAGGCAAATCCACGTTTTAAATGTTTATGGCTTCTTTATGGGGCATCTGCCTGGCTCAGTCAGTAGAGCACCCGACTCTTGATCTTGGGGTCGTGAGTTCGAGCCTCACATTGGAGGTAGAGCTTACTTAAAAATAAAATCTTTAAAATAAATAAATAAGTAACTAAATGTTTATTGCTCATTAAAACAAAACAAATAACAGAGGAGCACCTGAGTGGCTCAGTCAGTTAAGCACTGGACTCTTGATTTTGGCTCAGGTCATGACCTCAGGGTCCTGGGATCAAGCCCCACACTGGACCCTGCAATCGGCACGGAGTCTGCTAGTCCCTCTGCCTCTGCCCCTCCCCCCCACTCGCTCATACGCACATTGCACATGCTCTCTCTCATTCCCGAAAATAAATAAATAAAAGCTTTAAAAATAAATAAGTAAATAAATAATAAAGTTTTTTTCTTGTTGTTGTTGTTGTTTTTGTTTTGTTTTTTACATTAAACCATGTGTGGCCTAAACGAAACACACCTGCAAGTCAGACACAAGGGCTGCTGGCTGCGGCTATGGCTGAGGTTGGACTCGTCCTGTACATCCAGACGAGAGACAACCTCACAAGGGCTGCTCCATGGATTTTGACAAGTGTGCCGGCTTGGTTGTTTGTGGTCGAGCCCAGAAATCTGAGCCAAGCCCCAGCCTCTTGCCGCTGCCCACTGGCCTGTTCTTTCTCCTGTTACCATTTGACATCAGACCATTCTCTGAATGCTGCCCCGGCCTTTGGCCCCAGGTAAGTATTGTGTCTGATATTTACTCTCCTCATGGAAATAATAATGACACTAATATTGGTGGTTCCCTGCCACGTGTGAATTTTTGCATCCAGTCATGTACCCCACGGCCTCATTCGGCCTTCGCTCTGAGGTGTATGCGATCACTACCCGCATTCCGCAAATGAGAGGCACAGGAGGCTGACATGTGTGCCCAGGTAATGGCAGACCCAGGATTCAAACCCAGCTTTATCTCTTCCGAGCCACGCTCATGTCTGGCCAGGCAGCCTGTCTCCACACAGAGCTGTGCTGCTTGTAACCGGCTCCCATGGCCCCTGCCGGGGCTCCAAGTCCTCCTGAAGCCCACCTGGGCTGCATTTCTGCTCTCCAGTCTCAACGCCAGCCATCGCTAATAGTCTAGAGTTTTCTGACCCAGCGCTGACAGCTTGTATCAGCCCTGCTCTCCGCGGCATGAGCGTCCCACAGCCCTGTGTGCTATGTCTCCACTCGAGGGACAGAGGACAGAGTCCTTGAATTGCCTTTCAGAGTTGAGCAGACTGAGGCAAGCTCTCTGAGCTTTGTATGAAGTTTCGTTTCAGCTGTCTTGGAGAATTCACGATCAGCCATCCGTCCAGCAGCCCTGGGAGTCACACTGACACAACACTGCATCCCTCACCCTGTCTCCAATCTAAGCAATTACCAAACCCTGTGGATTTCTCCCAAACATCTCGGAGATGCACCTGCTTTTCCCCATTGCCTCTTCCACCCTGCAGCCCAAACTCAGGTCCCTCTCACCTGTAACCTCAGAGTCTAGTCTCTGCCCATCAGATCTTTTTAACTTTTAACTTTTTTATTTAAATTTAATTTAATTAACATATATTGTATTGTTCATTTCAGAGGTAGATTTTAGTGATTCATCAGTTGCATGCAACCCCCGACGTTTACTAGTTTAAGTGCTCTCCTTAATGCTGGTCACCCAGTTATCCCATCCCCCTACCCATCTCCCCTCCAGCAACCCTCAGTTTGTTCCCTATAGTTAAGAGTCTCTTATGGTTTGCCTCCCTCTCTGTTTTTGTGTTGTTTTATTTTTCTTTCCCTTCCCCTATGATCCTCTGCCTTGTTTCTTAAATTCCTCGTATCAGGGAGATCATATGATAATTATCTTTCTCTGATTGATATATTTCACTCAGCATAATACCCTCTAGTTCCATCCATGTCATTGCAAATGGCAAGATTTCATTCTTTTTGATGGCTGAGTAATATTCCAATGCGTGTGTGACTGTGCGTACACGTGTGTGTGTGCACACGTCTGTGTGTTATGCGTGTATCACATCTTCTTTATCCTTTCATTTGTCAACGGACATCTGGGCTCTTTCCATATTTGGCTATTGTGGACATTGCTGCTATGAACATCAGGGTGCACGGATCCCTTCAGATCACTGTGTTTGTATCCTTTGGATAAATACCCAGTAGTGCGATTTCTCGGTCATAGGGTAGCTCTATTTTCAACTATTTGAGGAGCCTCCATGCTGTTTTCCAGAGTGGCCGCACCAGCTTGCATTCCCGCCAACAGTGTAGGAGGGTTCCCCTTTCTCCACATCCTCGCCAGCATCTGTCGTTTCCTGACTGGTTAATTTCAGCCATTCTGACTGGCGTGAGGTGTATATTTTGATCTGCATTTCCCGGATGCCCAGTGATGTTGAGCAAAGACACACAAATGACCCACAGACATATGAAAAAATGCTCATCGTGTCTTGACCACTTCCAATACCTTTTCCTCCCTGCAGCCATGCAACCCTCGAAGTTGAGTCATGACACCGCTCTGGCTGAGGTGTTTCGATGGCTCGCTCCTGGAATTACACAAAACGTTCAGCCTCCTGCTCTCCACCCGAGTGGATCCCTGCCTGCCTCTCCTGACTCACTTAGATGCCAGTTCAAAGGGCATTTCCTGCAACCCCACTCACCAGCAACCCCTTCTTACATACTACAAAAGTTCTTTGATTTGTTCTTTGTAGCATCTACTACCATTTTTATGAAATAACTAAGCGCGTAAGTGAGATAATGTCTACCTCCCTCCCTGACAAGAATCTATGTTTCACAAGAAAGAGGATGGAGCTCTTACCCTTAGATCCTCAGTGACTACAGGGCGTCTGCCTGGTGCAACCACTCCACAGCTTTCCATGCAAAGAGGGAAAGAGAGTGTGGGAAGAAGGGGGGATTCCTTCCTCAGAGCATAAGCAAGATATAAAGCCCACTGATGGCCAAGCAAGTTGCTCTGGTTGGAAACTCACGGATTCACCCCAGATCAATCTTGTTCTTCCCTTTGAAACTTCAACAGTTTCATCACATCTGGAACCCCTTGTCTAGGGTCATCTTCCAGCCAAACTCCAGGAACCTTGTGAGATTTGGAATCTTCATCTTGGAAAGGTAAGATCAGTTCCTTTATCTGGGGATTCTGTTTTATTTTATTTGCTGGCTTCATCACATCTGCTCCCCCTGACGATGAGGACAGAACCGTTCGTTGCATCTCATCAGCTCCCCCAGAGCACATCCATCAGGGATGTCAGAAAGAACCACCAGGCAGCTGTGTGATACCGACCCCCCCCACCCCAACCCATGGATTGGTGTATCCTCCTCATTGCCGGGCCTTCTTAAAATTAATAAATTAATTCAGATAGTTTGCATGAGAAGAGTTCGGTCTTACAGGACTATGGGACCGAACGCTTCTCCACCTTTATCCTAAATCCCCTTGGGGAACTCAGAGTTGCAAAGATAGAAAAAGCAACTGACTTGAGAATTACAGAGCAGGGACCCAAATACATTCTCAGTCCGCATGTTGGTGGTTCACTGGATAAAGAGCGCCGTCCCTTCCTCTCTGGAGATGTCCCGGGTCTGAGAATTTTGTTTCGGGAGGAGAAGGGGTAAGAGAGGACTGCTTACTGCCAGGGACGGGAGTACAGGGAGGGAGACTGGGCTGCTCATCACCCAGAAAGTGCGCACGCACTGCCTCTGCCATTACTGGGAGATGCGTGTAATTATCACACAGCTTGGGAGAGGTCTCTGACTGAAAGCCACAAATAAAACTCTCCGGCTCCCAGTCAAGCCAGCTCGATCCCTTTCCAGGGGAAACAATGCATCTGAGTAACCTTTTGACGCATCTCTTTCTCTCTCTGATACACTGGATAATTATTTATTTTGTTGCCTAATTAGTTAATTAGGCTGGCATTGTGTTTTAAGTCGAAAGTCCTGTTGTTTAGGTACTAGAAAATGGCTTTTTGTTTGTTTGGGGTTTTTTTGCAGGGTAATGGGGACTTATTAATTGAGTGGCTGGCTCTGGGTGAAGCGCTCAGGGATGTACTGCGGATTTTCTGGGAGTAAATTGACGCATTAGCAGCGGAAGTCTGTGTTCAAAATAAGAGCGCTTGGGTACGGGCTGAGTCTTGGTGGACAGTTTCCCTTGTCATTTCGTTTCCTCGGGTTTATATAGCCATTTACAGTTTGCAAAGCCCATTCACTTGAAATAACTCATTTAGTCCTAACGAAAGAGCCTTTGGAATGCATTTTATTACCCCTAATTTACAAATGGGGCAGCTGAGGGTCTAGACAGTTGGCTGCTGGCTCACGGCCCTCTCTGTCCTGCTACATAAGCCGTCTGTTCTGTGGGGTGGTAAAGAGGAAATAAATAAAAGGGGATGAGCTCCACGATAGAAGATCCTAGGTTTGAGTCCAAATTCCTCCACTTTTTAAATTTCATTCGACATTCAACAAACGTCCGTCTCATCCCAGGCACTGAGCCAGGGGCTGACGACCGAACCACGAGTGACATGCACTCCCTCGCTGCCGGGGACGTGTGTGCACTCCTGACGCATCGCAGGACATTGGCAACCTCTCTGTGCAGTGGGGACACATCGCTGAAGGGGACACATCAGTGAAGGACGGATCAGACTGAGAGACGGCACTTGTTAGCCTGAAACACAGCCTCTGGCACACAGTAGGTACTTAAGGGTGGGAGCTATTCTTGCTCTGACCGAAATGCCTTGATCACCGCCATCGCCCACTCCTCCCTTTCCTTGGAGCGGCAGCGACTCTCAGACCCCAAAACCATCTTCTTTTCTTCTGATAACTTGGTCTCATGTGGCAGGCCTTGCGCCAAGTGGTTGATCTCCTGGCCTTGACATTGCTCCGTCTTGTTTTCATGCAGTTCTATAAAGCGGTTGTGTTAGTCTCATAATGTTATACTGCACACTGAGTGACCTAAACAACAGAAATGGATTGTCCTGGGGCGCCTGTGGCTCAGTGGGTTAGGCCGCTGCCTTCGGCTCAGGTCAGGATCTCAGGGTCCTGGGATCGAGTCCCGCGTCGGGCTCTTTGCTCAGCAGGGAGCCTGCTTCCCTCTACCTCTCTCTCTGCCTGCCTCTCTGTCTACTTGCGATCTCTCTGTCAAATTAAAAAAAAAAAAAAAAATCTTTAAAAAAAAAAAAAAAGAAATGGATCGTCCTGCCCTCGTGGAGGCCAGAAGTCGGAAATCTAGGAGCTGGTGGTGGGGTTGGTTCCTTCTGAGACTGGGCCGGAGAAGCTGCCCCAGAGCTCTCCCTGAGCTGCTGGGGGTTTGCTGGCGATCTCTGGCATCCTTGGTTCTAGAAGCTTCACCCTGATCTCTGCCTTTATCTTCACAGCCCGTTCTCCCTGTGTGTGTGTGTCTGTGCCCAAATGTCCCTTTCTCAGAAGGACACCAGTCCTATTGGGTTAGGGGCCCTCCCTAGTCCAGCATGACCTCAACTTAACTAATTATATCTGCAAGGACCCTTGTCCCACAGGTCACCTTCTGAGATACTGTGGGTTAGGACTTCAACATATGGATTTGGAGGGACGCAGTCTCACCCATGACAATGGATGTTATTTTTTCAGTTTCTCAGGGAAGGGAGGGAGCCGCAGAGAAGCCATGTGGCAGGTGTCAGGGTGAGACTCCAACACAGCCATTCGAAACAAAGTTTCTCTGAGTGTTCCCAGGATCAGAGTCCTTTTCAACAAGTGACCTCTGGAAAAACAAGAGAGGCAAAGCAGGCCTCAGTCTGGAGATGAGGAGGTTTCAGATTGTCACTTGATTGATGGTGGCTGTCCCTGCCACAGATTGCCCCTGTCAGAGGTGCCATTTGGAAACAGCATCAGCCAGGTCCCTTGAATGGCAAAGAAGCTAGTATCGCTTCAGTGACTCCTGGTCAGGACTCCAAAGTCCAGGGACCAGCTGTGTGCCTGGACACCAGCCTCCTCTCAAAGGTACGTGCTTACCTGGCATCTGACAGCATCTTAGCAGAGCTCACCTCTCAGCCAGCTAAATGCCCTCTTTCCTCCTTAGAGGTGCCTGCCCCTTACACCCACAGGAAGAAGTCACGCTTCCCTCAGTTTGCATTTTTGCTAGAACATTCCTTTGTTTCACTCCCTCCACATATCCCCTTGAAATCCTTTGCCCATTTTCTTGCTTCTGACTATAGACTGTGTCCTGCTGACAGAAACGTGTCATAGATTTCAACTTATAACTTTCAGTCCTTTCTGGCCCATCCACCTCCATATTTCTAGCATCAGGCATCAAAGGTCTTGCAAACAGAAGGTATTAAATAGATGTCACTAGAGAATTATTGTGTCTATATCTGGGTGCTGACTGTCAAGAGTCTAAAAAGAAAAAAAAATAGACCTGATCTGATTATCAGTGATCTAAAAGCGGGTCTAAATCTGATGGAAATCCAAATCAGTGTTATCAAAACTGTAAAGAGAGAGAATTTCCTCCTCAAGGCAGAAGAAGGACAGTTGAAAGAACCACCATAGTTTCACCAAAGGAAGAGATGATTCCAAGGGCCCAAGATACTGGTTTCAGATGAGAAGGACAAAAGGAGTGGACGTGACCCTGTGTCCTAGGGGCAATAGTAGGACACATCTGCAGGACCTATGGAGAACCAGATTTTAGTTAAACATGGGGGAGAAAGTCCTCTCGGAACAGCCCCCCAAAATAAACAAAATTGATAAAGTAAAATAGCGTAAGTAATAAAATAAAACAGGAAGGCTGTGCTTCCCCAGTGTGGACTGACATCTCCCTCTATGGCAGTGGTCCTCAACCAGGGATGATTTTGCCCCCCAAGAGACATGAGGCAATGTCTGGAGACATTTCTGATTGTCCGCCTAGGGGCGGGGGATTGCCACTAGCATGTAGTCGGGAGAGGCAGGGCTACTGAGGAGAAGCCCACAGTGCACAGAGCAGCCCCACAACACAGAAACATTTGGCCCCAAACTTCAATAGTAAGGAGATGAAGAAACTGCAAGAAATTTGCACAGTGGCATTGACAGCCAAGCCAGACCATATCTTGGGATTAAAGCAAGGCCATAGTGTCGATCGAGCCCAAGAATCTCTAAGCAAACTGGTGAAAATGCATGCCTTTGGGTCCCAGCCCCCACCAGTGTTATTTTAGGGGTCCTGGAGCAGGCTTGGGGATGGGGTTCGTGTTAACAGACACCTCTGGTAATCCCAAGAGGAATTTGCAGCTCACACTCTGAGAAACATTACACCAGACAATCCTTGAGGTTCCTCCACCCCATCTGACCCCAAGCGAGAGGCAGCAGAAAGATAAAATCATTTACCTCATCACTCACCTTTGGAAAACACTAGTGGAGCAAAAGACCCAATTAATTAGTATTTTATAAAGAACTTGGAGAACTATTTTTTTAATAAGAAAATGAACATAAGTGCAAAGCATCATGACTACTCATTATTTAATTTAATGATTTGTGAAGTTTCTGTTGCCATGGTGACTGAGCACTATTTATAAAAATTAAGAACATAAATTATAAATAATAATATTACAAGCAGAAGGGACTCGAACCTCTCAATCAGAAAAGAATAATTTCCAGATGGAAAAAAAAAAAAAAGAAACATTGTTTGCATCACATATGGGGGAAGGATGCTGGTGAATTTGCATTTCCACAGTGTTCTAGAGGAAAGAATCAGGTCAAGAGGAAGATTTTATTCATTTGCATTGCAGTCTGTTGTGGGGTTCATGGGAGCAGGGGTAAGGCTGGCAATGGTGTCAAAGAGAACAGGAAGCAAGGACGGGAAGCAAGGATCTCTGAGCTATTAGAATCACCCCACGCCTACTCACCCCATAATACATGCTGGACTCCCAATGGTTCTTAAACTCTGAAGGAGTCAGACCAGAATACCCCTATCCAGTGGTGGACAGGGAGGTTGGTGCTCGGACCCACTGGACTCACTTTGATTAATCAAGGTGTTTGAGCCTGTGCCGTAAGACGGTTGAGGCTGGGGGGATCGAGGCAGCCAGGGAGACTGGGCTAGGGGTCAGTGGGACGAAATTGCTGCAGCCAGACTCTACTGGTCACACTGTTTAGTGTGGGATCCCCGAAGTTAGTCACGTCTACCCAGCAGAAGAGTGGCGTCCAAGGACTCCGGAAGAATTCCCACACAAGAGGCTGCTGGCAGAGCCAGTACCAAAACCCAGATATCCCGTCTCCCAACCTAAGACTTTCTTCTTGGTCACACTTCACCCACCACCATCTTCTCAAGGTCCTGGGCAGAATGGCTACTGCCACAGACAGTGGCACTGCTGTCACTATCCTGGGGCTGTCCTGGCAATCATCTACAAGTTCTGGCTAGAAGCAGCCTGGATTACCCAAGGAGATTACTCTAAGGGGCACAGTGCTGGATCAAGTTAAACCATTTGCTTGCTAACAGAGGTGACTGTGGATTACTAGTTGTGTTTATACTAGGGACATGCACTTAAATGCTATTCTCCTTACCCGGTGCCGATCCAAACCCCGTCTGTCCACAAGGACTAAACCAAGTCACTGCTGACTCCAGGAATCCTTCCCTGACCCCCTAATCACTTCTTATATTTGGGGGCAATGTGTCAAAAAGCAGAGAGCAGGAATGAGCTGACCTGACCGTTCTCAGCATGAACCCCAAAAGAGTGGAGCCCAATACGATCCTCTCGTCTGTCGAATTACTTCAAAGTAAGGTGCTTTTAAGGACTCAGGGTTAACCAGGCTATGTTCTACGCACTGATAGCAAATGGAATGTTTACAGAATATAATTACCTTTCCTCACCAGGACAAAAAGAATGAGGTCTCTGCAAAGCCGATGCTAAGATGAATACTTGAACAAAGCCAGGACCACGAGACAAAGTAGGCAAAACAAGTATGGATCGAGGCGAGACAATGCCAAGGCACTGGAATGCCTACATAACTGTACCCCATAAAAAAATATCTTCTTAAAACAAACAAACAGTTTACTCTCAGTGAAACTGTAATAATACTCTCCAATTAAAAACCTAGCAAACTTTTTTTTTTTTTACCATATGGGTAGGGTGGTTCCTAAAACAATTTGACTCAAGAGGAAAAGGAGAAGAGGCCTCCAGAATTGGAGAGATGGGCTTTTTTTAAAAAATCATGTTGTGCAGATGGGGCTGGTGCCTCTCCTGGTTCCCCCACCCCCGAGCTCGGGGGCCACCGTGTACAGCATTTGAGGAGGGAGAACACTCTTGGTTCTCTACTTGCATAGGTCATAAAGGATACTACTCTGGATCCAGATAATCTCCTTGAGGATTCAATGGCTAGTCTCTCTTATAGTTCAATAAAGCTCGCTTTTTTTTTTTTTTTTTTTTTAGGGGAGAGCAGGATAACAGTGGGGATTGTCCACACCATTTCATAAATGGTGGAGCATGGTGTCCAGAAAGGTCAGAATTACACAGAAAGCTATGTGCCTGACTGTGTCCACGGTGACCTGCTGGCTGGGACTAACAATGCTCCTCAAGCAGGCCTCCATTCCCAAGGTGGGACAGCCTTCAGCAAGCCAACATACCACCTGTCACTGCCTCCTGCTTTGCAATCTGCCTCCCCACCTGCTATATTTATCTCCTCACCTCTCACCTGACCAAGGGTCTGACAATGTTCTCCCACTTCTTGTTGAGGCTGATGAGAAAAAACCCTCCCTGACTGCACAGATCATGGGGTCCCAGGGGTTACCATCTACATTCATCCCTGAAAATGCGCCATCTCCCCATGCTCCCTCCAGACCATTCCAAAGCCAAGTCTTGCTGTAACAACTCTCCCTGCTTCGCAACTTGTTCTGACCCCAAGATACAACAATCAGAACAGTGGTTCCCAGTCTACTTAATCCATGGGGGATACAGCTCCCTAAGGGTCTCCATGTCAGTGTGGCCTGGAGGTCCCATGTCTATGCCCTAGAAAGCTCAGATGGAAGAGTTCTCTGGCATTTGATCACTACACCACTCTTACCCTCTTCTCAAATTTCTGAGTGATCAGAAACATTTTTGATGTTAGTTATTTCTTGTAAATGAGAAAAGGTGGAGGTAAAAAAAAAAAAAGAATCAAGGCATTTGGTATTTGACTAGTTCTAGGGACAAGCTGTATGGCAGGTACAGACCTCTCTCTTCTAGAACACCCGCAGGCTTGAAGCTATAAGGATGCCCCCACTACAAGGCATGTGAGAGGAGGCTCACACCCCCCCACACCCATTTTCTTCACAAGTCTGGCCTGAGTCTGTATATCCACAGGGCTTTGTTTATTGACACTGAAACTGCCACAGCCTGAACACTTGCATTTTAGGATCTGGCTTGAATGGACAGTGGGAAATATGTTTTGTTTTGTTTTGTTTTGTTTTGTTTTGTTTTGTTTTTTTCCTCCAGGGGAAGGGGGTGGGAGGGGGAGGGGAAGAGAAGAATAGATTTATTGGCTTGTTTGTCTCCCATAAATAATAATTCATCAAAGGTTAGAAAATGATTTGTTTTCCATGGAGACACTGCAGGCTCCTTGCCCAGCATTCAGATAAACATTTATTTAGGCAGATAGTTTATGAATTATACAGGGCTTTTTAAAACGGGGTAGTAGGGGGAAAACTATAGCATCATGAAGTGCTTCCATGGGTTCCATGAGAACTGAATGAGGAATTCCTGTCAGGGAGGAGCCCCTCATTCACCTCACAGACCACCTGTAGCCATCCTCAACTTGAACGGTGGCAGTCGGAAACTCCTGGGCAGGCCAAGTAGCAGAGCTTAAATGAGATGTTTTAAGAATATGAGGACACCTATGGGCCCTCTTCCCAGAAAAAGGAACACGTGCATCCATGTCAATGGTTTTCATCATTTCCAAAGTGCACAGACTACTAAAGCCTGTCCAGAACACCCTAAAGGTCCTTCGACCCAAATAAGGAGTTCTGCTGCAGCCAGTGCCTCATTTAATGGATAGGAAAATGAAGCGAGGCCAGGAAGGACCAGGTCAGGTAGCAAGTCTGTGACCCAGCCAGATGCATCCTGGGATGGAGCCTTTCCAACTCTTGATCCTGTTCCACATAGAAAACAGGAGAATCAAAACCAGCAGGCACAAGGCATAGCTTATGAGGCATGGAGATATGTCTGAGACAGCTTCACCCAGAGCTCTCTGACTGAGAATCTGAATACTCAAGGTGCCCAAGTGGCTGTTATGAGCCCAGAAACATCTTAGCATGCTCAGTGCTTAATGCAATACCTGCTGTGATCATTTGTGTAACACTAGTTGAATTAATTCAACAAAAATAAGCTAATTTCTACTCTGCTCTAGGAGTTAAGGATGCAAAGGTGAATAACACACAATCTGGAGAAGTCAGAAGAAGAAGAAAAACAGAACCCCAAAAACAAACAAACAAACAAACAAACCCATTGTACTCCACGTGGTTTGGAATAAAACAGACCTATGTTGACCGGAGGACAGAATAGAAATGGAGGGAAACAATGGTCTCTTCTGGAGATGCCAAAGAAAATTTCAGTTAGGAAATAAGATTTAACCTGAGTTTTGAAATACAATTAAAAGGTCTCCATATTGATTATAGTCTAAAATGATTAAAATCAGAAGAGGAAAAGGAAGAGGGTTAGAAGGGAGGATTCAGTCAGAGAAACAGAACCTACACCATGTGCTTCAACTAGAGCGAGTCCAACACTGGGAACTGACTGTATGGCTCATAGAAGAGCTGAGGATCAAAAAAGAGAATACTGAAAACCCAAGGATTGGTGACAGCTGGAATCCACCATGAAGAAAGGAGGTGGTGCTCTCAGAACTCAGAAGCTACTGGACAGCCAGATCAGAGAAACGCAGAACCCCAGTGGATCCATTCCTTACAAGGACCTGGGGAGGCAGCTTCCTGCACTGCCCCTGCTGTGAGATGAGATGCTCAGACTCAGAGTCCTGAGCCACTTGCCCAAGGTAAAACAGCTGGTGAGGTATGAGTAGGGTCTCTCTTTCCCCCAGAGACTTCGTCCTTAACCATTCATAACCAAATTGCCTCCCAACTTTGAGCCTTCACTAAATAATTGCTCATTATCCAGTTTTCGAAGTGCTTCCACATAATTCCCATTTTCCAAATCAGACTTATTTCCCTACCAAGCTTTCTGGGGTCTTTGTTCTAATCCCAGAATCTATCCATTGGCAACTACTTGCTTCTGGAAGTATGGCAAAATCTTATTCTTTTTGTAAAAAATTAACAACAATTATTATTTGTGATAGCTTGACTCAGATAACTGAGTGAAAATATTTTATATCTTTAATAATAGATTTTATCTTAATTATGAGAATTACATTTTTAGCACCAAAAGCTGAGGTCTTATGAGTTCCCAGGGTTTGTGTCTTCAGGAAGCACTTAAGGTCAGTGACCCCAGATTGAAAATGTGAGACCTTGTGCTAATCTAAGATTCTCTCTATTGACAAGAGTTTAGCTATTACAAGCTCCCCAAATCCAGATCGTTCCAAGCCCCTTTGGCAAAATAAGTGCCTATGTTACAGGCAATTTGTGCTCCAAGATTTCATCTTGGTCATTACTGCTTCTGCAGCTGATTTAAATATTTTAATGAATGATGTTATTGTCTCTCTGCCTGGGGGTCTTTTCAGCAGAGGTCGCAATTTGAAGGAGGAAAAAAATACAGAAAAATAGCTCTAAATAAGTCAGTGATGATAGATGACTCACTTCGGATATGTAGCAAAACCCAGGCATGAGACTCCTGTGCTGATGAAGGACACCCCTTCTTGTCTCACAGAGGAGGGTTTTCAGAGGTACAGAGGTGAGTCACTGGGAGAACTGGGGCCCTCTTCCAAGAGCATCATCACCAGATTGTACTATCCACCAAAACTAAGGGACCGGATGGAGGTGACTTGCAAAGAGCCCATATGGTGCAGTGACATCATGTGTAAAATCATTACAAGCACCCAGGGTTTGGTGGGGGGTGGGTAGGTAAAGGAGAAAGTGAATCATTTAAATAATCTGGATAATTCTATTATTCTACTCAAAGAGAATATAGCCCAATGTGAACATGATTTGGGAAGTGTGAATTCTATATTCTTACACTAAGTAGGTCCTAGTTCCAAATGTGTGAACATGTCACCATGGAGAGTGTGATTCCAGTATTCAAAGATGGGTATTTCTCATGCAACATGGATCTAACACTTGGGTCTGGTCCCACCTCTGATGTTCTACTGAAACAACATTCTCTATAATAAAGGAAGAACTGAGGGTAAGGGATGATTCACATGACAATCTCCAAAGGGATTTCAGGAGAGTCTGGCCTTGTACAATCTTTAATTTGTTAAAACAATGCTTGAAGTATCCAAAATATATAAAGAACTTATCAAGTTCAACACCCAAAGAACAAATAATCCAATCAAGAAATGGGCAGAGGACATGAACAGACATTTCTGCAAAGAAGACATCCAGATGGCCAACAGACACATGAAAAAGTGCTCCACATCCCTTGGCATCAGGGAAATACAAATCAAAACCACAATGAGATACCACCTCACACCAGTCAGAATGGCTCAAATTAACAAATCAGGAAATGACAGATGCTGGCGAGGATGTGGAGAAAGGGGAACCCTCCTACACTGTTGGTGGAAATGCAAGCTGGTGCAACCACTCTGGAAAACAGTGTGGAGTTTCCTCAAAAAGTTGGACTCTGAAAAACAGTCTGAGGGGTTTGAAGTGGCGGGGGGGTGGGAGGTTGGGGTACCAGGTGGTGGGTATTATAGAGGGCACAGCTTGCATGGAGCACTGGGTGTGGTGAAAAAATAATGAATACTGTTTTTCTGAAAATAAATAAATTGGAAAAAAAAATTCGTATTAAAAAAGACAGCACACTTAGATAGCATTTATCTCTGAAGGAAACTATAAACAAATATGTCAAAATGTTAACAAGTAGTAATTCTGAATGCTGGATGACACAGTTCACCCTTAAACAGAGGTTTGAACTGTACAGGTCCATTGATCCATGGATTTTTTTTTTTAATAAATACAGTACAGTACTATAAATATATTTTCTCTGCCTTAAAAAAAAAAAAAAGTTGAAAATAGAACTACCCTATGACCCAGCAATTGCACTACTGAGCATTTACCCTAAAGATACAAACCTAGTGATCCAAAGGGGCACATGCACCCAAATGTTTATAGCAACAATGTCCACCATAGCCAAACTATGGAATGAACCTAGATGTCCATCAACAGAAGAGTGGATAAAGAAGATGTGGCGTGCAGGCGCGCGTGCACACACACACACACACACACACACACACACAATGGAATACTATGCAGCCATCAAAAGAAATGGAATCTTGCCATTTGCGATGATGTGGATGGAACTAGAGGGTATTACGCCTAGCGAAGTAAGTCAGTGGGAGAAAGACAACTATCATATGATCTCCCTGATATGAGGAATTTAAGAGGCAAAGTGGGAGGCTTGGGGGGGTAGGGAAGGAAAAAAAAAACAAGATGGGATCAGGAGGGAGACAAGCCATAAGAGACTCTTAATCTCACAAAACAAAGTGAGGGTTGCTGGGGGGGGAGGGGAGTGATAGGGTGGTTTGGTTATGGACATTGGGGAGGGTGTGTGCTATGGTGAGTGCTGTGAAGTGTGTAAACCTGGCGATTCACAGACCTGAACCCCCAGGGCTAATAATATATTATATGTTAATAAAAAATTAAAAATTAAGAAAGAAATGTAGGTATAACCTTAGAGTCAAAAAAGAGTGATCAGAGGTAATTTGCAAAAGGGGAAAGATAAGTCCACAGAGGCTCTTAGATGAAATGGTAGCCAAAGTGGTATGGGACTGCGTGCTGAGCTGCCGGCAGCCAAGGCCAGGGTTGTACCGAGAATTGCCGTACGATAAGAACACAAAGAAGTCTCTCAAGAGAGGATTATCTGACTCCAAATTTATATTTTGGGTCTTCATGTAAGAGATATCTTTCTCTTCACAATCTCTGTAGACCATATCTAGGTCAGTTTCTAGTGAGAAGGTATGATATATCTTGTGTGTATTTGTCAACTATCACTCCAAAAAATTCCAGGGTGTGGGCCGGGTGCTGGCCAGTTTTTGATCCCCACCTATGTCAGGATCCTGCCTGTTTGTCAGCTGCCAATTCTCCCCTAAACAACTCCCAGAACATAGTCAGATAGGGCGGCAGCCTCCATTGCCTTGGAGCCCTTGGGCTTGCTGTGGCCAGTGTAGACATGGAGAACCCAGGAGTCAACAAAGGAGGCATCACCCACTGCCTACACCCTCGAAAATTGTCACAGAGATTCTCTGCCTTGGGGATCTCATCTTAAACAGTGCAAACAGTGTGAGACCATCATAATTAAAGTTTTCAAGATTTCTGCTTCAGTGATGTTGCTCAAAAAAACCATAATCTCTTGGAGATTAAAATGATGAAACTAGTATTTACAAAGACTGAATGGACTCAATCCCTGGGCCTTGGGAAGGAAAAGTTGGGGGAAGAAGGACAGGGGAAGGACAGGAAATGCTTTCTGCCCTGAGAAAGTTCTGGCAGGCAGCCCTCTGCAGCTTTGGAACGTTTACTCTGCAGCCCTCCACCCCAGCCATCACGCCGCCATATTCCCTTCTGGGCTAATCCAGATCGTGATCCAATGAAAAGGTTGAGAAATATTACCTCCATTTTCAGACCTCCTTGCTGCTTCAAGAAACTCTCCTCTTCACAATTGCTCACTGGAAATAGGTATGTTTACCTGCAAACATTCACATCACGTCAAGATAAGACCAGCATTGTTGAGATGAGTATGTTCTTCCCAGAACTAATGGGGATTGTGTTAAAAGTGTGCTTTTGGGTAAATTGGAAGGGGAGATGAACCATGAGAGACTATGGACTCTGAAAAACAATCTGAGGGGTTTGAAGTGGCAGGGGGGTGGGAGGTTGGGGTACCAGGTGGTGGGTATTATAGAGGGCACAGCTTGCATGGAGCACTGGGTGTGGTGAAAAAATAATGAATACTGTTTTTCTGAAAATAAATAAATTGGAAAAATAAATAAATAAATAAATAAATAAATAAATTAATTAAAAAAGCACATGCCCCAAAATCCATAGTGATTAGATGGAGGGGATCCTCAGACAAATTCAGTTCAACATAGCACACTTTGGTCGAGTACGTGCTACAGAGTAAACTTCACACAAGACAGTACATTAAGTTCTACCAAACATAACCAATAACTTCTGTGAAGCTACAATTTAAGAAGCCTTCCACAACCCTTGTCTCATGGATTTATGCCAGAAGCTTGTGAGATTCTAATTATTCATGTTGTTTGAGGCTCAGAGACAGCAAGTAACTTTCTCAGGGTCACACTCACTCAAGCAGTAGAAATAAAAGCCATTTCCGACTTTGAATAATGCATTCCTTCCTCTACTTCGGGCTGCTAGTGTGGATACAAAGACATCAAAGAATTGGAAGAGTCATACCTTGTTTTGAATAGGATGGAAATATTTTTATTAATGCAGACCAGTCCATATTGGTCTCAGAACCCCATTTTCCATCAGCATTGTAGACCTCAAAATTGGCTAACAAAATTACCAGTGCATGCTGTAATCACATACACACATATGCACATAGGTGTTACAGGCCTCTGCTAAACACTTTACAGAGAACACCTATGTAACCCGTATGCAATCCTATGACGTAGACTGTCCACCATCCTCACAGAGGCCTGAAGAAATGAACTTGGACACACAAACATTGTGAGTATCCATGAACCCGAACCTTGGTGCTTCTGTCTGCGGAGTTCCGTTTACTCACATGACATGATCTGTGTTTGTATTCATTTTCTGTGTCTGCCATAACAGAGTACCTCAAAATGGGGAACCTGAAACAACAGAAAATTATTATCACAGTTCTGATGCCAAGAAGTCACTGATCAAGTGTCAACAGGGCCACATGCCCTTGGAAAGCTCTGGGGAAAGATCCTTCTTTGCCTCTCCCAGATTCTGACAACTCCCTGCATCCCTGGTTTGTGTCACCAGAACCTCAGCCTCTGCCTCTGTCCTCACACAGTCCTCTTTTCTTGTGTGTGTGTGTGTGTGTGTGTGTGTGTGTGTGTGTGTCCTAATCTCCTCTTCTTAGAAGGACATCCCTCATGTTGGATTGGAGCCCACCCTAAGTCAGCATGACCTCTTCTTAACTTGGGGACATCTGCAAAGGATCCTAATCCTAAATAAGGTCATGTTCACAGATACCAGGGATTAGGACTTTATAAATCTTTTGGGGAGACCCAATTCAACCTATAACACTTCCCATTGTCTTCCTCCTCACTCTCATGCCAGGTTCCCTCTACATCGTTTCGAATAAAAGCCACTTTTTTTTTTCAGCTGAGAATTACAGTGTTCAAAGATGATAGAAGGGGAGTTTAATCCCTAGAGAAAGATCCCAGAGTGTCAGGACTCCATTCTGAACCTGTTCCCTTTCCCTCAATCCACCAATTTTGACAATTTTTCCCCAGAACTTAATGAGTTTTATCTTCCAAATTGTGATGTACTGATGAAAAATAGAATCAAGCATGACTAAATCTTTGCTAAAGTTGACTTCTAAAGCTTTCTTCTTAAAAAAAATCAAGGAAATATTTATTTTGTAAACTGACCAAAAAAATCTAATATTTACTCAGCACACATAACTTCCATTGTCCTAAAAATGATTAAGTCTTGTGTCCAGTATTGTTTGTGATTAACAGAGTTGTCTTCCATTCTAAATGTTGCTGTTTTTCTTCTCTGAGATTGTATTAGTTAGAGTCATCATATAGAAAGCTAATATACTGATACAAATATTGAGCAAAGCATTTACTTTATCCCCTTTATGGCTATTTAAGTATCTTGCACTGATAAGTTTATATGAAATCTCAAAGTGTGCACAGCCCAAATGATATTAATATTCAGAAGTAAGTCAGCATCAAGTTACTGAAAATCTGCACTGTCCAGGCAGAAGCCTGTATTTCTAAAATAAATTACTTGTAAAACGCAATGTCTCGATGAAATATTCAAGTTTAAACCCATTTGTATTCTCAATTTTAAATACAGACACAAACTTAGGCTGTAGCTTCTTGGCCATATCTGAAAGTGAGCAGGTGCCTTGAATCAATCAGCTGGACTCGGCACAGGGAAAAATAATCCCCCCGTCCAGAGTAAACTGCAGAAATCCATAAATAAAAAACAGAGCTACAGAAAAATCTCAGCTACACAGGAGAAGTCTATACATGTGTATTTAAAGACTTAACTTCTTTTTCCCCTCAGGTTGGAGATTTAAGGGTCCTGTTTTAATAAGCAAATATGTATGAACTTGACGTTTACCAAAAACCTGCCTACAGTTGCACCCAAAAGTCTTACAGTTTTTAACCAGAGTTACACTGGGGAGGAGAAAATTATTTACAGAGCAACGAGAGAGGAATTAAAAAATCTTGTTGAATCAGGATTAGCTGTGCATGTGAGCAAAAGGAAGAGAAAACCCATTTCCAAAAGCTCCTTGCCTCCTTTCCCAGGAAGTCATCCGTCTCCCTGGTCCTTGGGACCTGGCAGAAACAATGAAGGAGGGAAAACCCACACAACAAACCCTCTGTCCCCCTATCCTCGCCCCCCCCCCATATGGGAGTCCCACTGATCTGGTGTCACCTGGTGACTTACTTCCCAACTTGGGGCGTGGAAGATAGGAGCATCTTACCCAAGACCTCTGGGTGCCAGAGCTCTACTAAGCCATTTTCAGCTCATTTTCCTTCTGGAAGATTCCCACCCCTTCAAATCTGAATGACTCAGCTCCTCAGGAGTCTCTGATTGGCACATAAACCTTCCCATGCCTAAGTGACACCCTTAGTGAATGCTTTGCTCAACATTTGTATCAGTATATTGGCTTTCTATATGATCACTCTAAGTAATACAGTGTCAGAGAAGAAAAACAGCTTTTACAAAGCGCTGGAAACGTGACCAGTTCCACACAGCCAAAACAAGTTACGAGACCCTTTGCTTCATCTTTTCTCCAGTTTGCTCATCCACACTAACAGGAATGGCAACCCTGTGTATTAGGTGCTTTTTGCCTATTTTTTTCCCTAATTTTTGTGATGTTCTTCCTTTGATTTTTCTCTTCCTCATCTCCTCTTTGTTTCATTCTTGTCCTCTTACTTTTATTTTGGGTTCCCAGGTCTCATCATTTCCAGCCCCAGGCTAGGAGCAGTGGTTCTGTTCTCAGACATTCTGAGCCACGAGGCGGTTTGCGTGGAAGGAACCAGCCAGAGAGGACAGCCCACGCTAGGGAGGCCATGAAGGTCCTAGGTTGGGATGAAAGGGAGGATGAGGGGCTGGCCAAGTGCCCACTAGGGTCCCAAGCCCCTCCCCCTCAGACATGCTAAAGCCAAGTCAATAAGCCATCTTTCTGAGTAGCTCTCAGGATGCTCTCAGGTCAGGGGTGAGGCCGCCCATCCCACAGGCCCCAGCCAACCCCATTCTTCCCCTCCCTGGAAAGTGCCCCAGGTTAGCTCTGTCTGAGATCATCAGAAAGGAGATGTCTGAAGGGGAACTCCAAACTGGGAGAGAGGGGGAGAGCGATGAAGTGCAGACCACAAAACAGACGCAGCCTGTGAGGAGTCCAGCCCAGGAGTCAGATCTGGGTTTATTTCAGACACACACGCATACATGCGTGCGACGCACACACACACACACACTCACTTCTCTTTCTTTTCTGAATGTATGTCTGTGTGTACATGTCTACATGTCAGAGACAGAGATGGGGGAGAAACCACATCGTTTATTTTGGGCTCGATCCCATGGAATAGCCATGTCTATTTTTAACACTCCAGATTCCCTAAAACCTTGATAAATTTTAGGTGTTAGTGAAAAAAAATTAATGATTTGTTATTGAATAATGAGCATGAATGTGTACAAGGCTCCCACTATGCTATTTTGCTCTATACAACCATAAAATCCCTCTTCTGTTATGGTCTTTACCTGTGTTCCTGGCTGAGAAGAGCCTTGTTCTAGCCGGTAAGACACTCTGGAGCAGGTGGTTCTTGCATACCATTCCCCCTGCCTCCGTATTCCAGAGATGGCCCCCATCAGGTCCGGCCGGATCAGATAGTACTGACCCAGCAAGATGAAGGTCACAAACATCCCCAAGGACACCTGTGAGAGATGAGGGGAGCAGAGCCCCTGCTGCTACCCTCGGCGGGTGATTTTTTATCTCCAAATATAATGTGGTAAGATGTGATAGTAAACACACCACACAGGGAAACAAATCACTCCTTCTCCCAACTGCTGTCTTCCTTGCACCAGCTGCTTGAAAGGCAAGAAAGAGACGCGACCCCTTTCAACTGAACCACATTTTTAAAGCTAAATAAAACATTTTTTTAAATGCTAAATGATGCTACTGGCTAGAGAGTATTAGCTTTTTTCTCAAAAGAGTCAACAGCAGCTCTTTAGTATTTTTTAGGTACATTTCAAAAAAGAAGGAAGGAAGGCAGGAAGAGGGGGAGGAAGAAAGAAGAAAAAAGGGAAGGAGGGAAGGAAAAGGAAGGGAAGGGGAGGGCAGGGGATGGGAAGGGAGGAGGGGGGAGAGAAAAGAGGAAGGAAAAGAAGGAAGAAAGGGAGGTCAGAGGAACAACAAAAGCTAGTGGTTTTCATGAAACGTCCTAAAAAAGAGCCCTAGTTCAAGTCCCTCTCCAGGATGGGGCTGGATTCTTTCCCCTCCATTTTTATGAACATTAAAATAAATAAGTCAACCCAGTTCTGATTTCCTTTTTTTCTGAAGCCCTTTAAGCATCTCTTAGGC
Organism: Neogale vison; assembly: GCF_020171115.1. Classification (NCBI taxonomy): domain Eukaryota; kingdom Metazoa; phylum Chordata; class Mammalia; order Carnivora; family Mustelidae; genus Neogale; species Neogale vison. Next base: position 6,631,785 of record NC_058103.1, on the reverse strand, counting down.
CAAGCATACAGGATAACAGGTCATAACAATCTTTGCAAATACAGGCCAATTAGCACCAAATGGGGGAAAAAATAAATCAAAAGTACGAAAGGATGGAAAAACAAACAGTGCTCTTGCCACACTCAGATGTTAGTATTATTTATTTAATCACAGTGCTCCTACTGAGAGAAACCCCAATTTTTAAAGCCCTTCTAATGAGCAAGAGCCCAATTTCTTCTGGCAAATTTCATCATAAAATAGTCCTGTCTCCTTTAGCCTTAGCGAACTAAAACCAAAATTCAGCAAGCAACCCTGCTCATTATCCCCAGTCTTGAAGGGAACAAAGAAAGCACCCAGACTTCATTTTAACAAAGGAGCAGGCTCACATGACCTATCGAGATCACCCAAAGTCAAGGCCATCCAGTTCAAGTCTGCCATTGCGGCATCTGCTACGCTCAGAAGTCTTTGTTTGTCAGTTTTAAATGAAGCTCCCATACTCAAGTCTGGATCGTCAATTTGATATCACCAGGACTGTAGGGCTCTGAGTCGCAGAGATGTTTCCTACCCAAAATGCAATGCGCAGTTCAGTCTGGCGATCAAAACAATGCCCAGGGCCAGAAGGGGGGCTTCTTGCACTTCCACACCCCTCCTTCCACCAAACGTAACCCACAGTTTTCTCCAGCCAACCAACCCCCTTCTGTTGAATCTAAGCCCCAAATTCAAGGTTGCCATTTTCAGGTTGGGTCTAAATGGATCTATCAGAACACTGTCCAGGGTACTTTAACTAGGGACTTCATGAACACAGCCAAAAGGTTGATTATGAATAAGTGAGCTCATTCCTGAGTGGCTTCCCCATGTAGGTCACCAATGTCTACCCAATGTCCACCTAACCAAGAAGGAGTACACAGACCAAAGAAGTTCTTCCAGTGTGTCCTCCTGGAGCTCTTTCATCAATGGGGTTCCTCTGTAATGTAAACAGCTTTCTGCATCTCTTCTGGGAGCTGTCGAAAGATTTTGTCCCTTGCCTTCTGCACCAACATCCCCTTGTTCTTAGATCAGGTGTCTCAATCTGCTCTGCAAGACAGTCTGGGAACCACTGAGGTCCAGCAGGGTTGGAATTCCCTTTCAGCTCTTTGTCCTAGGTACTTGTTTTCTCCAGAAGTTTCTCTCCTTTTAATAGTCTACGAAAGTCTATTGGAGGCTAACTGAGGAACAGCTCCTGTCTGTCATGTGGACACTCTGCCCTTGTCCTTGACCCCAGCTTGTTTCTATAGAGGGAGGGATACCATAGATGCTTGCCATGCAGAAATGTTATGAGGGCTCAATCCCTCCAACAACAGGAGATCACACCCCTCATATACCTCGTTCCCAGCCACATAGAACATGGCATATGGCCTGACACTTGCGAACTAAGAATCTTATTTTCCCCGTACCTGCCTGATTAGGAAATTATCTCAGTGCCCTGTTCCATACGGGCTTCATATTCCAAAACAGAGACCAGGATCTAGCAACCTCCACAAATGCCATGGGAGGCCTCTACCTGGAAAGATAGGCAAAAAAAAGAGCAGAGATAGCGAGAGGCTATGGTAAATCTAGGGCTACAAGCATCCTTGTTCCTTGAAGGTCCACGGCCCCAGAGTGAAAACTTTCAGCCCGTGACCCCAGACTGCAGTCAGCCCTGGCATCACATCCATTAATCCACTCCCTGTCCTGCAGTACAGAACATTTAACAAATGTTAGCCTCCCTTATGGGGATGAACCTCCCACCCTGCCCATCTGGGAGTCCTTCTCTAGTCCAGCCTGTGCCAGGATAACCACCCCATGCCCATTTTCCATCCCCATACTTCCACCACACTACATACACACCCTAGAGGGTCCGACTTACCCCTGTTCTGTTGATTGCCCACATGAGCAGGTGAATTCCACGTGGTCCCCCTCTCTCCTTCCTTCCTTCCCCATTTTTTCATTAAGTTACTCACTAAATAAAGGTAGACTGTTCTGCTACCACATGCTAGGAACTCTTTTGGGTGTTGGAATAGAGTGGAGAAAAAAGCAGATGGGCTCTTCCCTAATGGAACCAATATTTAGCAGATGGGAGAGCAGGGTATGGTAAAAAGAGACTGAACTATGGACTCAGAAAAATAAAAATATAAATGCAATTCTTAATTCCACGACTTACCAAAAGCAACACTGGGTGAATTACATAACATCCTTCTTTCTTAGATCCTTGATAATTAAAAATCTGCCTCTCTGTAAGGTTATGGGGATTAAATTGAATAATGCTCGCAAAGCAACTGGCACATAGCAGGTGATCATTAAATGTAACTATTTTTATCATTATGCCCATTGTCTTAAACAGTGGCATCGAAACAGTTTTTGGAAATAGGCATGCTTTCCTAATACACAACTATGAATGTATATGAATGTATAAGTCATGTTAAGTATTAACATGTAATTTACTAAGTCATGTAAGTATTAACAAATATGTATATTGTTTTAATAAAGTTTAACTCTCCCTTGTATTTTTAGATGAAGTAAAATATATAAATAGAAGTTCTAACATGTTTGCCCATACCACAATAAAGAATTTTGTGTACCCTGATGAGCACACACCCCATTTTGAAGATCATTGGTCAAAAGTGTTTGAGGTTATTTATGAGTGTAATTTCACAGGAAAAGATTATCTCCCAAAAGTCCATGTTTCCATAACTCCCTCAGGACTGTCCTGGTAATAAGAGCATTGCCAAACTCACAGAGGAGAAACTGAAATAGAATGGCCAATAAACATTTGAAAAGAAGTTCCATCTCATTAGAGATCAGGGAAATGCAAATTAGAACCATAAGATATTCTTTCTCAATCATAAGATTGACAAATAGGACAAAATCTTGAAAGACCAAGTGTTGGCAAAGCAGGAAATGGGCATTCCCGAGGATTGCTCATGGGTGTGACAAGTGAACGATAACATCCTTTATGAGAACCTTTGTCCATTCCTACTAAAGCTGAAATTGTGAACACCATGTGCCCTAGAAATTATATTGTAAGGAGAAGGGCTTATTCAATTGACAATCTCATGATGTGTAGATATACAGTATCTATATAATAATATGTATAAGTAATATATAATAATATATATAAGTAAGCATAATATATTATATATAAGTAAAGTATAATATAATTAATATAAATTATATATTTTATATTACATATCTATCAACATTACATTTATTATGTTATGTTATATCATGTTATAGTGTGCATAATAAATATTTACAAGGGTTTCCAAGAAAAGCAATTATATTGAAAACATCCATAAATGTTCAAAGAATAAATTTTTGAAATTATAATTTATGTTCTTCTTAAACTCATTACAATGAAAATCTAGTAATATTCACATAATCTTGTAATTTTGAGGTGCCAATGCTCATCAATGATGATATTTCGAGTCACATTCATCACCTGTGATGTGATCTGAAACTGTGCCTCCCATTGGCGTCAAAGTCACGGTGCTGCTGATGTGAACTCAAATTTGTGGTCTACATCTGTACTTGAAGAAAATGCTAAAGGTCAGTAAATACACAGATTCACTTTTTCTCTTTCAAGTTCCAAACACCGTAATTCTCTAACCTGTCCTTCAGAAAGTCCTCCCACACACCTACAAGAAGACATAGTCAAGAATGTACATTCCCGCACTGTTGGTGATGCCTAAATATGAAAAATAACAGGGGTGCCTGGATAGCTCAGTCAGTTGAGCATCTGACTCTTGGTTTTTGCTCAGGTCATGATCTCAGGGTCGTAAGATTGAGCCCTGCATCAGGCTCTGCACTGGGCATGCAGTCTTCTTAAGGTTCTCTCTCCCTCTGTCCCTCCCCCTCCAGCTCTCTCGCTCTCTCTCTCTCTCTTTCCCTCCCTCTCTTTCTCTAGAATAATTAAATACATCTTAAAAAAATGAAAACTAAGAGTTGATAAATCACATAAATTTATTTATATGTAAGTAAATAACATTCATAACATTATGAATATACATGCAGTATATTCATAAAATGGGATGTTACAAAGTAAGAAGAAGAGATAAGTGTGTGCAGAGCTCTCAAACATAGCACTGAGTACATAAAGCAAGGTGCAAAGTCACATTTATACACATTTATATACATTTTAAAATAGGGCACAAAACAACGCTATTTACTGTTTACTGCAAAAAAACATTGTCACCATAGATTTACATGCAATAGCTAAAAGAACTCACAGAAAATGCCTAATAATTTTTACAATGGGGGAAAGAGGGAGGGAAACAGAGAAATGCAGGATACAAACATGACCTCAACTTGTATACTTGTATATATTTCAGCTGATAGATAAACGGATGGATGGATAAATAGAAAAGTAGATGAAAGAGAAATGGGATAAAAATAGAATTATAGATGTGTTTTTTAGCCATTTGGCCATTTGCCATTTTGCCAAAAAATTTTCCACTTTCAAAACATGAAATATATGTGTGTGTGTTTATACACTTATCTGTGTATAAACATATAGATGTTTACGTGTATTTCTGTTCTTCAGGAGTTCCAAGAAGATCATCAACTTTGGCAATAATTTCCCAATTTTAAGATTGTACTTAAGCCTTTACCTACTGCTCTTTAAATTCCACAACCAATCATAAAGGAAGAAAAGAAAATGAAAATAAATCTGCACAGTTGATTAGTTTCCCTTTCTGTTTCTCAATAGTCCTGAAATAATTTTTGGAAGAATATTAGAAACCAGAATTACTGGCAATCACATTTCATCAGGTTTAATTTTATTTCTCTATGGTAAGTTAGTTGCACCGTTAATAAAAAATTGTTTTTCTATGGCAGGGCGTGAAGATTGAAGTTAGGAGGAAAATAAAAGACCTTCCTATGTGGCGGTGCATCAGAAGCGGCAGGTTCGGGTTTTATTAAGAATTTATTTGTAATTTTGTAAATGGCATCAACCTTGGGAGATGGCCTGGCGAGTTCCCGGGTCTATCAGTGCCACAGTGCAAGGTAGTGCCTCCCTTGGAATTGTTCTCATTACTTTGCTTCAAAGCAGAATTTGGTGCCTGCTGTTGCAAGGGTTGATCACAAATATCTCATAAACCACAGAAGATAATGCAGGTGAGGGATAAATCTTTGGAATGAAACAACGTGGGGAGATTATGTAAAAGCTATTTCCAGTCCAGGAAAAAAAAAAAAAATCAGTCTGAATAGAGAGAGCGGCGCTGGGTGGAGTGTTACACGCAGTGCCCGTGCTGCTGGTAGACGACATTCCAGTGGGCTTTAAAACAGTGACTGCAGCCAGCTGTGTGAGTCTTCTGCAATGCAGAGTTCACAAAATCCCAGGGTCCGAGGAGGTCTTAAATATCAGGTGATCCTTTCCCTGCCTCTAACCCTCCAATTAAGTCCATGATCATGATGATGACAATAAATCAGATTGCAATAGGCCAGGCAGTACTGAAATGCCTTCCACTCCTTCTGGCCAAGGGACCCTTTAGTGTCTGCTCGTTTATCTCCAATGACGGGGAGCTCATCATCTCCAGTTCCTTGTGGAGAGCTGTGGCTGGACACCTCTACATCAAATGGCAAATGGTGTCCCTTGGTTTCCACTCACTGGCCCTAGTTCTGTCCCTAAAAACCGGAAACTCTCCTGCAGGATGCCTCTTAACGTATGTAGAGGCAACTCTCACATCGTCTCCAAGACCTCCCTCCATACCAACTGTCCTCAGTGACAGCGATAGAGCTTGTACCACCTTCCCTACAGATCCTATCACCACGTCCTGACTCACCAGGCCCTGTAATTTGGCTAGATCTCCTACAGTACCCATGCCAAAGGCAATAATTCTGATGTGCTCTGGTCAACAGGACAATCACCGTATTTACATCCACGCAGCCTGACCTCAGTTGTGTATTCTTGGAGGCAAAGAAGTTTCCATCAATATGTGGAGATCAAGTGAAAGAAAATGATGGTTCAGATGCTAGAAAATACATTTAGGGCTCCTGAGATGCAACCCTAGCTTGCCTGGATTTGACCTCAGAGGCACAGAGCTCCCCTGCCTTTCTTGTTACTGGAGAGTAACAGTGGCCTCAACATCAACTTCCCATCGATGTTGAAAAGAGTACGAAGGAGGTCTGGGTCATTTAGGGTGGGAGCAAGAAGACACTGAGTCACCAGGATGATAAAACTGGAAACAAGGAGTGCTTAAACCTGCTCTGAGGAGGAGTCGGGAGAAAGGACAGACTCAGGGCGCCGCAAAATAGACCCTCCCCGAGATTTTCCGAGGAGCATGAGCCTCTATGACCTGAGGACCCAGACCCCTGAGACGCAGCAGGAGGAGCTGACAGGACCCATAGTGAAGGGGCTCAGGGATAAAGGCGGGGAGAGCTTGCAGATGAAGCCAGGGCGTCTTCCCCTGGAAACCAGACAGGAAAGCCTGTTAATTCAAGGACTAGGGGGCACAGGAGGAGAAATGGGGTTGAGGCAGCAGAGAAAAAATCATTTTTTTTTTCTGTGCCGAGTTGGTGGAGTGTCCAGCAGATGCTTCGAAAATGAAGCAGGTACTCAGCTAGAGGAGATCTATTTTGGGGTGAATTTCTTTCAAATCTATCAAAGCCCACCTGTATTTTTTTTGTATGTAAATTTAAAATAACATCTTTGAACTATTTAAAACCAAATTCTCAATTGGGATGAAGGTTTAAAAAAAAAAAACACCTGTTTAAGTCAGATGCTAAAAGGACTAATATAAACTCACTTTTGAGTTTAAACTTTTAAATACTTTCTCTTAAAAAAACAAAAACCAAAAAACACCTCCTTCCAGGAGCACAAGTGCTTATACACAACAGGCAGTCGGTGATAGCGGGGATTGAAATATCAACGTGTTTTTTCACAGGTGCTGAAAAATAAATACAAGTCATGAGAAAAGTAATGAATCGACTTGAAAACCCAGTGGGATGTTAACCTCCTGGAGTAATAATAGCACACTCTCTGTCAGGGCAGACTGCACGTCAGAAAGGTATTTGCACCCAACTTTGTTCCCGTGAAAAGCCTAGAAGTACCCAGCCATAAGAGCTGCTGGCAGGATCTTGACAATCTTTAAAAATATCTACCCTCTAAAAAAAAAAAAAAAAAAAAATCTACCCTCTGAAAGAGCTTGTCACACCAGACTTCTCTCTTCTGCAGACAGTGGTTGAAAATGCCCATGGGCGCGGGGTGTACAGAAGAGAAACTCAGAGCGATCCAGAGGCAAGTGGTGCGGCAAGAGGGAGGTCGTCATAGCGGAGGCTGACCTCCAAACACAGAGGCTTAGGGAGCCAACTCGGTAATTTCTGTGATTTAGAGACAAGAGCACTTTGAGCTTTTTCATTTTTATTTGGTCTGAAGGACGATGCAAGGATATGTTTCCGGGTGGGGCAGGTGGTGTCCGCCATTTTGGAAGTGATTTGAAATGTGTCACTCCCTTTTGCAAGGCAGCACATCATGCACTTGAGTCCCAGGGTTTCTTTCTTCTGGCCACGTCAAGTCCGTGAAGTCTCCCCCCAGATGGTGGGACTTGAACCTTGTAAACCTCCACATCCCCGGCACCTAACACAGGGCCTTGACACAGAGTAGCTGCACAGTAGTTGTCTGATGGATCGATGGATGGATGGATGGATTAATGGGTGGATGGATGGATGAATGGATTGAGCTGCCTTAGAAAATATGCCCAGAATGGCCAAAGAGCTCAGATGTAGGAAAGTGTTGAGTTCACTGAGGAAGAGCCTGACATGAAGGAGGTGAGCAAGGACAGTCACGGCCTCCAGGGACCATCCAAGCGGGACAGGCAATGGGACCAGGAGTGACAACTGTCAAAGGCTTTGACATTGTCCAAGTCTGCTATTTAGACCCCTGTCAGATTCTCCTTCGACTTCCTACTGCAAGAATTCTAAACACAGGAATGATGCTGAGGTCAATAAACAAGTCTGAGCATTAGGAGCTTTTTTTACCAATGATAAAAGCTTGGCACAAATTTTAATTTAGTTCTCGCAACTGTCAAGGCTACTAGCTCACAGAAGAGAAGTCAGAGGATCAGAAAGACCAAGAACAAAAGCTCCATCAATCATCAGTTTGAACTAGGTTTGACCATCAGCCCATGCAAACATCTGGCCAGAGCAAACCTGATGCACAGCTCAGGGGACAGGACTGAAGAAGAACCTTCCCACGCTGCCCTTGCTCTCCCACTGCCGAAGGAGAAAGCTCACGCAGCCACCCTTGGGATGTCTCTGGGGCAGAAATGCAAGACGTGGCCAACACAGGGAGCGAGGCCCCTCTTTCATCTCAGCACCCATACAGCTCTAAATGATGACCTCACCACTGCGTCCTCCATCAGCATCCTCACCCTCGGGGGTGTAGAGATGTTAGGAGAGTGTCCTCTGACTCTTTTTTAGCTGTAAAATGGGAATGTTAACAAATAGCAAACCGTTCCTCCCAATTATGTACCGACACAGACAATCTGCACTGCTCACTTCGTACGGCATTCCCTTTACTACTGCCCGTCTTACTTTTTCTAGTTCTTATGAGACTGTGACACTCAGAAAACAAGTGAGTCCAAAGGTACCCAGTGGACACATGACAGGTCCTGGAAGTCGTGCTCTCCATATTTGGCAGAAACGGACTGGACGGCCCTGGTAGCTGTTCATCCTGGAAATGGGGATTTTGTACTAATTCTGTGTGCTCGTGGAAGTTGAGCCTGATCTGGGGACTATGAAAAGGGGTGTTTTGGGTGCACAGAGCCTCCTTCTATGACCCCATCGATCCATCCCATACAACGTGGTGTGCTAACGGCTGGATTCCACAGCCTTGAGCAGCTGGGCAACCCCCACTCCGCCAGCCCACAATGTCCTCGCCTGCAGAACGCACTACATCAGAAAACACATACCTGGCAGGTCGCTGGGGAAAGAAAACAAACTTATGTATGTAAAGCACTCAGCATATTGACTGCCATGTCCTTGAAAAAGCCCATGCAAAAAATGGGACTGAGGGAATAATGCAGTGCTGAATTTTAAAAAGGGGGGGATTGTCTGGAATTATTGGGCCAATGGGGGCCAGCTGGAAACAAGGATTAGTACCAAAGCCAAAGTCAAAGGCATGTGAATGAGAAGAAACGGGCTGGATGTGGTGGGGAAGGCGGGTATGAGGACCAGAATTACCTTGGGTCTACACAGGAGACATTAGGGAGCCCCACTAGCACTGGAAAATACAGCATCCCTGACACAGAGCAAACGTGACTAGGTCTTTTAGAATGAAGATAAAAACAACAACAAAAAAAAGCCCACAAAGAACTGAAAATAATTAGGGAGAAGACAAGAGAAGGCAATGAGAACAAGTAAAAACGTTGACTATGTCAAGGAAAGGTAGCCATGAGTAAGAAGTGAGAATGACCAGAACAGAAGTGATAGCCCACTTCAAAGAGCCCAGGGCACTGTCATCAGAAAGGCTGGATGTACGTAGGGGAGAAAAAAATTTTAAAAAAGAGAACCAACTACTAGCAAAACTGACAAATTACAAGGAGAAAGAAAAAGAAAAGTCCTACAAATATCTAAGCATAGAATACAGATCACTTAAAAAAGAAATGAAGTTCAAGATAGCGTCCAGCTTCTTTGGGATTTGACAACAGGAGATCGTGAAGCAACAGCTCCAGAAGTTTGGGGGCGAGAAGAGAATCAGACCTAGCAAAGTTATCCTCCGTGTGTGAGTGCAAAAGAAAGTTATTTATTCTCTGCTGGACGAGAGGTCAGAACATACATTAGTACAAATCATCTCCAAAAATTTAGTTGAATAAGTAAGCAAAATCAATCATGGAAAGGAATCAAAATTAGGAACTGAATGATATTATTTAAGAACCAACAATGGGGATGAAAGCCAATAAAACTTAGAGTGACATCCAAACTGCTTCTGATTTTTGGTAAGCTATTTGTCTACAGAAAATTTTATAAATTGAGGCCTTTTTTGGGGGGGAAAACAATTGGCAATGTACATCACAAGTCTTAAAATATTTATACACGTTGACTTGATTAGTCCAATCTAAAACTTCATTTTAAGGGCATAATTAATGTTGTCCTCAAAGATTTGGTTGTAATATATTTATTTTGTCTTGTCTTTAATATTAAGAGCTTAAATATTACCCAAAAAAGCCCAACAAAATAAGAATGATTTAATGAATTATGTAGTCATACACTGAAAAATTAAGTTCCTTTAAAAAATATCAAACATAGAATATGCTTATGATATAAAGCTAGGTGGAAAATATTTAAGAAATAAAACTGTATTAATATTACTGTTTCCTTTTTGAAAATACACTGATGTTCATATGATTAATTGGTAGGTCACTATTCAGATAAATGCAGAGGAAAAAATGGGAAAAATTATCAAAATATTAACTATATTAATCCCCTTCTATGAAATAGGGGTAATTTTATTTTCTATATAAATTCATTCTTTAAAAATTCTTACAACAGGTCTGTACCCCTGGGGATAAAAATACATTATATGTTTATAAAAAATAAAAAATAAAAATTATTAATAAATAAATAAATAAAATTCTTACAACAAATTAGGATAAGTAGAAATTTTCTACACATCACACAAAGAAAAGAAAAATTTTTAAAAAAATACATGTATTTTAAGGCAAGAGAGCACAGTAGTCTTATCTTCAGTATGTATAAGAAAAAAGCAGCTAGGAAAGGTCCACCTTACCTCTTACCCACATTCGTCCAACCATCTAGTTTCCCATCCACTCATTCACCAAGAATGCATGGATCCCTAACTCTTGTCAGTGTCTACCTCGACCTTGGGAACAGCAAGGTGAAGATTCCAGAGAAGACTCTGGTCTTCACAGAGTTTACAAACACGCTCTACGACTGTCACAGGAAATGGCGGCAAAGTTGGGAGGGTGAAGGACGGTATCAGTGGGTTTGTGGGGAAGGATGGGGCCACCTTGCCTGGACCTGTGGTAGTGCCTGGGGACACAATAAGAGAAAGACCCAGCAGCCCCAAGGCACGTGGGCAGCATGAGGGATTTTTTTTCCATTATGGTAAGCAAACTCCTAATCCCATCCCCTATTTCACTCCTTCCCCCGCCATCAATGTATGGTCTTTGTGAAGAATCTGTCTCTTGGTTTTTCGATGGACTTTTTGAAGCATTTTCAAGTCTGATACAGCCCCGCTTCCTCTTTCTGACATCGAGTAGGGGAGTGAGAGGCTGTAGACACCGAGACAAGGACCCACTTCCTGAAGATGGGGAAACCAGTGGGAATGAATTTAACTATTTCCTTTACATATTCAAGACAAATCTGCAGAGCAGGTGGAGCTAGAAACAAGGTCTGCAATCCTACCATCCTGACATCTCCCCCAAAACAGTCTCCTGCTTCTTCCCTCCCCTCCTCCAAGATCCAGCTCAAATGCTGGTAGTTATCCCTCTGGGCTCTCAGAGGACTGATTTCTAATTACATACTCTTCACTTTGAAACATATTATCTTTTATCCAACAAATAGTTTGGGAGGAAACTCCTATGACTATCTTCCAGTTATAGTGGGAGATCACTAGGTCCAGGATTGGATCTTTCCTTCTTTGTTTGCATTTTGTTCTCTCTCATAAGCATGTGTCCAGGCCATGATAAAGACCCTGGTAAATGGGTCCGAGTTCAGTGGGAATCAGTGGAATTAGCAGTGAGAATAACGTCTGTACGACTCTGCAGTTTGTCCATGAATTATTCATAATTACACAGGGTAACAGACGTATTCTGGGTGTCTTAATCCTGAAACCAACAGAAAGACTCACATACAGATCATCCCTCCCAAGGCAGATGACCAGAGAGATAGCAGATCTCAAACAGCTGTGCAGGCAGACACAGGCCCTGCCCTCCCAAACCAATCACACATCCGTCCTTCTCCACAGAACCAGATACAGGCTCTGCCTCCCTACATCAGTCATAAATCTGTCTTTTGGCCCATCACTCACTGGTCAGCAGCCTTTATTTCTTTTATACACTATGCAATCTACAAAAAATTATGTAGACATTACACCTGGAGCCACAGGACATCAGCACATCAGGGATTTCACCTCTTTTGCTAAGAGAAAAGAGACCCACCTACCCGCATGCCCACCCACTCTCAGGCAGAGTCCTTGAAAGCTGCCCCAGGGGATCCTCTGTCCATATGCATACCTTCCATTCCTGAACACAGCTTCCTTCTTCCCTTTCTTTTTTTTTTTTTGTTTAAGATTTTATTTATTTATTTGACAGAGAGAGATTACAAGTAGGCAGAGAGGCAGGCAGAGAGAGAGGAGGAAGCAGGCTCCCCGCTGAGCAGAGAGCCCGATGCGGGACTCGATCCCAGGACCCTGAGATCATGACCTGAGCTGAAGGCAGCGGCTTAACCCACTGAGCCACCCAGGCGCCCCCTTCTTCCCTTTCTGATGCCTCTTCCACACAGGTACATTGGACTCAACAGTGTATCCAGTCTCCTTAATGGATCCCTTCTTGAAAGTTCTGCCTCCCTGATCCTCCCTCCAGAATCATCTTGGATCTCTCGATTCAAAAGGACTTCCCAGAAGGAGTGAAGACAAGAATGGGTGTTTCCTACATGCCTAGCAAATACTGGACATTGCCATCTCACCACTGTGCTGGGATGGAAAATAAATTTTCCTTTATTTAAGGATAACGACAACCACACAAAGGCTAAGAGACTTGAAACCATCTCTCCTATGTCAGACAGTAGTAAGGAGAAGCAAAACTGGAATTAAAAAACCAGGGCTGCCTGTGTCTAAATCTTACGCACATTCCATCGCGCATGACCTCCCAAGAGAGAGACGCCCTAGCTCCACGCCGTGTCCTTTACCCGGTGCCTTACTAAAAAGGAAGATGCAGAGAAATGAGGGGAAAGAAGAGAAAGGATTTTTATAAGATGCCCATTCCTTCCACCGGGGCAACCCCCCACCCCAGCAATAACCAGACACCCAGGATGGGTGAGCTCTGACCCCTCTCTGGCCCGGGGAGGGGCCCAGCTCCGCACCCTCTCTGTTTCCCCATTTCTGTTGTATTTCTCTTGCCAGGGCCCTCCCTGAGAGTGGGGTGGGTCGGGGAGCTGAGAAAAGCAGGGTGTGGAGTCACCCGGCATGCCTGAGGGAATCCTTCCCACCACACACCTGCAAGCCCTTCAGCTTCCTCCAATGACAGCTGCTTTAGACCTTCAACTTTCACAGAAGACTATTTCTGCTGAACTCGCACTCAACAAAGACCTGGAAACACGGGTCAACAAAATGCAAACATTCATCTCCTTCGTGAGGTTTTCTGAGGAGCTCCAACCCTTCTGTGAAAACACCATTAGCAAATACCAGCAAAGAGAACCACGTCTCATCCTGGAGACAACCGGTCTGCCAGCCCCCTGGACCTCGAGTAAAGCTGGAATGCCTCACCTTGATCTGCCAGGCCCTGTGTGGTCTTGCTCTCGCAGCTGTCCTGCCTCACTGCGCTCATCCTTGTGCAAACCTTTAGTTCTTTTTCCTTCCCCATAAAGACGGAGTGCCTGCTCCGTCTGGGTGCTGTGGAGACCCAGTTTCCAAGGCAAACAGGCTCCGTGCTCTCTCTCCATTCCGTAACCATAGAAAGCCTGTACCTACTCTTCCTAGACAAAACCTTATCATCCTTTAAATTGGAAATGAAATATCAGTTTTGTCTTTTTTTTAATTTTTCTTTAAGAAGACTTCCCTACTTCCTACCATCCCTCCTCCAGGTGGGGTCAGGCGTCTCTCCATGGTTCTCTCTTTCTCCCTATTCCGTGGCACTGCTCATCTCTAGGGTGACCCTCTGCTTACTCACCTGCATTCTCAACTAGACGGCAAGGTCCTTACAGGCCAGGGCAAGGGCTGACCACCTCCTTAGAATCCCTGCTGGGTCTGCTGGCAGTGGATTCAAACTGAGATTCCATAAGACAAACTCATCTGCGCTTCCAAACTGACCTCCCTGGTCTTCCTAGGTCTCCCACAACGATCTCCGAAGCTAGAACTCGGGCATCGAGCTGGAGATTTCCTTCTTTGTCACTCCCCATGTGCAAAAGCCACTGAATAAGGCTGATTCTGGCACCAACATACATCTATCCACACTCTTGCCTCCGCAAGGCCACCACCGTCTTCCACATCCCCATCCCGTGGGGTCTCCTGGGCTCACAGAACAGCATCCTGATTACCCTTCCTACTTCAGCCTGGCCTCCTGACGATGCAACCAGAGCAAGCTTCGAAGACATAAACCAGATGACGTCACTTGCTAGCTTGAAACCCATGAAGACCTTTCCTCTGCCCTGAGGAAAATGTCTAAATTCCACAATGGAGTGAACAAGGTCACTCAGGCCTGGCTTGTACCTTCTGGTCTTACTCACCTCTGGTCACTCAACCATCACAGTCTCTGATTAGACTCAGCCTTGGACGAATGAAAGCCCCTGTTCTCCGTGGCCTCCAGGCTGCCATGGGAGAGGTTTCTCTGCCCGGAATATTCTGCCCCCTCCTAATTGTGTGGCTGGGTGTGAATGTCACCTCATTATCGCACACCAGTCAAACTTGCCAGGCAGTAGAGCAACAGAGACACCTTCTCAAGTCCTTGTGGCCCCACGGAAGCCTTGAGTGCCATGAAGTGACTTCCGTGGGCCCACCACAGCCCAGATATTCCCCGAGATCCCCAGTGGGAATGCCTGCCGCACCTCATTATCGCTGTCCCGGTAAATAACAGCAGCACTGACACCAGTCTGCAAAACCAACACATGCATATTTGATCTGTATAAACAGTGCATATAATATGACATTTCTTTTCAAAACTCCCTTACCACTCAGAAATTCAAATGAGAGCCTGTACTACCCTTGGACTGGAGACTAATGAGGGCATCATAAATATTTGATTAAAGCCAGGCCAAATTCTCGGGGTTTTGCCTCAAAAAATTTTCAGAAGTAAGTGCTGAAAGATTTCTTGACTATCATAAGGGCTTTGTGGGGGGTGGGCAGGAAGAGGTGGCTTCCCTCTCAAGGAAATTTCTAGCTGTGTCCGCTCTTATATGGGCTGCTAGCTCCTCTTTCTCTTGGATATCGACAGAGGTTTGGATCTCTCTTGGCTTTAAAATCACCTTCCCCTCTGGAGCCCTGGTCAGTGAGCTTGCGTCCGCCCCTAACAGGCAGTGGCATAGGAGCGGAATGTCGCGCTGCCTCTCAGCCGGCCCAGTCTGTGGCTCCGACACCTTGGGAAGAGGGGCTGAGCTTCCTTTGATCCCAGTGTTTTCTTCTGCCGTTGATGAGAAGATAAATGGTTTCCAAAATGAGGACCCTTTTTACATACTAGAAATTGTGGAGAGAAATGTAAGAAATGGGAGATACGAGAGAGCAAGCCAGGCTAGAGGCCGAGGCACCCAGGGAATTCTTTTCACTAAGACACTCCAGCAACACCATGCTCAGATTACAGAATGTGTACTAACGTATTTTGCAAAACCATCTGTATTAAGAGATTTAATAATATTCGTAACTTTGGCCCTATAGATCACACTTTTAATGGAAGCGAAATAATGCAAACTATGAAGAAAATACTTGTTGAAAAAAGAATGTTTTTCATTGCAGTATACTCTGATCCAGAAAATATCCTGAAGCAATCTAGACTGTCAGAATAGGGTCCAATAAATTAGGATATATCCCCCTAACAAATTGCTGTGTAGAAAATAAAGTTATTATAAAAATGCCTTAATAGTAAGGATGCATGTGGGGCACCTGGGTGGCTCAGTGGGTTAAGCCGCTGCCTTCAGCTTAGGTCATGATCTCAGGGTCCTGGGATGGAGTCCCACATCGGGCTCTTTGCTCAGCGGGGGGCCTGCTTCCCTCTCTCTCTCTCTGCCTGCCTCTCTGCCTACTTGTGATCTCTTTCTGTCAAATAAATAAAAAAATCTTTAAAAAAAAATAGTAAGGATGCATGTATATGGAGTATGAAGTCAATTAATCAATACAGTCCATGCAAAATGAAGAACAAAGCATTTTTTTTAAAAATGAGACTCTTAAAAATGTAAATAAATAACTGAACATTTATCTAATCTCTGAATAAGGGAAGAATTCTTAAGATTTAAAGCAAAAGAGAGATCACCAAAAATATTAAAAGTTAATTTCACTACATAACAAGTTTAAAATTCTGGGACGCCTGAGTGGCTCAGTCCATTAAGCCACTGCCTTGGGCTCAGGTCATGACTTGGGGGTCCTGTGATCGAGCCCTGCATTGGACTCTCTGCTCAGCAGGGAGCCTGCTTCTCTCTCTGCCTCTGCCTGCCTCTCTGCCTACTTGTGATCTCTGTCTGTCAAATAAATAAATAAAATCTTTAAAATTAAAACCACATTGAGATACCACCTTACACCAGTTAGAATGGCCAAAATTAGCAAGACAGGAAACAACGTGTGTTGGAGAGGGTGTGGAGAAAGGGGAACCCTCTTACATTGTTGGTAGGAATGCAAGTTGGTGCAGCCACTTCGGAGAACAGTGTGGAGATTCCTTAAGAAATTAAAAAGAGAGCTTCCCTATGACCCTGCAATTACACTCCTGTATATTTACCCCAAAGATACAGATGTAGTGAAAAGAAGGGCCATCTGTACCCCAATGTTTATAGTAGCAATGGCTACGGTCGTCAAACTGTGGAAAGAACCAAGATGCCCTTCAACGGATGAATGGATGAGGAAGATGTGGTCCATATACACTATGGAGTATTATGCCTCCATCAGAAAGGATGAATACCCAACTTTTGTAGCAACATGGATGGGACTGGAAGAGATTATGCTGAGTGAAATAAGTCAAGCAGAGAGAGTCAATTATCATATGGTTTCACTTATTTGTGAAGCATAACAAATAGCATGGAGGACAAGGGGAGATGGAGAGGAGAAGGGAGTTGAGGGAAATTGGAAGGGGAGGTGAATCATGAGAGACTATGGACTCTGAAAAACAATCTGAGGGGTTTGAAGGGGCGGGGGGGGGGGGGGTTGGGAGAAACAGGTGGTGGGTATTAGAGAGGGCACGGATTGCATGGAGCCCTGGGTGTGGTGCAAAAACAATGAATACTGTTACGCTCAAAAGAAATAAAAATAAATAAATAAAATAAAAAAGTTTAAAATTCTGAAGTAAAATATATGATAATAAAGTTCAAAGAAAATGACTTCGTTGCAAATATGATAAAGATCCCACTCTTTTTAATTAAAATAACTCACGCAAATTGATAATAGTGTTATTATTCCAATAGATAATTAGGTGAAGGATATAAACAAATCATTCAGGCACACAAATAGAAAAAAATTTAGGTTTGAAATAATCAAACACACAAATAAATAAATAAATAAGTAATAAATAAAATGAACTCTGGTGTTTGTCAAATGATCAAGAACTTTAAAAAAAAAAAAAAGGAACTGGCCAATGTTGGGGTACGAAAGTTATGGGGTGAGCACATCTCGATATATCATTGAAAAAAATGTGAAGAAAAATTTATAAAGATGAGTTTTTAAATATAAATCAGGAGCCTTAAAAATGTTTGTATCCTTTCCTACTAATTTCATTTATATATATCAGCCCTCACATAAACAATCCATAAGCAGATAAAACTTTACACCCTAAGATGCATCGCAGAGTTATTTTAAGTACAGAAACTGAAACAATTGAATTATTTTAACATCCTTTCTGATGGCTGAGTAATATTTCATTGTATATATGGAGCACATCTTCATCCATTTATCTGTTGAAGGGCATCTTTGCTCCTTCCACTGTTTGGCTATTGTGGACTCTGTTGCTATGAACATTGGGGTACAGATGGTCCTTATTTTCACTACATCTGTATCTTTGGGGTAAATACCCCGTAGTTCAATTGCTGGGTCATAGGGTAACTCTATTTTTAACTTTCTGAGGAACCTTCATACTGTTTTCCAAATAGCTCTTTTTTGAAAAAATTTAACATCTCAAAAGAAGTTTCTATGATCTCATCTTAAATGAGCTATGAAAAGTTGCTCTGTCACCAATCCAGAAATAAAATAATATCCATAACTTGTAAAGTAATTGGTGACTATTATATTAATTTTCTAAACACTAACTGAAACAAATATTGTGCAGCTGTGGGAAAACACCGCCATCAAATAGAATGCACCGTCTATCAACCATGATGTTGAAACTATCAAACAACATAAGAAGAAGGAAAGAGAAAGTTACTTCATGAATATTTTATCATCTTCTGTTGTGAGTGTCAAAAGGTCAATATCCATAATGTCTAAAACAAATAAAGAAAACATATAAGTATATTATTTAAATGTGTGAATCATTCACTTGAAGAAATAACAATAACAATGTAACCAAAATCAGGTGTTATGGAGAGGAAGAGGAAGCCAAGGTAAAGGAAATCAATAAATACTGTGAAAACAAACAAACAAAAAATACTGTCAAATTTATAGCTATAAATATAACTACTAGACTAAGTGAAAGTGAGCTCACAGTAGAACTTCCGAAGTGTCAGAAAACAGAAACACATGCACACACACACACACTCCAAAGTACATACTGGCAAAGACAGCTAATTGGCCAACTCTCGATTTCAGCTCAGGCCATCATCTCAGGGTCATGGGATTAAGCCCTCATTGGGCTCTGCATGGAGCATGGAGCCTGGCTGAGATTTTCTTCTTCCTCGTCCCCTGCTCTGCTTCCTCCCTTACACACACATGCATGCTCTCTCAAAAAAAAAAAAAGAAGAAGAAGAAGAAGAAGAAGAAGAAGAAGGAAAAAGGAAAAAGGAAAAAGAAAGAAAAGAAAAGAAATGCCAGGCAAGGATAAATTCAAGACAGAGATTTAAAGGAGATACATATGACCATTTTTAATGAGTAAACAAGCCTCAGCAGAGATGATCCACTCTTTAATATGTATACAACAATGAAAACAGCAGCAGAAGTCCAAAAATGTAGTATATGTAAGAAGAAACAGAATAAAATAATAATGTTAAGAAATTTTAACGTACCTCCCTCACTCATGAAAACAATAAATTAAGTGAAATAAAGTAAGTGAAACAAAGATGTGACTCTACAATAACCTCAAAATAAAAAGGTTTTAGAAAGCTAAAAATAATAAAGTCAGGACATAGACAACCTAAATAACATAAGGTAGAACTAACATAAAATAAAATATAAAACATGATCCTCGTTCATGGAACTATGAGCTAGTCTGAGGAAGCACAGCAGGTGATAAGCCTGCAAGAAAATTCCCCGAATCATTATTCTAAAGTGGCTCAATGAGGACTTTCCCTTCCCTGCCACTTCAAATTCCACAAGCAGCAAAGCCCCTTCTGTCCCAAAAACTTGGGTTTTAGGCTTTTAAAACCAGAAACTTGCTGGTTTTAAATTCCCCACTGTGCTGGATTCAGCTTGTATCCCTTACATTCCTCAAGACACTCAGGTCCAAGGGCAAGAGTCCCTGGGGTGAGTCTGTTGGTGAAGTCTGAGCTGGATGACTGAGCTTTCGGTGCAAAAGGAGCTGGGACAGTTAATTTTAGGAGTCACACAACTGGTGGGCTTGACTCAGAGGGCTTAGCACACCCCAAACACAGCAAAGCTGTCCTAAAATGCCTTGGCAGCCAGAGCACCTGGCAGACATCTGCCCCAGTGGACTACAAGCCCATCCTTGGGAAGAGGGACCATGCCTTCTTGTCAAAGTGCCGTGGAATGTGCTGAAAAAGTTAATAACCAATAGGCCACAAAGAAAACATCACCAAATGTTCTCAGATAGCTATAGCTCAGGTATGTTCCAAACACAAGGTCAAATAAACAAATTGGTAGCACGAAAAGGATCCCACCCAACCTGGAAGTTGAGCAACTAAAACACACACACACAAACTTCCTCTTAAAGAAGTCTCCTTCATGGTAGATCATCTTTCTAATGTAATTACAGTTACACAAATACTAAATACCTAACCGATAGTGTATTGTTAAAGCCATATTCATCACAAAATGTCTTAAGATAATTACAAAAAATTTTTGTTATAAGAAAAATGAATACAAATACAGGAAACTAATGATGTACTATATGTTGGCTAACTGAACATAACCAAAAAAACCCATTGTAAATGGTCAGGAAAGGCAAATTAACATTAATTATTAAAAATTAAATATATATGGGGAGCCTGGGTGGCTCAGTGGGTTAAGCCGCTGCCTTCAGCTCAGGTCATGATCTCAGGGTCCTGGGATCAAGTCCCGCATCGGGCTCTCTGCTCAGCAGGGAGCCTGCTTCTCTCTCTCTCTTTCTCTGCCTGCCTCTCTGTCTACTTGTGATTTCTCTCTGTCAAATAAATAAATAAAATCTTTTTAAAAAAATTAAATATATATGTATAGGAAGCATTCGACCAAAGAAGAAAAAGATCAGTGCAAGAAATGAGAGAGTAATAAACTCAGATAAAATGAAAGAAAATTATAAAAACAAAGAGTAATAAATTTGAAACAAAAAATGGTAGGAAAAATAAGTAAATCCAAGAACATTTGATAGCAACAAAGAATTAAAAATATAACTAAGCTAATCGAGGATAAAAACCTTTGAGAGTACAAAGACCTAAATAAAATATATTAGAATTCAGAAAATAACCAGAAAAAATGGAAAGTGAGTGATTAATTTGCTTAAAGCAAATAAATTTGAAATTCTTGATTACATGGATAATTTTCTAAGAAATCATAAATGAGGAAGTTGACCCCAGATGGATAGACTGTCTCACGGAAATAATGTCAAAGAAGAAACCGAAGACTTTTTTAGAAAGCTGTTTTTCCAAAGGAGACAGTGTTACAGGTGAGCTCCTCTGGATCTTTAAGGGATGGATTATTTCTTCACGCCTTCGTTCCTCGGGAGCATGGGGAAGGAAGAGAGGCTTCTAAATTCCTTTCGTGAAGCCAGCCTAACATGGATTTTTCAACCTGACAGAGAGGATAAAATAAAACTACAGACCAATCTCGCATATGAATATTGATGGAAAATCCTAAATAAAATATTAGCAAATAGAATCTGGCAGCACATTAAACCGGTTTGAAGATGGGAACCTGAGCACAAACGGGGGCCCCCTCTCCCTGCACCCGATCCACAGAAATGATAGTAAAGCTATTTTTAAGACAAACAAATAAACGTATGCACAGGAAAATAAAACAGGGTGCTCTCAGAATACCAGAGCAGTGAGAGCCCCCGAGAGGAGAGGCAGCTTCAACCTGGTGGCTTGAACACGCTCCTTCCTCAAATGCCACTCACTGAGATGACAGTGAAGTAATACTTTTTAAGGCATAAGCCCACAAGAATAAGGGAGGCATGAATTAGTTTTATTGCCGTACAGCTAAGCTTCCAAGTCTCATGACTCAACACAAAAGAAGTTTATTTCTCAATCATGAAAAGTGCTACCCGTGACAGTGGGAGACTCCACTCCCAGACATTCAGGGACCAAGGCTGCTGGGGGCTCTGTGGGGGTCCCATGATCCCCCAGGTGGTCCCAGGCCTTGGCACTCAGGGGCCAGATGAGGGGCGAAAGAAGGGGACGTGCTGTGAGCCAGCCACAGAAGTGAGTAGGCCTCTGTCCACAGGGGACGGTTGTTGCTTACAGAGCCCTGGCTCCCCAGCCACTTGCAGGGAAGGCTGGAAACACATGCACCCCTACACTTCACCTTGCAGGTCAGCAAACACCAATACGCTCAGCCACAATCCCAAAGGAGCAGCCCCAAATGTAATGTACCCAGTCGGACCACTGTGAAAATCCAGAGACCGGGGTATACAGATGGGGCTCAGTCTCCCCCGTCATCAGGTTCAGACGTGAGAGGCCACAGAGAGCCGGAAAGCACAGCAGTTCATGCAGCAGAGGCCCCAGAAAGGTGGCAAAGCCATCTTAAAGCCATGACTCAGGGAAGGATAAGAGAGGAGATTAAAAGTCTGCACACAAAGAAGACCTTACAGATTAAATTACAAGCCATAATAGGAAAGGTTGCATCATAAAAGATACAACTAAGGGAGGGTAGATTTTGTTGCAAGGGAATGGAAATTGTACCATTGTGGAAAGGCTCTAAATCTGACAATAAAGTTCTCAAAGGGACACACAGATGAATAGTATACACAAGGCCAAAAATAAAAAAAATAGGTGGATATCAATTACTCATAGGTATATATTAAACTAGTTAATAGATAGCTATTAAACAAGAAACCCTGAAATTATAAAACCTAGGCCTGTGACCCAAAACTCAATATTTAAGTTGTACATGGGGACACACTCCAAGATTGACTGTGTGAAACAGAGTAAGAGCCTGAGTCATCCGACCAGAATGCAGTCCAGAGTCCTCGAAAATGTAAAAAAAGGACTTAAAATCCTTGGAGAAAAACTGAAGGCAGGGCTGGCACATGGTAGGTCTTCAGTAAATTCTAGATGCGTAAATGAACGAGCCGTAATGTTCCATTCGCCTGTGGACGTCTCTGCCGGACGGTAAGCCCCCGCAGCACAGAAGACATGTCCTGTATGTGTTTGCATCCCTGTCACCCGTGACAGGCCGTGGGGTGTCAGGAAAGTGTGCTGGGTTCATGAGAACTGGAATATGTATTTATTTCTGGAGATTAAAATGCAGACAGAGAGGTAGAGCCCATAAATAGAGAGCGTGGCCTCCTAGCCCCCTGCTCCACAAATAATATAGATGGCATTTACTAAGAGCTTCCTATGTGTTGGCCAGTGTCCCACACGCTTTTACACATGTTAGCTCACTTACTTTTTTTTTTTTTTGTATTTTGCTGAGGTAAGAGCCACCTTCTTAACAGCTTCTGAAGCTCAGCATGCCATCCTGCTGTCCACAGTACACTACTGTACAGAAGCTCACTAATTATTTTAACAAACCCAAAAGGCAGAGCTAATATCCCTACTTTATTTTTTTAAGACTTCATTCATTTGCGAGAGAGACAGCACAGAAGGAGAGTGAGAGGGACAAGCAGACTCTTCACTGAGCAGGGACCCAGACGTGGGGCTCGATCCCAGGGGCTCCATCTCACGACCCCCAGGGATCGTGACCTGAGCAGAAGGCAGATGCTTCACCGACTGAGCCACCCGGGCGTCCCATCATCCCCACTCCAGAAGTAAGAACAGCAAGACCCAGAGAGGTTGAATAAATGCCTCCTAGAGCAAGATGTTTGCGCAGATGTTGAATTCGGATCCCTCTCAGCAGGCTCTCGGGAACATAGCCGTGTTGCCCAGCCGAGCTAACCACCACCAAGAGAAAGATCTCCTGTATTCTGTTCACTTTAGAACCACACTGTCCAATACCGCTAGCCACATGTGATAGTCACACTTAAATAATTACCCTGGGACAGATCCTTAAATCCGGTTCTTCTGTGGCACCAACCACGTGTCCCCCAGTGTCACACACACTAGTGGCCACCTTACCTGAAGGTACAAACAGAGAACTTCTTTGTCACAGGAAGTCCTCTCAGGCGGTGCTGCCTCAGAACACAGATCCTTCAAGGGCCAAGATCATATCACACGTATATCATAGTTTCTCTGGTGGCGGGAAAGTGTCCGCTCCAATAGTGAGCACAGAAGGAACCCTTCATGGACATCACACACCCGTTGGTGAGGCGCGTCCTTGCTTCCTGACGCAGACCAGGGTGGC
Source organism: Neogale vison (assembly GCF_020171115.1). NCBI lineage: Eukaryota > Metazoa > Chordata > Mammalia > Carnivora > Mustelidae > Neogale > Neogale vison. The sequence continues at coordinate 6,608,123 of NC_058103.1, read as the reverse complement.
TTGTGGCTATAAACAAGCCCTCATACAAAGCAAATATCCACTGCTCACTGAGGGAGCAGGATCTCCTGTTGCGCCACACAAAGAACCAGCGTCCTTGATCTGCCCATCCCACTCCGGACTGTGCTCTTTGTTCATATGGATTTTTCCTCAGTAGATATATTTGACTATTTAGTAGTTCTGAGCTTTCAAAACCCTGCAGAGAAAGCTTAAAGTCAGGATCTACTAAAGATGTTTTCAACACTCAAAGCAAAGTTTTCCAAGACTGTGATTTTATTTTCTTTAGGGTTTTTGTTTTTTGGGTTTTTTGTGTTTTTGTTTTTTTCAGTAGCCGTTTTCAAATCCCATAACATTCTGATGGATTTCCAAAAGCATGTTAATCAAGGCCTTCTGCTTCATTGGCAAAAGCCAGAGACGATTTCAACAGACCATTCAAGTGATGAATGTAAAGGTCCTACTACGTGCCTGTCCTGCATGAGGCACTGGGGATTTAAAATATTCATACTGTGTCTCTGGTCTTGTGCTAGGAACTGGGAATCTGGAGGTGGTCCTTGGACATCCAGGGACTCCCCAGCTTATGGAAAAGAGGGCATACACATACCCATTTATTCCTTCATTTGTTCATTCTACTAATATTTGTTAGGTACCCGCTCTATGCCAGGCACTGTGCTATGCAGTGGGGTACTGGAAGGATCCAAAGAGCTCAGATTCCTGCCTTTGTGGGAACACAGTCCGTAAACAAACAATAAGAACGTATAATATGTTGTGTCGATAAGTAATATTAAGCAAAAGCAAGCCATGGTGACAGAGGGTAGTGCTCAAAAGCAGGATTTTTGACAGAGTGACAGCAGGAGTCCTCTGGTGGGGTGATGGGAATGTGGTGAGGGAGGGAGCCAGGAGCATGCATCTGGGGACATGCAGTGAGGAGCTTCCAGAGCAAAAAGCCTGGGAAGCCAAAAGCCCTGCAGTGGGGGCGGGGAAGGGGGTTTCAGCACGGAATGGGGGAAGGATGGAAAGAGCAAGGAGAGGGGAGAACAGCAGGGCATGAGGTCACAGATGCAGAGTGGCAAAGTGAGAGGCGTTTATGGGTATTGGAAGGACTTTGAAATTCATTCCAAGGGTTCTGAGCAGAGTTGTGACCTCATCAGACTCACACTTCAGAGAAACGTCTCTGAACAAAGATGGACGTAAAGAGTCAGGGATGGAAATAAGACTATTGGTTGGAAGAGAACCACAATCAGGGGAGAGAAGGCTGTGTCTCAGGCCAGGGTGGTGGGAGCCCCGTGATTTGCTGCTGAGAGGGGCGGGGAGGAGAGAGGGGGGGCAGGATAAATCCGGGACCAGGAGGGAGTGCTGGCTTTGGGAGGGCAGCCGGGCCAGAGACACACATACAGAAGACATCTGACCAGGGCGTCCAGAGTCTCAGGGAAACGTGAATTTCTGGCGAACAACATACTTCTCCAGTGTATGTCCCATGTGGTATTTGGGACACACTTATACTAAAAAAGCATTTGTTATTCATCTGAAACTCAAAATCAACAGGCTGTTCTGTGTTTTGACCGAGGGCACAAAACAGGGCTGCTGGGCACACCTAAGTAGAAGAATGGGCAGGTCTTGGCCATGTGAATAAGGAAGAGAGGAGTCCCAGGTGAAGAGAATCACATCCACTCTTCTCCGAATTCCTGTGGCTATTCCAGAGACCGGGAGTCAGTCATCTGAAGAAGGGGGCCAGAAGCACATAAACCACCTCCAGTGCCTCTAGAAGTCAGAGGTCAGATCAAAGACCAAAGATCTAGGGAGGCAGCTTTATTGTAGTTTCAGAAAGAGTTTTCTCTCCAAACCTGCAGTGTATAAGGTTCATGCTCATTGCTCACGGATGAGAGGCCAAGATGTCCATCACCATCCTCTTCCAACCTAAAAATATGCTTGTATAACTTGAACCAGAGCTCAAGTTAGAGGTTCATCAATAATCATGATGATTCGTGCACACTCCGTGAAGGTCTGTCATGTTTCCAGGGCTGCATCCAGTGTCTCGTTCCAGTTCCCCAGACCCACCCCCAGCTTCAGACCTCCCCACCTGCCTCTTCCTGCACACTGCATCCCCCCAACCCTAGTTCCCCATCCCTACCCCCACCCCCAGAAAATGGCACCAACCAAGTGAGGCAGGAAGAGCTTATTGAGCTGTACAAACTATCTGAACAAATGTATAAAGATAGAAATGCATGTTGGGATCCAGGGGACAATGAAGAAATCAGTCTGATGTGAAAAGGATACAATAGAGAATTGGAGCCATTGAGCAGTGGGCTCCCGTGCGTCTGCTGCAGTGGGAACTTTGGAAGACCTTGAGGTGGGAGAAATAGATAGAACAGCAGGGAGGAAAGCCAGAGAAACATTCTGCCTTCCGGAGCCTATTCACAGAGGGAGCCAGGGTTGGGAACGAGAAAACACCCTGCCTCCATGAGATTTTTATTAAGAAGCAGAAGAAGACGTTAAATAATGGCTTATTTGAGTGCACATCCTCGGCAGGGAAACAACCAATGATTGCAGAGAACTGTATTATTACTTTGTGTTTGCTTATCTTTTTTCTCTCCTTACCTGATAATCATCTGTAGCTCTATCTGTCTTTTTAAGGACATGTAAGAAAGTAGAGAAGGTTACAGAGGACAGTCCAAGAATTGCATATTATTACCTGGCTTTCCAGAGCTGGCTGTGCAATTGTTTGTTTTTGATGAGATAACAATGAAGATAGAATTGCTCAAAGCAAATGCTGCTCACATTTCCTCACGGCATACCTCACTGCCCAACTCCCACATACGGCTGCCCCTTCCACCACCGAAGGCTCTCAGGGACACCGGAGCCACTGCCCGTGGAGTGACTAGTGAGAGGTAATAGCCTCTCTTTCACCCTCCACGCCCACTGGGACCAATGAAACTCCTGTATTATTGGGGTAGTGCTAATTTCTAGGTATCAGGTTCTTGCGTAGGGTTTTCTCGAAAAGCCCTGTTGCTGCACCCCTTCATATCTTAAGTATGCCAGTCCTTCCCAATGAAACACCCTCCTGCCCTCCCCCAATCCTCCTGCAATCTTTAAACATCCTTTCCTCACTATGATGCTTTCATCCATCACCCCAAGCATATTTTTTCACTGCCTCTTTTGTCCCATGGATACAACCCATTTCCCACACACACACAAGGAAAGTTTTCCACTTCTTTGTGTCTAGGTCCTCTTTCCATTCACCAACGAGCTCCCTGGGGCAGGCATCATAGTCTCCGTATTTCTGGAGGCACAGAGCTACCTCTCCTTGGATTTTTTCCCCAATAAATAAATGAATAGCATAAATTAAGAGTTTACTAGGAGTAGAGGAAGAGCATTATTTAGGAGTTCTCTACATGCTAGCTTACAGGCTCTCCATCTTATCCATATGATGCTACTGGATGCCTTTACATTTCAAAGCGACTCCTGTTGATTCATTTTGAGCCAGACTGCAGAAGAGAAACCTTTACCCTTGCTATAACGAAGGGAACATCTCGGCATGAGATCCGCCCTCTCTACTGTCTTCAGTCGCACCTGGAAGGTAAGCCTGGTGTATGAGCCTAACCTAGGTACAGCCTGGTGTGAAAGACTGTGGGCTATGGTGTCCAAACGCTCTGTATTCAAACCCAAGCTATCTTGCCACAGTCCTGTGCAACCTTGCAGAAGTAACTGCCACAACTAGAACCCTCAGGTTCTTTGTCTGTAAGAGGAAATTCAAAGTATCAAATTTATAGGAGAGCAAGGCAAGCTAACACAGCTAATTCTTAGCACATTACCTGCTGTAGCAGTGTAAAAATACTAGGTGTTATAACTGCTGTCATCTTTTATTTTCACTTATGCATTTTCTATTGATTAATTCATCTTTTTTAAAAAAGATTTTGTTTATTTATTTGGGAGAGAGAGAGAATGAGAGAGAGAGAGAGCATGAGAGGAGAGAGGTCAGCGGGAGAAACAGACTCTCTGGCGATCAGAGAGCCCGATGTGGGACTCGATCCCAGACTCCAGGACCATGATCTGAGCAGAAGGCTGTTGCTTAACCAACTGAGCAACCCAGGAGCCCCGATTAATTCATCTGTTCAGCCAAACAGCAGATCTAGCGCCACACTGCATGGCCGTCATCGTACACAAAATGGTTTTCATAAACCTTTGAAAACGTCTTGGGCTCCATCCAGAAGCTCTTGCTTTAATCTCTGCTGCATATCATCGCCCAGTCCCACGCCTTGCCCTTTGGGGTCCCCGTCTCACAGCTCCCCTTCCCCAGATGGCTCCACCCTTCCCAGACCTGATGACTTCTCTGCCGACTGGCTTTCGCTTTCTGGTTTTCAATCTTGGTTACAAGATCCGTATAGCTGCTTCCTCACCTACTCTAATGCCCCCAAGTATTATATTTGCTCTCCTTCAGGCCTGGAGATCTCACGCCAGGAGAGAAATTTAGAATGGATTTCTTGTGCAATTCCTTTCAGATAAATGAAGAGGTACTGAAATGGAGAATGTCACAGCTTCTGCATTCTCTAGAGGTAAAACCATATACATACAAACATACATAGGTATAGATATATAAATATGGATAATCTTTTGGAATATAGATAATCTTCTGGAAGTGATCTACTGTAGTTTACTTCTAGTTGAGTTAATGGGGGTAGGGAGGTGGAACGTGGTGGACGTGTAGCAGATCCTGGCTAGACACTGATCCTGTTACTCACTGTTGTGTAACAAACAATTTCAAAATTCACTGGGTTAAAACAGTTTATTGCTTTTAGAACATATGGTTCCATGGGTCAAGAATCTGGAACACATTTAGAATATACAGAGAATATTATATATGTAATATTATCGTAATATCTCTTTAGGTCAGTCAAAATCTTACCTCCAGAAAATGTAATTAGATTAAGGAGGAAAAAAAATCTTGACTCAGATTATATTAATTAACATACAGACATGGATTCTTGGCCTTGGAACAGTGTCCATCACCAGTTAACATGTATGTCAATAACCAGAGTTGTATATCAGATTACGCAGAGTTGCTCCAGAAACCAGTCCTGAGTTATTCAGGGAATCCAGAAAGAATAGGCAATGGAATTATGCTGATTTTTAAATATAATTTTCCAGCAGTTTAAGAAGAATAAGTTTTTCATTTAAAAAGCCAGCAGGATCAGCAGGCAACAAAGTTCTGTTTTAGTTGGAAATCAGTGGGTGGGAATATAAAGCCACTTTTTTTTTTTCTAAATGGAACTAGAGAAGCAGCAGATCTAGCAAGTTGTAATCAGCCAAATTTCTTTTTTTTTTTTATAAATATATGAGTAAAAAGTTGAGGCTCTCTTTTTACATTATATATTTTAATTCAACAGAACAGTAGCAAATCACCTCTGCTAATCTTAGTTCCTTTTCCTACATAAAAAAAAAATCTTTATTTGGACACAACACGATCAAAAGAAACTCATCCGAAATCCCATGAACCCTGCGAAATCAGGGATTTAGGAGGACAAAATAGCCCGTGGCCATTTACATATGAAAGTAAAGGGGCATGATTATCTATTGGTATCTCACCTGTTCCCATTGCACAGGGACCTATGTGGGGTGGCTCTGGGGCACCAGTTCCCTGGGCTGAGGCTGGGACACTGTCAAGCCAGGGATGGGCAAGACGTGATTGGTTATAGCAAGTGGCCGAGAGTGGACGGAGCCAGGGTTGAAATATAACCAATCTGAGAAAGACAGCTGGGGCTCAGGGCCAGATAAACAGTGTCACCCAGTGGCTACAGAATAAGGACTGGAAAGGGTCATATTATCCCATGCCCCTCACTAGCCACTATCCTTGGACCAATGACTAGACCAATTTTTTCACCTACAAAACAGGGCTTACAATGCCTACACATTGTTTGACAATCTGAGAAAAATGCGTATGGAGGGCTTGGCTGGACACCTGGCAAGTAAGGATGTCCAGTAAATGATCTAAGAGGCAGTGACCACCAGCCTGGGTGGCTCAGTGGGTTAAGGCCTCTGCCTTCGGCTCGGGTCATGATCCCAGGGTCCTGGGATCGAATCCCGTATCCGGCTCTCTGCTCTGCGGGGAGCCTGCTTCCCTCTCTCTCTGCCTGCCTCTCCGCCTACTTGTGATCTCTGTCTGTCAAATAGATAAATAAAGTCTTTAAAAAAAAAAAAAGAGGCAGTGACCGGTATGAAATTTGTCCATGAAGCAATAGTTCAAGGTCCATCTAGATGCCCTGCCAAAGCAGGAAGTCTGAAGCAAACTGGGAGCATCTCTGGGGTGTTTCTAACACCCTGTTGTTGGGGGGTGGGGGTGGGCACTGATTCAGGGCAGTTGCTGTCACACCCAATAGTACAATGGCTAGAAACACAAATGTGCCTTCTTTATGTCACAGATCTCTTCCCCCTTTAGCTTGTGTGTGTGTCCATTTTTGTGTGTATGTGTTCGTGTGTGTGTGTGTACATGTATGTACGTGTACACGTGGCAGGGAAACTAATAAATCTTACCATAAGTTCACTAAGGTGGTTTGCCATAGAAACCCTGAAGTGAATCCTTTGAGAAGGAAAGAATCTTCTGGCCGAGTAATTCGGCCTACTTTCCTGGGCTGCACCTTTTGCTGCTCTGCTCATTTTTACAAGACAGTAAAAAGCATGTAGACATTCATGTCAGAATATGAGGATGAAAATGCTGGTTCTTCAGCTTAGTTAAGTCAAGGGCCTTAACCACGTGAAGGCTCAGTTTCCTAATTTTTGAATGGGGATTACATCAGCTCCTTTATTACCATTTTTTATTAGGATCAAATCCCTTTCTACCAACTTTCATAAAATTTGTCACCAAGTGCTATAGATTCAACAGCTGCCATATGTGAGAAGCCGCGCTCCCTCCCACCCCGGTCTCCCACTGCCCCTGTCCTGCTTCAGGCTGTCATTCTTGCATGCTGGGCTTTCAGTGACAGCCCCCATATAACTTCCTTAACCACCATCGCTGCTCCAACTGCAGGGAACCCTAAACACTATCCAGAGCTAGTGTGTAAACCTTCTGCCGCTCCCCAAGGCCAGCCCCGACCTGACTCCATTTTGCGTCATCTCATTATCCCTTCAGAGTTACACAAAAGCCGTCTACACAGCTCTTCTCCTCGCCATCCACCCATCCAAAGAACCCATGCTCCTTCTGGTTACTTACATAGTGTGCTTTGCATTGGAAAAGATGAGTGGTTTACATCCATGACACCACATGCCAAGGCTGTCAGGGACTAACATCTTTTCTGGTTCTGTATTTCAATATGCCTAGCTAAGTATTACCCCTAGGAGGTACGTAGTAGATGCACATTATCTGATAAAGGAGAAAACCCAGGTCACTCTAAAGGGCAAACATGTTGGTGCAAATTCCAGGTTTTTTGAGTTGAAAGTTACTCATCCAAGAATCTCCCAGGGAGAGATAAGCAAGCCCTACTCCTTGAGTTGTCTATAATTAGACTGTGACAAATAGGTTCAGAGCATGTCATAAAGAGTAATCTCTTTGTGAGAAGAAGTTCTCTTGTCCTTGAGGTACTTTCTGTGTCATTCTAATCTTATATTCTAAAATCTTGGATATATTTCTGTCAAACGTAGGCAACTCTTGATTTCCTTTGCCGTGGGTGGAAGTAGAGATGTGAGCAGTCCCAAACACCAGAAAAACCCACAATTATATATGTTCAGCTATCTGACAATTCAATTATATTCAGCATGATCAGTATTCCCTGCTTGAGCTCCTAACACGTGCAAAGTGCAAAACTATACAAAATTTAAAAAAAAAAAAAATAAAAAGAATGGGGATGGGGGTGGGCAGATGCAAATGCAATAATTATTTAGCTTGACCAGACTATTAGGTGCTAGCGAACACTTGTGGAAAATGCCACTGACAAGGTAAATTAAGGTGGGATGATAGAAAGGCTTGAATGTCAAACTGAAGATTGATGGATCACTAGAAGGGTGTCCGTGGGTTCCATCTCTCTCAGGAGATAGGTGCAGACATCAACACCTTTGCAGTGTGACCTCTGCTGTGTTATACCAATAAGACTCAAGGCCAAAAGAAATCGTGTTCGGGTCTCCGCCTTCCTTCTGTCCTGAAATGGAATGATCACAGGTCAGGTTCTCCCCAGGATGACCAGCAGCAGGTCAGGAGAGAAGGGCATTCTGGGAAGGGAGCCAGTGGGTGCAGATACCCAGAGATGAGAGCTCGTGCTGCCTGCCTGCAGAAGGGGGACAAGTCCATTAACTGTAGCAGCCCACTGAGTTTATTTGCACATGTGGGTACCCATAAATATTAGTCTGGTGGAAAAAACCAGTCAGAAAACAAAACCAAAGGACTAGTTAGCTCAGAAAGTCCGCCAGGCTAACATGTCTGCCACCACAATGAGTCTGTGTTATTGAATAATGTGATGTTCACAGACCTGAAGCTAAAACATTCTTTGTCTTTCCCTTGCTACCTTCTTTGTCTAAGCAGTGCCAAATGACACGGCTCTCGCATCCTGGAATATCCTAGCACCTCATGCTTCCCCAGCAGGCATTGATATCAGTAAACTCTCAGAGGGGAGGTGACAGAAGACTCCCTCCCAGGTGAGAAATCGAAGCTGACTTTTGGAATAAGAGAAACTGAAAATCTCCCTAAGCACCTTGTTGATTAGCTAATACGGAGTCTCAGTAACTGAGTTTGGCCAACTTCTTTTTTGCAACTTGATGGTGCCTCAGATTATTCCTGGGGTAGCTAGGTTAGTAACAGCTAATAGTAAAGAACCCAGTTGTTGTTCATTTAACGAGCTAGGAAAGCTGCATACCAGGACACGTGGCCTCTAGGGATCCGAGTCACAATATCCACAGCTCTCAGCCCCTCTCTGCACCTTGTTCTTACCCATTGCAGGTGGTTCTTTGCTCGTTGGCTCTCTCCAGCCCTCCCCCAACTCTCTCTCTCTTCCTCTCTCTGCTCTTCCTCTCCCTCACTCCCTCTCTCTCAAAACACTTACAATATGTGCTTTGCCCTCAGTGTTTCAAATGTCACACTGGCATGTCTAAGAGGAGGTCATTTCTCCACTCATTCTGCTCCTACCAGGAAAGCATGTTTACCCAATTATTCACATATTCTTTCAGCCCTGGGGGGAAAATATCGCTTATGTTTTTGATAATGTCTTCTCCATCTGTTTTTCCTTTTCTCTCAATAAATCGTATATTGGGTGTGGTCAGCTGAATAATGGTCCTCCAAAGATGTTTACATCCTAATTCCCAGCCCCTGTGACCCACAGCTATCAAGTGCCAGCCAGGTAGCCCTGAAATCTAGTTCTTACATGAAGGAAACTGCCAAAAGGATGTGTATTTCGTGAGCAGCTACTAGCTCCCCTGCAAACCTTGGCAGCTGTATTCTGTGCCTTCACAGCCCACGGCGACAGGTTGGTGCATCTCTGGGAGCCACAACTCTGAATTTCATTTAGCATTTAATTAACTGGAATAGTCCAAGGACTCCATGGCAGCCCCCTGATTGCAATCTGTGGATGGATGGGCATTTTTATCTGAAAATGATGACCAGCTTATCTTCTGTCGCACACTATCACACGTGATATGTATCTCTCGTTATCCCAGCCAATCAAACACAGAAAGTTTATTAAGATTCTATCATCCAAAGTTATCACCAATGATAGGATTTTTCATCTGAATGTGCTTGTGTGCAATACCGTATTTTGTCTAAGAGATGCTCGGGAGAACAAGAGAGTGCAATGAATCTGCAGTCAATGACCAAGGCATTTAAGGAGTGTGTGGTCGCCCAGAGAATTCTAATAACCAGATCACTTAAAAAGAAATTTGAAACTCCCTTAAAAAAGAGGGGCGGGGATTGACATAGCTACAGAATAACATAAACATAGGAAGAAATCACAGTGAGAAAGGGGAAAAGCTGTTGCTTAGGTGAGTAAGCCATATGGGTTCTACATTTTGCTACCAGTGGATTCTGAGCATCATAAAAGCCATAGAGAAAGAGAACTGTGATCAACTCTGAGATTTTAGGAGCCCATGAAACGCATACAATCCTTTATTTATGAAAAACCAGTTTTGATTTAGGTGATTTGTAAACAGGAAATTTGAAGAGGAAGCCATTCACTCAAACACTGAGCTATTAATTCACACCATCAGCCAATGCCTCTTAAGTTCTCACTTATGCTGGCCCTCATGGTGGGGCTTGGTTTTCATTGCTAAATCAAATTTACCTGTTCTCCTGGTGTGGATGAGCCACTCTTTGTGACAAGCACACAGTGAGGCAATCACAGTAAAACATGATGGCATTTCCATGAAGGTGTGCCCAGGATTTATTGAGGACCCAAAGAGGAGGCTGATCCTATCTTTGTGCAATTGTGGAACTTTCTCATGGACAAGACAGAAATTTAAAGGGAGACGTTCATCTAGGTGATGAGGAAGATGACCAAGTGAAGTCAGGCACTGAGATTAGCAACAATTATCCATCTTGACTTGAGGTCCATACAAGAGGATACTGGTAAGTATGCACTTTCCTTCCAAGCGGTCCTTGAGACCACTTCTGGCTTTGGTCTCCAATATCAGACTCCCAGCATGGGCTTTGGCATGCTGTGGAGGCCAAGCAGGTTTCTAATGAGAGAAAGAAAGAAAGAAGCAACATGCTAAGAAAAGCCTTGGTGATCTGGAGGTGTGGCAGATGTTGGTGCTTCGACAACCAGCGTCCTCTGTTTGCCTTAAGATTTCACCTAAATAAATTGGGCAGCATTGTTCTTCCAAGGCTGTTCAAAAGACCACACAGATTTCATGGGTTTTCCAGAGCCCTCTGGAGTTTACAAGACCATTTCACATCCTTGATCTTAGTGATCCCTACAAACATCTGGTAAGGGGAATAATAGCCTGGTGGGATACGAGGCTAGAGAAAAGACCGGGGGCAGTAATTCTGCTCTCACTCCTTCCACACTATGCTGTTGTTGGGGTAGGTGCGTATCTGCTTCCCCACTTACACTGGGAGCTCTGAGCCAAGGACCGCATCTGCATTTTCAAGGCAAATTCTAAAAACCTTGGGTGGAATCTGTTGTACCACCTGGGAACTGTGTCAGCCTTGGGCAAATAAATAATTAAAACTCTCTGAATTTTAAATCATTCCTCAGTGAAATGTGGAAAGAATGAAATTTGCCCATGTGCAACTCGAAACACTTACAATCCGTGGTTCCCAAACTCAATTTGGCCAACCTCACTTTCTCAAAGTCCTCCGTCACCCCCTCTCCATCCTTCAAACTGTTCCTAGTAATTTGAAAGACTCTGTTCTCCCCGTTTCCATTTATTTCCCCCTCTTCTTGGGAAAGTAAGAGTGGTGAGCCTCCCAGCGGGATCTCCACTTTCAGCCTCTCACATCTCTCCAGCACCCCAGACTTGCATCCTTTCTTCATCTTCTTTGTTGTACTGACTTTTAACCTAGTTGAGGAACTTATTCCCTGGATTTGTCTACTCTTTATTTCTAGAGCTGTGGGGGCCACTTGGAATGCTTCTGGCTCTGCCTCCTGGTTCCATAACTCTTTACTATTACCTCGACACCTCTGACAACAACCCCTCCTCGGAACTCATTAACGCAGTTTCTCTGTTAATTCATTAGCACTCAGGAGCCCCAGCGATGATCTTTCTCTTCCTTCCGCGGTCTCTGCCCTTACAAATTTCATTTCTGAGGTTTCTCTCACATTCCGTTTATTGTGACATCATTTATGAAGTTCTCCCTCGACAGGAGAGGAGTCAAAAATAACTATATATCATTTTAAATTGCTCTGGTTGGTAACTCTACATTTTAAGAATATCAAGGGGGGAAAAAGTGTCTAATGACAGGACTACACGTGGATAAAGAGCTGACAGGGTAATTGCATTACCAGATGCTCCTATACACGAGTTAGCTGCTTGCCTGGCCTATTTGAAGCAACGGGTGTCAGGTCAGTAATTAGGGTCTCGCAGACAAACTGGAAGTGCCATCTGATCTCCTCTGAACACCCCCATCACTCTCATTTATGCCATGTTCAATATGAAACACACCGTCACCATCCTCTTCCCTCAAGGCTGCCAGAAGTTCCCAGGGACATCTCCCCCCTCACTCCCACACGAGTTAATGAAGTCAATGCTTCCCCCGCATGTCAGAGAACTTGTTCCCAGGATGGCAGTGCTTTGGTGCCCGTCAACAACAAAAAGACCCAATAGCAACCTTGACTCCGCTTTTTGATTCTTTTCTTCCAACCGTAGGCTGGCTGACATTTTCACACTGAGGTCCTCTTTGTGTCAATTTCTTTGTTTGATTTCCCAATGTAACTGACTCTTTAAAACAAAGCAAAGGGCACAAGAGGCTGGAGAACTGAATTTAAGTCCCACAAGAGCCATTAACTTGCTGTGGGGCCCGGGTTAGGATCTGATGCGAGAAATGGGCATGTCCACATTCATTGACCCAGGGTGGAGTCTATGGGGAAAGAATGGGAGGAAATCATGGGACCTGGGAAGGTATCCTGTCCACCATTCATAAGAAAGCAGCAATAGTGGGTAATGTCCCAAGTGAGCCATCTCTTTTAGAAAGAGGGTGTGAAACTCTCCCAAGATAGCAAAGGTGAACAAGTCATCTCTGTAAGGGTTTGGGAGCAATCATCCTTGAAAAGTCCATTAGTAGTTTCCAGACTTGGCCACCAGGCCAAGGGTAGTCAGGGACAGGATGTCAATCAAGATACAGAGGAGCAGGAAAGTCATCTTGGATATCTTCTAGTGTTGCCCACCTAAACTAGGTTACCCTTTCTTCCATAGCAGACATCCTGGTTTCCTTTTAAGAAATTTCATTTTTTCTTTAACAGCCCCTATGATCAAGTAAGATTGACTTACCCCATTCCCAGACACTAAGTGGTGAGTGTGATCCCCACTTTGGACAAACAGAGAAAGACTTGGGATTATTAAGGAAAGGATACTTTCTTTCTGGTGAGGTTACTAAACTCAGGATTTTCTGGGGGCCACCAGAAGGAGAGATATCACTTAAGAAAATAAAGCCAACATGGAAGAGAGATAGAGAGGGACCAAGCCTGAGTGAGAGCATGCAGCTTTCAGATAGAGCCATGCCTTAAAGAAGAGGCATTATTGGACTTCCCAGTTATGGGATTCAACCAATCTCTTTTTATTTTATTTAATCCAGGTTCAGCTGAGTTTCATTCCTTGACAATAGAATAATCTTAAATAATGGTGTTGACTAGAGCTCAGCCCTAGAAAAACTGGATACTGGTCAGCTCTATAAGAAAGGTTCCCTTGGGAAACATTCAGCTGTCAAAGTTAATAGGCATGTAGGTGCCAGAAAAAAAGTGAAAGACACTTACCCAAACTAAGGCAAAAAACAGTGTCACTGTCTTTATATACCTCTCTCTTACTTGGGCCAAGTTAGGATGGATTTCCTGGTTGGGCATGGAGTCCAGTTATAAGGGGGCAGATGATGGTTTCCATATTCAACTTTGGACAGGCCATTTGTTTCCCATGGTCCTGGGTTTCCCCAACTATAAAATGACGAGGTTAGATAATCTGACTTTTAGATGGCCCTCCAGCCCCTGAAAACTATAATCTCCTTCTCCCACCTAGCCTCTGTGTGTAGCAGTGGTGAAACAAGAAGATATAATGCCCAGGATGGCTTAAAGGGTCTCAAAACAATGGTTCCTATAACTTGAATAAAGAATATTTGAGAGCAAGGAGTCTGGTTTCTATCCCATTATGGGGAGCTTTCTGTCTTTCTCTTGTCTTTCAGTTGAACATCTACATAGCTCTCCAGGAGAGGCTCCAGTGAGATCTTATTGTTTTCCTGGGCTAAAATTTTCAGTGGCTACAAAATACATTAAGTCTCAGGGAAGATGATGCTTGGCCAAAAATAGCACTTAGAAGATATAAAGTTAGAACATTCTGTCCACTGAAAATTTGGAATTTTATGAAATATTCATTATAAGGCTTTTTTATATTCTCTAAAACAAAGACATAAGTGTTTTATGTTATATAAATATATATATTTTGTTATATATATATAAATGTTTTGTAATATATATAAATATATATAAATAAATGTTATATATAATAATAATATATATAATATATTATATATAATAAATAAATGTTATATATATAAATATTTTGTTATATATATAAATGTTACACGCCATGATTTTCTATGGTGTGAATTTTATTATCTTGTTTTCATCTAATGCTTCTATAAAGTCAGAAGAGAACAAATAGACATGGAAAGGTAGGATATGTGCTGGGAATATGTGTCAAGATGGGGGTCTAAACACGGACTGCCTCTGACTGTTACAAGACAGTGTCACTGTCTCAACCCATTCTGACACTGGATATGCTATGTTGGATCAAATTTTTAACAGCCATAAAAGAGGTTACTTGGCTTCTTGACCATTTTGAATTTGAGCAAAAAAGCATCTTTGATGTCAGCTAAGTACTGGTCTTAAATGTGTTTTCCCACAAAATCTTTTGAGCTTCTGCTTTTGGGGTAAAACCCTAAAAGCCATGAGCAGACCCTGTGTGTAGCAACCTTAGCCAAGGCTCAGGAGTCACCAGGAAAACAGGCTCCCCCTTCCACCTCTCTTTCATGACAAGGCCCTTTTCTAGAGTGTTCTATAAACATTAGCTTTTCATGATGTCCTATAGGAAACATGCTCTAGACATGTTTCAGGGGAGAACACACTGAAAATACAATTTCAGGATAGTTGGATGGGTATCCAGTAGGAGGGTGTGGAGACCAAATGTTTGAGAATGACCCAATGCTACTTGCCATGTTAAATTTAAGCAGAAGAATTTCTCAATGGAATAACTAGTTTCCATGACTCAAGCTACCAGTCACCAATGGGGTTGATTCTGATGATGTTGTGGAAATAGTCACTTACAAAAAGAAGAATAGTCTTACCAAAAAAAAATCTTTAAAATATCTTAAACACTTTTATTTTTAAACAAATACAAAAGATAATGGTATATGTGTCACAGCAGAGCAATGACACGGCCACCATGACTGGGAATGGGGCGTAGACCACTGTGGACAGAGACCTGTGAAGCCGCAGAAAAATGGAGATTAACACATAGAAGGAGGAGTGGGGGTAGTTCATTTGCTCCTCCTAACCAGGTGATGAATTATCCCCACTGCCAAATCTGGACATAGCAAAAGGAAGCAAGGGATTGGGAGATGCACCATGAGAAAGAAAACAAATTGCAAGATTATGACTGAGATTTTCAGGATACTGATTCTCATTGCTTTATTTGCAATGCCTGAATGAGTTCAAAGATCATATTTACAAAGTCTATGAAGCTGGTTCCATCCAGCCTGGTGCAGAACATATCAACTGGAAAGACCAACTTCTTGAGCCAGTTAACAATAGCTGTATATGCACGAGGAAGAGTCCCTTTTCTACCCAAGCACCTCTTAAAAATCCCACTAGGAATGCTTGGGTGGCTCACTTAGTTGAGCTTCTGACTTGATATTGGCTCAGACCATGGTTTCCCAGTCGTGAGATTGAGCCCTGCATAGGGCTCTGTGCTGGTCATGCATCCTGCTTAGGATTCTCTCTCTCCTTCTCCTTCTGCCCCTCCCCATTCTAAAATAATCATCATCATCATCATAATCATCATCATCATCATTCCCCACTAGAAATCAAAACATGAACAGATGCTAATAATGGGTGAGCCAGAAGAAGAATAACCAGGTGAGGCCTGATGCTAAAGGAGCCACAAAGAGTTATTAACACAGCCACTGAAAATTAAACACACAAAAAAAGAGACATAAAGAAAAAAAAATTACTAGGGTTCATTATTATCTCTACTATCTTCAAATTTTATTTTTAGACCTGACATACACACAGAGAAAAGAAGGGAGAGGCACAGTGTTGACTCACTTGATTTTGAATACAATACTAGTCAGTCATCTAGTCTTCTAGATTCTGTTTCCTCTTTTCTCTCTGGTAAAATGGGGTTAACATGTTTCACCTCACAGCACTGGTGTTCAAATTAGAATTGATGTCATCAAAGCCACTGGTCAAGTGCCTGGACCTGGGTCAGCATTCAATCAGCAATAGTCAGGGGCAACTGGGTGGCTCAGTCAGTTAGGCATCTGACTCTTGGTTTTGGCTCTGGTCATGATCTGATATTGTGATCTCGGGGTTGTGAGATCAAGCCTTGTATTGGGCTCTGTGTTCAGTGGGAGTCTGCTCAGGATTCTCTTTCTGCCCCTTCCCTGCTCATACTCTAGATAGATAGAGAGAGAGAGAGGGAGAGAGGGAGAGAGAAAGATAGATAGATAGATAGATAGATAGATAGATAAAATCTTTTTAAAAATCAGCAGTAGTCAATATTAACACTGTTCTGCTCAAGTTCCTTTTGGTAAAACTTAGACCATAAAGTAAATCCTGAACCTCTAATCCATTGGCTTTCAGCCCAGATCTTTAAGATAAATTGTCTTGTTTCACCAATTAAAATTTAGAGATACAAAGGCCCGGATTTTCATCCCTTTTAATCTGAGGGTCACAGGAATTGTTCACTTGAAGGTGGTAGAGAAAACACGTTTTTGCTTTACTCAACTCTTGAAGCCAACTAAAAATAACAATCTTAAAAAAGAAAGAACTGAGAATAATAAAGAAATGATACCCTCTAAAAATGATATAAGGGAATTGCCACCATCTCAAACCATAAACTATGGAATAAACCTGCCAAATACCACAGGATCTAAACCTAGGTGGTGAAGGGTGCCGAGAAAGGATGCACTCCATCTTTGATCTTAAGCAGAGTGTATTGTCCCTAAAATGCCCACAGTTTGAGCAGTGTTGTCAATGCTTATTTGATTAGGATCTAGGGTGTATATAAAATACAGATGAGGTGAGGGGTGCCTGGGACTCAGTGGGTTAAGCCTCTGTCTTTGGCTCAGGTCATGGTCTCAGGGTTTGGGATTGAGCCCTGCATTGGGCTCTCTGCTTGGCGGGGAGCCTGCTTCCCTTCCTCTCTCTCTGCCTGCCTCTCTGTCTGCTTGTGATCTCTGTCTGTCAAACAAATAAATAAAATCTTGAAAAAAATGCAGATGAAGTGAATAATGTCCATCCAAGAACACGGATTGCCTGAAGAATAAGCCCCAGGATTGACCATGTCTCTGAGCTGATGAATACAGGAAGAGGTCAGGTAGGGTTCAAAAGGGAGATAAGGCAGAAAATTCAAGAGTGTAGCACAGAGACTCTGTGGCTTGATATTAGCCCCAGCAACACTTCAGATGTTGAAAACTGAAGGCAGACATCCTGGGATGAAGGAAATTATAGATCACGTGACTTGAATGAAAGATTCCTCTTTTGCCGCAGAACTGAGGCTTCAGCTGGTCCCAGCTCACTCCTGCCCTGTCTTCTTTATAGAATTTGTCTGTAGGTGGCCTGAAAAAATTTAGCTGTTAAAAAATGCTAATAATACCAGAAAGAGAGAGAGAAGAAAAAAGATATAAACAAAAGATATGTATGTGTATTTCAAGAGGCATAGCCCATATCGATATGGAAAGAGCTCAGAAAAATAATTCTGTGTAATTTGGAGGGGATTTTTCTCACGTATGTGAATTAAAGGAAGTTTTACAGTGTTTCAAAAAGATTATCAGACACACACACATACACACGTGCAAACTGTTAATCTAGAAAAGAAAGGAATGAAAAAGAAAGTGATATGAGAGATAAAACCAGTTTAGAATCAAGAAAATGGATAAACACAATTGATAAAGAAAAACTGGAAAATAATTTTGAAGAAATCACACAAAATAAAAGAAACAAAAATGATTATATATAGGCTAATGTATATAAAAGAGCCAACATATGTATAACTGGCGCTTCTGGGGTGGGAGACGGAAGATGTTTGGTGATATCTTAAAAGACAATTTTCTTAGATGCAAACTAAAATCTATAGCTAATGATACATTATACCTCAAGAAAAAAATACAACACAATCAATATTAAACTAAATGACTGACCCTCAAAGCTAAAGAAAAAAAAATCATGAAGCTATCTAAACGGGAGAAGCAAGTTACCCAGAGTTGACCTCAGTATTCAAGGACAGAAGAGAATTGGCTATTATAAGCAAATTTCCAAGAGAAACGGTGTAACCCCCAAATTGCATACAAAGTCACAGTAACCCTCAGCCACAGAAGTAATAGCTACCACCAAGGCTGCCATGACAGAAGGACTACAGCATCCACGAGTCATTCTCTAAAAGCATACTACACCATAAACTCAGTCAACAATCCTGGAAATAAAAATAATGAGCTCAGAATGAGAGGAGCTGTGTTAAGACTAGTGAAAGTTGAGTCCATTCCAATGTAGAAACAAGACCAAGCAGCTCTAAAAAATATTATTTAAGAAAACATTATTTTTTTAATAAAACACAAACTATAAAAAGGATGTAACAAAGGTAAAACACAAATGTAAAAGTAATATAACAACAAAAACCAGAGAATGAAGGGAATGGTAATGAGAAGAAAAAGTAAGAACATGCTCATTTTTTTCATCAGGAGAAACTCTTTAAAGTTGGGATATTCTTCTTAAAAAGTCTTCAAGTTTTTCCTATAACTTTTACTTCATTTTTAAGGGAGAAATATTTATCTAAAGATCAAATTGCTCTTTACTTTCTGATGGCTATTGCAATTAAGTAAAAAAAATGGATTTGACATTTGTTAAAATTATATCTTTTTGTAAGTACTTCCTCTCTCTAACTGTATTTTAATTTGTTCTATTATATACATAAAGGTGCCTAGAATTATGGTTACCGGTTTTTTGACAATTGTTACTTCTGAGCAATTTAAAATTGAGATTTTTTTTTTAAGATTTACGTTTTTGAGAGAGAGAGAGAGAGAGAGAGCATGTGCAAGTGGGGGGAAGGGCAGAGAGAGAGGGAGAGAGAATCTCAAGCAGACTTCACTCTGAGTGTGGAGCTCGATGTGGGGCTTGATCCCATGACCCTGTGCATGACCTGAGGCAAAATCAAGAGTCAGACACTTAATAGACTGAGCCACCCAGGTGCCCTTAAAATTGGGATTTTTTTTTTTTTTACAACTTTTTCACTTCTAACATTTCTTCATAATTGTCAGGATTTTTTAATAAAAAGTGCTTATTTATACTCATAACAAAATAGCATCAGACAAGAGTCAGTGAGGGAATTGAGTGAGACCACTGGCCAACCCCCATCTTCTCGTGGTTTCTCAGGTGGAGTTACCTGAGCACTCCAGAAGTGCCATCTAATGCTCTACATGGCTTTGTCGGTCAACAACAATCCTCCCCACACCATCCACCCTCAAGCCACACTCCTCATGTGGGTCCTCTGATGCTCTGGAGCTCCAGGCCATGGGGTGAGAGCTGGGTGAAGAACCATCTTGGAATGGAGGCCTCTCTGCTGTCGGGTCATGCCTGCAACGCTGTTCAGTTCCTCCCACTGCACTGAGGGAAGCCTGGAGTACTTTATATGTCAGACAGAGCCCTGTGATATCTGGCCACAACCACCTCACTGGTCCCCACAACCTTGTCCACATTGCTCCCTGTTCCTGAGTGCTCCACGAGTATTCCTAGCCTAGGTCCTCTGCTCTGCCTTCACCTTAGAATGTACCCTCACACCACCTCCATCCCCACCTTCACAGCATCTCCTCCAGATGTCACCTCACCATCCCAGCAATGCCACCCTCATCAGCCACCCTGAAGCCCTTTACCTTTTATCATCCCCTGAAACCAACCCATGTATGCATTCCTTACTGGTTTGTGTATGTTTCCCCCACTGGGCTTCAAAAGACAAAGAACCTCCTCTGGCTTGTTCCCTATGGAGTCCCCAGTGCCTAGAACTACTCCCTACATACAGCAGTATACATAATGGAATAGCATACTACTACTCCTGGACTTCCATGCTTGGTCCTAGGATGACTACCTGGGAACCAACACCCATAAGTAAAAACCTGGGGAACAAGGACTGGCTTCATGGGCAGGTGATCCACGCAGCTGCACATGACCCCAAGATCAGAAGTGCTCTGCCCTTGAATTAATGCTCTGCTGTTGTTAATATAAGGTATCGATGAATCTCAATAGTTTTTGGAGAAAGGTCTTACGTTTCTACCATGCATTGGTCCCCACAAATTCTGTAGTTGGTTCTGCGTGGGATGAACAAATAAAGGAATGAATGATACCATTAGGTCAATCGCTTCAGCATCAAAACCATTCCCTGCAAGGTGGGGAGGACATCTTGTCCCCTGACTCAGTGCACTGTAGGACCTCAACAAAGAGTGTGCCAAAAGCACAGCCAAGGGGACTCTTCAAGACATATCCCCACCCAATGCTCAACTCATCCACACAACTGATCACATCAGTCTACATTTCTGTAGCACGAGGCAACTTTTTTTTTTTTTTAACTTCAAAGGCCCGTTCTTTATACAATTTCCTCTGTTTGCAATGCCCACTCTGTTGTCTGCCTGGCTAGCTGCTCATGACCATCAAGGTAAAGAAATGGCATGTGCTGCTCTAGAAAGCCTTCCCACCTCCTATAGAGGACCCTCCTCTAAACTCTCAAAACCTTAGCTTGCTTTTACCCTAGCACTGTTTACCTGGGAGACAGGGGCTGTCGCTTCTTCTTTTCACAAATCTCTCCTGCTTTTCCATTCCATGCCAGGTCTTACCACTGACATCTAGGATCCAGAGCTGTCTGAGGCTCTGTCTGGCAGGAGAGACACCCAAGTCTTCCACATAGTCTTCTACCTCTGTGGAGCCCACAAAAGGTGTTCAGTAATTGTTTGCAAAATGACTGAATGGCCCAAAGTTAGGGTTAGGATATAGGGGATCTGTTTTCTTACCAAGTCTTCACCATGAATATGCAGCAGGACCTCGGACAACTCATTGCCCTGTCCCATGAGCAGTTTTCCCTTCTGCAAAATGGGATGATGGAAGGGCCAGACTAGATATGCTCTCTCTTGTCTTCCCTCTTGCCCAGGTCCAAGAGCTACAAATAGTTAAAATACCAGCAGAATCCAGTATTCATGAGGCACATCTTGGGAACTGGTCACTTTGAACAACACCTCCCCCAGTCCTCACAACAACGGCATAAAGTAGATGATCGCCCAGTGTCTCGGAGGAGGAAGGTGTGTGACTTAGAGAATTTCAGAACCTCTTGCCCATTCTCACGCAATTTCTCCCTGATCACTCCAGGATGAGTACTTACCCACCTGACCCAAATCCTGAGCTCCAAACCACTACACAGCACTGCCCACGCCCACAGCCTCATCTTGCCTACAGTCCCAGGACCCCAGCTGGTCCAAAAGCAGAAAGCCAGATTAAATCAGAAATAGGGAATATAAGATTCTGCCCATTTCATGTGGTTTTTCCACTGGCCACCCTCCAGGTAGCCAGGGTTGGAAAGCTGGGCCTTCCCGTCCTCTGGCTGGCATGAAGCTCCCCCTCGAATTCATGGACGCCAACTGATAGAAGCAAGGGGCTTCTATGAATCACACCCACAGCACACAAAGTCTACTTCTGGCACCCATCTGGGTCCAACAGAAGACAAGAAGACAAGACGGGCCTTGCCCTAGAAGGTGGATCCCAAGATCCCCCTCCATGAACCCAGGGCCACCTGGCGGGTGCTGGAGCTGATGACAAGAACTCCATGTGGCTGTCAGGAAGGCGATCATGTGACAGATCCCCATGTAAGCTCCAGCCCTTTCTCCAAGCTCGCCCTCTGACAGTTATTACCACTGCAATAAATTCTTCAGTAAAACAAACAGGCACGCCGTAAATTTATTAGTCCGGGCACTCTGTGTTACTTAACGTAACGGCTAGTCTTAAACAGGTAACTACCGCAGTAAATAAACCAGTTTATTTAGGCACTGTCAGCCCTAAGTGTTCACAGGGGCCTGGAGAAACAGCACCGGCTTTTCTAAGCATGATATATGCCTGCATAAATTGCACTTGCCCACTCCAATATTTGATGGCAAGCTACCACCTGGGAAGAGTGTGGTACCTGGGATGTGTCTGTGAACCTCAGAGAGTTCATGTGCAGGAGACATGGAACCAAATAAGTAAGGATAAGTATATGTGTAGGTAGAGTTTGTAGATGTGGTCTCTGTGTGAACCAAACCAATGCCCCAAACTCACGTATTGTGGAAACGTGTAAAGTCGACAGAGATTTTTTTTTAAAGATGTTATTTATTTATTTGACAGACAGAGATCACAAGCAGGCAGACAGGCAGGCAGAGAGAGGGAGAGGAGGAAGCAGGCTCCCTGCAGAGCAGAGAGCCCAATGCGGGACTCGATCCCAGGACCCTGAGATCATGACCTGAGCCGAAGGCAGCGGCCCAACCCACTGAGCCACCCAGCTATTTGCAGAGAACTAAATGGGGAACAGAGGTAGAGGCATAGAGAGAAGTAACCCTTACTAACCTGGGTCTTTAGAAGCCGGGTAGCCTGACTTCATCATCTGTGTACCCTCCAATCCTTGTGTATCTCCAGATACCGAGTATAGGCAAATATAAATACTCGGTCTCTGTGCCAAATTCTCAAGTGGGCTCTTTATAGGGAATGTTTATTGTCTCACATTCTTGGTGGCTGGAATTCCGAAATCAAGGTATGGCAGCGCCAGCGTCCAGCTGAGACCGGATAGAATTTTCCATGTCTCCCCCAGCTCCTGGTGGCGGCAGGCAGCCCATGGCATTCCTTGGCTTGGGGATCCTTCACTGAGACCTCTGCTTCTGTCTTCATGTGGTATTCACCTCTGTATTCATGTCTCTTCTTATGAGAACACCAGTCATACTGGATTAAGGGCCCACCCTACTCTCGAATGATCTCATTTTAACTGTAATTACCTCTGCAATGACCCCCTCATCACACAAGGTCACATTCTGAGGTTCTGGGAAGGACATGAATTTGGGGGGATGCAGCCCAACCCAATTCAGATACCTACCAGATATCCAGGTGCTTCAAAGCACAACATTTTATTTTACTTTTGCAACACTTTGTTGCATAAAAATGTCTATGCCCATTTTACAGATGAGGACATTAAGCTCAGGAGAAATCCAGTCACTTCCTGAACAGGGCTCCAGAGCTGTTAACCGATGATGTCAGTATTCCAGCACATCTGTGATATCAAAACCCTCATTTTCCCCGGGGCACTGAGAAACAATTCTCTGGCCATTGCTCAAAACACATGGAGAATCCTTTAGAGCCCTCTCTTTTTAAAAAATCATCATGGATTTGATCATGCATGTGTATCTATGTGTTTAATGACATTCATCTCCTTAGAAAACCTAATTTGAGTTGTTTCAAGGCCAATTGCAAAAACTGAAAAAGCCAGGGCCAGGAGAAGTAGACGGGAATATAATGGAGCTGCAACTTTCTTCAGACCATATTTGGATTCAGTGGCCTGTTACCCAGAGCCCTGAAAATAAATGCACCGATAAATAATTATTTCCTGCCCCATACATTACCAAATATGACTGTGCCCGGTCTAGCAGCCAAGGAGCCAACCCATTGTTCAAATGCCTGACCCCACCCCCCTCATTTGGCTGCAAAAAATGTGGCTTCACTTTCCTGTGAATCCTAACTCAAAAAATAGAATGGCACACAGTCAGCAAATGCCTCATGTTGGCTCGCCGTTGGCCAGCCCTGGGATCAATTAGATAAATACAGAGCAATGGGGCTTCCTCCGAATATGGTCAGGAGCACAGTCTCCTCGGGATCTGGTGATTCCAGCACCTTCTTCCCAGAACCCTGCACTCACACGCTAGCCCTGCGCAGATCGTGAAAACTCTCCTGCATTTTGCTCCGGGGTACATTCTAGATGAGGATGAGGACAGTGTGTATCGTATCTTCTGGCCCCACCCAGGGATGCAAGGGATGGTAAAAGACACGGGGTTTGGACATAAATCAGACGTGACTGGAAATGACTCCACTAGCCATCGGCCATGTGACCTTAGACAAGTCCATTTACCTCCTCGGTCTATACTTCCTTACATGAAGTGTACCAACTTAGGTAGAGATCCAACAAGCTAATTGAGAAAAATCCTAGCCCATAGGAAGCTTACGTGTTGGACCCCCTCACCCCTTTCTCCACAAATGGAGAAACAAGGTGGATACTGGCCATTAAAATATCAACTAGTGGAGTTTGGATTCCACTGCAGATATCCATCATGGTCAAGGTTATCACGTTGAAGACTCCATAGGGCTGCTGCCTTGAAAAGGTGTATTTCTGCCCCCATGTCTGTACTCTGGAGGGATCTCGATCCAAGCTGCTGGAACTGTCTGCACGTACTTGTGCCTTACCTTAGTAACATGTGCTCCTTGAGAACGTAGGGCACGTACCACTCATCTCAGTACATCAAGGGCCTCATAGGTGGTGTGGAACATTGAAGGCTTTAGTGTATATTTACTGAACAACTGAAGAGGGTAGAAGACCTCCCCTCTGCCTCCATAGCACTTCCACATCTCCTGCTGTGGACTGGGCCACTCTGGGAGCTATTGTTTCTCTACATGGATTCCTTCCCCAGAAGATTGCAAGGTCCATGTTGGCAGTGTCTAAGGCTGGCTCAATCACATGACCATGACCTAGTGCAATGCCTAGCACATAGTGGGTGCTTAATAAACCATTGTTGAAAAGAGATTAAGAGATATTTAATAGGACACTGGAGGAAATAAAGGGGAGAGTACATTTAATTACATAAAACACCTATCATGTGCCAGATACTTTATGTGGTGCCTTCCTTCCTATTAATCATTGCACACACACACAGAGACACACATACAGCAGTTTTACCCCCATTTTTACAAATGAGCAAAACTGAGGTTGCAGTGAGCCAACTTGTCCAAGACCACACAGCCAGTGAATGCCAGAGCTCACATGAAGCTCAAGTCTGCCTGCAAATCCCCTGTTATGCCACATTGTTTCTTCAAAATCTGAAGGAAACATTGCCCACTTTGTCATTTTATCTAGAACCGTCTGGAAGCCCCTCCCTGTTGCCTTCCTGCCATCCCTGCCGTAAGGGACCCCCTGTAGGAGCCACCCCTGCTGAACAGTGAACCGTGCTGGCTACAGGTAGAGGTGAAGGGCTGGACCTTCTGACAACACACTTTAGCAACCCAGGACCTTATCATGCACAAGCCTGGGGCCATCAGATTTCACAGTCACGGGGTGGTAGAGACCCACCTCCCTGAGCTCTGCAGGAGACCGATCACGCCAGCGTGAGCTGAGCCGAGCACATGTCCCTGTGGCCAGGCGCCACCAACCAGGGGATGGAATGCTGCTTGCGGTGGCCATGGTTTTCTCAGGCATGTGGGAGGCCACTTCACAGCATGAAATTGAGCCCTCCACGTCTGCCTTGCTCACCGATGAGCTGCCTGGCAGAAGTAGGGGGGTACTGTTGGACCGGAATATTGGGAGTTTGGGGAGAGGAGCACCACATCTCAGAGGCATGGACAACTTCTTCCTGAGTTGAGGAAAAGGAGCAGCAGGCAGATAATCAAACAATGACTGAGTGCAATTAACCCTAAACCAGGTTCTGTACTCTGCTAAAGACATTGCCTTGGGGACCATTTTGCAGATGGAAATACTGAGGCTTATCACATATTAAGAAAAGGAAGAAGTGATGGAGTGAAGTCCTTCTATTCCACCCCAATATTCTATTTGAGAACAAGAATTTGAGCCAGAATTTGAATCTGGAGATCTCTTGAGCACATCAAGAAGACTATAAAACCTGGGCAACAAGGAACTATGCCTATCTCTCCCTTTATAAGAAGGTCACCATGGCAAAAATGTTCTCAGATGTGGATTGCTCATTTAAGTCCCCTTCCTTATCCATTCTAAAGGGTACAGGCAAGCCTCATCTTGTGCTCTGATATGTTCCCTTTGGGGCTAAATGGGTAGTGTTTTAAAGGTTACATCTGCAGATTTTGATTCCAGGCTTTGGTGTCTGCAAAGCACATGGCCATACATGGGATCCCATTTTTGTGAAGTTGAGCCACACCCTACTAATGGCGAACAAAGAAGGCTCCAAGAGCAGGGCAACTGCCCGCCGCAGACAAGCCACAGAGGGCAGACTCAACACTGCCCCCTCCAAGCTGCTTTGCACAAAGTGATGTGCATTGTGTGGCCCACGGAAGCCTTTTAGAGAATCCCCCGAGGTCTGTGGTCTCCAATCCCTCCATGTGTCCTCTTCCAGATTCCTCTACAGACACGACTTGAGCAAACTGGACCCCCCACACCTCATCTCCAGCACACTGGACACATCAGCCTGACATGTCTTTCCAATTAGGCCAGTCCTGAGCTGCAGAGAAACAGGAAACCACTTGCAACCTCAGACCCATCCAGACGCAGGAAACCGGACAGAGACAGGGGCGGCCCCAGCAGCGGCATCATCCCTGAGCCAGGGCACGACGCAGCCAGCCTCTGCCTGCCAGACACTGCCCACCCCTCCTGCTGTAGGCCAAGGGCCTTGCCTAAGGAACAGAGATGAAAGAGCATGCCCACCACTTTGTAGCTGTGAAATCTTGAGCAGACTTCTCTGTCTCTCCAAAGGTCCTGAGAGATTCCTGCTTGTGCTGGAACCCATGCCTTAAAGGACATACACCATGAGATGTTTGCAAAACCTCAGCATAGCACTAGGCACATAGTAAGTGCTCATTCATGCCAAGGAATGGGCAGGCCCTTTACACAAGCCATCCCACTCACGCCTTGCAGCAGCACTGAGAGGTGAGCATTTGGAGTCACATTGGACAGATGGGAAAACTGAGTCAAGATCTGTGTAAACTGCAGTGGAAGAGCATGTGGTTCTTCTAATACCAGAGGGACACAACCTCCAATTCCAGCCTTGCCATTTGTAAGTTCGGGACTGGCTATGTGACTGTCCGGTCCACACCTGGCTCTGTGTTGGAGCACATCACCTCCAAGTCCAGTCTCCCATCTTGCAGATGGTGTCTGCAGCTGCGCTGTTTCACAGAGGCATCTGAGGTCCAGAGAGCTTACCTCATATGCCTGCAGTCCCACCCCAGAGTGAGGGAGCTGACATTTAGCTTTGTGGCAGATCTCTGCTGCTTTCCAAGCCACGCGTCGCCAGTTAACACATCCAGTAATCTCTCCGTGCAGGCGCTGGCAGAGGACCAAGTAACTGCACTCCGGAACATTTATATGGCACTATAACAAAATGTTGGAGTAACTGGGTTCTGCACTGAATCAGGGATTTCCACGACAGATGGACTCATCCCCCTACCAAGCCTCGCAAGCCTCCCTTTGCCCCCAAAGGGCCAGGTATTGTTCCGTGAAGATCCACACGTAGCCATCCGCATGTCCCAGCCCAGGACTCAAAAGTTGGCAGGTCCTCAAAAAATTAAACACGGAATTGCCTTATGATCCAGCAATTCCACTTTTAGGTAAACAACCAAAAGAACTAAAAGCAGGGACTTAGATATTTGTACACTTCTCTTCACAGCAGAACTACTCACAACAACCAGAACTTGGGAACAACCTTAGTGCCTCGGAGGGATGAATGGATAAGTGAAGTGTGGTATATCCATACAGTGGAATACTATTCAGTCCTAAACAAGGAAAGATATTCAGACACATGTTCCAACATGAATGAACTTTGAGGACATGATGCTGAGTGAAACAAGCCAGTCCCTCAAAGACAAATAATGTTATATAATCCCACTTATGTGAGATACCTAAAATTGGCAAATTCATGGAGATAGAAAGCAGAATAAAGGTTAGCAGGGGCTGGGAGAGAGGGAAACAGAGTGTTCGTGTTTAATGGGGACAGAGTTTCTGCATGAAATCATGAATTTCTAGAGACAGATGGTAGTGAAATTTGCCCAACATTGTCAGTATATTTAACGCCACTGAACTGTACACCTGAAAATGGTCAAACAGTACAGTATCCTATGCATTTTACCATAATAAAAAATAAACAAAAGAAAAAGTTAGCTAAATGCATTCAATGGGGATACTCCTCCCCAAAATTCAATTCAGTAACTGCATGATTTGGCTGGGATGCCCCCAGATGTGGCACATACAGAAGGCAGGTGGTTTTTCTCATGAGGATCCTTCTGTAAAGCCCCCATGATTTGGGGCCAAGAACCCTTCACCTCAGCAGGCACCCAGCATATGCCTTTCACCAGGCACTGTCCACGTGGATGGGTGCAGGAGACCCCACGGGAGCCAGGATGCAAAGAAATGGGGTCATTTTTAGTATTAGAAATGAACTTTCCAACAAAGATAGACAGGGTGTTTCAGATCTTCTCAGAAGGTGGGGGGAAGGGTTAACAAGAAAAAGAAAGATCAATGTTCTCCCTGAAATGTTACAGTCACAAATTTTAATGCAAAGAAGCTGTTGAGCGTGAGTTGTGAATCTTTGATGAAAACTAATACAGCAAGTCAAATGCCTTCCACATTGTCTGTGCTCCTGGGGAGCACCCCAGCCCTCTGCAGAAGCCTTGTTCACTGCTCAGAGAGGACTTTACAGGCCAGGCCTGGCACTCTCCTAGCTCCCTTATTTTAACTAACATAGTTTTCTTCTATTGAGGGGGGTAAATTTTCTACTAAAATAAAGTAAAAATAGAAAGACTACCAAATAACAAAAGGTACCTAACCTGATGTTTTTAAACCCTGCTGAGAAATAAACTCTTCCAAGTAGAGAAGAAAGCTGGGAACATAGGACATCAACCTCTACCCTCACCCCACCTTTGCTTGTAGGGGATCATCTGCAAACTCAGTGTGTGTGTGTGCGTGTGCTTTTATTACAGCTTCCAGTCAGTTGGATTCTGGCTCCATTTCAAATCGCTATAAAATGTATTTAATGAAATTTAGGTCTTCGGCATTTCTTTTAGTAATTGTGTGTGTGTGCGTGTATGTACATGTGTGCATGAGTGTGCATGCATGTGCGTGTGTGTGTGTGTGTGTGTGTGTGTGGCCACCCCACCAGCACATCTGCCACGCTTTCACATTCAGGACCCACGTCTTTCCCACAGCTGGAAGGCACCAGAGCTCTCTCGTTCAGTATAGGTTTCCGGAGGGAAACCGAGCCCCTGAGAGTTTATTAACTTGTCCAAGGTCATTTACAGAGCCTTCCTGCCTCCACTTCCAGCACTCCTGGCCCGCACACCAAGCCTCTGCTCAGAGAGCAGCTTGAACCTGGGAATTAGGCCCAGTGAGCTGCCCATGGATGAAGACAGGCTTCCAAACATTGTCTACAATATTGCACTGGTTAAGTGGAGGCATTTGAAACAACTGTATCCCTCGGACTATATCTTCTAGAAATAAGTCAGCACCTCAATATGGCATTTGTTATAAAGCAGGGATTGTTTCACTCAATATTCCACTCGTAATTGTTTCTTGGACATCCACTAATTTTTGAATCATGATACTCCCTCCATTGTTTCTAAACAGGGTCGTGCTCTGAGTCTTCACATCCTATCATCATCGCATGATTTTTTCTGCCATTATTTTCTTTAAAAAAAACAACAACAATAAATTGTTTGTGATTCTTCTAATTGAGACCACATGCCTATAGTGTACAAATTCAACATTTACCTTAAACAGTAAATCTATTCTGTCAGATACGATGATGTGGGAATTGTCAGGAAAAGATAACGATCTCATTCCAGGCACAGGCATGTATACACACACACACACACACACATGCACGCACGCACACATGCACACACGCACACCCCAGAAGTTAAAACCGAAGTTCCAGAGAGAAGACATCCAGAGCGCTGTGGCTTTCAGGCTCCCCTCAGGACGCCATGTGCCGCCCGCACTGACATCTGTCTTGCTCAGCGCCAAGTTGTCTGGGTGTGGAATCCCACCGAAGGGCCATGCTGTGGTGGGAAGGGGATCAAATGAGGAGTCAGGAAATCCACGCTCTAGCCCATGTCTTCCAGTAACAACCACTTTGTGGCCACTTCTGCGGACATGTCAGGTGACACATATATACATGTATTTCCAAGAGTCCCCACAGCCCCACTGAATAGGGCACAAACGGAGCTTAGAGGCAGTGGCCAGGGTTAGCAGCTGGACGGCTGCAGCCATCAGCCTGCTCCATACCCCTTGCCACCCTCGATGCTGGTAGGCATCTAAAAGAGGGAAATCTTTTAGCATCCCTGACCCTCAGGTTCTTCATTTGTAAAATGGGAAGGTTGGACAAAAATAACTGTAAAAGTCCTTTACAGCTCGGAACAGTAATGTGCTGCTTTGGGTCACAACGTCACCACCTGAAATGGCTACATTGCAATCACTCTGCATCCCAACGGGTCTTTCTGTGAAGCTCAGTTCACAGGAAGCCCACGGCCCTTGATGAGCAACTGGGCCATTGTCAATGGACCACAAAGATGGCCCCAACTTCTCCCCTTCCCATACCTACAACATCAGCACTGTGACCTTGCAACACCTCCCATTTCCCACCCTTGACTCTGGGCTGGCAGAGAGGATCTTCAAGCTCGCTGTGTGGCCAGCTTGGGATTTCTCACATGCCTTCTCCCCAGAGAACAAGGACTATGGCTCCTTGACCTCTGTCTGTCCCCAGATAACGCCGGCTCTTGGCTGCATGCTGTCTGCCTTATTGTATCACTCTGATGAGAGCGATGCTATCAAAATCCCATTCTCAGGGTTGCCTCCCAGAGGTCCCTCTTCTAGCCTCTGGGATGGGTCAGACAATTTCCAGCAAGCCCCTTCTGAGGAGAAGAATATGATTCTGGTTTTACCTTCAGCAATCTAAGGAGTTTGCATGGCGATCCCACTGAAGCTTTCCACCATCTTCCTGGAGGTCTAGGGACTCCCTAAAACACGGCACCTGGAATTGAATGTAACTCTCAGGAGAAATCTGACATAAGCCAGGCACACAAGCCTATCACCTCCCTCATTCTAAGAATCATACTTCTGTTCATGCAGCCAAACTGTTTGATCCTTCTTGACATCCATGCAGGTAGCATGGAATGTTGTAAAGCCCGTGCAATGAACACCTTCAAGGTCCCAAGGAAAAATGCTGAGTATGCTATTTCTCCCCCTTCCTCATCTTAGAAAGTCGTTTTCTTCTAGACTCCAGATCAGAAATTTACTTCCCTCCTATTTAAGGGAAGATAACCCCATTTTACAGAATGAGCATCAGATTTGGAGCCACAGACCCAGACTCATGTCAAGGCTCCAAACTTCGTCACTGGACAAGTATGGGTGGGGTGCCTTCCTGTCCACACTGAGCCTCTGTTTCTTAATCTATAGAGTAAGGGCAGCAGTGCCTGCTCTCTTTCCAGCAGCTGTGCAGAAGCATTTTGCCGAGAAGAGAGAAGTCTGACCCATATGGCTCCAAATAAATAGAGGCTATTATTAATAGCAGTACTAATAATTATGAGAATGGAAACAGTCAAATCACAATATGTTTCATGATGTCTCCAAATCCTGATGAATGGGCATCATTTAGATCCTCATCACACTGCCCAGGATATTTTCACAACCCGGCTTCTTGTCCACCACAAATTCCACAACTCTGTCAACATTTTCAAGTGACTTATTAAAAGGACCTTTGAATCAGACAAGGAGGACGATGAAGCCGTGAGGGCTTTATTGCATCTACGAACCAGCATCTGTCATGGATAGTTTTTGAAATCATTTTTTTCATCTCCCTAATTTTACCATCACTGTGCCCATATTTCTCCATCATGGCTGCATAATTAAAAATCAAAGTAAAATATTTAGCTCTTAAATTCCTTAAGGCTGTCACTTTATTTTCTGCTTCTATCCCTGGAGCATCTTTCTTCTTCCTACTCAGCTCCCCCACCAGCAACTTCAAACAAGTGCAATCTTTCTTTCCCTCCCCCTCCCCAAATCTCAACTTGACACCCTCTGCTTGGCCTGCCCTCTTTGTTGGAATATGTTCAATTCCCATTGTCTGGAAGATAGGGAATTTTTTAAAGTTGCTTTGTTAATAAAATGCCTCAGTTTAAAAAGTTTGTTCACCAGCGTGTGTCTCTTAATATGTGTCAACTTCTGTTTGGATCAATTGACGTGGGATGCTATATTCATTATTCATTTTTGCAGAATGGAAATTAATTATTGTGCATGAGATTCTAAACACATATGGCAACAGTGCCGGCTGGACTGGCCCCCCTGCCAGGATTTCAGAGACTCAGATTCAGAGGTAATATGTTGTTTTGCAAAGCCAAGACCTCCTAAGGATTCCAAGATAGAAGAATTGAAAAACTGACATGTTTCTGTACGTGGTCCAAATCCTGCCCTCCTTGGATGTACCCCTGACTCCCCTGCCATTTCTTCCAGAATCCGTGCTGCTAAGGGGGAGCATCTGAGTCTATCACTATAGCTACGACCACCTAAAGTCTTCGGTCTTTGTCCGTACCTCCAAGTCTGTGTTTCTGCAGTGGGTGGTACTGCCAGCCTCTTTGCCCTGAATGCTTCCAAATGAGAGGAAGACTAGGTCTGCAGTCTTCCCTTTGCATCCCAACCTACCTCTGTCATTTTGCTTACCACATTGTAATGGGATTGTTTTTCTGTTCAACCATCTCAGCATTCGGTGCGAACTTTGTGGGTAGGAATTACATCTCATTCTGTCCTGTGGCCCCTCATGCCCATTGAAGATGGTTAGCTTCTTAGATTGAGTTGGACCTCTTCGTTTCATGCAGGAGGGAGTGGGGAAGCTCACAGAGGTACCTATCTTCACTGAGGAAAATGAAGGGCAAGTACCCGACATGGTGATAATAAATAATAATAGCCATTGCCGACCTCTGCCAATGACAGGTATGGGTCAAGCATCGTGCCACACAAGTCACTTGGACTCTCTCCGTAGACCCGCGGCAATCCTACAATCCAAAGAGGATCCCATCCTCTTTGCATATGTCAGAAATGTGAGGCAACAAGAAGGTGAGCCATCTGCCAGAGATCCCACGTCCATGGGCAGGGGTGAGTTTCGGTCCCTTACACTGCAAGCTCACACTCTTCATTTCTTCAGTGTGGACCCTCTCAGGGCACCCAGCCCACAGCACCTCAGGAAACCTCCCCATCCCCTATGTCTGTGAGCACTCGGGAGGTGTCCGGGCACGCGTATCAGAAAATGCTGATGATTGCACAGGCGTTGTCCAGGCAGAGAATGATCCGAAGAAATGCCGCGAAGAGGTCGTATGGCTCAGAGTCGAGTTCCTGAGCCTGTCCTGAGCTTGAGTCCTTATGCTGCCACTCGAGCTGCGTCATCTTACTCTCTCTGCGCCAGGGTCCTCTCTGTAAAACAGAGATAATAATAACTCTTACTTTTGTGGGGTTGTAAAAATGAAATGACCAAATACTCAGGAGACCCTTGGAACAAGGTCCGGCACGCAGGAGGGGATAGATGTTCCCCATCCCGGCTCTAATTCTGGGTAGAGGTAAAGTAAGGAGCAAGAGAAAGCCACACCGCCCACCATTCCGGAGGAAGAGCAGGTATTTGGTTTTGGTGAGGGGTGATGCTGGCGGGGGGGGGGGGTTGACAGCAGAGGGAGCTGAGGAGAAGACCCAGGGTGGGTGTCAAAGGGCCCCATGTTCCAAGGTCAAGAGTATGAGCAAAGGCAAGCTCTTGGCAAGGTCATCAAGGAGAGGCAGGATGCGTTCTAACCTGCGGCACGGCATCTCTTAGACACACGCTTTTAGTTCTTGCCTCTCGGTAACTTTCACGGTCCAGTTTCAACCTTGGCTTCTGTGGACACATGGACAGAACCTAATTCTCTTCAAAAACTATAATGTCTTTGTCATCAGATAATCCCATGTCTTCGCCCAAAGCTGTTTATTTCTGAGATAACCCAGGTGTTGCCCTCACTCTCGTAAAATTTGGTGTCGAGGCTCCTCTCTGCCCTTGCTTGCCTCTCCCCATCCTTCCCTCCCTCTCCCTCCCTCCTCTCCTCCCCCCTTCTACCTCCCCTTCCTCCCTCCCCTCCTCCCTTTCTTCCCTCTTTCCCCCTTCCCCCTTCCCTCTCTCTTACATCTTGTCCCTCCCTCCTGCCCTCCCTCCTTCTTCCTACCTCTCTTGCATGCTCCCCTCCCTCTCTCCTACACCTTCCCCCTCCTCCTCTCCTTCCCCTCTTCCTCCTCTCTCCCTTCCGACCCCTCCCTTTCTCTCTCCTTCTCTGTCTCTGTGCTCCCCCCCCCTCCACAGCCATGAAGCACCAGTTTTCCTCCTTCTCTCTTACGATATGAACACGGGCAGAGTGAAAGAGCCATTCTCAACAAGGTTATCTTTATCAGGAGAAAATATGTGATAGAAATTATAAAATTACCTCCACAGAAAGGGGAAGAGGGTAACCATGAGAGTTCATTTGGTTGATTTAGTATCAAAGTTGGACCAGAGTTTCCTGTTATCATGGCAAAAAGGAAAATACAATAGTTAACACCTCATATCATCAGACTAGAGGAAGTGTAGCAACTTTTCAGTATGTGTATGTGGAAAGCTATGGGGGGGGGTGTCAAAAAATACCATATACTAAATCATGAAAGATATTGAGCATGTAGAGGCATTGGGTAACGAGTTACACAGTGTGCCTTCAGAAGATTTTTTTTTATGAACTCTTTTATTTGGGAGTAACTTTAGATTTATAAGAAGTTTGCAAAGATAGCACAGAGAACCTCCATATGCTCTTACCCAGTTCCCCCATTGTCAACATGTATTGTCAACGGTGTCTTTGTCAAAACTAAGACACCAACATCAGTACATTAGTATTTAGTAGTTCCAGATTTTACCTGGGTTTCACCAGTTTCCCCACTAATGTCCTCTCACTGCTGTGTTTGGTCCCACATCTCCCTCGTCTCCTCGGGTCTGCCAGTTTCTCAGCATGTCCTTGTCTCTGACAACCTTGACATTCTTGAAGAGTCTGGGTTTGTCTGATGCTCTTCGCACGATTCAATAGGATGTTGGCGTTTTGGGAAAAAATGCCACAACAATTAAGTGACTTTCTTATCACATCGCATCAAGAGGTTTGTGATAGCCACATAATTTTATTACAAAAGCAGAAAATCCTTCAATTAATGCTTTTATTTGAATTATTTTTTATTTTTAAGTAATCCCGACACTCAACGTGAGACTTGAACTTACAACCCCGAGATCGAGAGTCACATGCTCCACCACGTGGGCCAGCCAGGGGCCCCGATTTACTTTTTGGAGGGATGACCAATGGTCCATTGAAAATAATTTGTGTTTTTTAAATGAGAAAACATGGTTTCAAGGGTCACTGCCTAAGATTTTTGCCATGGTTCTGTTTTTAGCAGTATCTGATCAATTCTTTTCTTCAGAGTTTGAGAGCAATCTTCCTCCAGATGATTACACCTCTACATTTTAGATCAGTCAGAGTCTGCTCAGCAGAAAGGTATGGGGAGGCTGTTTATACCTGCTGGCGGTGTGGCTGGGCACATGCACGAGTCTGTTGCAGTTCTTGACCACATCAGCTTGTGACAGGGCTGACGGTGAAATTGCTAATTACAGGGAGCACCCTCCTCTTAACGTCTACGGTGAAAGGTGATGATTCCCAAAAGGAGTTGACTTTGTTGCCGTTAAAGCTAATGACATACCTTAGGCCAAAGGAAGTCGAGTATCTCTGAAAGCACTGATTATTTTAGTCCTATAATTTCATGTATTTCCTGAAAACTGAGGAGGAAGTTTTTGTTTATAAAAGTCAAAGTTTTGCGACGTTCATTTGTAAGAGTCCCAGGGAAATGTACGCCCTTGCCGCGGGAGACGTGGATTTGATTCTCCCCATATCAGAAACAAGTCAAACAAATGTTCCGCTAACATCAGAGCCCTCCAGCTGCAAGAAAGTCTCACGATGTCCTGAGAATCAGTAAACATCGACCAAAAGATACTGCCCCGTTGTCGGACTGAAGTCGGTTGGGGAGTGTGGAAGGATCTTCCCGGCCTTGATGCCTGTCCACATCCCATCTTTACAGTCTTGCCAGGATCATATTGTTGGCAAGAAAGACGTACTCTGGAAACTTCCTTGGCAGTGCTCTTAAAATTACCCACCAATGACAATTTACTATCAGGGACAATTTAGGTATGCTGTTACGAATAACGAAGCATTTTTTTCCCTCAACTCCAAAAGACGTCTTATGACCAGACCACGGGCTTCAGAACACCACCAATATCTCCAGTCACTATGCCTTCTGACCTCCCCAGCGTTTTTCTCTAAATCGGGGGCTTATCAATGAAAACTGGCCTCTTTGACTCACCCCAAGGCTTTTCCTCTTTGAATGTTATGGGAAAGCAAGTTATGCTTTTAAGTATAGATTTCTCTTAAAACAACAAATATTCACTTTTTATTTGATTTCTACTTTATCACAAGAGTCCCAATTTTGAGGGGTTCCTGGGCAGTTAACCATCTGCCTTCCACTCAGGACATGATCGCAGGGTCCTGAGATCGTGTTCTACATCCGGCTCCTTGCTCAGTGGGGAGCCTGCCTCTCCCTCTGCCTGCAGCTCCCCCTGCTTGTGCTCTCACTCCCTCTGACAAATAAAGAAATTAATTTTTTTTAAAAAGTGTCTCGATATTGGGGTGCCTGGGTGGCTCAGTGGGTTAAGCCGCTGCCTTCGGCTCAGGTCATGATCTCAGGGTCCTGGGATCGAGTCCCGCATCGGGCTCTCTGCTCAGCAGGGAGCCTGCTTCCTTCTCTCTCTCTGCCTGCCTCTCAGCCTGCTTGTGATCTCTGTCAAATAAATAAATAAAATCTTTAAAAAAAAAAAGTGTCTCAAAAAAAAAGTCTCGATATTGAATCTAATCAATCTTTAACAATCAAGTATTTTCCTTCAGTCTTTTCCTCATTAAACTTATTACAGACCATATGATAATTGACTCTCTCTGCTTGACTGATTTCACTCAGCATAATCTCTTCCAGTCCGGTCCATGTTGCTACAAAAGTTGGATATTCGTCCTTTCTGATGGAGGCATAATACTCCATAGTGTATATGGACCACATCTTCCTTATCCATTCATCCGTTGAAGGGCATCTTGGTTCTTTCCATAGTTTGGCGACTGTGGCCATTGCTGCTATAAACATTGGGGTACAGATGGCCCTTCTTTTCACGACATCTGTATCTTTGGGGTAAATACCCAGGAGTGCAATTGCAGGGTCATAGGGAAGCTCTATTTTTAATTTCTTGAGGAATCTCCACACTGTTCTCCAAAGAGGCTGCACCAACTTGCATTCCCACCAACAGTGTAAGAGGGTTCCCCTTTCTCCACATCCTCTCCAACACATGTTGTTTCCTGTTTTGTTAATTTTGGCCATTCTAACTGGTGTAAGGTGATATCTCAATGTGGTTTTAATTTGAATCTCCCTGAGGGCTAATGATGATGAGCATTTTTTCATGTGTCTGATAGCCATTTGTATTTCTTGATTGGAGAAGTGTCTGTTCATATCTTCTGCCCATTTTTTGATGTGTTTGTCTGTTTCGTGTGGGTTGAGTTTGAGGAGTTCATTATAGATCCTGGATATCGACCTTTTGTCTGTACTGTCATTTGCAAATATCTTCTCCCATTCCGTGGGTTGCCTCTTTGTTTTTTTGACTGTTTCCTTTGCTGTGCAGAAGCTTTTGATTTTGATGAAGTCCCAGAAGTTTATTTTCGCTTTTGTTTCCTTTGCCTTTGGAGACGTATCTTGAAAGAAGTTGCTGTGGCTGATATCGAAGAGATTACTGCCTATGTTCTCCTCTAAGATTCTGATAGATTCCTGTCTCACGTTGAGGTCTTTTATCCATTTTGAGTTGATCTTTGTGTACGGTGTAAGAGAATGGTCGAGTTTCATTCTTCTACATATAGCTGTCCAGTTTTCCCAGCACCATTTATTGAAGAGACTGTCTTTTTTCCACTGTATATTTTTTCCTGTTTTGTCGAAGATTAATTGACCATAGAGTTGAGGGTCCA
Organism: Neogale vison; assembly: GCF_020171115.1. Classification (NCBI taxonomy): domain Eukaryota; kingdom Metazoa; phylum Chordata; class Mammalia; order Carnivora; family Mustelidae; genus Neogale; species Neogale vison. Next base: position 6,570,174 of record NC_058103.1, on the reverse strand, counting down.
TATCAGGGCTCTCTACTCTGTTCCACTGGTCTATGTGTCTGTTTTTATGCCAGTACCATGCTGTCTTGGTGATCACAGCTTTGTAATAAAGCTTGAAATCAGGTAAGGTGATGCCGCCAGCTTTATTTTTGTTTTTCAACGTTTCCTTAGCGATTCAGGGTCTCTTCTGATTCCATACAAATTTTAGGATTATTTGCTCCAGCTCTTTGAAGAATGCCGGTGAAATTTTGATCGGAATGGCATTAAAAGTATAGATTGCTCTAGGCAGTATAGACATTTTAACAATGTTTATTTTTCCGATCCAAGAGCATGGAATGGTCTTCCATCTATTTGTGTCTTCTTCAATTTCTTTCATGAGTGTTCTATAGTTCCTCAAGTATAGATCCTTTACCTCTTTAGTTAGGTTTATTCCCAGGTATCTTATGGTTCTTGGTGCTATAGTAAATGGAATCGATTCTCTAATTTCCCTTTCTGTATTTTCATTGTTAGTGTATAAGAAAGCCACTGATTTCTGCACATTGACTTTGTATCCTGCCACGCTGCTGAATTGCTGTATGAGTTCTAGTAGTTTGGGGGTGGAGTCTTTTGGGTTTTCCATATAAAGAATCATGTCATCTGCGAAGAGAGAGAGTTTGACTTCTTCATTACCAATTTGGATACCTTTTATTTCTCTCTGTTGTCTGATTGCTGTTGCTAGGACTTCTAATACTATGTTGAACAAGAGTGGTGAAAGTGGGCATCCTTGTCTTGTTCCTGATCTCAACGGGAAGGCTGAAGAGATTATGCTGAGTGAAATCAGTCAAGCAGAGAGAGTCAATTATCATATGGTTTCACTCATTTGTGGAGCATAACCAATAGCATGGAGGACAAGGGGCGTTAGAGAGGAGTAGGGAATTTGGGTAAATTGGAAGGGGAGGTGAACCATGAGAGACTATGGACTCTGAAAAACAGTCTGAGGGGTTTGAAGTGGCGGGGGGGGTGGGAGGTTGGGGTACCAGGTGGTGGGTATTATAGAGGGCACGGCTTGCATGGAGCACTGGGTGTGGTGAAAAAATAATGAATACTGTTTTTCTGAAAATAAATAAATTGGGAAAAAAAAAAAAGAAGAACTATATGAAATAAATTGCTATTGTTTAAGCCAAAAAAAAAAAAAAAACTTATTACAGACCTTCATCCCATCTTTCTGCCCCTGTTTGTTTGTTTGATTTTCTTTCCTGTTTTTGTCTTTTATTCTGTTTGTTTTTAATAAATACAAAAATTTATCTGTTCTTTGGGTAATTTTCACCTCCTTGTGTCCACCACGTTGCTCTCGTCTATCTACGTCTTCCTGGATTCTTTCAGCCAGTATATTAACTTTCTCTCCAGCTCTGGTGTTCTTCCCATATTACTCCTTGTTCCTGTCCCCACAACTGATAAAATTCCTGAAGAACACAGCACTAAGGACTGAGCAGACCAGAGTGAGACCAGGCTCAAAGAAAGATCTAGAACTTCTTTGCTTTGGACCCAGTGATGGCCAGAGGATATGATAGAAAGACAATATCTCTTCTATTTCACATCCTTTGCTCTTTTTTTGAGTTTGTCTCCCTTGGCTGCCCCAAACGATCCATCTCAGCACCAAATATCAGTAACAGGGCCCGAGGCAGACATGCATCATTGTCAACACCTGCCTGAAGTCATTTTTCTTAGCCTTAGTGTTTTGAGTGAATTTGCACCTAAATTTCTAGTTTTGAAGAGTCACATTCATCCTACAAACGTTTACTGAATAACCGCTTTGTGTCTGATTTCTCTTTTTTTTTTTCTTTAATTAATTCACAGCTTAGAATCAGAAGCATCTTCAGCTGGAAAAGGGGGAGAGGACCCTCAGCCTCAGGGAGTTGATAATGATGGACCCAGGAGTGAGGGACTGGTATATCTCCAATGCCATCTTCCATTCACTGGGAGTTACGTGGAAACTCTCGTCCATTCACCTGGAGAGGGAATGACCAGATGATCTCTAAAACATTTTTTAGCTCTGGCCGTTTTAAGTAGAGAGGATTTGTGGAAAGAGAGGAAGAGAAGAGAGAGAACACAGTGCTAAGAGTAGGCTGGCCCTTTTGTTTCTGACCTGATCTCCTTCTCCAAATTGCTAAATAGTCATGAGCTGGAAACGGCCATCCACATTTCACAGGGAAGGAGACTGAGGTCAAGAGGGGTGCCATGCTAGCTTCACCGTAAGAATAGGACAGAGCCAGAATTTGAACGTAGGTTTATGAATTTAATATCCACAGTATTCCCTCCACGGCACAAACATTTTTTTTTCCTTGCTCATTTTCATGCTATCTCCCTTAGATTCCATTTAGTGAAAAATATACTCAGGTGTCAGAGAGCTGAAAGCTGGTTCCATTATAATATTACTCATATCTACTCCTCTGAAAATCCAATCGCTTCTTTAGCATTTTCTTCCTAAATGGGTACACGTAAAGATCCTGCAAAGAGTTGTGCCTTGGCAGACCCAGAACCATGGATTTACAGGCTCGAAGACTATGGCCAAGGACATCAGTCAGTTGACCAGTTCACACGTCTCCACTGGAGAGCAATGGGGAGTGGACACTGAGGAAACCAGTGATACAATAGCCTACTTATCAAATAGAACATATGGAAAAAGAAGTCCCATGCTGAGCCTGGCATTGATCTGAATGCTGAGTGATTTCTCAGGCATGGTCCCCAGGTTTGATGGGCTTCAATGTAGAAAGATCAGGGAAGATGAAAATCTTGGAAGGAAACACAAGAAATGGTAATATCACCTGGATGATTTTTTTTTTTTTTTCCGGGAAGCTCCTGGTAAACACAACTTTCTCAAAGAATGGTACTGGACCCACGGGAGATTCAAACAGCTGCAGATGATGTATTAAGGGGCTCAGATGTGCTGGCACTGGGCCTGCTGTGTTGGAGGCATTCTCTCTGCTCTCTGTTAAAAACCCTTTTTATGAAGAAGGCACTGTTTCCCTAGCTAAAGATGCAGAGACATAAGCTTGTCCAAAGTCAGACAAATAATAAATGGTGTTAAAATTGCATTTGGGGGGCACTTGGGGGACTCCATCTGTTAAGTGTCTGCCTTCAGCTCAGGTCATGATCCTGGGGTGCTTGGAGCAATCCTAAGTTGGACTCCCTGCTCAGCAGGGAGTCTGCTTCTCCCTCAGCCCTCTCCCCCATTCATGCTTTCTTGCTCCTGCTCTCTCTCTCTCTCTCAAATAAATAAATAAAATCTTTTTTAAAATAAAAAATAAATAAAATAAAATTCTATTCAGATACTGAATGCATGATATTTCCGCTGGTCATCGTGAGTGTTGGGTTGCCCAAGTGGTATGAAAAGAAGTGTTCTGGTTCACAGGAATCATGTGTGTACATACACATGCACATACACACACACACACACACACACACACACACACACTGTAAACTTCCAAGGTATTTACGGTTAAAAATGTTAAAGGGCCATCAAAGTTATCTCTTAAACATAAGGATAAGAGTTTCCCACCAATGTACCAAAGAAATAGATCAACAATGTCCTTCAGTGAGAAGGAAAAGCAGAGAGCAGTGAGGTCTGACCTGCAAGAAGGAGCGTGCACAAGGCTGGAAACAGAGCCCCAAATTCAATCAAACACTGACGGCATGCAACAGGAGAAAAGCTGATTTATACAACTAAAACCGAAGAACTGAATTTCCAGGAAACAGGAGAGCACGGTAGCCTCTCCCCACCTGGGGCCATCACCTTCCGGAATATCCTCCCAGTGGCCAGATTCGACGTGGAGAGGCTGGGGATTTTACGGGGAAGCCACAGCTCTCCAAAGTCAGGCACGCGTGGCTGCAACGCGTTCCGTGTGTTTCTGTGTCCCCTGAAGTACAGCGTATTCCATTATTGAGAGCAGCATCCAGTACAGAAACGGCAGGAAAGTTTTCATGACTGAGAGCAGGAACGGCGGATACTTCCTGAGTAATTTCATGCCACAGAAGCCCCGCGAAGGCAGACACTTTGTCCTGTTCGCGGTGTCCCAGCTCCGAGCGGAGACCTAGCCAAGGTCATGCTGCAGAGGTATCTGCGCATCTCGGACTCCCCTGAGAGGATACGTACGTCTCCTACAGTGTTCCGTGTGGAAGTCCCCGCCGGTCCCACACGGTGGCCCTGCCCTTGACTCACTAACTCAAATAAAGTAGCATTTCCTTTTAAGTCAATTCCTCTGGCAAGAAAAATCATTCCGGTGCCCAGGGAGGCGCGGCTCACGTGGCTCCCGCCCTGGAGAGTGGAAGGATGTGTTTGTGTTTTCTGTGCAGCAGATACTGAGGACTGGAGACCTGTGAGTGTTTGTCCTTTCTCCTGTTTTTCTGTACAAATACGTATTAACCTCCTGGTGCCCACCGGCAAGGGCGCAAGACCTAAGGGCCAGACTGTTTGACGCTTCGGTACGTGAATCTGGGGATACGCGCTCCCTGACATTTCCACCGCCTGTGCCACGGCCCGTCCACTCAAGATGTCGGGTATCCGCCGCCGGACTGGCCAGGGATGGCTTCGTGGGGACCGTGCGACACGCAGAGCTGGACAGGGCCCCGCGCTCAGAAAGGCCCGGCCCTCAGTTTCGTGTTCTCCATTTTTGAACAGGTGCCCCCCGCCCTTCACTCTTCGCTGGGCTCGGCAGGTGATGCCGCAGGTCCTGGCCCTGTCGTTATCCTCGGTGTTCTTGGCCCAAAGATAGAACAGGCCCGGCGGCTTCTCTCAAAGGCTCCACCGTCTAGACTGTGACTCCAACACACGAACTGCTAGTACAGAAGCCGCAGTTGAACCCTCTCCTCCCGTCATTCCCCTCAGCTGGTCCTACAGAGGCTACTTCTTTGCTGTCCCTCCGCACGCCCTCCCTGTGGCCACTGATTCAGGTCCGACGTGCTCCCAGCCGGTCCCAGGCCGGAGCGGCTTCCGAAGTGTGTCAGCTCACTTCCATGTCCACCTCCTGACAATCAAGCACGTGCTCTGGCTTTCTCGGCCTCATGCATGGGGTCCCCTCTGCTTGGATGAGCCCCTCCGCCCCCACAACCACACCCCTCCCCCCCACAGCCACACCCCTCCCCCGTCAGCCGGCTACACTCTGGGGCCTTCCGGAGCCAGCTCAATGGCCCATATCCTCCAGGACACCTTCCCTGATGCTGCAGTCGGCTGAAATCGCTCCTTTCTGGCCTCCCACCAATCACCTGCTTTCCCCGGGCTCACTGCACTTCCATTTCCTGCACCAGCACTAGGGGCATGTACCTCTCCTCCCCTTCTGCACATGAGGACTGTGTCTTCTCTTGTGTGAACCCTGTTGCCCAGCTAGGAGGCTGGCATACGCGGGGAACGCAGTCATCGTGGAGTAAAGGAGCAGGCAGGCCTCCAGGAGGCCCCGGTGCAAAGGCCATAACAAGAGAGAGAACCACACAGAGATGCACTTTGCTCTGAGGGCTGGTGGTTAGCGGACCTCTCCTTGCCCCGGAAGGGAAATAAATGATCTCTGCAGACCTTCCTGGATCTCTTAGCATCACAAGGTCCCCCCCGCGCCCCAGCTCGGAGTCCACCTCTCCACGGCCTTCCTCCTGCCGCTGCGTGTGACCACCGGCCCCTCACGGCCATCTTGGCCACACACGGGCTCTTTGGCCTTGTTTTTCCCCGAAGGGAAGCTGGCTCCTGAGGCAGGGACCTCCTCTGTCTTCTGTATAACCCAATGTACACTTTGAAAGCTCTCAGAAATGCCATTAATTATAATAATAGTGACACTTTGTACTTTTATAGCCTCTTTCATCAGAAGATCTCTGAGTACTTAAAAAATATTATCTCATGAATCCTCACAACACCCTTGTGAGACAGCTGGCAGGTAAGCCGGTCCCAGTTTATCAGGAAGGGAATGAAGACAGAAAGACGGCGCCCAGGGAAGGGGCCAGAGCAAGCGTAGAGAAGGAAGCGCTCCGGATCCCGCGCCCCAGGCAGCAGGACCCTAAACACCACCGGCGGACGCACCACACGTGCCTGATCCACGAACGCATCTCGCCACGTGGGAGAATACGGACACGCCTGACGTTGCACCAGTATCTCACTCGTGATACGCAATCACGGACATCTTGGAGAAGCCACCTCTTTGTTTGCCAGCAAATACCTTCTGAGCACCTCCTCGCCGCCCACCCTCGCTGGTGATCCCGCTGAACGAGGCTTATCAATAGCGTTTGTGAATCCTTCTTCCCAAATCCACCCAAGAGCTCGTGATGCTGCCAGCAGAGAGGGAAGAGTATAATCGTGTGTGAAACCCAAGCCTCTTTCAACATTGGGAACAGAAAACAGCACCTGAGAAAAAATATTAATTATGTCTTTTACCGAGGAATTGGGACTCTCGTCCCACTAAGCCACCATTGACATTCCTCACTTGGAACTGAAAAAGATTTTGAAGGTGTTTGGTTCAACCCTTCCTTTCGGCGGTGGGAGGAAGGAGGCGCTACGAGGCCGCAGCTCTCTCCCCGGGTCCCACAATGGGTGGAAGACAGGGCACTGTGGATTGCCTTTGCTCCACTGCCCCAGAACTCCTGCATTTCTGAACACAAGCACCCAAACAACACGTCTGAGAGCATTAGAGAAAGTTCTGGTAAACACAAGTCCTTCTATTATTACTTCCAAAGAGAGCTCTGGGTGTCAGGGGCAGGAGGGGCAGACAGATGGGGGGCTGGGAGGAGCCGCGGAGGAGGGGCCCCGGGGGAGGCTTCATGGAAGGACCAGCTGAAGCCCTCGGTGACGGGCTGGGGCCCTGGACCCAGACCAGGCAAGGAGCAGTGAAAGAAGCCCATGAGTTTCTACAGTGTGTGTGATATATAATAGGTACCTGTCCGATATAATTAATTGTATTTTTCCTAAATTTAACATTGCCCAGAGGGGAAAATCATTTTGCTTGGTAAACCCCTCCTGCCCTACAGGGTCTACGAGCCGGCCAGATTTAATTGCTGCAGTAGAAACCACAAGAAAGACCAGGTTCCCACTCAATCTATAACCACATCTACTGAAGAATAGCTTTAATCACCTTTAAAAGGGTGACCACAAGATAATTAAAGAGGAAGGGTGCTCAGTGGGAATTATCCAGAAATATCAAATCTCCGTTTATCACGGAGTCCAGCTTAAATTGTCTTGGCATGGCTTTGCTCTCACAAACTCCATTCTATTTTATGCTAAACCCTTGGATTTCATTATATTAGGGTGGAGAAAACCGGCCTGTGGTACAAGCCTGCGTCCACAGTCAGGCTGAGAGGTAGAAGGAGAAGCTTGTCCGCTGCGAAGAACACGGGGTTGGGACTGTACCCCACAGAGCCCGTATCCTCTCGTCCTTCCTCAGCTACCTGCCCACGTGACCTTGGCCGTTGACCTAACATCTCTGAGCATCCTTCCCAAAAATGAGGACCATGGTGGTTATTCTACAAGATCGTTCCCACTGAATGCTCCATTCCTTGGCATCGCTTCCCTTCTGCAGAACGCCCGCCCCTTTCCAGAAGCCAAACAAAAATGAACCAAGGCCTGAAATTAATGGAGCAGACTGTTTGAGCAGCCATGACAGAGTGGGGAAGCGGAAAGGGAATTGGAGGCCAGGATGTGACAGCAGAGGGTGGCCTTCCTGAGCCTGATTTATGTTCTCCCTCCACTGACACTGTTCCACGTGGCTCAGGGCAGGGCTCGGAGGGCCAGGCGCTGAACCAGTGGAGTGACATTCTTGGCACCCCAGGAAGCCGGCTTTGTTCCAGACCCACATTCCCAGGCCTACTCTCAAAGTGAAAGTCCCGGCCCTTATCTCCCTGCCCCCGTCTCCCACCAGCCCCAAGCATAGGCTCAGTGTCCTTGTCTAAACCCTGTTGGAACAGACAGAAGCACCCCCAACCCCTGAACCCCTAGCCTCCCCTCACAGGGAGGTACAGAGGGGAGGAGGCAGACAACAGGCTTCCCCTCCCACCAGGAAGGAGGGACACCTGGTGGGGGTCCCAATTTGTAGATTCATTCCTTTCTCCATGATTGTGACCCAGGGGTCCCCTCCCCCCACACCAGTCACTGAAAGACCTGAAGGTTGAACTTGACCCAACTGGACCCAAACCATGTTTCCAGGCATGTGGGTTACAGTCCTGGACTCATGACCTCTTTTTGTTTCTGCATCTACCTTTAAGCACCTACATCCAAACACAGTGCTTACCTTTGCCCCGCCCCCAGCCCCAACATCCAGGAGGTCCAGCGGCTCCCTGTCTTTTTTCAATAATCCACTAACCTCTCCTGTGGCAGGCTGGGTCATGCCCTTCCCTAAGATATCCAGGTCTTGACCCCTATAACTTGCAAACTTTATTTTATTTGGCAAAAGGGACTTTGCAGACATGATCAAGTTAAGGGTCCTAACAAGGGGTTTCTGGGTGAACCCAATGCACCCACCTGCACCCTTATAGGAGGGCTGCAGGTGGCATCAAGTCTGCCAAGAGGAGATGTGACGACAGGTGCAAAGACTGGGAGCAAGGTGGGGAGGGAGGGGCCAAGGAATGTTGGTGCTTCTAGAAGCTGAGGAAGGCAAGGAAAAGGATTCTTTCCTGAAGCCTCCCTAAGGAACCTGCTCTGTAAACACTTTGATGTCAGACTTCTGACCCCCAGGACTGTGAGAGGATGAATGTGTGTTGTTTTAAGCCACCGAGTCTGCGGTAATGTGTTCCAGACTATGAACTCATCTCCAGGACGTGAGGAGCTGTGCTACAGTATCACATCCTGGGCACTTGGGTTTTTTGCAAGCACCACCCCCCATCTCCTTCCCCACTTTTCCCAATGGCATCAGATGGAAGTGGTTTTGGTGGCAGGTAAGGCAATATCTGACCCCTGCTACCTTATCTTTCCCAAGTAATCAGAGGGTGGAGGTCACAGCAGGTGTGGCATCGTGGTGGCTCTGTGAACTTTTCACTCCAGGTGCCAAGGAGGCTGCCGTGCTGTGATTCTTCAAATCATACTTACACCCTGTCTAAAAAAAGAGATTGGGCACAATGCCAACAGGGTCGGTCCCTTTTATCATAAAAGTGAAAATGGTTTCCCAGAAGCCTCCAGAGCTGTCTTACCTTTTGGGGTCATTGCTAGAATTGGGTCCCCTGACCCGCCCTGGTCTTCAAGGGATACTGGGAGATACGGAAACAGAATTGTAGTCGTTTGCTTGGGCCTAATATGGTCCATTGCCTTGACATGTTGGTGTTGCCAACAAAACCAGGCTACCTTCACAGGGGAAGCAAGGTGTTGGGTGAGCCAGCAGAGCAAGAACATCCCTGCCTCTGTGGTAGCCCCTTTCCCCTCAATGCACAGCAGCCCAACCTCTAGCTGCCAGTTCCTGGCTTCTGCCTCTGCTTATTTTCCTTTGCCTGAGGCAGGGAGAAGATGGAGGTGCTGAGGCATTGACACTGAGCCCCAGCAGGGCCCCCCAGTGACAGATGGGAGATGGCAAGTAAATCCCCAGCCTCCGTCCCTCCTCCCATGAGACAAGCCTGAGGTGTGCTCTCCACTCTCTCCCATGGTTCCCTCGCGAGGCCGGGCTCCCACTGCCCACGGGGGCCATGATGTAGCCGTGAACTCTTCCTCAGTCATCTCCACAGGCTGCCTCACACCCCTGTTGCTCCTACATGTCCTCCTGTGTCACGTCCCAAATAATCTACATGCACACAATTCCTGGTCTCAGGGTCTGCTTCAGGGAGACCCAAATTACAACTGCCAGTGGGACAGCTTTTCATTTTGTTCCCCTCCCAATCTCAGTCAGAAACAGAGAGTCCCAATACCCACCCCCAACATGTCCTTTACAAGGAAATTTCTCAGCAGAGACAAGAACACAGAACTCCTGCATTTCTCAACACAAGCACCCAAACAACACATCTGAGAGCATTAGAGAAAGTTCTGGTAAACACAAGTCCTTCTATTATTACTTCCAAAAAGAGCTCTGGGTGTCAGGGGCAGGAAGGGCAGACAGATGGGGGGTTGGGAGGGAGCCGTGGAGAAGGGGCCCGGGGTGGGGGGGAGGCTTCATGGAAGGACCAGCTGAAGCCCTCGGTGACGGGCTGGGGCCCTGGACCCAGACCAGGTGACGAGCAGTGAAAGAAGCCCATGAGTTTCTACAGTGTGTGTGATATATAATAGGTACTGAAAAGGTACCTATTCTTACACAGGTGTTGAAAAGTCCCAGCTCTTTCTACACCATCACGCATGCATTCATTTATGCGTTCCTTTGTCAAGGATTGCTGAAGGTCAACATGACCAGACCCTGGGTCATTGGCTCAGTGTGCCGGGGTAAATCAGATACATCCCCCTACCCCCCACACCCAAGAAGCAGTCAACCTCAAAGGAAGGGGAGATCAGGAGGCCAAGCAGCAGAGAAAATTTGCCTGAAAATTTGATCTGAAAGATTGAGTGCAGGTGAAGTTGAACAAAAAGGGGTTATTCAAACCCAAGGCACAGAGTAGAGTCATGAGAATGACCAAGAGAACACATCTGGGGGCCTGCTGAGCCAAGTAGAGAAGTCAGGTGAAGAGTGGACACATCAGGGAATTTCAGAAGGGAATGCCCATTTGCAGACACAACCCACCCACCTCCCAGAGTGTCCTCCTTCTACCAAGTTCCAGATCCTAGTGTTCATGAAACCAGCCCATCTCTGAGTGAGGTGGACATTATGAGCCCCTTTCAGTTATACAACCACTGACAAGGGGCTATAACATAGAGATTCGTAAGATATCTTCACCACGAACTCTTCTTCCCAATTGTCCTTCCTTTACCAGAGGATAAAGAAAAATCAAAAAAAAAGGGTCTTTTCTGAGTCCATACAGAGAGCAGGTGGAACATCCAGGATTTTAATGGGAGCCTCACTTACTCTTGAAGAGATTCTAACCACCCTCCTTTCAACGGAGAAAACTGAGGACAGACAGATGTGGAGTCCATTCACCTAATAAACCTGGTTCCATTAGTGGCATGGCTCCATCTTTATGAAAAATCTTTTTATCTTTTTGTCAGGTGCTTCAAATTCCACGGTCCATTACAAATATAAGGATACACACACACACACATACACACACACACACGTATATATAAATTTTATGGTAACACACCTTTAAAAAAGTAAAATGAAACAAATGCATTTAATTTCAATGATATAATTTATTTAACTCAATATACCCAAAATAAGATCATTTCATCATGTAATCAATATAAAAAAAATCCTTCATCATGAATGAGATATTTATATTATTTTGTTTTTATGGAGTCATCACAATTAGGGTAAAGCTGATACTTATAACACACCTCAGTGTGAAACGTCACATGTGGCAGTGACCACCATATTCCCCAGGGCAGCTATGAGCCCTGACTTGAAGTTATAAGGTCTTGCCTTGGATTTTTCCATCTCCGTTTCAGGTCACATTTTCTCTGCTGCTCAGTATTTCCCAGCAGAGCAAATGTGCATGGCCAGGCAATGTGGTTTCATAGATTGAATGGTAGGTAAGAGGCCAATGATGTTCAAGGCTCAGCAATCTATAACCAGCCCATGGGCAAAAATCACCTGGTCCGTTTTAATTCAGTGTGTGAGCTCTGAATAGTCTCTACATTTTCAAAGGTAATAAACCCACAAAAAATAAATAAGAGGAGTAGGTAATAGCAATGGTAGAGGGTCTGCAAAGCTTTTACAGAAAACATTTGCTGATCCCTGGTCTAGTTAGATCTTTTTTTTAATTTTTTTTTTAAGTGAACAGGGTTTATGGCATTTAGATTCCATTCTGTAACCAAAATTCTTGCAAGTTTTTACTACTCACTTACTTATCTGTAATTCCAGCACTCACCATCAGTCCCTTCCCCATGGCCTCTCCATCTCAGGTCTTTGATGCATTGCTTGCTTAGCTGAAGTTTGTTGTCCATTTTGTTTCAAGAAAGTCACGTACATGCTCTGTTATCTGAGATTTAACGTGATTGATAGTCCATATTTTGTCTGCTTGTGTCAATATACTGAAGAAGGAAAATCAGACTCAGCCTTTCCCTACAAGTGCTTGGTCTGGCTGTAGAATCTAGGCATGGAAGTGTTTCCTGCCCCCAGAACGTGATGCACCATCTCTCTGTGTTCGCATGTGGGCTGCCACATACACGTTCTTAACACCCCGTGCCACCTCCCACTCTTCCTCCAGATCTGCTGGACTCAGACTCAGGGTACTGCTCTCCCCAGGATCCCGCAGACCCTGCTGCCGTGCTTCAGCACCCATTCTGACTAGAGTCACACCATACCTCCTCCAGGACCTCATAGCCACTGCTCCCGTCTTGGTGTGGGATGTGTTGCTAGAGGGAAAACCTGAAATTTGATGTTCCTTCCTTTTGGGACACTTGTGTTTTCTGCTCAGATTGATGGTCAGTAAATTAAACAAGGATGTGTCTTGGTACGAAATGCTCTTCATCAACTTTCTATGAAACAGCGTGAAATTTCATGTGAAAGGATCTTTTCCTTCTCTTCAGCTGTGTCAATGAGCAGAAGACCTCTCTGGTAGTTCCAGTGTTTGGGGACCATGGCTTTATCCTGTAGTGTGTCATCACAGTCTACCCTCTGTATCTGTTATCCTCTGGCTGATTTGCTCTCTGGCCTTTCTCCTCTGCACATATTTATTTATTTGTTGACTATCACAAGCACTTCCTTAACACCAGCAACTTGGTATCTGCTGCCATTCCAGGCTGCAGGCTATTTTCACTTGGCATACCATTTCTCATCTTTGAATGTTTCCAACTCTCCTCTGAGTTCCTAGTTCACCAAACTCATGGTCATACAATCTTCTTCTATAGCACAAAGCTTGGAATTTTCTTCAGTTCCCAGGGTTATATCTTCTTGAGGACTAGGCTCTTCATCTGGGTTTTGTCCAGAACGTTCTTTAAATTCTGTAGCTTCAGCTCTTGATGTGGTATACTTGAATGGCCATCAAGCCATTTCTTTACATCTACCTTATCCTAGACAGGGTAGCTCTGTCCAGACCTGCTTTCTCTGATGGAGAACTTGCTGTGAGATTGGGATCAGCCTGAACTCCAAGATCCTGGCACATGCCCTGTACCACAGGGTCCCTCCACACCGCAGGAGCTGTGTTCTATTTGGGTGATGAGACTGTCTACCCCAGGCAGGAACATACTTCATAACGTCAAAAAGAGCTCAGGGAGCAACAAGCCCAGCTCCAGTCTGTCCCACATCTGCCTCGATGGACACAGGCAGGTGGTGCATGAGTACAACTCAATGAATTTTCCTAGACTTTTCCTAAAGGTTTCTACTAGCCCCCTCAGTATACCCACTTCAAAATTAGAAAAGGGGGCAATTGGAAAAGAAATACATACATACATGCATGCATACATACATGCATACATGCATACAAAATATGAGTTGTTTACCTCCCTATTTCATCCATGTGTTATTTTGGGGGGTTGGGACAATATGAATCGCATGTTCTTTCTTTGGCTTCCATCTTTGCATATGAATAGCACGAGACTGTTTCGTCAAGTTCTGTGCAGCAGCTATTCATTCCTGGTGTGTTTTTATTCATTTTTTATCCATTTTGGTAGGTGTTACAGAAGGAAGATTCCATGATCCATTTTTACCTCATTGAACGTGCTCTGAGGTTTAACACCTTTCTTAACCCCAAACTTCAGTAAAGTGGAATAGACCCCTCTTCCCTCTGTGCATTTTCCAACAGAGGTCCTGTTGTCGGCAACCCCCTTCCTCCCATCTCCCAACAGTCAAATCCCAGCCACTCCTTCATACTCAAAGTAAATGACATTTCTACATCTTCCTTATACTCTGCAAAAAAATGCCCTCTCCCTTCCTTGAATTGCCTCACCACTATCTGCTCCTGTCTTTCACCACTCACCACTTTCCACCTCACACTAGATTTTCCCATGTCCACCATGGTCTCCCTCACTGCACTATAGTCTCCATGATGGCTAGGTCTGTATGTTATTCATGCCTATACCCTTTGTGTGTAGTGAGGAAAAGAACAGGGCACAAGCTCAGTTCATGTTTGTTAAATGAGTTAAAATGGTACTCAGTGAAAATGGCCCACCTTATGTCAATGTGAATTACGGAAAGCACGAAGGGATGTGAACTAGAGCTCAAGCAGAAGGCTTGGAGCCCCAACAAATCCCATCATGATGAACACCGTCAAAACAAGGCATTCTGAGTGGCAATTAGATTTCTAGCTGGCCCAGGTAGCCCATTTGTTTATAACATGATCTTCTCAATAACGCAGGTGATAACAATGTTGCCAACTGACAGCCATACTTAAGTGCCATTCAGTTGTCAAAGTGCCTTCTTATTTGTTGTCCCATGTGATCCTCAGAACAACCTGGGGAAGCTGATCTTTTCAATCCAACTTTACAGATGAGGAAAGGGAGATGTACATGCACCGAATATCTCATCTCAAGTCATGTAGTTGGTGGGCAGCAAAGTCCTCACCAGGACACATCTGTCTGCTTGCCCTGCAATATTTGACAAGCTTCTCTAATCAACACTCGTCCCTGCTCATAGATGGCAGGCCCCACAGGTTGGAGAGGTTGTTGACTGCACAAAAGCATCTGGATGAGGAGCGAAGTGGGAAGGAAAAGCCAGTCCATGCTCCTTTTGTCAAGCTCTGTGTCCTAGCACAAGGATACATCTGCTCAGAAGGATCTCTTTTTTTTCTAATTCACACACAGACTGGCAGGGGAGCTAATTGTAAGGATCCTGTTTGCTAAGTTCTTCCTCCCCAAAGACCTCTGAAAGTAACACACAACAGGTATTGATAAATTGCTTATTGAATGAGCATGTTCTCACTTATGAAGCTCATTTTCATAAACTTTTTCATAAAGTTCCATAAAAAAATTTCTAAACAGACAAAATTCTGAAAAACATCAAGGATTTCTGGAGGAGTTCCTGGCCCTTCTAATGGTGGAATTTGACCTAAGCGTTTCAGGAGGAGTCCAGAATCGCTGCAAAGTCAAGGAAGGAGAGTGTGTTCTTCCCCAGCACTAGAGGAAAGCAGAAAGGGACATATTCCCTTTCTGCTGGTCCCATATCTAATCCAACCCTAGAGGTGGACAATGTGTTCCATGATCTTTTAGGGTTAAGTGTCCCAAAATTTCTCTATCATCTATGTGAGGGAAAACCAGGAAATGAATGGGTTGGGCTCTCCATGCTATTAGATGTGCATGACTTTTCTAAAAATGCTGCAGATATGTGGGTCCCGCCATGGGGACACTAGGTTCAGCAGGAGAGCCTGAGTGAGCTGCAGTATGGGGACATGTGACAGAGAGGGGGAGTTTAAGAAACTAAGGAGCAGAAATGTGGCTTCCTGGGAAGTTCATGGGAAGGGGTCCTTGAGACAGGGGTCAGGAGAGGGGAAGGGTGATAAAGTGGAAGTGGGTGATGTCCACACAGCTGGGTTACTCTGGATTTTTGATGGATCTGTGCCCTGGGTCTCAGTCTGACCATCTGGGGAAATATCTCTGCTCTTTCAAGCCATAAACCCCACTGCTGGGAGAGTAAAGACTATCTCACGCATGCGTACGTGCATTGAACACACTCATTCCTGGTCTTCTTGGTGCCCGGTCCCAGGCCGGGCTCCGTGGTTCAGGAAGTCCAGACATGATTCCACCTATTAGAAGTTTCTATCCCAGTGAAGCAGACAGGCATGGCCCTGGCTCCACTGCGAGATGCTGGGAATGGTCAGCTCACCCAGAGAGGGGAGGAGAAAGACCTGTGAACGTTGAGAAGATGGGACAGTGAATGTAGCATGAGGAAGCACCATGAGGCAGCACCTCCCCTGCAGTCCTGGGGGAGCAGAGCCTGGGCGTCTCCAAGAAGCACAGAGAGGCTCCTACCTTCACTTTGCTCTCCCCGGTCTCCATGGCCCACAGCACTGCATTCTCTGGTCGGTAGACGAAGTCACAAACTCCAGGTCTTCATTGGGATAGGGAGGGGAAGAAGAAGCACATTCATTGAGAACCCTGGAATGCCACAACCCCTCACTCCCCATAGTGGACTGATAGCTCCACCCATGGCTGAGTGCCTAGCACAATGCGACGTCCTGCCTGCATCACTGTACTGGATGTTCACAGCAGCGCGAAGGGAGCATGAGCTGCCCCACGCCTGGCCAGCAGCCGGATGAAGTCAGGGGCGACCCCTCCAGCGTCTGAGAGGAGATCCCAGGCAGGAGCTGGGGTGAGTGCGGAGGCTCGAAGCATATACGGAGAGTGGGCGGGTCAGAGCCATAGCAGGGGCTCAGTCCTCATGGTGGGAACTGCCAGGTCTGTGCAAGGACTCTGGCAATGACCCTGAGCCAGACAGGAAGCCCCTGAGAGCACCCGACAAGAAAAGTGACATCGTTTTATCTATACTTTAAAGGGATTGGTGTATATACACTTATACCCCTAAACTTTTTTTAAAGGATTCCTTTGCTGTGTTGTGAACAGACTTGCAGCAGGACAATGAGGGTGCGGGCAGTAGCTGCGAAGCCGTTAGCAGCCTTTGTAAAGTACAAGCATCGTGTAAGGTCCAGAGTGGGGGCCCTCAGAGGGGGACATTATAACTGAGCTCCCACTCAGCCCCGTGCCGGACACAGTAACACAGAGAAGACTGAGCCTCGGCCCCACCAGGGCCTCCAAATGGTTCAGCGTAGTTTCCTTTGCTAAGCCTTTGTCAGTGAAGGAAGGAGTCACCCCTTGTGCTGTTCCAGGTCTGGTGAAGAGCCCAACAGGGCAACAACTGAGACAGTATGAGATGGCCATTGTGACAGAGTTACACAAAGGGTCCCAGAGGAAAGAAGAACTTTTTCTGGGGAGGCGAATGGGATGCAAACAAAGGCTTCCCAATGGCAGTGATACTGAGCTGGGCATTGAAGAGTGCATAGGAGTTTTCCATGCAGATGGGGAGACCAAGGTCACATAAGGAAAGGTCAGCGTTAGCAAGTGCTCAGAGACCAGAAGTGTGTACGATGTTCATGAACTCACGAAAGTCTTCTGTACCTGGAACACAGTAGGTGCTCAGTAAACACTTGTCGCATAAAAGAAGGATCGGTGTAGGAGTGACTGAAGGCCAGGCTGTGAGGACAGCGTGGGCCACCAGTGGATGTCTCCTGGAAGCACTGAGAAGGTGCTAACGTGGTTATTGCTGTGAACGTGATGTGTCCTCTCACACATCTCTGGGGGGCAAGAATTGCATGTTTGTCATCCCTGAGTTCAAAATGCAGAAGTAGGGCCTGGAATAGGGTCAAAGATACTCATAACAGCCGAGCTCTTCTACGCTCAGCTCAGCCTCCCTCCCTGAGGCCAAGCTCTCATATCCTCCTCCACCTGTCCTCTTGGACGCAGAACATCCAACACATCCACGGGAAAACCCTTCGTGTCCCATCTCTGACATGCTCTTGTCCTGCAGTGCTGATACTGCAGGAACCCACAGAGAGCTGGGTCCCCTCCACACCTTGCACCTGGATTGCCTCCCCTTTCCAGGTCCCCTGCAGGGGGTCTGCGGGATGCTGGAACAGAGGTGACATGTGCACCTTCTCAGCTAGAGCACAGGAGAGAAGGCACGGCTTCCTTGCCCTTACCCTCGCCCGGTGGCCATGACGGAGGAGGCCCAGACTCCAGATGGTGTAGCTCTGAGGTGGCTTTGTACCCACCAGCGTCGGATCCTTGCCATGAACAAAAATTTAACTCTTGTTGTACTCATGCATTGAGATGTGGTGGGGGTGGGGGGGCATGTTTGCACATTATAACCTTCTCCCAAGGACTCAAACCCCAGTCTCTCCGACCTTAATTAATAATACCTCTTGCCTAAACCAAAAACCTATGATACTTTTCTTTTTTACGCTCCTACACACACACACACATCTAATCCGTTGCTAAATCCCGTGCAGTCTACCTCTAACATATTTCAGGAAGTGATAGCTTATAACCACCTCCGTTCCATTCACTTTGCTCAAACCACCAGAAACCTTGGAAGGAACGTAGCAGCTACCTCACTGAGCTCTGGCATTTCCATCTTCTCTTCTCCCCACAGAAGCAAGAGAGACTTACCATTGCTATTATTTCTTTGCTTACAAAGACCCACTTTCTTGGAAATACATCCAAATGCCATAGTGGGGTTTACAAAGTCCTGTAGGACTCTGACCCCTGTTCTTTCTCTAATCCAGCTATGAGCATTAGGCCTTTCTCTGACTCTGTCCCAGCATCCTCGCCTGCTTAATGCCCCTTGGCCCCAGGGCTTTTGCACCAGCCACTCCTATTCGCAACACTCTTTCTCCCAGCTCTTCCACACTTAGCAACCTACTCTCTCTTCTCAGATAACTTGCCCCTTTCACAAAGAGGCCTCCCCTGATCTCCCTTTGTTAAGCCAACCGCCCTCTCCCCATACAGTGATACAGTAACACTACGTTTTATCACCTGTCCTTGAATCTTTGCAAACGTTACCTCTACAACTACACTTTTGTGTGCATGCTTGTGTTTTGACTGTCTCTTTCCCCCAGAACGCTGTATCCACTAGACCCCTCACACCTAGGAAGAGTCTCAAAGTATCCTCAGTGAATGACTGAATAAAGGATGAGCACATGAAGTGGAATTTTAACCATCCAGAGAAACCAGTGACGCGATGGCAAACAGTATTGAGGATGGTGATGCCTTGGGCCCAGCATTGTCATACCATTCTACTCCCTACTCCAAAATGGAAACGGAAGGGAAGAGAGAGTGAGAGAGAGTGAAAAGGCGTGCTCACCCTCCTGTTCGGGGTGCCTCTCAGGCCTGACAAATGATGACTTAGAGAGAGATCAGAACATCCAAGACCAAAACAGTCATTAGCCACCACTCCCCCCAGACCCCTCCCAGAACCCGCCGGCTGCCAGAAGCCGGCCCAGACAGTCCAGTCAGGAAACAAAAAGATGGAACAGAAAGACCCCTTTGAGCAGGCTGGTTATTAAGAGCTCTAGACGGGGAGAGAGAGTGTATGCAGCTTAACTCCAACATTCGTGCTGAAAATGTAAAAAACAATTATGACATTCAATTATTCCATTAAGTGAAATTAACCATTCTTCTCGTTCTTTGAAAAGACCAAAAGAAAGCACAGATCTGAATAATTAGGTCAGTGAAGAATTGTGAAGAAAGGATGTCTAGACTTTTATTTTCATTTGAAAGTAGGAGGAGGGTTTTGCATTTGGGCTGCGTATGTGTGTGTGTGTGCGTGTGTGTGTGTGTGTGTGTGTGTGTGTGTCTCCCCACTTGCTCTAAGAACGCCTTTGAATTCCCGGGGTGGTCACATCCGCGTCTCTGCCCCGGCAGGTACGGCCAAGTCCGGATCAAGGAGTGGCATTCCCACTTTGATGTTGACTGTCACGCTCCAATGCTTGACGATCTCTTTGGCTGCCTGCAAGTCTGTTGTCCTGGGCGACCAGGTAAACCCACCCAGGAGTGCAGCCCCTGCCTCCCACCCTCCCTGGCACTCCTGGAAGAAGAGAGAGAGAGAGAGAAATGTAGGTGGGAAGATCCCCTAGTGCTCTTCAGTTCACAAGAGGGATGTTGGCCCTTGATCAGAAGCTGTTGAGGTTGTGTTACCTGGTGGCAGAGGTACAGACAACACAAGAATAAAGCTGTACGGTCAAAAGCGTGCCCAGACACACTGGCTCATATGACAGAGAGAGCAAGCAGAAAGACGAGGGCCACCTCCGAGCCTCTGGGTGGGTTGCTCCCCTCTCTCTCAAGCCCCTGGGCTCGTAGCCACAAGTGATAACCATCCCCCTGAGCCGTGGCTGTGGGTAGTACAGAAGCTACTGTATTTCAACCTCCCAACCCAGCATCTGACTTCCCTCCTCAATGTCTCCAACACACTAATGTTTCCATTCCAGTCTGTGATTCGGAAGTCTGCAACTATTAAGTATCACTGCCATCTGGGAGATGTTTTGTTTGTTTGTTCTGTATATTTGTATTCACTTGTCAAGTGATCCATTTCTCCAAGGTTGCTTGGAGCATCAGACCTGCTTCTTTGTGATAAGGACCTCCATCGTTTGCTCTAAAAGTTCACCCCATGCCAGGTTCCAAAGCATGACATAAAACTATGTCCTGAACAGTCCTTCAAAATTGCTTTTTAAACTTTGTTCATCTTTTTAAAGTGTGGTAAATTGCACACATAAAATTTACATCTTCACTGTTTCCAAGTGCATGTTTCAGTGTTTCAGTGGCGTTAAATGCATTCATGTTGTTGTACGACCGTCCCTACCGTCCATCCCCAGGACTGTTTCCATCTTGCAAAACTGAAACTTTGTCCCATGACATTCAAACCCCCCTCTCCTTCCCCTCCACTCCTGGCAGGCACCCTTCCACTCTGTGTCTCTGTGAGTTTGAAGCCTCTGGGAACCCCCTATAAGCAGAGTCCCACAGTATCTTCCATTTTATAGGCTTATTTCAGTCAGCATCATGTCCTAAAGGTTCATTCATGTTGTAGCAGGTGTCAGAATGTCCTTCTTTTTATGGTTAAATCATATTCCATTGTGCATAAATGCCACATTTTGTTTTCCATTCTGCTGACAAATACCTGAGTTGCTTCCCTTTTGGTTTTTATGAATAATGTTGCTTAAACATGGGTGGGAAAAGTTTCTGCTCTCAATCCTTCTGCATACTAAAATAATTTTTAGGAAGCAAAAGCATCTTTTTCTACTCCTGGAAAGTGAGATTCTGTCCAATGTACCAAGCTCCTGCAGCATCACAGAAAGTACACGTTCTTTGCATTCAGATGGAGCCTGAATTAAAAGTTCTGGTTGTAGCACTTAAAAGTGCTGTCAATTTAGGGCACCTGGGTGGCTCAGTGGGTTAAGCCTCTGCCTTCAGCTCAGGTCATGATCTCAGGGTCCTGGGATCGAGCCCCATATCGGGCTCCCTGCCCAGCGGGGAGCCTGCTTTCCCCCTATCTCTGTCTGCCTCTCTTCCAAATTGTAATCCCTCCCACAGTCAAATAAATAAATATTTAAAAATACTGTCAATTTAGATAGACTAACTTCTCTAAAACTTACTTTCTCGACAAGTAAAATAGGAAAAAATAGTCCTTTTCAACTGGGAAAGGTGGTTGCCAAGACCAGGTTGAGGAAGAGAACTTCCAAGTAGGCAGGGAACGGATCAGCCTCCCTCAAGACCGTGCCCTCAGGGTCAAACATCACGCCTGATGCAAAGAGAGCCCTCCATAAAAACTACTCACATGAGTCAATGTGTAATGACCTTGCAAGTTCACCTGACACAGGGCGAGGTGCACAGGAAGTACTCAGCACCTGGGAGCTGGAGCTACTTTCACTGTGGTGACCTTAACACCTCGGGCTGGGACAATCAGCCAGGTTCACAGGCTCGGTTCCCCACCTGACAAGGAAGACTGGGGGATCACCGTGGAGAAGAAACTTGGCCAAGGACACAAAGCAAATTAAGGAAGAACCAGAGTTAATCTCTGCCTCCGAAGTCCCAGTGTGGGGCTCCATATCATTCATTTCTTGTTCCAATGAAATAGGGAACCATAACTCAGCCAAAGCCCACCACACACAGTCTTCCATATGCCATGAGTACCCCTGACGAGCCTCCATTTCCAGGATCCTGTCACACTGTGGTTTGCAGACTGTCACACTGTGGTGGAGGTCATCTCAACAAAACACCATGCATTCACTCTGGTACCTGGGGCCACCTGCATCCCTTGGCTCGTGACCCCATCACTCCAAAGTTGAGCTTCGGCCATCATCACTCCTGCTTCCTCCTCTATCGTCAGATCTCCCCCCAACCGCCATCCCCCTCCATAAGGATGCTCGTGGTTACATCTAGGGCTGCACAGATAGTTCAGGATCATCTCACCATCCTCAAGACCATTGACTTAACCACACATGCAAAGTACACCTGGCTGTAAAAGCAGCATTCATGGGTTCAGGAAGATAGGAACTGGATGTCACCGGGACTTTCATTCAACCTACTACAGACCTCCAGCTGCCCAACTGCAGATGCTAATTGATGCTCCCAGCAAGTAAGCCCAGAAAACGTCAACAATAATGACTCCATGCACTTCTACCTAACATGCAGTATTTAACTGTGGCTCAACAGTTGTCCTGACAGTCAGGGGTAGTGTCCAAAATAGCCAACAGAGGAAAGGCAAACGCCCTGCTCATCAGAATGCAGTGGCCATGAGGCAGAAGCAGAGCCCCAGAGATGCCCTGTGGAGCTGAACACTGACCCTGGGGTAGCTGGACAGTGGACCCAGAGAGGAGGCTGAGGCGGACAGGGCAGCCCTCTGGGATTTCAGAGAGTGGCTACTTAGCAAGTAGTTTTGTTGAGAAGTATTTAGGTATTTTAGCAGCCAGGATAGAGTTAGCTCTGCCCGACAACTGAGAATCAGCCCTATTTTTATGGGGTAGGTGTTAAGAGGACCTTAAGTGCCTCAGGAGCCCAGACATCCATAGAGCACTGAATCCTCAGATTCCAAAGTACAGGGACGCAGCCCAGGCCAGCAGAGCCCCAACACTCTGAGACTGAAATTCAGCTCCATTTCACCTCCTGGGCAAGTGCCCTCCATGGCAAATAACTCTGTGATGGCAGGGAAGTGTCAGGTGCCGTCCGAGGAACCCCATCAAAGTGCTCTTAGAGTTTGTAATGGTCTGAGTATAAATGAATCAGACGTATGCCGGTCACATTTCCCCCAGAAGCAGCACACACACACACACACACACCACACACACACACACACACACACACACACACACACGTTCCTTCACACTCAGTCATACTCACCCGTACCACACATCCACGTTCATTCATACACACCGGGCCATTCACGTACACGCCCTCGCACACTCACACACACTCGCTGTCTGAGTTTCCTATTACTGTTGTGACAAATTGCCACAAACTTTGTGACTTATTCCAACACATATTTATTCTCTCGCGGTCCTGGAAGCAGAAAGTCCGACACGGGTCTCACCAGGCGGACGTCAAGGTGTCCGCAGGGCCGTGTGTCTTCTGGAGGCTCCAGCAGGGCTGAGCTGTGTCTCTTCCAGCTCCCGGAGGCACCTGCTCTCCTCGGCTCTCAGCCCTTCCAGGGCCAGGCGGGTCCTGCTCACGGCGGGTCCTGCCACCTCCTCTCCTCCACCTTTCATCGCAAGGGCCCTTGTGATCGTGTGGGTCCACCAGCACAGCATCCCGAATTTAGGGTCAGGGGTCGGGACCTCTGCGGTCTTCATCCCCCCTGCCAGGAGCATGGAACAACCTCGTAGCGTCCGGGGCTTAGGGTGCGGGATCTGTGGGGCCGTTATTCTGCTGACCACACACACAAACACCCCACACTCACTCACACACCACACTCACTCACACATGCACACACACCCCATTCACACACAATACACACATTCCACTCACTCACTCATGCACACGCACCATATTCACACCCCACACTCGCTCAGCACACCCCACGCCGCACTCACCCAGGCACACACCATGGTCGCATCACACTCATACAAACCACACTCAGTCACACACCACATTCACTCACACACTCTTTCAAAAAATGAAAAGCCAAACACTTGGATGGGTTTCTTTTAAGTTTTGCTGATCCCAAAGCCCGTGGCCATAAAGGGTGACCTCTGACCCACCACCGCCGCAGCCTCCCATGCACAATCGGTCCTCTTTCTTTTCAGGGATGCAAACAACAGTAGCATCAGAAAAACAGGCCCCTGTGGTCTACCCTGGCCTGGCAGCGTGAAAGGGCTCCACCAGGAGCGTCGGAACCAGCGGGGGAGGAGTCTGGAACAGCCGGTTTCTGGGGCGTCCACAGACAGATTCTGCACCATGGGGCTGCGCGTGGAGCCTGGGAAACGCAGAGGGGAGGGAATCTGAGAAAGCAGACAAAGTCCGATCAGGCTAAAGAGACAGAACTCTAATGTCTGAACACCCTGAAGCCCATCTGTGCAAACTCATATCCAAATATCCTAATTTCCTACCATTGCCTCTCACAGGACGAGACGGCCATGCTGAGGGACTCAGGGCCCTGGAGGTGATGGGCGGCTTGTGCTTGTGTCACAGTTTATTGGGACAAAGAGCTCTGAGCAACCAGACTGTCAGAGCGTCCCATTGTATAGATGAGAAAACTGAGTCTGCCACTGGTGGCGTGGACAGAGCTAGAACTGTGTCCCCAGCTCCCAGTGGGGTCTTCTCTATACCAGATTCCATGTTCCCACATTTCTTCACTCGAAGATTCTCCGACGTCAGGTAAGAAGTACCTTCATGCCATGGGCTGGAGCTGGTTTCCATGTCCCCATGCACGCATCGCAGCATACACCTGTCCAGTGACTCTCCTCTGAGGACCTGCTCCATGGAAGGCGGTGGACAGCACTGAGGCCTCAGAGCTGAAGACAGTATGGCAGTGGTACACCGCCTCCCTTCCTCAAAGCATCACAGTTCTGTCATGACACAGAAGGAACCCATGCCGGGATGCAGAAAGTCCTGCCCAAGAAGGTACGGTCTGGGCAGGGGAGGGCACATGGGGCAGCAGGAGGCGGGAGCAGAGCCAAAAGAGCCAGAGGACTCAGGATTCCAGAAAATCTAAAGTGAACACTCTACTCCGTCACTGTCTTTGGGACGTGAGGCAAGTTACTTAACCTCTCTGAGCACCAGTCTCCTCATCGTGGTCTGTGATTCATAGTTATCATGAACTTGATGCATTTTAGTGGTTCAAAGACACCTCTGACTTGCCCACAACGGAGGGGCTTGCATCCGCACAGCTGGGTATGGTGTGACCGACCACTCACGACAGGCTCTGGGAAGCTAGAATCCCAAGTGGCCGGTTGGGGGCTGGGCATGGACAGCCACTGTGGACACAGTGTGGCAGTCCTCCAGGAAGTTAAAAATAGAATCAACGTGTAATCCAAGAAGTCCACTCCTAGGCATATACCCAAAGGAATTGCTTCAGGGACTCGAACACAGCCATGTTCCTAGCATTATTCGTAGTAACCAAGAGACAGAAACAACCCAAACGTCCATGGACAGATGACTAGATGGACAAGGTGTGAGACAGCCATGCATGGGAATACGACTCAGCCTTAAAAAGAAAGGAAATTCTGTCATGCTATGACACAGGTACACGCTGAGAACATTATTATACGGGAAACAAGGCAGACACAAAGACAAATACTGTAGGATTCCACGTATGTGGGCATCTAGAATAGAAAAATTCACAGAAACAGAAAGGAACCAGGAACTTGGGCAGGGGAAGGGGGGAGTTACGGTTTGATGAGCACATCACGTCTGTTTACAATAAAGAAAACAACTCTGGGTTTGGATGGCGCTGATGGTTTCACAACAATGTGAATGTTCTTCATGCCATTGAATTGTACACGAAAAATGGTTACTATGGTAAATTTTACGCTATGTTTATTTTACCACAAGAAAAGGTTTTATTTTTTTTAAAGACTTTATTGATTTACTTGAGACAGAGAGAGAGAGAGAATGAGAGTGAGGAGGGGCAGAGGGAGAGGGAAAAGCAGACTCCTCACTGAGCAAGGAGCCCAACATGGGGCTTGATCCCAGGACCCCGATACCATGACGTGAACCAAAGCAGATGCTTAACAGACTGTGCCACCCAGATGCCCCCAAAAGATTTTCTTTTAAAAAAGGGGGGCAATGTCTGCTAACACAGAGTGGGTCTGCCAGGTAGTAAAGCAAGGACCAGTCAGAGGGACGTTTCTTCCATGAGAGAGGTGGTGGGTGGACGTGCCCTCCCCCCAGAGGTAAGAACCAAGAGGATGCAAAAGAAAGAGTGGGATCCTTCACCCTCCGCCAGCATCATCTGTCCAAAGCCTTTACACGAGGAATGACAAACCGTGCATAAGAACTCAGGTGGGGACTCCAGAACCAACTCCTATAACGTGGTGCCATAACTCCAAGGTACCATGTTGTCTCCATCATCCACACACTGACTCGAGTGGTTCCCTCTTCCAGAAATGCCATCCCTTCTCTTGTTCAACAGAGCAGTTTCCACCAGGTGCTGCCTGGACCTCCCTCCTTGTCGTCCCCACCATGCCACTCGCCACACCAGACTCTACATAGCTATTTTCTCATCATGATCATCAACAAAAACAAGTGTCTTAAGGTTGGGGTCATTTATTCCCTCATGGCTTCTGGGTGAGCAAGTGAGTGAACCAATGTTTTATAGTGAAAGCAGCTCTCGTAGGAGGACATAGTGCTCTGTACCTCACACATCTCTGGCCATTACGTTGGGCTCCCATAATAAACTGCCTTCATTTGTAGCCAATTCAAAGATGATGATTAACAGTATGAAGTTTAGAGCCACACAAATCTAAACCACGACCCTGGTCTTCCCACGTGCTGGGCAAGTCAACTTCTTAAAGACTCCATTTCTTTATCTGTCAAATACTGACGAATGGGGGTCAGAAGATGCCACACACCTGAGGTTCTTTGCACACGGACCACTGGCAATGTGTGACCATGCTTATAGCTGGTGGGGATGGAAATGGTGTTCCCAGGGCTTGTGCATTGGCTGCCCACTCCCTTGAGCCATCAAGTAGGGATGGCAAACAAAGACGTGGACCGGAGATAGGACTGAGATCAAGGCAGGAGGGTGGGTCCCTGGCACGTTTCCAGTCAAGGATACAGGAGACAAGATTCAGTTCCAAGGTTTGGAGTCGAATGGGTCTGGAGAGCCAGGAAAGAAAGTCGGAGCCAGAGAGTGTGGGCGAAGAAGACTACAGATTCCAGAGATGAGAGGTCATGCCCAAAGCTGGGCTGTTTCTTTTTCTTTCTTTTTCTATTTCTTTTTCTTTTTTGAGCTTCAGTACACAAGTGCATGGGTGGGCTGGTCCCTCTTAGAGGGGCCTGTGACAGGAAGGACAATTTTCCCCACAGCTGGAGACTTTTGGCATGCTGGAATTCAATCCCCTGTTGAATGGGTGGTCTGCTTCTCCCTCCCCTCTCCCCCTGTCTTCCTATGTTGGAATATGTCTTTGCAGCCCTGGATCCAGCCAACACAGAACATTTTCCTTGCTGCTTAAATTAGCACATGAGAAATAACTAGAGATAGAAATCACAGTTCACTTAACACTAATTATTTCCCTGGAAATGGAGATTAATATTGAACTTGTTACTTGCAGTGAGAAGAGTAAACACACACAGGCACACACCCTCTGAGTAAATGTGCAGATCTAATCCTTCAATTGCCTCAGACCCAACACATCAAGCAGCCCTGGTGGCCAAATGTTTTCAAGTTGGTTGTTATGATCAAATCCAGGAATGTGGGGATGTTCAAGGCTGGCCCCAGGGGTAGAGACACCGCACAGAGGAGACGGGAGTCCCAGGGAAACTGGGGAGTTCTGGGGCTGGAGTGCTCCCCAGATGTGCATCAGTCCACCCTCAAAGGACAAGGGATGCTTTCCTGCTCATGTGTCCCTGGCAGCTCCATCAGAAGCTCTGGTTACAGACATCTTGTTCATACCACAGGGCAGTGAGTGAGCGCACGAGTAGACACATGAATGGATGAGTGAATTCACGAACAATGAGAAACAGAGTGTAAAGGAAGCAGCTCACCCAGCACACAGAGCAAGCAGAGGCAGGACCAGGAGCCCAAAGTCCCGACGTCTAGTCCAAAGTTTGTCCAGAACTCCAAGTACAGCCAGCAACCCAGGTAGGCTTCACAGAGGAAGCAGCATCTAAAAATAGGCAGCTTTTGAAGGAGAGAAGTGTATTCCAGCAGAAGAGTTAACAGATGCTGAGATTTGAAAGAAGGAAAGTTGGAAGCAAAGGTGGAAGAGTGAGAGGTAGGGAATGTGGTGTGTGAGCAGGTGTGTGTGTGTGTGTGTGTGGAAATGTGTGTGTGTCAGGGGTATGTGTATGTGATGTGTGTGTTAGGAAGTGTGTATCTGTGTTTGGGGTATGTGGTGTGTATGTGCATGTATTGGTGTGTGTATGTTAGGGTGGTGTGTGTATGTATGTGGGGGGCTGTGATGTGTGTGTGGTATGTCTGCATGTGATGTACATATGGTCTGAGTGTGCATGTGTTGGTATGTGTGATGCATGTGATGTGTGTGGTGTATGTGTATGTGTGATATGTGTATGCAGTATGGTGTGGTGTGTTTGGTATGCATGTGCGTGGTGTGTGATGTGTGGTACACAGTGTGTGTGTGGTGCATGTATGTTGTATGTGTGTGAGGTGACCACTGTGTATGTACATGTGTGATGTGTGTGCTGTGTAGTATATGTGTGTGGTAATGTGTATAGTGTTTATATGATGTGTGTAGTGTGTGGTGTGTGATGTGTGTGATGTATGTGTGTTATGTGTAGTGTGTGTGGTATGTGTGTGGTGTGTATGTAGTATGTGTGGTGTATAGCATGTGGTATGTGTGATGTGTGTGTGGTATGTAGTGTGTATGTGATATGTGTGCGGTGTATATGTGATGTGTATAGTATGTGGTATGTGTGAGGTGTGGTGTGTGTGGTGTGTAGTGTGTGTGTCATGTGTGGTGTGTTTGTGGTGTGTAGTGTGTGGTATGTGCAATGTGTGTGTGTAGTGTGTGTGTGTGGTATATGTGTAGTGTGTATGTGGTGTGTATGGTATATAGTATGTGGTGTGTAGTGTGTGTGGTATGCGTGTTGTGTGCATGTGGTATGATGTGTAGTGTGTGGTGTGTAGTGTATGTGTTGTGTATGCATGTGGTATGTGTGTTGTATATGTGGTGTGTGTGGTGTGTATTGTGTGGTATCTAGTGCATGTATATGGTATGTCTGTAGTGTATATGTGGTTTGTAGTGTGTGGTGTGTATGTGCGTGTGTGGTGTATAGTGTGTGGTATGGGTGGTGTGTGTGTGGTGTGTAGTGTGTATGTGGTATGAGTGTAGTGTGCATGTGGTATGTTTATTGTGTGTATGTGGTGTGTGTGGTTTGTAGTGTGATTGTGATACATGTGTTATGCGCATGTGGTGTATGTGTAGTGTGTATGTGGTGCGTGCATGTGGTATGTGTGTCGTGTGTGTGGTGTATATGTGGTGTGCAGTGTGTGGTGTGTGTGTGGTATGTGTGTGGTGTTGTGTAGTGTGTGTGTGGTGTGGGGGGGTGTGTCTGTGTGTGAAGTGTATGTGTCTTCCCTCTGACAGGACCAGGAAAGATACCATGAGCCGCGCGGCACAGTCAGCTCTGAGTCTACAGAGCGCTCTATGCGGTCGCCACGGGTCATCCTCACATCAGTTCTGCACCGTGGCGTTTGCCCCAGCGTGGACCGAGGAACTTAACCGACTCGTGGGGAGGGGAACTGAACTGCCCAGAGCCACAGGGACAGAGTGACGGAGCAGGGATGCGAACGCCAGCCCTCTGAGTCCAAACCGAGAGCTCCCACTGCCCACGCTTCGGGAGAGGAGAGGGCCTGCCGGTCCGGAGGGGCTGCACCCGGGCACAGTCTATCCTGTGTGGGTGACAGCAAGACTCTGTCCTCTGCTTCCCAGAGCTGCTCACCTCGTGGAAACATCTCCAGCTGTTCGGGGAAGATGGGAGCCAAAACCTAAAAAACTTCAGAGTGGCTATGCCTCGTTCCCCAAACTTTAGGCATTTGTGTGTCCCCAAGTTACTATTCCAGGCTGCCAAACCTTAGCGTCACTGGGACACTAGGTGTGACTCAAAACCAGGTGCAGACTAAAGATGGTACGGCTGTCTCCCTGTCCTTCCCCTGCCCAGCAAATCCACTCTAGGTCCCAATGTACGCCTAGGACTGTCCCCCACCCATGCCATGCAGTAAAAAGACAGTCCCTGGAGGTTAGTGATCTGACCAAACCCATGAGCAAAGCTGAAGAAAAAATTAGTAGCAAGGCTACTGTCCTTCACCTTGGTATGAGGTGTGGGCATCCAGGGACTTCAGAGCCAGGGGTGACATCTGCTAATCCCGGTCCCGCCAGCTCGGAGACCATGGGACAGGTTGGAGCCACACAGAGGCAGGGTGAGATCTCAGCCCCACCAGGGTCCGGTGGGGTCATTCTGGGCTAGTTCCTTAGCCTCAGCCTCTTATCTATCACACGGTGGTCATTCCACCTGGCAGAGGTGTCATTGGGTGGGGAGAGTCCCACATAACACACCTGGCACACTGCGTGTGCCCGGTAAATACCAGTCCCCATCTTCAGGACACTATTTCACCTGACTCGGAGACACTTAGTATCTAGGCAGTGCCCCCCAGTAGGAACAGGAAAGACCAGCCGTAAGTGCTTACGGTTTAGAGAACTGGATTCCAGACACCCCATTCTAAGGCTGGTCATGTAGAGATCACTTTTGAAGGATTTTGAGTGCTTTCTAGTAACACCTAGAGGATTCCCCCTGATTCTCTCATTGCCTTTGAGAAATGGGAGAATGAATGTCATTTCTTCCATCTGATGGGCAAGACCCCAGATGTAGGGACTAGGTGTAAGCTTCTAGGGAGGGGTGGTGACAAAGGCTGCGTGAGCCCTAGGAGATGCCATGGTGCCGGGGCACATCCTGACGCCTGCTCCAACCCTCCCTCACCGAATCCTCTTGATTCCCTCCCTAAGATTAATATGGCCTCTGCTTGCACACTTAGTTGATGGGGGGTCTCACTATCTCTCAGTAAGTCACTCCATCTTTGGACCGGTGGCCATTATAGCTGGCACTTAGTTGGGAGAGATAGGAGCAAATGTTTCAGACAGGATGGTAGTGAGTAAAAATCACCTATTAATAATTAATATTCATTGCTATCGGCAGAGCGTATATCCATAGCAAAGTAACTACAATGATATACAGAAATAGGGCATTTTCAGCTAGTGAGGGATAATTATAAGCTACTTGATCTTTGCCATATTTTCCAATTTTTCTGGAATGAATTTCTATTTACTTTTATTATCAAGAAAAAAAAAAGCATGAATCAAAAGAAGCTATTGCTTGCATCAAGCAGATAGAGCTAAACAACCCTCCTAAAACCCAGGCTTCTTGATTGCTAGCCTCGTGCTCTTGTCAATAAAAGGTAAGATAGATGTTAAATGGAAGGCGTTGTGAGCTACCTAGGCTCCACCAAGCTGATGAAAATATAATTAGCTTGTAGGCTTCAACACACAATTAAGGGTGACCGTTCTCAACACAGAGGGATTCTTTATATAAGGAATTGCAGAGGCCCACTAAGTTGGCACACGGTGGTCACACATCAATGAAGGAGAGAGCTAGGGCTTGGTAGGACCAGAACAGTGGTTAAGTGAGAGGCTTTGGTGGCTGGTCACGTCACCCCTTGGTGCCTCCGTTTCCCCACATAAGGAGATTAAGTTTGACGACATGATTCCCGAAGGATCTGTCTGTATCGTAGGGGTGACCCGAGGAAAGACATTTTTAAAAGTCAATATTCAAACAGCCAGAGCTTTTGATAACTGGACATCGCACCCCCAGGAATCCCCATGCACAGATTCAAACATCTAGGCTAAGCGCCCCCAAACAAAAACAAAACAAAACAGAAAGAAATGAACATACATGAAAACTGAAATTGGTGAACACAATAGGTAACCCTAACATTTCAGAACCATCGCCCCCAGAAGATCAGATAAAAACAAAGACGAGACAGCTCTGAAAGGTTAATAATGTTAATATTATTAATAAATGTTAATAAGAGCCAGAAAAGTAGACTTGAAATTGTAAAAGATGGGCACACACGCATACACACCCCCACACCCCCACACTCAAGTATGGCACAGGAAGCATCATCTACTGAGACATAGCATCTAATCATTCAATAAGAGTTGAAAATCCTAGCACTACAAGTGTCTTCACAGATCATCCGGCCCCTCACTGCTAGTCGGTGTTTCTTTCAATCCACCAAACCCCTTCTCCAAGTGAAGCCTTACACAGAATCATGGAAAGCACGGCTCTTCCGGCAGAACACAGAGATCGTCGCCTGTGTGTGGCACTTACGGGGACACTGAATTCACCCGCAGAATGTCTGCTGTGGACTCTGAGAAACAGGGTTTGGAGGGGCAGGGGTTGGGGGTTGGGTGTGACCGGTGGTGGGTGCTATGGAGGGCAGGTAGTGCATGGAGCCCTGGGCCATTGCTTATGTGGTGCATAAGTAATGAATCTTGGAACACTGAAAAGAAATAATAAAATAAAATAAAATAGGAAAAAAATTTTTAAATGATTTTTAAAAAAATGTCTGGGGCTCCCCATAGCATAGGTGGAAGGCCACTGGTCTCACCCAGTTTAGAAACCGGGAGCCAGAGAGGCGATCTGGCTTGTCTAATGTCACACAAGCAGCTCGGGGCAGATCAAGAACTGGCCCAGGCACCTCCCACAGCATCCTGCTACCTCCAAACCCAAAGGGTCTGACCTGAGGTCAGCTCTGTGGGTTCACCCTCATCTCCCACAGTGTCAAAACTCCCTCCCTCTCATGCCTGAAAGAGAATAGTCCTGGACTGGCCACCCCTGGAAGCCTTCCCAGGGTCAGCTCAACCTTTGCATCCACATTGTACTGACTCTGTCTCCTGCGTCAATACTGGCTTTAAGGGAAGCCCAGACTTAAGCCTATACTTCAAGACCGCTCAGCCCTCCCTGCTCTGTCCACCTCCGGGGCTGATCCAAAGTCTCTTTGTTAAAGGGAGGCACAGACTCTTAGTGGCACCTAAAGACCCAACCACGTGACCATACATGAGTCTCGGGAAACACAGACTCTTCCCTGAAGCCAGCAGCCAATTTGGTCTCTCTGTGAAGCACTCACAATGGCCATAACTTCCTTGAAAATAATGTTTCTTTTTTTAAATCCTTTTTTTTTTTTTAATTGTCATGATGTTTTGTTTTTTGTTAAAGGATGAACGATAGCTCCTGGTGAACCTAGTAACCCCTGGATCTGTCTCCATATCTCGGCAATCTGTTCCACGGTCCATCAAAGAAATGGTGAGGCAGTAATGATGCTTTTATTAGCAACCTTTACACTTTGTCAAAATTAAAATGAAAACGCAACATTCATATGTAAATCCAGTTACCTTCTGGGTTCCTCGTATCCTTTATCCCTTTCACGAAATTACAGATTATTAAGAAATGTTTGAAGAGTGGAAGACAGGCTTCAGGGAGTGTGAGGGAGGCAGAGCGAGACAAAAGGGTAGAGAAGGTGAGGTGCTTTGACCTTGACCTTCTCTTTCATGCTCAGAAGCATCGCAGCCTGTGGTTTTATTGCTCATCCATTGTCCGAGACATCCCGCCCCTGGCAGAGCCCGTTTCGCAGGTGACTCACGTATCAAGGCTCACCAGGACCCAGAGCCTGGAAAAGGACAGCAGAAAGGTGTGACAGGCAGGAGGTCCTGTTGACAAATACTTCTCCTTGATGATGAACTATTTATAGCAGAAGGTGACCATGAATGCTGATTGCAGAAGGCCTTCTTTAAAATTACAAAGCCAAATTTGAGATGTGAGAGTTGAAATAAATGAATCCACACGGGGAAAGCTCTCTCTGAACTCCTTCCACATACCTTTCTCAGACATGAACCGAGAGCGGTCGGTTCACGCTAATGAACAACACATTGCCACGGAAAACCCTGCAAGATGGGGGAACTCACGCTCCCCAGGGTCCTCCGGGATGGTTTCGGAGAGGAGGCACATTTTGCCTAGGACTGTGGCCGACCGGACGCTTCAAGGGACCTGTGTGATCCCACCTCCTGCCGTTCACACCCTGAGTGCTGCTGGGACCATGACTTGCTTCTGGAGGAGAGAATATGGCCGAGCTGATGGGAAGCAGTGATGTGTGTGTGTGTGTGTGTGTGTGTGTGTGTGTGTGTGAGAGAGAGAGAGAGAGACTTCACGATTATGTTCATAAGCCCGCAGTGCCCTTCTCGCTGGAGTCTTTCTCCCTCTCTCGCTGGCTGAGGAAGCAAACACCCATGTCGGGAGCTCCCCTAGAAAAGTTCTACTGGCAGCTTCCAGAAACCAAAGGCAACCTCCAGCTGAGCGTCAGCAAAAAAAGGAAGCTCTCAGCCCTACAAGTGCAAGGAACTCAGTGTCACCAACCGCGCACGAGCAGAGAGGCAGACCCCAGCTTCCGTGAGCCCCCTGCCCTGATCCACGCTCGCCTGACCCTGGAGAGACCCTCAGCCCAGCTGTGCTGTCTCCTGACTCGCCAAAGCTCTACAATAATCAATATGTAGCGCGTTGCCGGAAGCCACTGTGCCTCTAGCTGTTTCTTGCAGAGCAGGAGAGCACTAACATGGGGGTGCTGGCAAAGGGGTAGGAATGTGCATATTATAGGAGGTGGAGGACATTTCAAAGGGAATCGAGTGTCCTAATACCATCAAGCAATGACAAGGTATTTAGAAAGTGTGTCTTTCGCTCCAAGAAAGGTATGGATTTGGACATCCTGGAGTAGGAACATGGGTGGGAGGCAGAAGATAGGAGAGGAAGTCAAAGAAGAGAAATTAACACATTAACCTCAAGGCCAGAGTTTCGTCACCTCTAATCCACCCCGGAAGCTGGGTGGATCCTAACCTCCGCCCCACCCCCCCACCCCCAGAGAGCCTTCCTCCCCTCATTTGGGACAGGGCAGAGGTACCCGCAGCTCTAACATGAATGCCTCAGCGAGTCTTGTGCAGCCAGTCCACAGCACGGGAGCGGGACCTCTTCCTCATCACCCCACACCCCACGAGAAGTCAACGCAAGAATGATACAAGAGGTTTATTTTGCTCAGGATTTGCCCAAAGGCAGTCTATGGGATGGTCTGCTGGAGGGAGAGGGGCTGAACACCACAGCCTGGGGTCAGCTGGAAGACCACGGCAAGGACAGCAGTCGCTCGTCTGCATGGGGACAGGGCCGTGAGCTAGAGAGGACTGAATACAAGGGCGGGGTCAGGAGGAGGCCTGGCAAAACGGGGTGATGGGCCAGATGCAAGCAGTCAAGGAAAGAGAAACATAAGAAGGTGGGAATGGAAGGGAAGGGGAAGGAAGGGAAGGGGAAGGAAGGGAAGGGAAGGAAGGGAAGGGAAGGAAGGGAAGGGAAGGAAAGGAAGGGGAAGGAAGGGAAGGGAAGGAAGGGAAGGGAAGGGAAGGGAAGGGAAGGGAAGGGAAGGGAAGGGAAGGGAAGGGAAGGGAAGGAAAGGGAAGAAAGAGGGAGGGAGGGAGGGAGGAGGTGGGATGACAGGAAGCTGTTTCCATGAGCTGAGTCCTGCAAGCTGGGTCTTCAGTGACCTGCAACGTCCTGCTCACTGGGCCTCTGGGGCTTTGCGTGTTGACTTTGGCTCCCTCCGTGCTGGAGGAGCCAATTGTACAGACTCCAAATTTCCAGAACGGACAATCCTCTCCACATGGAGGCCATTCACAGAGGAAACTGTTAAACCCCGATAATCCTTGCTGGTGGGACAGGGCCTGCTTAGCAATTTCAGAGCTACAGTTGCCACCGTGTTCAACTTCAGAGGTGATGGAGTAGAACAGTGTCCAGGAGCCCAGAGCAGGGGTGTTGGCCCTCCCACCGCGAGCTGCTAGTCTAGGCAGCCAGCTCTGGAACCTGCCCCCTGGAGACTGAAGGCGTCGCAAGGTTTGGCGCTCAGGACTGCGTTCATTCAGAGAGCATCGGCTGAGCGCACATGGAACGTCCCGCACTGTTCCAGGCCCGGGGCTACTGCACTGAACAAGACAGAGGGGTCTTCATTGTTTTCCAAAGTGGGTTCTACGGAACCCTGTTTCTGTGGGGTACGAGTAAAGGTCAGACCTTCGAAGAGGAGGCTCTGTGATAGTAGAAAATGTGTATGTAGCTCTCATGATATGCCAGGCGCCGTTCTAAGCCCATGAAGACATCGACCTACAGGATCCTGACAATTGGCACGACACTTTCTTTCTACATGGGGAGACTGAGGGCTAGAGGGGAGACCTGTTCCTAAACCTCAGTGACAGAGCTGATACTCAAACCCAGGGATTAAGATTGAATGTGAGGCTTCACCACTATGCATCTCCAGTTCTACCCTGGCCAAAGGAGCCAGGAAAACAAATATTTTGTTTTAAAAAACAAAAAGTCACTTCCCGCATGTCCCTGCTGAACATATTTTCAAGTGCTTACTGACCACTTGATAGTCAGATCCAGATACACATCTATGAGAATGGCTAAAACTAAAAAAACTGACAATACCAAATGCTGGCAAATATGTTGAGTAATAGAACTCATAGTCATTGCTGGTGGGAAGATAAATCGGCCAAACCACTTTAGAAAACTGTGTGGTAGTTACATATAAAGTTAAGGTTCCAGTCTTCCCATGACCAAAGCATTTCTACTCCTAGATGTAAAAATAAAATTGTGGGCTCATGAATCTTCCCTGCTGCTTCATTTTTAAAAGCAAATCTGGAAACAACCCAAATGTCCCTCACCAAGTAAATGGATAAACTGTGCTAAGCACTTACAATAGAATTCTATCCCTTAATAAGAAGGAACAAATTATGGATAAACACCGCACCATGGTGAACCTCAAAGCCATCCCACTGCGTGAAAGAAAACAGACACAACAGAATGCCTATACAACTTCATTATAGAAAGTTCTAGAATGGGCCAGGTTAATCTATGGTGAAAGAAATATTATTCACAAGTGGCTGTTTCTTAGAAGGGATGACTGGCCAGGATCAGGAAGAACTCCCTGAGAGGGTGGAATCATCTCTATCTTCAGGAAATATGGGTTACACAGATTTCGCATTGCTAAGAAATTATCAAGCTCTGCATTTTACCACAATAAAAAAATCAGAATAAAATGAAAGTTAAAGACATTTAAAATGTACAGGGGAAAATATGAAAAGGGTTTGTTTCTTCTCGCACGGCATTCAGGTACACTAAAGCAAGCTGTGAATCCCCAGAAGGAACGAAAGTCCGCAGAGTGTTCTGAATTTCATTTTGGGTATTGTTCTGGGTTGAACTGTGTCTCCCAAAATTCATATGTTGATGTCCTAACCCCCCCAAACACACCTTGAAGAGTGATATTATTTGGAAATAGGGTTATTGCAAATAGACTTAGTTAAGATGAAGTCATACTAGAATAGAGCGCACCCTGAACCAAGATGACCAGGGTCCTTATAGAAAGAGGAAATTTGGACACAGACACACACACAAGAAGAACACCACGGAAGACTGTAGGTAAGCCATCATGAGCAAAGAGACCACCAGAAGCTAAGAAGGAGACCTGGAACACACCCTTTTCTAGATCCTACAGCCCTCAGAGCGAGCATGGCCCTACAGACACCTCGGTGCAGGCTTCCAGTCTCCAGAACCATGACAGAACAAATGTCCTGTTGTTAAAGCCACTTGAATTGTTATACTTTGTTGTTGAATGAGACCCAAGCAAACTGTACTGCCAGGGAACCATTTCTTTTTCCCTTGGCATGTCTATAGTAAAAGATTCAAGATAATGTCCCTTGTTCTAGGAAATAACTCCTTTACTTAGGATTTTTTTTTCCAAAGGATCCTGCATCTATTGTGATAGGAGCTGCTACCTTCATGTCTGTGAAGAAGTGTACAAATGATAAGGCCCCCTGACCTGTCGGCAGCATAAACAAAGGATGTTCCAGTGAATGTTTTCACCTTATCTGCAATGTCTAGAAGCTAGATTCACTGCTCCCATTTTGCAGATGGGGTAAATCACACAGCAGTGGCCCTTGGCATATGCAGCTCCTTCTCCATAGCTGATATCTGGCCATCTTTCTTCTAGGTTCCCTGGGGCCACTCCTGGCTGCTGAACTGGGGCTCATCCTAGTGGGAAGGAGGAAAGATGGGGAGCTAGCATCATGAGCACCTGCTCCCCAGACATGATTCTGGAGCCAGGGATGGGGCAGGCCCAACGGTGTGGGGATTCCTACCCTGCTGGTCACTCACCAGGCCAACTATTCTTTCTCTGCAAGCTGTCACAACCCCTTAAGCCACAGGCTCCAGTGAGGTCCAGGGAATACGTGTCCCCCTGGAGGCACAAGCAATGGAAACTGTTCCTTTGCTGTGATCTCCTGAAGTCTCCCCCGTCCCAGCGTCCAACCTCTCCGCAACCTCGCCCCTGGAAGATGCCAAGCGGCCTCCGCCCAGGGGTGGCCCAGAGCCGGGTTTAGAAAACCAAAGTCTGCCTCATAATCTTTTCCAAGATGGGTTAGACAGCATGATCTTTCATTACCCATTGACAGAAATGGGAAATGTGGAATAACTAGTTTCGGCCAATGCTGATTTGCGATATATCTCCTTTTTAGTGAAGATAACAAAGAAGTGTGCATCCAGGAGGCTTAGTAAAGAAGGCGCAGATTAACACCACAGTCAGATGACTTTTGAAGCAAAGCTTCTATTAAAGTCGCTGCCAAAAAGTCACTTTATCTTCCCTCCGATGCATTTCAGATTTTATCTACCCTTTTATTCTTTTTGTCCTTAATTTTAAATCCTTTTTATTATTATTTTTTCCCATGTAAGCACCAAGGGAGTTGTTTGGGACTCATTCTTTTGGAAGCAATTATCCACAAGAGAGGCGTTCACTTCATTTGGGCTGCATTTTATATCTAAACCATGATAAAAAAAAAAAAAAAGGCACAAAATTGACTTTGCCTGTGTAGTTCCGACACAGGGAAGTCCTTCACTGTGAATTTCAGTTCGGCTGCTTGTTGACCAAGCCCGCCATGGAAAGAAGACTAGGAAAGTGGAGATCTGTTACATCACATCCTCTCTTGCAGCCTGATGGACCAAATACGACATTTTTATTCAATTGTCCATTAATTTAGAACTTGTAGACCCCTCGCTGTCTGCAAATTTGGAAAGAGAGTATAATCACTTGGTCTAAAAAAGAATATCTCTTGGGGCATCTGGGTGGCTCAGTGGGTTAAGTATCTGACTCTTGGTTTCGGTTTAGGTCATGACCAGAGGGTCATGGGATCAAGTCCCACATCAGTCTTCACACTTATTGCAAAGTCTGCTTGTCCCTCTCCGTCCATTCCTTCCCCCACTTCTCTCTCTCTCTCTCCAAAATAAATAGATAAAACCTTTAAAACAGAATCTCTCTTACTTATACATTTGTAAAATCTTCTTACCTCACACCTTCCTGTCTTTTCAAAGATGAGTCCCTCATGTCTAGGGTAGGAGTGGGTTCAGGATCATTTTTTACCCCAGCCCTACAGAATCTATTACAAATACGAAATTTCTGCACAAAGCCTCATGTATCTTAAAATGTCATGTGAATATTGCATTCCACTGTATAACATGTCTGTGTTTGACTTTAATGTAATGATGTTTTAAATCAATTACCATCCATATTGAAAAAACTCAAAAAACAAAACCAAAAAAAAAAAAAAGTTCCTGTCTTGTAGTTATTAAGGAAGACACAACTGAAATAATTTGTATCAATTTTATGAAATGTTGCTGAATCTGTGAGAATTTCTGTACTTTTGGGCATCCCTATTGATATCTAGGCAACTTCTCCTCTGTCTGCTTTAGTCCCAGGCTGTCTAAAAGTCCCGGCCAGGGACACCTGGGTGGCTCCTGTCAGTTGGGCGTCTGACTTTGGCTCGGGTCATGATCTCGGGGTTCTGGGATCGAGCCCCACATTGGGCTCCACACTCACCAGGGAGTCTGCTTCTCCTTCTCCTCTCCCTCTGCCCCTCCTACCCTTTTCTCTCCTCCTCCCCTCATGTGCTAACTTCTCTCTCTCTTTCAAATAAAGAAATAAAATCCCCAACCATGTGCACATGTGGACAGAAACATTATCAACTCTTCAGCTGCTTCACAAGCTCCCTTCAAGCACTGGCCAGAAGTATGGAACCAAATACAATAAAGGGCGACCAGTCTCGTCCCTGCTGGTGACTCTTGGAGACCACGATTTTGTCTACTCACTGAGTGCGAAAGTTGCCTGTCTCTGACCTCTGACCTGTTAGCCAAAATATTTACTGTCTCAGGAAAATGCTCTTTAGTGGACTTTCTAGGAAAGTGACTGGTGCTATGCCTTATCTTCCCACCGATGCCGTAACTGCATCCCAAGTAAATCAGCTCCTCTCGGAGGACTCACCAAGCCCTTGGCTCTCTCCACCCATCCTGGCACATCACCTGTTGTGAGGCCCTCCTACTGGGCACCTTTAAACATGAAAGCAGATGCAGCTCCCTGTCCCCCCACACCCCGCACTGCAGTGGTGGCCACGAATGCTCAGACACAGGAGAAAATAGCTTCTAAATAAACAAACTCCATGAGCTATATTCGTGATTCGTGAGAACCATTCTTTACCTGTTTTATTTGAGCTTTACCTTTTGTCCTGGCACTTTTCCCTCCATGAAGAAAAACAGCCGTGCACCCCCTGACCGCACCCTCTGCCCAGGGAGGCCACCTGCTACCGTGGTGGAGAGACCAAGGTTTGAAAACACTTTCCGCTCCATCACAAACAGAAAAATGAGTCGTCAGGTCCCCACGGCTCACTAAATCTGTTGCTGTGTGCCCTGCCCCCGCCCACCCACTTCTACCACCTCTTGGAAGGTGACTGCTTATAAGAGTCTAGGCTTCTGGAAATTTCCTGGTGAATAGGCAGAATCCCACCCCCAGGACCTTGGCGCCGCACGGGGAACTGCCCCCCTTGCCTTTCAATCTGACGCCCCCTGCCTCTTGTGAGCCTTCCCCAGCTTTCCCCCCTCCTCCAGAACACCCTCCTTCCTCCCACTGAATCTTAAAAGACCATCCACCGGGCACCCTCCCAAAAAAAAAAACATGGGGAGGGAGACCCTGGTCACCTGACTTAAATCATCGTAAATTACCACCCACCAGTAGACTGTGATGACCCCTGTGTTCATCTGCTGTGTTTGCGTGTGTGTGTGTGTGTGTGTGTGTGTGTGCATGTGTGTCTGCATACCTGTGCATGTGGTGTGTATGTCCACTCACACTTAGCCCGAGGCTGGTTCATTCCCCTTGAACAAAGGGGCTGGCAGGAAGAACACAGGGTTAGCTACCAAAGGATTTCAGTTATAGTCCTGGACTTAGCATTGGGCAAAGGTGGTTTCCACTTTTCAGACAGTATTTGCCTCTCTTCCATGTAAAGAGTGGTGTTATCATCTTTGCACACAACTGGATTTGTAGACCTTTTCTAAATAAAGTCCACTCCTGACCTAAACCCAGGTCCTCCTCAAGGCCCCCTTAGGGGACGCCAGGGGCGAATGGGCCCCCACTGTCGTTTAGGTGTTGGTTGGCTTTTTCATATTATTTCTCTTGCATTATCCCACTTCCCCTGCGGATGGAAGGTGGGAGTTATTAGTCCAAATGACCCATTGAAGGTCACTTGTCTGCCCTTGGCTAAGGCGAGAAGGGCCACTTAATTGTTGACCGTCTGATAACACATCCAGCAGAGTCCTATCCTCCAAAGAAGTCAGGGTGCCCGTGCCAAAGACATTAATGATAAATCCCTCCAACATGGGGGCGAGGCAGACCCTCAAGCCCCAGGGGCTGTCATGGGCGTTTGAGCTGGGCTCATAATTCCAACCTACCCTGCTGTTGAGAGAACGTGCCGCCCCCTCCACGGCCACAACCTCCTCATCAAAAACGAGATGCTCCCTTGCTATGAAATATTGCAGGTGAGCAGATGCTGTTTCCTTAAATCAGGACATTTGTCAAAGAGCTTTGACAGGTCCTTGTCAATAAAGACAAAAAATGCAGAACATGTGACCGCACTGTATTTGGGAGGGGGGTGGGTGACAACACGTGTTTTTCTTTCCACTCAACGTTTCTCTTGAAGTGAAATACTTTTTCCTTATTACTCGGAATTTATGAGGCTCTTCAATGTTTAATCTTCGGCTTCAACTTTGATCTAGAACCAAACTTCCTTTAAGGGGCATACCCAAATCAGAAAGAATCCAAATCAAAAGCAGGAAACATTCGATGCTTAGTGTGGCGGAAGAGCTTTGCTCTCAGACCGAACTGGTTTCCGGATGCTGCTGCACCGTCTGCCGGCTCCACAACGTGGGCAAGGATTCCAGGTTCCAGCCGGTAGCACGTAGAGGTCCTCACCCACCAAGTCCCACCCCAGTGCACTTAACCAGCTGCCACTAGCTGACTGAACGCTATGCTATGTTTCTATGGCAATATTTCTATGCCTTATAATGACTTCTCATGGTTGTTTAATGTCCATTTAACAGATGAGCAAACTGAGGTTCCGAGAAATCATGGCGACCCCGACATTTGTAATGCTGGCAATCTCCTCCAGCTCCCACCGGCTGCCTAAACCATTGGAGATAACATCAGCCACAGCGGGCTTTCCAAGATGCGCACCACAGGTGGCCCTCGAAGGGCCAGAGGTACGACTTCCCGCAACCACGGAGAGCCTGTAGCAATGGAACCGCAGCCAGTCACCCGGTGTGCCCCGAAAGTGTTGGCTACGATTGTTCTCCATGGTGTTAAGACATTTTAACGGCAGGAAAGCACCAAGCAAGAATGCTGAGAAAGTCCCACAAGGTGAAATGGGGGCTGAATCATTAGGGGCTGCAGCTTACGGAGTCCTCAGGAAGCCTGCCCACCCGTGCTCACCCGTGGCTTCTCCAAGACTGTCCCCGCATGTCGCTTGGGGGGCTCCCATCTGCTTTCCAAAAGAGCAAACGTCCAGCCAGCCCACACCCGCTTCCCCTGCAAACCGTCCCCTCCAAGATTAGACGACTTCCATCTCGACGCGGGAAATGAAAGCGACTGGGAGAGGGGAAGAAGGTTATCGGGGTGGAGAAGGTGCAAAGATTTCAATATCCCCATCTCGTTCCTTATTCGGGCAAAATGAAAAGTCCTCATTATTAAATCACAAAGCAATTAAAAAATTAAAAATTTCATAAGACCCTACATAAAAGAAATACAAGTGTTTAATGATGGATTAGAAAGTGGAAGTGGTGGGGGGAGAGAAAAAGTAAAAGCCCGCTCGTCTCAGGGGGTTCCCTCTCGGCAGCGGCGAGAGTGGTTTCTGCCTACACCCTCATGCCAGCCGCAAGAACTAATAAATTCCGGGCTCCCCTGCCTAGAAGCCAAGGCCGATTAATATCTGCCTACCTTGTTACCTAATTCATTATGGAATAGCAGTTAATTTGATTTGATATTATTTTAATAAAATTCTGTAATATATTAGATTGTTTCAGGCTATCAAAATAATTTTCCAATTATTACGGTTACTCAAGCAAGTCTTTTTTTTCCCCCTTCATGAGCGGCAGTTGGTCTGACTCAGAATATATTAGCTCCTACAGCTTCATCCTGGCCGAGGGAGCAGGGGACCCATGCATGGTTACCCAGAAGAGCTTCTGCCAAGAACAGTTGCCCATAGTTCACAGCAAAATGTCCACACCACAGACTGACATGAGTGTATGGCTTTATGACTCTGACCGTGAGGCTTTTCCCCTTTGACCACTGTGTTAAATTTTAACGGAACATTGAGATAAATTTGTATCAAAAGTAGCCATTGATGCCAGTGAGCGCAGGAGGGTCAACGGCTTGGCAGCGGGGTTATCCATCATGCCTGGTGGAGAGAATGTGTGCTTTGAAACATCAAGGGTCTGCTCTGTTGGCATCTGACCTTCGTGGACATCTAGTTCATTGTGTACAAAACAGAGAAGGCTTACCTGAGTCACAGCACGGCGTGAGACATCAAACATGATCACTTTTGTCAAAGCGGTG
Source organism: Neogale vison (assembly GCF_020171115.1). Lineage (NCBI taxonomy): Eukaryota > Metazoa > Chordata > Mammalia > Carnivora > Mustelidae > Neogale > Neogale vison. The sequence continues at coordinate 6,526,522 of NC_058103.1, read as the reverse complement.
AATACCAAAATACAGCTGCCCTCAGGAAATCAATCCCCCTGACTCTAGAGAGCAAACTGGGGGTTGATGGAGGGAGGTGGGTGGGGGATGGGCTAGGTGGGGTATGGGTGTTAAGGAGGGCACTCGCTGTGATGAGCAGTGGGGATTGTACGTGAGGGATGAATCCCTAAATTCTACTCCTGAAACCAATATTACTCTAAATGTTAACTAACTAGAATTTAAACAAAAATTTGAAACAAACAAACAAAAAAAGAAAAACAGAAAAGAAAAGAAATTAATCCTCTCGAGAACATCAGGGAGGAGGCAACTTGGGGAAAGATGCTGGGCCTGGATCAGGAAGCCTGGTGGGGCCTCCCCAGGGTGCTGAGATCATCCATGTGCTCCGCTGTTCATTTACTCATTCAGCAAACATCTACTGAGCCCCAAGGTCACACCGGGCACCGCGTACGGCAGGCAGCGTCCCCACGTGCATGAAGTTTGCAGAGCAACGGCTGGAGCTGGCACCGTTGTGAGCCCATAGTAGGTACCCAACAAACGTGACTGGATTACTTAATCCAGGATGACCGGAGTGCCAGATATTAACCAATTAACCATGTTAGCCAATTGCAAATAAAACAATCCAATAACTATATAACTGAAATCTGTGAAGGGAAAGCACAATGGGCCGTGAGGGCCGGTAACAAGTGGGAAGTCTGCAGTGATCCAGAGAATGAACAGGGATGAGCCATGCAAAGGAGGGGGGAAGGGTACTCCAGGTGGAGCAACCAGCATAAGCAAAGGCCCTGGGGTGGGACTGGCAGAGGGTTTCCAGGAACTGAAAGAGAGATGCTGTCAGGGGATGGAAGGGGTTTGGTAGGTACAAGTCAGGTTCCTGAAGCACCAGGCTCACGGATAAGTTAAGGTCAGGGGACTTGACCCCATGAGCCACAGGAAACAGTGAGGTCCCAAGCTTGGGAACACATGCTCAGGCCTGTATTCTTAAAAGCTTGTTCCACACAGTGTGGAGAATGAATTGACACAGGCAAGAGCAGGTGTGGCTGACCATAAAAAAACCGTGACAGATGCCCAGGAAAAAGGCGACAGCCTGGAACGGGGCAGATGTCAAGGTCAGCCTCTGCGAGTCCCAGGAATCACTCACACCTGCGTATCGGAGATGCTCTGAGCCGGACTGCCCAAGTGCAAGACCACCTAGTGCTGTGACCTGGACGGCCATCCTCGGTCTCACCCCAGGACCCCGTGCAGACACAGCTCCAGGCCTCTGACCCCCTCAGCTCCCCGTACATGCCAGGCTGTTCTCGGTCCTCAGCGGGTTTGCAGTCGGCCACTCCTGATCTGAGCTGATGTTACTCCACCAAGACCCAGAATCCACCTTGTAGTTTCCTACTTTGTCCTGCCAGGCCAGACAGGGGAGAAATGGCCACCTCCCTTCTGAGGAGGAAGAACGACCCACCTGTGTGGACTCAGATGCTGCACATCCGCTGGCTCATGGTTTGTCTGTCTTTACCTCTCAGCTCTTAGAGACCCAGGATTGCAATACAGGTCCAGATTACAAGGGAAGAATTATAACCAGGTCTCAGCTTACCGAAAGTTATGGTACCTTTGGGGGTGGGGAAAGGGACAGAAGGAAGGAACTTAGTAAAATTATAGGTCCTGATCAGCAAGGGGCAGGGGCGGGACTGAGGAGGGCAAAAGGCCCCACCTGGGAAGTGGACCGCATGACCCCTGGGTTTCTGAGTCTCAGCTGAGACCTGGAGGGGACACAGCCTGAAGTGGCATCACCGGGTTGATGTCCACTGGGTGTGGGTGGACAGGGAGCCGGAAATACACAGACCCTCTGGGGGGACCACAGGCTGCAGGTTTCCGAGATCCCGGGAGTATTTCCATGTACCCCTCCCAGGCCTCCATAAATCATGCTGAAACCCAAGGAGACTGACCTCAGTTGTGTGCAGATTAGACGGGGTCACTGGGCCACAGCTGGGCCTAAGCCTTAAAGGGGGATCGAGGAGGAGTCAGTGCTGCCTCAGGACACAGACCAGGTGAGCTCTGAAGCCAGGGAGACTGTCTTCTGTCCACCCACCAAACATGTGCTCAGCTTCCCATGGGCCAAGTCCTAGCCACATGCTGGGCACCCAGGCTGACAACTCCAGACCTGAGGTCACAAAGGGCTTCGTTGGAGGATGACCCCAGGACCACGGGGTAGGGACGCACCAGGGACAGGTACTGGAGGAGAAACGCAATCACGAGTGCCTTCTAGAGAGAGGAGAGTGCATGAATTACAGGACGGCCAGGATGGGAGACAGAGGCAGGTAGCCTTAGGGACTCCCAGGGAATGCTTGCCCCAGTGTCTTTGCACAGAGTCGAGGAGAAGCATGCCAGAGACCAGCCGGGGAGCACGGTAGCTGCCCAGGTGAGCTGAATGCCGGCTGAGAGACCTGGAGGGCCCAGATGGCTCCGGGCTTCTGGGCGAGCGAGGGGGTAACGCCCGCCTAACAGGGCCCATGGGACAGCCGCGCATGAGGTGGTCTGGGACACTCAGTGATGCCCGGGCAGGGATCCCATCAGCTCTCAAATGTGCATTTGAGCCTCAGCTCTGAGCCATTCAATGTCCTTTAACTAACATGTCTGGAGAGACTTCCACACGCCTGCCGTCCCGTGCACCTCACACATAGGAGCCCCCTGGGGACCTGGGGAAAGACAGAGTCTCCAGGCTCTTCTGGCCTCCGTGTCTACCTCCCGTCTTGCATCCCAGACATGTCTCACACATTGCTTGCCCCGTAGTCTTCAAGGGCTTTGCCTCTTTGAGGAACCCCAGCATTCAGAACATGTGTGCTCGCACTCAGACACACGCGGGGCTGGATTTCCACACTGGGAGGTCGCTTTGTTCTCTCCTCTACCTGGCTGTCGTTAGGTGAAGGAGACCCTGCCACTGACAGGTCCCGAGCTGATGGGTATAAGGAAATGAAGTGTCCCTATGTTCAAAGCACCACTGTCCTATCAAACCCTGGAGGAAGGGGCATTTTTGTCTGCACGTTAATCTTTCTTCCCTTAAATTCCCACTCTGCTGGCTAATTGTCTAACAGAAAGCTCTGTGGTGAGACACAACAAAAAAGAAAAGTGTGTGTTTCCTGCAAGCTTGTGTCCCCTTGAAATGATACAGCAGGATGGCTCAGAAGGTCACCCTTCAGAGGTAAGCTACCTTCAGTCACAGTGAGGTCTTAATTTTTCACAGATACCCAGTGTAGGGGATTGAACTGTGGACCTTCAGAAGACAGGTCCACTGGGAGACTGTGAATGTGACCTTATTTGGAAAAAGGGTCTCTACCGATAAAATTAAATTAAGGATCTTTAAATGAGATCCTTGATCGACTGGGCAGACCCAATTTCATAACAAGTGTCCTTGTCAAAGAAAGGCACAAGGAGCTTTGAGACACAGATGAAAACACGGACAAAGATCAAAGGGCTAGAGCCACAAGCCAATGAAATCCCGGGGCCACCAGATGCCAGAAGCCAGAAATGGTCTCTCCTCTAGAGCCTTCATAGGGAGCACAGTCCTGCACCTTGATCGACTTCTGGCCTCCAGACCTGTGAGAATAAGTTTTTGTTGCACGAAGCCTCCTGGTTTGCTGTCATGTTTCACAGCAGCCTAGCAGTTCATCCGCACAGGTTGTGTAAATAGACCTGTCTTAGGATGAGAAAGCAAGACCAGCGAGGCTTTTAAATAAAAACCGTTACTAACCCTAATCCCTGGGAGATGAGCTCAAGAGTTTTATAGGACATAAGTGCCCAAGGACTCTTATCAGACAGTATCAGTTGAAGTCAGTGTTAATAAAAGTCTGGGTTGTCCCACAAAAATGATAGAGCTGTGTGTCCCATGGTGCCTCCACTCAGAACCGTGAAGGTATCGTGGCCGTGTTGTCATGCAGAGGAACTGAGGCTCCAGAAGGGGAGGTCCTACGGCCCCACAGCTCAGGAGCAGCTAGTGAATGTTGGATTCCCAAGCCTCCCAACTCAGCACTTTCAGCACTACAGGAGCTACCCCCAACCAGTATGACCGTTAGAGTGGTTGTAAATAGCCTATACTTCCAAAAGATGCCCTAGCCGAGAGACAGTATCTGGTCAGTGGAAATCGGTCTTGTCCACCAAGACGAATGTCCACCCCTTCCAAGAAAATCAAGTTTCTGAATCCAAACTTGGAAACCCAGAAGCTCTGGAGCTGCCTTTCCATCTCGTCCACGTGAGACCAAAGGTTAGCCCTTCTTTGAGAGACCTCTTTAATGCATAATCAGCTAAAATGATGGCAGAGCCTCGAAATTGCTACAAGATGGTTATAAAGTCTTTGTGTGGACAACTTTTCCATTTGGTGGTAAAACTGGAAGGCTTTATCACTCTTTTATAACTTTCCATATAATTTTTATGAAACCAAAGAGCCAACATCAAAGACCATGGGCTGAAATTGTTCCTGTGATCCAAATCAAGTGACAGACTCCAGTCCTGAAGATGTGAAGCCTCACATCTGGTTCATGGCCTGCCCAGAGGACTTGGCCAGAGAACATAGCCTGGAAGCAAGCAGATGCAGGAGGAGGCTCAAATTTAATAATCACTCTCAGTTACTGCACACAGCCATAAAGCAGAGGCAATGAAATGTACACCCCGTATCCTCCCTTGTCATGTCCCAGTGGATCAGGAGGTATCATGAAGGGGACGTGGAACTGGGAGGCAGGGTGGTCTACACTGGGGGTCAGCCAGCAGGTCAACCACCTTGTTGAGCGGTGACACACGCTGACACCCCAACTGGACAGCTAACTACATAGAGGTTGGAAGAAAGAGTCCAAAGTCTGGAGTTGGCCCATGCAGGGTCCAAACTCACATTTGGCCTCTTACCAGCCATGTTAAAGCTGATATACGGCCCTTTACAATCTCATGGATCTCAGCTGCACAAAGAGGATGGTAATACCACCATCCAGGGTTGACACGAAGGTCAGAAAAAGTCCGAGGAAAATACCAGATACTATAAACAGTGACTGTTATCACTAGGGACTTGGAATGAGGGGAAAGCATCCGTTTGACACCTAGAGCCTGGGTTTTGAAGTCAGATGGACCCAAAGTAACTTCCAGCTCTGTCACTAAGCATTACGTCTAGAACAACTTGTCTTGCTTTTGTCGAACTCAGGGGTCCTGCCTGGCGGATACTCAGTTCCTGCCTGGACTGGGTTGAATGGCAGCATCTCCGTCCCAGAAGGTGAGTCCATTCAGAACCTAAAAATAGAATCTCATTTGGAAAAAGGGTCTTTGCAGATATAATCAAGTTAAGGATCTCCAGCTAAGATCCTTGTGGATTAGCCCAGTGGGCCCTAAATCCACAACAAGTGTCCATTTGGAGAACAGGCAGAGGGAGGTTGCCCATGGACACCCACAGAGGGACAGGCCCCGTGAAGACAGGTGAGTGATGTACCTCAGCCCAAGGATCCGTGATGGCCAGAGCCACCAGCAGCTACAACAGAGGCACAGACCAGAGTCTCCCTCAGAAAGGCGAAGAAGCAAATCTCTGTTGTGTTAAGCCCCCCAGTTTTTGGTAATTTGTTAGTACAGCTCTGGAAATTAAGACACTCCCTTAGCCCAGGACCTTATTTCAGAAATAAGGCAAATATGCCTACATCATGCCTCCTGCCCACGTGGCCTGGAAAGGCCTTCCTTGCCTGCACCCCATGAGGTGTCAGGTGCACTCAACAGACGCACCCCATTTTGTGGGAGAAGGTGTGAAGGCCGCGAGTCAAAGCTCACATAAACAGCAGAGATGAACGCAACCTTACTTCTCCAGATTACCAGTCGAGTGGGTTTTGTCTTGTTTTTGCACTGTTTCGCGTACATTGCAGGGATGTGTGTGTGACTGGGGAGGGGGGTTGTGAGTATTATGCAGAAATAGTCTACCCTTTAGACAAAGCCCCAAGACCTCAGTCTCCCACCACCCTGGTTTTGCAACATGGCCGGAGTTGTCTCAAGGCGGGCCCAGGCGTCACGAAGTGATGTTCTCAAAATACTCCTGGCGAAAACCCAACTGTGCCTCGCCTGAATGGGCAGAGAAGGTAAAATGTGTACACGCGGGTCTGCAATCACTGAGAAAGCCAGGGAGTTCTAAGCGCACGCCTGCACCGACGCACGTACGCACCACACACGCCACACCGACGAGGAAGACGGAGTATCTGACACCAAGCTTCGAGCCGCAAATTTGAAAATGCAGGAGGGCAGAACCAGATTCGGGACAGCCTGAGACCAGCGTGTCCGAGTGACGGCAGGCGCTCTCAGCTGCCTGTTACAGGACCTCTGTAAAGATCCCAGAGCTGCTTCAGGATGACACATAAAAGGTGACTCCCGTCAAGGGGAGAGTCCACCAGCTTCGTATCCCCACCCTCCAAGGTCTGCCCTGTGGGTCACCCTGTGAGGACGCGGACAGACTCCCCCTGCGCCCCGTGCCTCCGTAACTACACACAGGAGGCCAGGCCTCAGGTCACCCTGTGACTCCAAAGACAGCTCATGAGCTCATGGAGTGAGAGAACAAGACCAAAGAAACCCACCCCGGCGGAGCCCGAGGGTTGGTGGGCATCTGGTGGGTGGAGACAGGGTCAGGACTATCACAGAGATGGTGGCTGAGAGGTAGAGGAACCACCAAGGCCAGCCCCTCTGCCCCGGGGAACCAGTCCTTCCTTACTGGCCAGTTCCTCTGTCGATTGTACGCAGCTTTGGGCAGACACTCCTGACCCCACAGCTGGTTTTCTATACCCACTTCTCATATCGAGGCCCCATATAGAGCTTCTCATGCCCATTTGCTGGATGAAACACCAAGAGAAAGACCCTGGCCTGGCCTCTACGGTGCTTCCCCCAGGCTTTGCCACCTCCGAGAAGGGACTGGAGCGCCCCCCCGCCAGACTTCCTCAGTCTATAGAGGACCCCCCAGCCCCCGGCCAGACACCGGACCTCCCCCAAGCTCTCTGTCCTCACTGCCCTGTGTCCTGTCCTGGAAAGTTTCCTCTTTCCCCACTTTCTCCTCCCAGACATGCCCTAGAAAGAATGTGGGATAAATTCACTATTGTACGATAATTTTCCACAAAGAAAGCCAGAGGCACGATTGCCGTGCCGCCAGCCCTGGGATCCCAGCACCTTGTACCCAGGCCCAGCCATGCTTTCTCTCCAGTGAACTCACAGTGTGACTCAGCCATGGCCCCTGATCTCCCCAGGTGGACCCCAAAGCACCCCCAGAATCCACACACGGGAGACCATGCCAGGGAGGTGAGCACAGCCAGGCACAGGCACCCCATTCCCCGCCGTCCACACCCATCCTTCTGATGGTGCTTCATCTTTTTGTTCTGATGTTTCACTCACTCCTCCTCCCCTTGGCCGAGAGCTTTGTTCTGAGGGACAGATCTGTGTCTTACATAGATCCAGGTCTGACACCGTCTGTGCGGTGTTCCAACTGTGTGATCCTGGGTAAGTTCCTCCCTGTGCTTCCATTTCTCCCTCAGTGAAGTGGACGGGACATAGTCACCTTGGAGAGTCACAGGACAAATACGTTGGAACTTCTGCCTATGGAGGGCCTAACGCGGACACGCCAGCCAGCTTCCCATCTGGCTGGACTCACATCAACACGCTTGCAGCATCTCTGACGGAGAGACAAGCAGTGATTCTAGAGGGGGACATGGCCGGCCCACAGTGCGAGCTGCTCACCAGCTGCGAAGGGCCTTTGGGAACTCCCGCAGTTCGGAGGCTGGGAAGTCCAAGATGAAGGTACAGAGAGTCTCCAGGTGCAGAATGTAACTGACCCTCTAAGAACATGAGTCCAGGAATAAGAGAATCTGGGTCTGAGGCCCAGCTTGGGCGGCTTACACAACCTTTCTGTGACTCAGCTTCCTCATCTGTAAGATGGGGCTGATGACGGTATCCCCCTCACGTGGTTGCCTAGAAAGCTCCAGTGCACTGACCAGGCGAAGCACTTAGAGCAGCGCCCCACACGCAGCATGAGTCACTCATGTAGGCTGTTCCTATTACCTTCGTCATCGTCACTGCAGAAGAGCACTAGACGGGGAGCCAGGGGACATGGGGGCCTGGTGCCTGCAGCAGCTTGTCCTGCAGGGGCGAGAATATATGGGTTTTGGGGTCAGATGGAGTCAGGTCCCAGCCCACTCTGGCCGGTGCCAGCTGTGTCACCCTTGGGCTGAGGCCGCACACACAACAGGTTCCAGGTCAGCCCACGATAACATGTGCAAACCTGCATGTGCTGTGCAAGGCTCAGACAGAGAAGGGTCAGGGGTTCCTGCTTGTGCTGCTGTGTCACAGCTGCGGAGAACGTAGCCGTCCAGGCTGTGCGACACGGCTCCGCAGCCCATGGGGGCCTGGGGCACGCAGGCTCTCCACACCCTCCACCCCCCCCCAGCGACTTCATGACTGTGGGTGGCCCTTTTCTTCTTCTGCCTGCCAGTCAGGGTGAGAGGCCGCCCGGTTACCGCCCTGGGCAGCTGGGAGAGCTGACCTGCTCTGCCTGGACCCTGGTCCCGGAAGCCACAGACATTCTTCCTTAATGCACTGGAACTTTGTACTCAATCCCCTGAGAGGACCGGGCTGTCATCAGTGTTCACAAAAGGCCCGAGTTCACAGGGGAGTGTCTTGAAAAATCCTCTTCCCTGTTTATCAGCATCGCCTTGATGGAATGCCAGGAAAATATAAAGTATACCCCAAAGGGGAAAACTACTTCTCACATTACCCAATAATAACGATGACCATGGCCGATGTTTAAAAAGCAGGGGGATCAAAGAGGGAAGACAGAGATCATGCTCTCTGGAAAGGTGTTAGTAATAGCGTCTGAGGGAGGAATCCTCAGGGCCCACAACCACCACGGGGCTGAGCTGAAGAAGGGAGGGTAGGTGTGGAAAGTGCCTCTGGAATTGTGCCTTCCAGCCCAGAGTCACACGGCAGCCATTCTCCTCTCTGAGTCTCGGTGTCCACCTCCAATAGCCCTTCCCGCTCTCTCTGTGAATGATGCATGTACCCAAGGGGATGGGAAGCCTAAGGTCTCATGAATATCATGAGGGGTGGAGAAAGCTCAGGGGTCTCTGGGAGCTCCAAATGAGGCACCACTTCCCCTGAGGCAGGTTTGGCTGAGCACCGCATGGGGCCCACTGCATCTCCCCACCTCTCCCAGAATGTCACAGATGTCACCTCTGGGGCCGGCTGGCTCACACCAGACTTGGGGAAGGTGAGAAGGTATTCCACCCTTGTCTTTAAAAGCAAATGTAGGTAGGTCCCCCACCTACATTTCATAAGCTTCTGGTGCCCCAACTCCCAGCTCACTGACCCCCGCACTGTATTAGTCTGCTCAGGCCGCAGACACCAGGGAACTCAACAACAGACATTTATTTCTCACAGTTTGGAGGCTGGGAAGTCCAAGATGAAGGTCCTGGCAGATCCAGAGTCTGACGAGAGATCCTCTCCTGGTCTGGACACGCCTCTAGCTCGCTGTGTCCTCACAGGGCAGAGAAAGAGGCGTGGGTGGGGGTAGGAGGGGAGAATGAGAAAGCTCTCCTGTCCCTTCAGTGAGGGCACTAATCCCATCCTGCAGGCTCCACCCGAATGACCTCATCTAATCCCAGTTACCTGCCAAAGACCCCATCGCTGAAAATCAACTCGCCAGGGATTAGAGTTTCAACATTTGAACTTTGCAGGGACACAAACATTCAGTCTCTGTAGGACACACACACCTGGTCTGTGTCCTGCCCTCCACCTGGTCTCCTTTTGCTTTCTGCTCCTTTATTTCTGCTCCTCGTAAAGAGCCATCTTCGACATTGCCACCTGAGAAAGCCCTACTGTCATCCTCTGAGAATGTCTCACTACAGGAGACTCCACCCATGGCGCTTTCCAAGGAGAAGCAGCATTTCAAGGAGCAGGCCAGACCCAGCCCACCGACAGCCTTCATTTGGTTTTGCAGAGTGTTTACCATTCTTTGAAATGCTCATCGTTAAGAATCAGATTTCATGGGGCACCTGGTTGGCTCAGTTGTTTGGGTGTCCAACTCTTGATCTCAGCTTAGGTCTTGATCTAGGGTCATGAGTTCAGACCCCACACTGGGCTCCACACTGGGCATGGAGCCTACTTAAAAAAAAAAAAAATCCAATTTCATTAACCAGTAACTGCTTGTTTTATATGGAAGGTACTTTTTCTTTATTGTTGTTATTTTGAACATGAGCATTCTATGGGAAAATACCCCAGAAATCCCTGAATCCCACTTCCTACTGTACAGAAGGAAACACAGTAGCCAGGAAGGCAAAGGGGCTTGACCTCCTTTCCATAGTCACTTTGTATTTAACAGAATGGCACAGAGACTCAACCGAGTAGGTACTGGTCTCCCTGCTCCAAAACACCCCAAGCATGGTTTTGAGAAGTTGAAAGTCTTGCCCAAGCTGATGCTCAAATGATTTTCAACTGCTCCACAAGCTTGTGTCCAAAACCCCACAATTTTAAAGTAGAGAATGTAGGACAAATTTCTTAAACACACACACACACACACACACACACAACCATAGCCTCTGGTCTCTGGCTCATTTGTTAGAACACACACTGGACCATCACCAGCCCCTATAGCCCAGAGACAGCCTGGCAAGCATCAGCCCTAGGTCACCAAAGGGACTTTTGTTTTCCATTAAGCCAATCTGGTCTTGATCAAGAGATAAGGAGGGATAATGTCTTCAAATGGAAAAGCAAAATCTTTGAACAGAATCTCTTAACAGTAATGAGGGCCTGGGGGTCTGAGGCCATGACGTAGGCAGGCATTCTGTCATAGTAGGCAGGAGAGAAAATTCCAGAGAGAAAAGTCGTGGCCCATTAGGGTCCCTTCAGAACTCAAGAAAACTCTCCTCTCCGGGACAATGATAGAATGAAAGAATCATTCATCTGCCATGGGGCTGTGCAAGGTGAAGAAGATACAGCCCCTCCCTGTAGGTACTCCTGGTCTAGTGAGGAGAAAAGCACAGAAATTAGGGATTACAGAACTCATAACGAGGCTGTAATAACTACTCCTCCAAAATGCATCCTCCCCCAGTTGTGCCATCTCATTAAACAGCCCCACCATCCACCCAGGTGAGCAAGTCCAACATCCATGTCACTTGCATCTCTGGCATCGTCCACTCGCAAGCAGGAAGACAGGCATCCAGCAGAATTCCAGAACAGATTTCTACTCCCATCAATAGCCAGAGACCATTCTCCCCCACCCAGTGTCTAACCTTTCAGTGATCTTCCAAGGCTCTCAGAATAAAACAAATCCTTACACACACGTGATCAAAATGGCTCTCCCAAGCCAGGCTGATGGCTGCCCCACTCACCAGGCTCAGTTGCCAACAAGCCTCAACTCTTCTCACCATATTGACCAGTGCCTGGGCTTTAGGTACCCTTCCTGAGCTCTCCAATTTCCCTAACTCCTTCTGATCTACCAGACCTCCATCAATTGCCTGCTCCTCCAAGAAGCCTTCCTTGCCACCAACATGAGGAAAATATTCACCATAGCAGCTTCAGGACACATCACATTTTCCTGTGTGCGTGTGTGTGTGTGTGTGTCTTCCCCACGAAACAAGAAGCTCCTTCAGGGCAGGAACAAGGTCTGATTTTACGTTCCAGAGATATGTTAGAATATTAATAGTAACAATCTTGAAACTGAAAAGGAAATCACCATCAAGTATGAGACTCCCATCTGTAGCCCCCAAGAGGCAGCTGTGCAGCATGTGTCCTATTGCCTCCCATGATGGGGATCCCACATTTCCCTAGGCAGGTGATTCCATACTTGAATGACTTTATTAAGAAGGTCTTCCTCATATGGAGCCAGATTTACCCTTCTTCAGCTTTTGCTCCCTAGTCCTCACTCTGTCCTTTAGAGCCTCCCAGAATAAGCTTCCCTATCTCCCTCATGGCACTCCAGATATTTGAAGGCAGTGGTCTGGTTCCTCCTAAGTTTTCTCAAGGATGGTATCTCAGGTTCTTTGACTCCTTCACATACAACTTCTTTCGGAATTCTTGAACCAATATGACCCCCTTTTGCTGAACCTGCTATGTATGCTTCCTTAAAATGTTCTAATAAACATTTTAACCAACCAACCCCAACTCTCCCCTTATGGTCTCAACAGCACAAAGTAAAATTTTCACCTCCCTCATTCTAGATACCATACTACTGTTGATCCAACCAAAGCATACATTGCTTTGGCAGATGTCTTGGATCAAGTTTCTCAGAAGTGGACCCTGAGGTGAAGATGTATATGCTATGGATTTCTTATAGTTGTTCTCTCAGGGGAAGATAGTAAGAGAGTGGAGAAAGAAACCCAGCAAGGCTGTGAAGCACCCTGAGGAGCAGATCCAGACTGACGCTGCATAGGAGCTCTTGACTCCTTCACCATCAGTCATTGCTTTGGCCAAGAAAACCCCAGGGGTTATAACCTTGCGTGGCAGTTCCTTCTCTTTCTGGGATGTCAAGTCAGCCCCCAGCAGCCTGAAGGCAGTCTTTGAAGAGTCCTCAAAGTCCTCAAAGTGCAGGTGCCACAGGTGAGAATCCAAAGCACATGGAAGCCAAGGGAAGGGGGTGGCTGAGGAATGTGGGCAGAGCACAAACTAGGTCCATCACAGAGGCCCCGCCCAACTCTGATTCTCCTGGCTATGCACCCAAATCTTCACAGTCCTCTCACTGGCTCCTCTAAGCTCTACCTCTTGAGTTAGTTCTTGTGCCTTTTTCATTTTAGATGCAAGTACAAGACTACATTTTCATCCATGTTTGCACAGCACAGCACTTGGCCTTTCTTCCATTTTAACGTTTTTATTTGGTATGTGTCCCTCCCATTTTCTCACCGAGTCCATGGAAGCATTGCCCTTTGTACTCGTGACCACAGTTGATTCAAAACCCAGGAGAGGAGACAATTCAGGCCCCAGAACACACCACAAAGGAATCTTGGGGAATCAGTAAAGGAGGTATTGACACAGCACTATTTATAAGATAAAGATGCTACTTACTCCATGGTCCTCAGAGGGCACGGGTAGTGGGACCTCTCTCCAAGGTAGAGCGGCCTGAGAAAAGGCATTTCAACAATGAGAAGAGAGGTAGACAAGCTGTCTGCCAACTCCCAACCACAACTTTTCCATCTACAAAGTGAGGGTAATATTAATCGTGCCCACTTAGTAGGGTTATCCTGAAGATTAGGTGAGTCAGTTGTTTTAAGATGCGTTGTGTGAGCAGTGGACAATGGTAAGGATGCGCCTGACACTTCCTGCCTCTACCCGTGTCCCCAGCTCTCCTACTCTGATTTTAAATGCCTTTCTTGAAGCCAATTTGAAAAAATGTCCCTTAATAATTGGGTCAGAATTCAAATAAAAGAAAGGAAATAAGTGGATAAATTTAGACCAAAAAAAAGATTAACTCTGGATTACAATCATCGAATTGTCAAACAAATCCCTTAACCATAGACTCTGACAGACCCCACATTAATTTTAAGGTCAATGCTGAAAACAACAACTTTCTAATGAGGTAAAAAAAACATGTAATAATTCTCCAGGCAATTAAATGAATATCATCTGCTTTACCTCACCCTGAATTTGTCATTTTCAACATTTCTCCTAAAGGGTAGAGGAGCTCGAACAGACGCGATAATGTTTTCCCCTGATTGGATGGTGTCTCGAAAGTCACAGGAACTAAAGAGTCTCAGTTCCAGTGAGGACAGAAGGCGTCATCTAGTGTGAATCTCTCATTTCGAGGTAAAGCATCTCCAGTCGAGGCAACGAGGGGTGGGGACTGCCTGTGGCCAGTCAGTGGCAGAGCCAGGACTAGAACCCACAGACATGCCATCACAGATCTCTGGCAACCGGAAAAGGCAGTGACCTAGTTAAGCACAGGGTTTAACACTCCTTCGAGACATTTCAAAAGTTCTCTGGGCAGGGCACTCGGCCCTTTTGTGGGCTTGTGAGTCAAAAGGAAGTGGGTACCAAAACAACCTCGAGAAAGAATGAAGTGGAGGGATTCACACTTGCCAATTTCAGAACTCACTGTTCTGCAATCAAGCAGTGGGGTGCTGGTATAAGGACCAAGCGTACATCAGCGGAATAGAAAGGAGAATCCTGACATAAACTCTCACATTTATGGTCAGTTGAGTTGACTCTGGGCTAGGGTGTTAAGACAATGCACTTGAGAAAGAGCCGTCTTTCCAGCGAAAAGTGCCAGGACAACAGGGCATCCACATGCAAAAGAGTGAAGCTGGATACCCCTACTTCACACATACACAAAAATCAACTCAAAAGGGGTGCGTGGGTGGCTCAGTCGGTTAAGCATCCAATGCTTGATCTCAGCTCATGTCTTGATCTCAGGGTTGTGAGTTCAAGCCCCGCGCTGGACTCCACCCTGGGTATGGATCTTACTTAAAAAAAAAAAAAAAATCAACTCAAAATGATCAAGAACCCAAATACAAGGACTTAAATTATAAACCTCTGGGAAGAAAATGTAGGAGTCTTAAGAGCAGTGTTTTCATAGATATGACAACAAAAGTACAAGCAACAAAGGGGAAGAAAAGATGAATTGTGCTTTGTCTAAATTTAAAATTTTTATGTTTCATAGGACATCATCAAGAAGTTGACAAGATGGCTGCATAGTATTCCATTGTATATATATACCACATCTTCTTGATCCATTCATCTTGCCATTTGCGACAACATGGATGGAACTAGAGCGTATCATGTTTAGCGAAATAAGTCAAGCGGAGAAAGACAACTATCATATGATCTCCCTGATATGAGGGAGTGGTAATGCAACATGGGGGCTTTAGTGGGTAGGAGAAGAATCCATGAAACAAGATGGGATAGGGAGGGAGACAAACCATAAGTGACTCTTAATCTCACGAAACAAACTGTGGGTTGCTGGGGGGAGGGGGTTTGGGAGAAGGGAGGTAGGGTTATGGACATTGGGGAGGGTATGTGCTTTTGGGTAAATTGGAAGGGGAGATGAACCATGAGAGACTATGGACTCTGAAAAACAATCTGAGGGGTTTGAAGTGGCGGGGGGGTGGGAGGTTGGGGTACCAGGTGGTGGGTATTATAGAGGGCACAGCTTGCATGGAGCACTGGGTGTGGTGAAAAAATAATGAATACTGTTTTTCTGAAAATAAATAAATTGGAAAAAAAAATAAATAAATCTTAAAAAAAAAAAAAAAAGAAGTTGACAAGATGACCCACGGAATAGGAAAGAAGATCTGTCAATCATATATCCGTAAGGGATTTGTCTCCAGAATATACAACACACTTTACTCTATAATAAAAATATCCATAACCTAATTTAAAAATGGGCACAGGATCTGAACAGACTTTTCTCCAAAGAAAATACATGAATGACCAATAAGGACATGAGAAGATACCCAACATTGTTAGTCACCATCAGGAAGATGCAACTCGACACCAGAGTGAGATGCCACTTTACACCCACTAGGATGGCTTGACACACAAAGGTGGACCATCGCAAGGATGGTGAGATGCAGGGAACTCCCACCACCCAGTGAGAATGGGCAACGGTGCCGCTGCTGTGGGAAACAGGTCAGCAGTCCCTCAAAATATTCAGCATGGTGTTACAGGATGACCCAGCAATGCCAACCCTATCTGTATGCCCAAGAGAAATAAAAACATGTTCTTACAAAGCTTGTGCACAAATGTTCAAGCAGCACTCTTCACTCTCTGCTCTCCCGAGTGAATGAAGAGTGGAGTAACCCAAATGTCTATTGCTTGGTGAATGGGTAAATAAAATGTGGCCTA
The DNA here is from genome assembly GCF_020171115.1 of Neogale vison. Lineage (NCBI taxonomy): Eukaryota > Metazoa > Chordata > Mammalia > Carnivora > Mustelidae > Neogale > Neogale vison. The sequence goes on along the minus strand of NC_058103.1, from coordinate 6,510,715 downwards.
TCCATGAAATGGAATATTGTCTGGGAACAAAAAAGGAATGGAGTTCAGACACAGACTACATCACAGATGAACCTTGAAAACATGAGGCCAAGTGAAGGAAGCCAGGCATGAAAGACCGTACATTGTATGAGTCCATTGATTTGAAATGGCCAGAATAGGCAAACACATATAAACACAAGCAGATTAATAGTTGCATAGGGCTGGAGACAGACAGGGTATGTGGGGAGTGGAGAAAGCTGTTCAAAATAAGCACAGGGTTTCTTTTTGGAGTGATGAAAATGTTCTAAAATTCGATTGCAGTGGTTGCACAACTTTGCAAATACACTAAAATCACTGAACTGTATACTTCCAATGGGTGAACTTGATACATGCAAATTACAACTCTGTAAACCTCTACTGTAAAAGGGAAGGGATAGATTTAAACATCCATTTGTTTATCCTTCAATATTCGTTGAATGACTACTATGTTCTAGGTTCTGAGATACAGTAACCAGCCAATCATCTCTTTTGTAAATAAAGTTTTATTGACACACAGCTTTGCTCATCCATTTACAAATCGTCTGTGGATGTTTTCCTGCCAGAAGGGCAGGAATAAGTAGTTATACCAGAGCCCACATAGGTATTTACTCTCTGCCTCTTTATAGAAAGTTTGCTAATCCCTGTAGTGGAGGATCAGGTAATGACGTGCCACGAGTCCAAGTAGAACGGGGTAAATAACACCAAGTGACAGAAGCTACAATTTCAGGTACGTGAAGAGAGAAAGCCTTTCTGAGAAGGGAACACTGGGGACCGTAATGAGAGGTTGGAGTGCTCATTTGACCCTCTAGATCAAAAATGTTCCGAAAAGAGGGAACAAAAAACGAAACCCTGGGAGCCAGCAGGGCTAGACAGTGTCCTGGGCACCAAAGGGGCTGAGCTGTGTCACAGCAAGAGCAACGGTCCCCAGATGGCCAAGGCCACAACACCAATCCAAGCCAGGAGATAACACATAATTTGAGAAACTCCAGGGTGAGCAGACACCAGAATCCATTTCACTTCGGGAAAGGAGAGATTCTTAACTGAAGGATCACTGAAAGCCGTAGATGAGAAGTCCATTAGCTAAAGCTATGCTTCACAGAAGAAGTGCCAAGGTCATCAGCACTGTTGGGCTGGTGAAGACTGTCACAGGACAGAGAAGGAGTTCTTTGGGGTGAGGGGCAACAGCAGCCATGGTTGACCAAGACTGGAAATGTAGCTGGTCCCTTGTAGGGTGTGTGATGCAGCAATGGATTTATTTACATATCCTTTTTGGTTTTTTTTAACATATGTCCTTACAATAATGACTTATTATCTCATTCTCTCAGGTGAGACAGCTTTGCACTTTGATATTAATGGTGGTAGCAGCTACCTCCCAATAAATACACTGCCCACCTTGAGACAGGGCCTGCTGCTTCCTCTGGCTGCAACGTTGAAACTGAAAGGGACTGATCGTGAGGAGTGGCCAACAGTTTACACTCTTGAAGGTCAACTCCACATGGAGTGCCCCGAGTCTCTGAGCCCAGCTGACAAATAAACGCCCCAAGTACAGTCACGGGCACACTCTACTGCCTAATCCAGAATGAGAAAAACAAATATCACCACTGCACATCTGCAAGCCTCCAAAATATTAAAATAAATTAACACTCTGTAAGACACATGAAAACTGCAATTGTGTCTGTCTGCAAGGTCAGTTTGGACCTTGTCTGGACAATGTCCAGAATGTTTTGGAACTATATCAAGATTCCAGGCTTCTTCCATGCTACAACAGGAGCCCTCCTTTCTGGTCACCTATTCATTTTTCTATACATCTATTCAATGATACATAAACTAATGAGCATCATTGTCTTCCAAACAAATTTATTTACAAAAATAAATGATTTTTGTACCCATTTTTCATAGCCACATTATTTGCAACAGCCAAAGGTGGGAACACTTCGAGTGCTCCTAGAAAGGTGATGAACAAGATGAGGTATATCCATGCAACGGAGTATTATGCAGCCTTGAAGAGGAAGGACTTTCAGACACATGTAACAGCCTGGATGAACCTTGAGGACATGATGCAGAGTGAGATAAGCTCGTCACAGAAGGGCGAATCCTGTGGGATCCCTCTTATATGAAGTCCCTGGAGTAGTCAGATTCACAGAGACAGAAAGTAGAATTGGAGGCGGGGGACCAGATCTGCAGGTGTAGGAGAGAACTGAGAGTTAGTATTTAAAGGGCACAGAGTATCAGTCTTGTGAGATGAGAAGAGTCTCAAGATGGATGGGCTAATGGCTGAGCAGCCGTGTGCCTGGGCTTAGTGACGCTGAGCTGTACGCCTAAACATGGTTAAAATGTAAATTTTATGTTGTGGGTTTTTTACAATTAAATAACAACCAAAAAATGGGCCATATTTGCCAATCCCTGGGACTGTTCAAGCTACTTGCCGTAGGACAGAAATGTGATGAGACCCCAGGTAAGAGGGATCACAGCTGTTCAGGGTGGGGGTGGCCACTGATCCCTGAAGGGACTGCCATCCATTGGATTGAGAAGTCAGCTCTGTGTTGGGTAAAGTCAGACCGTAACATGCCATCCACTTTGAGACATGGCCATGAACATGGCCAGATTAAAACTGGCAGTTTCCCCAGGGTAGCAGAGGGGCTAGGACTTGGTGTCAGACCAACAAAGGTTTCCAATGGCTGCATGTATCCGGGCAAGGATTTAGCTCTCTGAGCCTCAGTTTCCCCATCTAGAACATGGTTTTTGTATCATACGATCTCTTCGATTAAATACTAAAACCTGTTAAGCCAGCTTATGCTAACATGTATTTTATAAAAATACCTGCAAAGGGGGGAAAAATGTGAGAACCCTTAGTATGGTAAAAATGCATTCAGTCCTTTCTGTTTTCTGGACCTTACATTAGCAATAACTGAAAAGCAAAGGACTCCCTGAAGGAGACAGAAAAACACTTAAAAATAAATTAAAAGGCAGGAGAATTACCAAGGAGTTGCCACAACTGCCAAGACATAGCCTTTTGTGATCCTAAGGAGCTACGATGAGCCTTGAAGGCCATACACAGACACTGGTTGTTATCAGCAAAGGCACAGCCATGAACCTTTCTCCATGAGGGGAAAAAAATCCAGCTCAAAAAAGAGGTCGGTCACAGGAGAGAAGTTTCAGCTTAAGAATATGCCTGCTTCCTTTTCGGTGTGGACTCAGTATTTGTGCCTCCCACCCCCCAGCATCCTATGTTAAAGCCTGAGTCCCCGGTGTGATGGCATTTGGAGCTGGGGCTATCAAGACTGGGTTTAGTGGCTTTATAAAAAACAAAAGAGAGAGAGAGAGAGCTCTCTCCGCATAAGAGGACAGTAGGAAGTTGGCCCTCTACAAGCCAGAAAGAGAGATCTTACCAGAACCCGACTATGCTGGCTCCCCAAACTCAGACTTCAGCCTCCAGAACTGTAAAAAAATTAATTTCTGTGATCTAAGCCAGACAGCCTGTGGCATTTCCTTATATCAGCCTGAGCACAGAGTTTTTAAAAAGCATATTTCAATGGCCAGTTCTAGGGTCTCTGAAGTGTACTTCAGTTCCTTTTAGTTCCAGAGACTTAGAGGTAAGGGATGGGCAAACATGGAATCCAGGAGGCATCAGAGCATCTCAGCCATGAGCCAGGATGCCAGAATGGGACCATCTCGGGTCGGGTTGCCCCAGGAGTCCACCCAGTAAGAGAGAGAAGTGAGAGCAGGGAGGCAAAGATACCTGTGAAAAAGTTTGCTATGGGGTCAGTGACAGTGAAAACAGCTCCTCTGGAGAGCTCAGACCCCCCCCTCTAGAACTGGGGTATGGATGCATCAATCACGCCGGCATCGGGGAGGCCAGTAGGCTCTGGCGTCTGCCTCCATGACGTAGTGTGTCGCCTCCTCTTTCTTTTTGATACATTACAACAGAGAAGATCTTCTCCTCAAACTTAGAAGACCAAACATTCCTAAGGACAAGAAAAAAAAGAGTGTAATGATAATGAGTGAGTCAACTCTGCATTCACGTCAGTGACTATAACCCAACTATCAGTCACAGAACTGGGCTCACCCTGGACCCGTCGGTCCGCCCCAGGAATCCTGCATCTGACCTCCCTCTTTCCTTTTTTCCCTGCCCTGCTCCCTCTCCATCCTCGTGGTCTTGGCCCATCCTAACCAGCCTCCCTGCCTTCTTCCTCCCCATCTCCACTTTGGGGCCACCAGAGAGATCTTTCAAACTCACGTACATTATCAGTCATCCGTTTGCTTCACACTTGCTGACGGGGTTGCAGGATGAAGCCCCCCGACCACCCCCAGGCCGCCTCTCAAACTCCTCCCACCACCCCACCCAAGCCACAGACTACGTGTGGCCCCCATCCCTGATTCTTTCACGCCTCCTACTGCTTGCTTGTGCTTTGCCTTCTGTCTGGACTTCCTTCTCTCCTCTCGTTTCCTCTCTTCACGGGTCCCAGGCATTGTCTTCTCCAGAAAGCCCCTGGGCGCTCCCATGGTCTCTGTGCCTCCACAGTGTCTGTGCCTTGTGTAGCACAGCCTTTGGGAACCCCTGCGGTGATCACCCCCAGAGTCTCCTGCTCCTCTTCCTGTCTGCAGGAGCCCATCTCCCTCGCCTGATTCCCAGCCTCCAGCCTGAAGTTTGACTCACAGCAGAGGCCTCGGCTCTGTGCCTTTGAAATAGTACCTGCCCCTTTATTCTGGCTTCATTGTTTCCCTTTCCTTGCTGAGAGCCTGGCTCTTCCGAGCAGGATAAAAGAAGAGACACATACTCAATGGGCACCTCTCTGAGTGCTACTCTGGGGCTTTGAAAGGAAATGATTCTGTCCTTGGCTAAATGTGAGATCAAGAAACTTCACTGACTCCCAGTGACCGTCAGAGCGGGGCTGACCCAACCAGACCCAGCTCTGAGCACATCCAGCCCAGGGCTGGTCTTGTGGGCTCGCGGGCCAGCTGTGGGGGCGGCTCAAGCGGGTCTGCACACCACAGAGGACACCACGGGCTGCAGGACCTTTGCTGCTTTTGCCTCCCAAAGCAGCAAAGCTACAGTGCACATTCCTGCGTAGACTCAACCAGACAGCAGGCCCCGGCTGTCCACTCCCTGGGGGACGGAGGTGCCAGGGAACAGAGTCCCCCCCCCACCTCCTTCTTTTCTTTCCTCCCTTCCTTCATCAACATAAATATTTAGTCAGCCCAACCCCAGTAACCCCTCGGACACTGCAAAATGGGATGATCCCATAAATAATTCCCTTTCACTGTTCCACGGATAACATGAATGAGCCAAGCCCTGTTTCAGGCTCGGGGGGTAGCAGCAAGAAGGGCTGATACTCTCAGCCCTCATGGAATGTGGGTGACGGACCAAGCCAGACAATAGTCAAATAATGCTGCAAATCCACGAACAGGAACACCCCTGGTGAGAGCCTTAGGTTTACCCCCTTAGATTTACCCCCCTCCTTGCTGGGGGTTAAATCTAAGGAAAAGAACAAGAACAGTACTAGTAAGGGTCAGGTGTGCAGCCTCACTGCAGGCTGGGTGTGGTTTCAAGAGCTTTATGTGTATTCCTGACTGTCACCCCAAGAACTAAGCCTCATTCACATTTTAGAACAGAAGCACAGACAGAGTGAGTTTACCGTCCAGGCTCACCCAGACAAAGCAGTGGGGCAGGGATTCATCAAACCCAGAAAGGCTTACTGAGGATAGAAATTGGAGGAAAGAACAAGAAGGAAGAGAGATTAACTGGGGAGAAACCAGGGTGGGGATAGGCACCCTGGAAAGGTGAGGGATAGGCACCAGAGGAAAGCATAGGCAAAGGCCCTGTGGCAGGTACCAATGTAGAAAGGAAGTACTATGCTGCTCTCAGAATACTAAGCCAAGTAAACAAAATGACTGGGTTCTTTCCCCTGATCCTGTACCCCCAACAACTAGGGGTCTCTGCTGGTTCTCATGTCCTTGTACCGTGAAGTATCTTGAGTTTGCCCATCCATCTCCCCTCCAATGGCTGAGCCCTTTATTTGTTTTGGGGAGGTGGGGGAGAATAGACAGGACCTTCCATTTTACTTTGAATTGTCAGAGCATAACACATGCCTGACAAATAGTACACAAGAAAGTCTTATTGGGGAAACGCACATCTGAGTGAATGGGGAGTGCCTTCCGTCCTCCACAGTGTGGGCAGTGATCACGGGTGAACCAGGTACAGTGGAGCTATCCCCCACCTCCCTCAAGGACTCATGCTTGCGAAGAAGGCACAATCTATGAGAATGAAATGCCACATGGTGCCCAGGACAGGATCCCGAAACAGAAAAGGAACGTTGATGGAGAAACTAGAACATCCAATGAAGGCTGTAGTTTAATTCATGGTGCTGCTGGTTTCTTAGCTAGGACAAAGGTACCAGGATGATGCACCATGAGAATGTCACAGGGAATGGAAACGGGGTGAGTAGGTTATTGGATTTTCCATTAATTCAAAAATAATCCAGTATAAACAGTGTATTTTGTAAAACTGTGAGATTATTGGGAAAACTTGAACATGGGACGGTTGACACTATTAAAGATCCCTTGTTACTTTTGTGCCACATTTGATCATTGAATTAAAGTTCTGTTTCTCCTTATGCTCTTATCTGTTAGGAAGACAGATGGAAGTATTTGCTGATGAAATTATTTCCCTTCGAATAATCCCAAGGGGGTTAGGGTGGGCTACCCCAACACAGGGGTTGGCTGTAAGGTCACAATTATTGTAACAGAAATGGGGATGGGGAGATTCATCTGCTTTTGTGTGGGTTTAAAGTTTTAATGTGCACTGTCTTGGTTAAAAACCCAGAAGTGAGGTTACTGGGTCACATGGGAGGTCAGGACATCAGAACATCAAAGAGACACGCACACTCCAATGTGCTCCGCAGTGTTATTCGTGGGATCCAAGACCTGGGAACCACCCAAGTGTCCATTCACAGACCTCAGTAAAGAAGACAGGGAAGAAGACGAGGTGTATATAGAACACGGAATATTATTTGGCCCAAAAAACGAAGGCAATCCTGCCTGAGGTAGCAACATGGATGAACGTGGAGGACGTGGTACCAGTTAGACGATGGAACTAGAAGAGTCAGACTAGAAGGACTCGTGGTCCTTCTAGAAGGAACTAGAAGAGTCAGACTCACGCAGGGCCAGCAGAGAACGGTGGTCCCGCGGGGCTGGGCACCGGCAAGTGGGCGTCGTTCAATGGGTGTCGAGTGTCAGTTATTTAAGATGTGTAAGTTCTAGAGAGCGGCTGACAGCATCGTGCCTGCAGACGGCAAGACCATATTGTGCACTTGGAGATCTGTAAAGAGGGCCGATCTCATGCTAAGTGTGCTTACCAAATAAAGTAGAACAAAGCAATAAAATGTGAACTCTAGACCCATATGTCGCAGTGCAAAGTCTGATATTTAAACCTTCTGAGGCCTATTTGCCTCTGGTGCAGAACGGAGTCCCTATAATAGTGTCCCATGGGTCACAGTGGGAAGCCAGTCCCGGCCTGGCAGGTGCCCAGAGTTCGACAGATATTACCCCCTGTTCCTAAAGTGAGCATAGGGGCAGGATGCTGTGCTGTGCCGTGACGCTCACTAGGCTCCTTCAGGAAGCCTCTGTGGAGTTCCTACTCCGGAATAGTAGAGAGTCATGGGGAAGCCCTGGCGGAGGGTAGCCTCGTGTAGCCTCGTGGAAGTAAGTGCTAGAGCATGGTGGGGGGAGGGGGTCAGGCACTCTGATGGAGCTGGCAGAGGAGACGTGGGGGTCAGACCCCAGGGCTGTAAGCTTGGAGGCCAGATGTCGTCCCAGGACAGAAAAGAGAATTGGAGGAAGAGAACAGAGCAGGGAAAGAGAGGGCAGAAGATAAATATGGGTGGGCTTTGGTCCCCTGCGGGGACGAGAAGAACAGAGGCCAGAGGACCTGCCAGAGAGGAAAGGCAGAATGGAGTACACTGGGACAGGACAAGCCAGCAGCGGTGGACAGGGACGGCCAGGCCTGAGATGCTCCAGGAACGCCGTGGGGCTGGCAGGCTGAGGAAGGACCTCTGGCCAGAGGAGGTGGGCTGCAGGCTGAGCTCGGAAGGGCCCCTTCCTGGTGATCAGGGAGCCAAGGGTGGGGGACACAGGCAGTGAGCTGGAAGGCAGGAACAGACCAGGTGAGCCAGGCGCAAACAAGGCCTGAAGGTGAGAGCAAGAGGGTGGCCTGGGGCAGATGTCCCTGGTGAGAGAGGGGACAGGGCGGCGGGGGAGGACAGTGTCTGTGGGGTGGGAGAGGCCAGGACCAGGGCCTGCCCTGCTGCACGGGAGTAGGCAAGCCACTGTGCAAGGGCTGCCCTTTCCTCCTCTGGCTGGAAATGTTAAAGAAAGCAATCTGCGCTTTAAGAAGATGACTTGGGGGCCACTGTCTTCAGTGCCATGCATCATTTCAAGCATCAGTTCCTCTGTCAGCCCCTGTCCCACGGGGTCACTAGATGCAGTGGGAAGACCGAGCGACAGATGGATTGTCATCAGCCTTTGGACTTGGAAGCTGGATGGCCTGGTTTCAAATCACCGCTGTGTGACTTGAGGCAAATTACTTAACCCCTCTGTGCCCACCCCTGTGGGTGTGATTTGGTTGCTGCTCCCATGCAGCAGAGGAGACTAACATTTGACATGTAAGACGATATCTGAGGGACAAGGAGACGGGGAAGAACATGCAAGACACAGGGAACCCCAGAGCCGCACAACCCAAGGCATGAGTAGGGACCTGCGTGGCTGCAGCGTGGTGGGCGAGGGCAGGGAATGCCCTCAGAGGACGCTTCGGTCAGCCTCTGCTGCGTAACAAACCAGCCTAAAGCTTAGCGGCTTCAAACCACAATGCGCTACTATTTCTCCTGACCCTGTGGGTGGGCTGGGCCGTTCCCATGCTGATGTCACCTGTGGACACACCCGTGGTCACATTCCACCGGAGACGGGTGAGGCTGAGATGGCCAAGGCAGCATCACTCACACGTCTGGCCGTCCGCGCGGTGTTGGCCGGGGTGCCCCAGCCTTGGCCCACAACCAGCCCCTCTTCCGCCTGTCACTGGCCTCCACTCTCCTCTGCATTTGAAGCTCTTTCTAGTGAAACAGATCCTGGAGGGCAGGTTTCGGGAACACTGGGGCAGTCCTTCAAGTGCGGCCCCTCTGACCACTTGCCCATTAGCATAAATCCGTGTGCCGGAATGCAGAACCTCTCAGAGCTGCCACCACAGCTATGCCGTGACCGACTGTGCGGGACAGGACTGGTGTCGGGCGAGAGAGGGTCCCAAAGGCACCACGACAGGCAGCCATGGAGCGTCCTGGCCCTGAGATGACCCCACGGCACAGCAGCTGGGGTGTCCCTGAGCCCAGCCTACAGTAAGCCGCTTAGAGCAGGACAGTCCAGGGGAAGGAGCACGGGGTGGAGGTAACACTGTTTCAGAGGAAATGCTACAGTGCAAAGGACTTGATGGGCAAGAGTCACGGCGCCTCTCTGACCCTCAGGCTTCTCTTCTCTAAGCCGAGAGAACAAAGGAAGAAAGTGGTGTGTTTGGGACACCTCCAAGTACCATGCGTGTGTTAAGCATCCTTTGTGCCGAGCCCGTGGAGAGAGGATTATCCTCAGGACGTTGTTGGTGGGGAAGCCTTTGGTCGACCGACATTTGCTAAAGTCAGACCCGTGTCACTGCCGACGAACACTTAAGTCCAAGACGCACGAGAAAGAAAAACCACCAGGACTCCGAGCAGCAAGAGACTAGCATCCCATCCCAAGCCCTGGCGTTTGTTTACATTTTCAGGGAACGGCGTGGAAATCTCTCCTTCCGCACATACTTTAGAAAGCCGGCAGGAAAATCTCCCGACGGCACCAGGCTCCGGGAGTTCACGGAGGTGCTCAACAGAACACTTCAGTTGCAAAGTAACAATTTCTATTGTTCCGAGTTGCCACGACTTCTCTCTTATTGATGTCATACAGTAGGTATTTATGAGATGAGGTTATTAAGATCAATAGAATAAATGGAACGCCTAATTCTGCCTTTTTCAGAGCGGCACAAAGCATTCTGCTGGCACAATCCCAACGAATAAAGGGACCGGGGCGCTGTCATTTAGGCCTAATCCCAAAGCAAAGAGCTCACCCTATTAACGGTGACTCACTTTTTACATGCTTCTTTGAGTCCAAAATTCTCTTGGCCCGAGTATTCTTTATTGAAGAAAAAAAAATTTTTTTTAAATTAAAAGTACAGATTGGAATTCATCGTGCGACCGGATTCGCCACATTTATAACCAGGTTGGCCGCCCAGCCTTTCATTTCAACAGCAGCAGAAAAAAAAAAAAAAAAACAAAAACACAGAGAGGAAAGAGCCCTCTGTTTTTAAAGTCATTTGGAAACGTGCAACTGGTTTACCTAATACCCCTTTCAAAGGAAAAATGTTCCAGTGCAGGGAAAAGTTGGCTCCTGGACGGACACTACTGGCCGAGGGAAGCCAAGGTCTCCCGGGAGGCCGCCCGGCTCCTGAGTGAAGGCATTGTTGATCTATTTTGCACCAGAATGACTGCTTCCAGGGGCAATTATCAAATGCCAGTGTTTAGACGGCCCCTGCCCATCCTGATAGAACAGCACAGGCGCGCATTTGCCAAGCTCGTTTTCCAAGGAAGAAAGCGACCCAGCCACCCGTGCTCAGTATCTTTGCTCAATTTAAAGCGACCCGTAAGTAGGAAGCAGAGCGACCGTGCTTTCTGTGGTGGCTTCTGGAAGCCAGTCTGGTTGCGCCCCAGCTCCCAGGAGGCAGCTCACATCAGGCAGACCTGGGGAGGAAAAGAACAGGGCACCTACCTCCCCCAGACGTGCCCTCCACAGTCTTAGGGAGACCCCCACCGGGGCCAGTCCTGTCTTAGTAGCTACAGCCTGGGAGACCGCCCCCCCCCACAACCTGTGGTCAGGCTTCCTGTCCCAGCCTTGGCTCTTCTCCTGTTCTTCACATGCACTACATTCAGGGGAGAGCAATTACTCCGTATTTCTTTTACACCCCTTTGACGGCTGCTCCTGGGCCTTGATTCATAGGGACCCCCTCCAAGTCCCCCTTTCCCTTTCACGCATGTGCCCCTGCCCTGTGCCTGGATTCATCGCCATCCCTCATCCGTGAAACAATCGGCATGTAACAACGTCAAGCTCCTGCACAGGTGCACTCCTGGGCATCACGGCCACGGTGGGGAGAGGGGATGTCCTTCATGAGCCTCAGGACACCAGGTAGAATGCCAAGGGTGGCTTTGTTTTAACAACTCTGCTCACATACTATAAAATCCACTCGTGGACTTTAGGTCTACCCTCATCTCAATGTATGATCCAGTGATACCGAGTAGATTTTCAGAGTTGTGCAACCACCACCACGATCCAAATCTAGAACATGTGTATCACCCCAGAAAGATCTCTTCAGCCCTTTTGTAATCCCTGTTCCCCACCCGCCACCAACAACCACTGATCCATTTCCTCCCTCTGGATTGCCCTCTTCTGCCTGTCTCACGTAAATGGAATCAAAGCATATGCGGCCTTCGGTGAGTGGGTTCTCTCACTCAGCATCCTGGGCTTGGAGCTTTTGCTTTCTGTGGCACATATCACGACTTCGTTCCTTTTTATTGCCAAGTAATATTCCACCGATGGACATAATGTATGTCATTTGTGACGAATATTTCATTTGTGTCCACTCTGGAGGTTCGGTACTATGGACACTCTCATGCACGTCTTTGTACAGACATATGTTTTTATTTCTCCTGGACAGAAATCTAGCAGTGGAATTGTGGGCTTATATGATCTATGTATGTCTCTTGAAGAACTCCACCGTATTTTCCAAAATGGCCGCCCCATATTTTGTATATTCCCACCAGCAATGAATGAAGGTTCTGGTTTCTCCACACTTTGACCAACACTTCTCTGTCTGTCTTTTCTATGATAACCACATGATGTGCTTCATGAAAAACTTGTGGAATCTGACAGATACCCAGAGATGGGCTGTCATCACTCCCATTCAACAGATGGGAAAACCGAGGCTCAGGAAGAGTAAAGCACCTTGCCCAAGGTCCCAAGACTGGTCAGGAGCAGTGTTAAGAGTTTGACCCATGTCTGCCCCTTACTGGGACAGGTCTTCCCTCACCACCATCCTCGCCTGCCCCATACGGCGTGAAGCACCCCACTGGCCTTTCCATGTCATCTATCTGTTAACCAGTGCCTACCACAAACCAGCACCACTGGATCCTCAAGAGCTCACACACACATGGGCCTCACCATTAATTTTTTTAAATTTATTTAATTTAAATTTAATTAGTTCTCATATAGTGTATCATTAGTTTCAGATGTAAAGCTCAGTTATTCATTGGTCTCTTATAACACCCAGTGCCCATCATATCACGTGCCCTCCTTAATGTCCATCACTCAGTTAGCCCATCCCTCACCCACCTCTCCTTCACTAACCTCAGCTTCTTCCCTGTAGTTAAGAGTCTCTTATGATCTGGCTCCATCTCTGTTTTCATCTTATTTTATTTTTCCCTTCCTTCTTCTATGATCCTCTGTTTTGTTTCTTAAGTTCCACATATGAGTGAAACCATATGATAATTGTCTTTCTCTGACTGACTTATGTCACTTAGCTTAATACCCTCTAGTTCCATCCATGTCATTGAAAGTGGTAAGCCTTCACTCTTTTTGATGACTGCATAGTATTCCGTTGTATATATGTACCACATCGTCTTTATCCTTTCATCTGTCAGCGGACATCTGGGCTATTTCCATGGTTTGGCTATTGCAGATATTGCTGCTATGAACATTGGCTCACCACTAATTTTTCACTGAGAGAACTGAGATTTGGGAGAAGTAACAGTCCACCAGGGATAGACAAACTTTTTCTGCAGGGGGTGAGAGAGTAAATATTTTAGGCTTTGCAGGCCCAACAGCCACTGTTCCTAATATTGCAGCGTGCAGACACATGATGCATATGTGAGTGGGCGTGACCACATGCCAGCCCGACCTCGTGTATTACAGCTGACAGCCCGTGATGTACCCATCCTCACACCACTAGCAAGCAGATGAGTCAAGATTTGAAGCTGGTCAGCCTGACATTTTGGAGTGTGTGCTCTCTCCACTACTTGCCTCCTGGCACACCTCCATCCCCCATTTTGGTTTCAGGTTACTTTTCCAGTTTGGGTGCGTGACCCATTCCTCTCCATAACTGCTCATGATGGACAGGAGCCATGAAGTTATATAAAATACAGTTCAACCACTAGTAAGTTCCTCGTACCCCAGGCTCACACAGCATAACAGGAACACAAGCTCTAGCACAAAACACCTGCTTTAGGTCCTAGCTCCACACAATGAGCCCTCTCTGAGCCTCACTGTTCTTATCTATAAAATGGGGGCAGTCATAGTACCTACTTCATGGCTTCACTGTGGTCATGAAATGAATTACTATAGGAACATCGCTTCCGAACAGTGCCCGGCACGAACCAGGCTCTCAATAACTGATAGCTATTACCATGAAACCCCCACCCTCAAGGAAACAGAATTAATTTCATATCTGCACATTATTCAGTATCTCACTGGGGAGAGCAAAAAATGCATTGCGGTTACAAGTTCCCGTATAATTATTGCTGGCTGCACCGGGTGGTGCCAAATAGTTTTGCAGAAAGCAGAACAGCCCTGAGGACAAAACTGTAATATGGTAGTAGTAATAATAATGATGATCATAATAATAATAATAATAGTTCCCATTTATTAGGCACTTAGTAAAGCAACATGCTAAGTGCTTTGCAAACATGCTCTCATAATAGCTAGCATCTGGACAGCCCTTTTGAGCTGAGAAAGCATTTTCCTGACTTCTATCTCACATGTGCCTCCCATCCATCCACAAGAGGGGCCTCCACAGCCTCTCCAGTTCATGGACAAGGACGCCAAGGGGACTCCCTTGAGCGGCCTTCTAGAAAGTGGCCAGGCTGGACCCTTACTGGAACTCTGCATCCCAGAGCCAGCTCCCTTCCCCAGCCTCAGACGGCACCTCGCCCCTGCCCGAGTCCCAGCCCGGTGCTTCTCTGTGCCTCTCCTTACGGCCGGAGGAAACACTTACCGGGTTGTTCATGCTCACTCTCAAGAGCTTACCTCCCTCACGGAGCCACCTGCTTGAATGGCCTGTGGGGGTGAGGGGGGCAAAGCTAACACAACGTAGGCTCTCCTGTGGTGGGACCACCAGAAAGGTGCCAGCGTGCGGACGGACCATCCCCAAGTCTCCGGCGTCCCTCCAGCCTGTGGCTTTCAGCTCCACCGTTCTCCATGCTGGGCAAGTGGAACCCCAGGGCGGCTCTGAAAACGTGGTGACACTTGGGGAGCGACTCCAGCTCTAGACTATTCTCTCGGGCTGCGTCCTCGGGAAATCCAAGGACAGGGGAGGATTCCTGCCTTCCTGAGCAGCTCCTGCCTGGGTTGGAGAAGTCTGTCCTCATGAGGTCTCCTAGACTTGCCAGAATCAGCCTGCTTTCTTCAGCGCCATGACAGCCTCAGGGAGAGGATCACCAACCCCACTCTTCCTCTCCAGGATCTCTGCAGCCCCAGTTCCCTCAGCTGGGTTTCAGCCCTGGTGGCATTGCTAGCATCCTTCAGGGGTGGCCTCCCTCTCCCCCAGTCACTCTTGTTGGTGGCTGCTTTTGGAGGACACCGACCAACCTTGGCCACTTGCTGTCCCTGAGGGCTGATTTCCTCACCTATGAAATGGAGATGATGGTACTCGCAGTGTGGCTAGGACGCTTAGAGGCAGTAGATGCAAAGTCATGTCCAGATAAGGCATGTGACATGTAGCTTTCTTGGGAAACCTGAAACTGGCCCCTGTGACCCATGGCCCTGCTCTCCCTACCACACACCTCGTAGGCACAATCTCAAACATTGGATGACATGAACTTGGATTAAATGAAATCACAGGGGTGTGTTTTTTTAAGATTTTATATATGGGGGTGGGGGCAGGGAGGCAAAGGGAGAGGGAGAATCTCAAGCAGATTCCCTGCTGAGCACAGATGCCAATGCCAGACTCCATCTTACAACTGTGAGGTCATGACCTGAGCCAAAAGTCAAGAGTCGGGCACTTGACCGACAGAGCCACCCAGGTGCTCCCTAAAATCACAGGTTTTGATTTAAAAACACAGCAAGCAATCTTCATGGCAAATACCAGTACCCCCCAAAATTGTGTTTAATCCAGCTCTCTGTCCCAGTTCCGGCCATCAGGGTGGGGCAGAAGTGGACCCAATCCCAAGGGGGTAGAAGTTTGAGGGGATCCAAGGAGAGAGGTGCCTGACCCCTCCAGAGCTTCATTGTCTCCCCTGGATAGAACCTTGACTTGCCTTCACGTAGAAGGCTGTCTGTCTGTCTCTCTCTCCTACCCTCATGTCCTAAGGCAGCAATGATCACTTCTTCTCTGGCATTCTCCCTGGCTCTCCCAGGCAGAGGGACTATCACTGCTTTCTAAGCACATGGCTCAGGGACCCTGACAACAGCGGTCACTCTGCAGTGTAATGCGTGAGTCGGTCCCTCGCCATACCCTCCACTGGAATCTTACAATAATGACTGACAGCCCCTGTTAGATGAGCATTTACTGCACGCCAGGTACGGTGCTGGCTGACTGCCAGCCCTCAGCTCCCTCCGTGGCCAGAGCGACCCCTGAATCCCCAGCCGCCAACCCAGTGCCTGACGCCTCCTGCAAGGGCTCGGCTGGCGCTGGCCACGCACGGGAGGGAATGAGGGAGGACGTGACCCAGCAAATGGATGGAATTATCCAGACCTGGATGCGTCCCAGCCCCAAGCCCTCCACAACAGGTGCGTGCTTCCGACCCAGAGAGCCACAGCCCTCTCGGGAGGAGAAAAAAAAAAAGCTATCAGCCATTGTTTGCCAGTAATAGGGCCTTCCAGATCCCTCATTTATTGGGGAGACAGATGGCAGCTGGAGCCGTGGCACCTGAGAAGGTGTCCTTCGCCACCCCGGGAAATGGCCTTTCCTCACGTTGCATCACCTCCCCTTCCCCTGGGGGACTTCTTAATCTAATGACCTTGGCGACCTGGGGACTAGGGCCGAAGTCAGCCTCCGAGCCTCGGCTCTTCTCTGCCCTCCACACTCTCCCACCTCCGTCCTTCTTTTCTTTTCTTCCCCCTTTCCCTCGTGCCCCCCCCTCCCATCCGGGAAACCCTTTCTTTCTCAGTGACCGGCTGGCCATAACCGCCTGGCTCTGGGTTGCATCCTCGCCGCAGGAGGACTGCGACCCGCCCCAGCCCTCAGGGTGCCGAGTCCACGGGGTGGCACCTGCTGCGTCTCCTGGGCTGAGGCGAGCTGCAGGTGCAAGAGCAGGTGTGCATCCAGGGCGCGCGGCAGGCGTGAGGGAAGAAGGGCTGGATGGCCCCCGGAACCACGGCACGGCAGGAAGGCTTCCTGGAGGAGGAGGAGTCTCCAGCTCTTTGTCCCAGTGGCCTGCGTTCTCGGGGCCATCCTGAGTGGTCACAGCTCCTGTTCAGAGGTGCACACACCCTTTCCCACGCCTGAATTCCCGTTGGTGGGCAGCTTTCTGTGAGTCCCGACTCAGAAGGACCCCGTGCTGTCCCTCCGTGAGCTGGCAAGTACAACCCCATACTGCCTCTCACCTCCTAACATCCATCCCCTAGGACCTTGTCCTTCACCGCACAGCAGCCACTCACAGCCCCACGGCCCCCTGCCCAGCTACCGCCACCCTTCCCGGCCTGCTTCCCACGTCCCACGCCTCACCATCCTGCTGCCTGTCCTCTGTGGCCCACACTGGCTGCCACCTCCACCTTCCCAGGACACCGGGGCTCACAGCAGGCCCGCCCACAGCCTCCACGGACTTCCTTCCTTGGCAGACCTGCATGGCCCCAAGAGTATATGCTGTGTCCTGCGTTGAGCCCCCAGCCCCGTCTCCCACCATGTGGGAACCTTCCCTCCCATTCAGGCCGCCTTCCCTCAGTGAGCTTGGGTGACGGGGCGGGGTGGGGGGGTCCTCCCTTGCACCTGTTCTCCTGCCGCCCACTCCCCAAGCCTGTGCGCTCCTCCAAGGCTTCCCCTGCACAGCCCAAATGCAGCCTGTCGTAGCTGTTCAGGAAATCCTATCGACTGGACAAAAAGACAGAAGCGCCCTGGGGCTGCCAGCAAGACACAGAAGCGTCTGATCCCAGGGACTCGGTGTGAGCCCCACGGAATATCCCTTCGGAGCAGAGCCTGCTGCCACAGGAGGATTTAAACAGAGCTGGGCGGAGGGCAGCCAGCAGGCAGATATGCGTGCACAGTGGGAAGACCCGCAGAGCGTCCCCCAAGCCATTTGGGGGTGCCATGGGAGGTGGGACTCAGTCCTTCAGAGGAGGGTTGCAGGGGACCCTGAGTGTTCAAACCCTCCCCTCTTTCCCCAAACTGGAGGTCAGAGGTCAGAGACCACCGCCCACTCTGAGTCAAGCAGCACAGTGCTTCAAAGATATTTTAAATATGCTATCGATATGTAATCACTGAAAATTATAAATTAAGATTGGGACTTCTGCCTTTTCTCAAAAAAAATTTTTTTAAAGTGTGGCCCCATGGAGATCGCTACCTGTCAGCCTGACCAGAGTCAGCGGCAGCCCTGGACTGCCCCTCCCCCAGCCTGCCCCCGGGGCCTGGTTCCTCCATGTCAGTCCCTGCAGTCCCTGGCACTTGTCACCCACCAGCACACCCACAGGGGGCCTGCCTTCCCCTCGCATCCCGCCTCACGGGGGGTTCCTGCCCAGCCCCGAAGACATTGGGGGTAACCCAATCACAAACACCACCTGGGTGGGGGCAGCCTTTATCTCCCTCTGCTGGCCTCCTTGCTGGCCCGGAGTCTTGATCTGGAATATCTACATCTTTTTTTTTTAATTTATTTAAATTCAATTAATCAACATATAAGCATCATTTGTTTTAGGGGTACAGGTCTGTGATTCGTCTTCTATAACAGCCAGTGCTCGTTACGACAGGTGGCCTCCCCAGGGTCGCTCACTCGGACATGCCATCCCGCCATCCCGTCCCCTCCAGCCACCCTCGGTTTGTTTCCTGAGATTCAGTCTCTGTGGTTTGCCTCCCTCTGGTTTTGCCCTGTTTCATTTTCTCCCTCTCTTCCCCTATGTTCCTCTGCCTTGTTTCTTAAATTCCGCATATCAGCAAGATCATGTAATTTTTCCCTGACTGCCTTATTTTGCTCAGCATGATACCGTCTAGTTCCATCCGTGTCACTGCAAATGGCAGGATTTCACTTTTCTGGTGGCCGAGTGAGAGTCCCTTCTCTATACACCACAGCGTCGCTGTCCACTCGTCTGCCGAAGGACACCTGGGCTCTTTCCCTAGTTTGGCGATTGTGGATATTGCTGCTATGTATTGGGGAGCAAGTGCCCCTTTGGAACCCTACATCTGTATATTTGGGCTAAATACCCATGGAATATGGTCCATCTTTACACCTTCTCAAACCCTTTTTCCCCAAACACAACCGCACTCACCTTCCCTTGGAGCCAAGGGTCCATACTTGAACCCCGACTTGGATGAAGTCTAAGGCTGCCTCCCAGACTCTGAGCAGCACCGACCACCCCACTCCGGTGTGACTCTGCCTTGCCAGGAACAGAACGTAACAGCCCCTTCCCTGACCAGGTCCCCCGGCAGGACCACAGTCCCCAAAGGACATCCTGCGTTTCCAGCCCCGACCTCTTCCCCGCCTCCGCCCCACCCCGCCGCACCATTTCACTTATTTTTCCCATGAACTCCCAGTCTCAGAAGTATTTGCTTGGGTTGAAACTTGGCATCAGAGTCCTGAGCCTTAAGGCAAACGTTTGTCCTAGAATTGCTAGAAATCACTTGGCTTCTCTTAGCGGCACAATGGCAAAACCCAACAGCAACTCCCTTCCCTGCTCCTTGCCACCGCCACCTGTCCCCCACCCCCAAGCAGATGGGTGAATTAGAGGCTCCTGGGATTTGGGGCAAGACACGAGAACCTCACCAGACACACACTCCACAAAGTCCTGGAAAGCTCCAGAGTCTGTGAGTCATTGGCCAGGCCTGCAGATACGTTCGGGCGCCCACCCTTGTCCCTCACAGCCATTGCTGGCCCGGAGCTACCTGCAGAAGTCAGGGGTGGGTTTTCACTCACTGGCCATGCTTTGTTCGGGGGGGTGGGGGTGGGAGGGGGACTGGCCTGGGCCTGAGGAGCTAAGTCATGACGCAAGGTGTCACTCGCTCACTCGCCGGTTCTCTCCGCCATCCACCGTCTTCTCTCTCCACGTACCGAAGCTTCGAGGACTTTGGCTCCACTCGGGCGTCGTCTTCGACTTGTACGAGCTCAGAGACAAGCGCAGATACGGGAGAAGTTGCAGGAAGGCAAAGCCCCATGTAGACTTGCCCACTCATTAACTCCCACAGCATCCAGACCCCCACTCATCTGTTTCTCCCCTCGTTTCCACGCTGGCCCGTGTGAGGGACGTGCCCACGGACACCTTCCTCTGTCCTCTCGCGGACACTGTTCGCTAGCTCACTCCACTCCTTCCAAATCTCACCCGCATGTTCACGCAGGAGGAGGAAGCAAGGGATTCACCCCATGACCGGGAAAGGAGAGGTGAGGTTCTCCGGGGTGGGGGAGGACCGGAGCAGACGTCAGGGCATGCAGGGGCAACAAGAGAGCTTCCCCACAGGGGCCGTGTCCAGGGGTGTGGAGGGTGGGGGACTCACCAAGGCAGAGGTAGGGGCAGGGAGACAGTCACTCAAAGTGGGGAGAGGAAAGGAAGTCCCACCTCTGCTGGCAGCTGTCCTGTGAACAAATAAAAAGGCAGGAGGCTGGGGGGGTCCTGGCTAAGGTCATGGTAGGTCTGGAGCCCCAGGATCCCACACGCATTTCTGGAACGGCCTCTGAGGTGCTGCAAGGCCTGGGGGACTTACCCAGCCTGCGTGAGCCTCCCAGGCAAGCGGGGTCATGACTCTCACGCAGGGTTATTTTGAGGACTCCCTGGCGGAAATGAAGGACGTCGTGCAGAGACGGGTGTGCTTAGCCCTCACCCGTGTTCCGGTCGGGGCCCCACTGGACCGGAAGTCCCCTGGGGGGGACCAGAACCCTGGGCAGGCCTGGCTCCGGGCCGTCCGTCCGGGAGCTAGAACAGGGCCGGTACAATGCAGGTGCTCAGTAAATATTTGGTGAATGAATGAGCGAGCTGGGAAGGGATCTTAAAGATTATCAAGTCCAGTCATCTTCAAGCTTCGCTGCGGTCAAGGCCCCACCAGGACTCCCTCAGAAGGCTCAGAGCCATGTCCCCCTCGAGCCGAGCACCTCTATCTCTGCCTGTTCACACATTAGGCTTTTCTTTCAAAATTTAATTCACAAAGTGGGTTCCCCTTGCTCTAAAAAAAAGAGTTTAAGAAAGACGGTCTAATGCTCTCCTTTTAAAGATAGGAAATGGGAAGTCAGAACCAGGAGGCAAGGGCCCAGGATCTCCCACCAAGTCGTGATGGGGCCAGAAGGAGACCCCAGACTCGCGGACCCCCTCGTCCACGGAACCTGCCCTCCCTCCCACGGCCCACCTTCCCACAGCCTCCCCTCCATCGCAGGACTGAGCCTGCGGGCTTCCGGGAGCCACCGGCCCTCCAGTCCCTCTCCCACAGGACTCCGAGGTTCCAGACGGAAGTGTAAGTCGGGACGGAAAGGAGGTAACTGGGCCAAGTCGGAGGGGAGGGTGGGGGGCGGCCAGGTCCGTAGCATCTCCTCGGGTGGAAAACTCAGCTGGAAACTCCACAGGAGAGCAGCTCACTCCGCGGCCAGGGTGCTGGGTTTTGAAACCCTATACATTTTTTTAAATCTATAATTATGTGGCACACACCTAATTAAAATGGACTATAATTGTTGAAGTATTTTATTGAAGTCATTTTTTTTTCCCAACGACAGGTTTAACAGATGATAAAACTTGTCTTGTGGTTTAACGGGAGCTGCCAAGAACCCGGGGCAGAGTACAGGGGTGGGGCTGTCCGACGGCGGACAGTCAAACCCTTCTGAATGCCAGCATTCTTTGCTAAGCACTCCTTCTGAAGGCTTCTCTCGGGCCCCATGCCAAGCGCTCGGGACGGAGACAAATAGCCTGGGTGGGTGTTTTGTGCACAGAGATGACTGAGGTTTGCTTGAGCTGCACGGAGATCCTTTGAAATTGTGCTCCCGGGGAGTCAGGGCAGCTAAGATCAGAGGGAACTGTTTATTCAAAAGCACAAGGAGAAGAGTGTGATCTTTACCCCACTGGCAGGCAGCACCCTCCTCCAAAAGTCCCGGTGACCCACCCGTAACAGACCTCGGCGGCTCAGGACAGCTGGGTCCTCCCTTCCTTCAGGGAAGGGACGGATGCTTCTCCAATAATGCCTCCGACAGCAGCTGCCATTGCTGACTGTCTCCCAGGTGCTCTGTGTTTTATATGCTTTGTTTCTAATATGTACTGCCCACTTTATAGACGAGGAAACTGAGTCATAGGTTAACTGTGTGGTTTCAGGGCTCCCGTAGTGTAAGCGTGGCCTGGGTCCTAACCCCAGCTCTGTCTCACCTGGAAGCCAGGGTTTCTCCACTCCTGGGTTCTGACTCAGACCCTGACTCAAAGCGGCCTCTTCATTATTAAAAAGACTGAATCAGTCTGGGGGAGGGAAGGGCAAGAAACCACGCTCCAAGATCTGGGGGTTCCTGTCTGCGATCAGCCTGGGGAGCGATTACGCTACAAGACGAGGGCCCCGTCCCCTACCCATGGGACCAGAACAAAGGCGGGGCCGGGGACCAAGGGAAGAAGACTCCCTTCTGTGCTCCGGCTAACAACCCATCCTGTCGCCCAGGACCGGTCCCGGTCGGAGACTGAGCAGACGGAAACAAGGCCCACTGGTGAGCCAAACGCTGCTCTCGAGAATGACAATCTGCCTCTTCCTGTGTTCCTGTCCCAACTCAGCGACTGTACCCCCAGCTTACAGGTGACCAACGAGTCAAGAGGTGAGTGTGATCTCATGGGACGCTACTAAAACAAAGCTTCAGAATCACCAGGAGGAAAGAAAAAAAAATCCTCCTGGAGTTTCTACACTTTTGTGGTTAATGCTTCTTTAAAAAATGGAAAAAAAATAAACTGATTCCCTCTTATTCTCCTTATTACCCTTGCTCTGCATGTCTTGTCTGCTTTCCCTCAGCTTCATCCTCCTCTTCTTGGAGCTCATTTTTCTGAATAGACCCCGTGCCAGGTGTCTGTCTGTCTTTCCACTCATGCACAGAGGCCAGAGAAGCTGTGGGCTTCTAGAAGTTCTCCGCGCTCCCTGAGAAAAAAACCCCGCTCAAGGCTGTGGCGTGTACGCAGGGAACGGTGTCCAGCGGGGCCTGGCTCGGGGCCTGAGAGCCGCCCATCCGGGCCACCCCGCCCACTGTCGGGGGACGGTACAGGGCTCTCTGTGCAGGCCCCACTCTGACAGCTGTTGGGGAAGGGGGTTGTTTGTACAAAGCAGAATGACTGTGTCTAAATCCCTCCCCGGGGCACTGGTTCCAAATTAAAATGTGGCAGGTTTGATCCCTGCCACCCCACCCTGCCCTGCAGGACTTCCCCTCTCCCCCAGTCCCGTCCTGGTATTACCACCCCATGAGCGCTTCCAGCTGCTCCTAACCCGCTGGTCACCCAACGTCCCTCCCCCTCCTCTCTCCTCCCTCTGCCTCCCTGACTCCTGCCCCACCTGTTGGATCTGTCCATTTCCATTTGGTGCAGGGAGGAGTGGGTGCTGCCCTGCCCTCCAGCCCTCAACCCAGGGAGAGCGGCAAGGGGACCATTACTTCATGGGATTAATTCATCCGTCCTGCGCCCCCCTTCCAGCTGTCCAGTACCACCGCCTCTTCAGCCCTGAGAGATAGGTGTCTCACTGTGCCCATTTAAGAGATGAGGACACTGGAGGTCAAGGAGGTCACTGCTCCAGGTGACAAATGGCTCAGCTCAAGGTGGGATGGAATTCACACTTGGAGCCTCTTATCCTATTTACAGTAAGAATGGCTGCCTCTTGGAATGTGTCTTCTGGCCTCGCTGGACACTCTGCAGGCAAGAGTATCTCCCTAGAAGGACCCACAAGGTAGGCAGCCTTGCCCCACCTTCTGTGCTGTGCCAAGGACGTTGGGAGGTAGAAGACCTCCCACCGTGGCCTGAGACCCTGGCAGGCACTCAGCTGTGAGCCGGGATTCCGTGGCTTTGCACCCCTCTCTCTTCCCCCCCCCGGGAGACCCAGGTAAGGAGGAAAGTCTGGTGGCCTGGCAGCAGGGGTCCTCAGCCTGGTGCCGTGGACATTTGGGGTCAGACAGTACATTGTCAGAAGAGGCTGCCCTGTGCCCTGTGGAATGTTTTAAAGCACCCCTGGCCTCCAGCCGCTACCTCCTGACCAAAATGTACTGACACCCCAAAATCTCTCTAGACACGGCCAAATGTTTCCCATGGAGGGCAAAATCACCACCCATGCCCCACGCCCGACTGAGAACCACTGCCTTATAGTTTTGTTTTCCTTAAAAGAGGGATATGCTGTTTCTCTCAAGAGCATTTAGAAACTCAGAATAGATAGTGCCCCAAAACTAAGTAGCCCAGAGTGTGGCCCCAGAAACACCAGCCAAGGGGCGCCTGGGTGGCTCAGTGGGTTAAGCCTCTGCCTTCCGCTCAGGTCATGATTTCATGGTCATGGGATCGAGCCCCGCATCGGGCTCTATGCTCGGCGGGGAGCCTGCTTCCCTCTCTCTCTCTGCTGCCTCTCTGCCTATTTGTGATCTCTCTCTCTGTCAAATAAATAAATAAAATCTTTTTTAAAAAAAGAAAGAAACACCAGCCAAATGTAGTGGTGGTATTATTATTGTCACTATTATTATTATTATTATCATTATTATTATCATTCGTCTGTGATTTGTAGGTGAGAATGAATGTCCAGTAGCTGGTGATGGAGCCCTGGAGGGCAGGTGACGGGACCTCACAGTCGGAATCCTGCGGCTGACACACCAGACACATAAAACAAGTCTGTTTGCCCTTTGGGAACTCTGTGTTCCTATATCTAAAATGGGAAGTCCGGAGGATGTGACTTCTAATACTAAATCTAGTATTTCCAGATTTCCCAGATTCTGCCATGCTGGAACAATGTTGTCACTCAGCCCTGCGGTACAAGGGCTCCGGGCTCTGTCCACCTGGGCTCAGTCCATGGTCTGAGCCCTTACACTGAGCCCTTACCAGCTGGGTGGCCTCAAGCAGGCCACCTACTCTCTCCGTGGATCTGTCTCTCTATCTGTAAGACTCAGAGATCATCTCTGCCTCACATGGTTGTCACAGCTTGAGCCGAGGTGAGGCATACACTCCAACGGCGCCTGGCACTCAGCCCCATTAAAATTAGTTATTACCATAAGTATTTAAAAACCTGGCAGTATTTAAAAACATGACCCTCTGTCCCGAGCCCAGGCCCATTGAACCAGATCTTCGAAGTGAAAGTATGTGTGCGTATCTTTTACGTTCTCTCCCAAATGATTGTGAAGTACTGGGTCATTGGCTGGAATTTAAGAACTACTAAAAGTTGTATGAAATTCTCTGATGTTAGGAATGTTTCATCAATGTTTTGAGTGTCACTGGAGGGGAGGGGGCTGAGTGGTACAAAGGCAAGAAATACACTCTGTCCACAGGGAGCTACCACCTAATCACGCAAGACCAACTCATAAGCCAGATACACAGCCCAAGTGGGCCTCTGTACCCAAGGCCACAAAGAAGTCTGGGATATATGCTCAGACATGGTAGAGGAGAGAGTGTGACCAACAGGATTGTCCATTACAGTCGTGCTGGTTGTTGACTCCACTAAAGTACCCAAGAGAGGTGACTTTATCTAATTCAACAAAAGCTACGTAGGACCAGTGGAAGGCCTGGAGGTCATCATTCACCCAAGCTACCCTGGAGGCTCTGATTCACCCATAAGTTTCTCTTTCCCTGCCCCCTTCTCTGGGGAGCTTTTTCCAGGACCCCACAAAAGGAACGGACCCCTGTGCCATGCTCCATTAGAAGCTTGCCTTTTCCACACTCAAATTGCATTTGAGTTCAGGTTAATGCCTCCCCCCAAGAGATTATGAGCCTTTTGAGGGCAGGTACTGGATCTTATTTTATTTTATTTTATTATTATTTTTATTTATTTGTCAATTGGTTGGTCGGTGTTTCCAGCATTGAACACAAAGCCTGATACAGAACAGATGCTAAGCAGATGCTGGTTGAATGAGTGGACGGCTGGACGAATAGATTATTAGATAGATAAAGACATGAATTCTGACTAATTTAGAGGGCCTTAGTGAGCACTGTGGGAAGGAACTATGGTGCAAATCAAGAGAGCCGGGTACAAGCTGAGAGGCCTTCTTGGAGGAGGGGGAAATGTGCCTTGAAGATAGACTTGCTTGCGGTGGGCACAGACACAGTGCAGAGGAAGTGAAGGGAAGGTCCTTCAGCTATCTCATGCACAAAAAGTGAGATGGGAGAAGTAGAAGATGTAGGGAGTTGCTAGTGAAGGGTTCAAGAAAAGCATGGTTTGACGGTTGCCATGGCAACTTATTCTTCGTTGGATATGGAAGGATAAAGTCAACACTTTCATGGAATTTGCAGGAACCATGTTGCAGCATCCCGGGCGAAGTCAGTCCTTTGCACTCTGGATTCAGTGATTTCGTCCAGTCTCCCATGAGTGTTGAGCAAAGGGAGAATTGTGTGCATAAGATACGGAGGAGTCATGGGTACCGGGGCTGGGGGAGGGGGGGGCCCAAACTCGCTGCTCTGCAGGTGCGTTACACAAGGAGGCTCCTTCCCAACCTGACAGACCTGGGCTCTGACTCCTCTGGCTGCAAGAACCTGGACAAGCTGGATTCACTTCAGCACCTCGTGGATATAATATAATGTAATACAATGTAATAATTATAATACAATACAAATTCCCATCCCTCAGCACTCAACAGTCCATTGAATTAAATGCAATACAACGTTGACTTTGAGGGTCATTAATCCATGTTGGGTCTCTTTCCCCAGAACATTCCTTTAATGTCCACTCAGCTGAGTTCAGGAATCCATCCCTCTCCAAACCTCAGAGATAACCATGAGTATTTAAACTGATGGAATCTTTTCTGAGCCAGTAATCCTGTCAGGGGAACCTGCCTTTGGATTTGTGCAAAAGGCAAAAGTGTGCCCAGCCATCTTCATTGTGGTGCTGTTCTAATGGAAAATGCAAACCATGTAGGCAATGGTGGGACATGTAAGAGGAACACCCCCAGTTGAGACTACTCTGCAGAATGGAAGAGTATGAGGCAAAGGGGTTTAAATAACACTGGGAACGTTTGCTGTAGATTTCACTGGGAAGCTTTAAACAAAATTCATGATCAATTTTATCTTCGGGTTGTTTTCTCAACTATGCAAAGTTTTGTCTTTTTTGTATCGATAGCCTCAAAGGGGAGCCCTTGGGACAACTTCCTCCCTTAACCTCAAAGCAGACCCAGTTCCCAAGTGCCCTATACCACAGTTAAGAGCATATTCCCGGCAGGATGCCACAGGGGTGACAAGTATGACCCCTGACTTTGTCACACCGGCATACTGCATAAGGCCCAGGGCCAGTTCAGTGGCCCTGGCACCGCAAGTGGCGGCTTTACCCCCACCCTCGTGCCCTGGGCTGTGGGGAAGTGGGGACAGCAGGTGTGCCCTGGCCAGGAGCAGCTCCCACTGCAGTGAGAGAAGAGGGAGCGATGTGGAGAAGCCACCAGATCTTGAGCTTACCCTGCCTGCATCTTGCCTCTCCCTGCCTGAGTTCAAGTCCCCTCCCAGAAGCTAGGACGCCAGAGTCAGGCTGCCTATGAGGGAAATCCCACGCTGCCAGGACCTGCTGGGTGAGCCTGGGCAAGTGCCATGACCTCTCTGTGTCTTCATGGCCTCATCTGGGGAAGGTGGATGGTGTCGGTATCCTCCTCACAGGCAGGTGGGGTTCCTTGGTCTAGAAAGCTCTTAGAGCATGACCCCTGGCAAGTGCTATAGGAGGGCTTCCTTCTACTGTGGGTTCAGATGCAGCTGAAATAGACTATCTGACTCCAGATCACACAGTCTTCCCCCCGCGACCCCGCTGCCAGATGTCCACAAATAACTCTGAACCAAGCCCCTCAGAAGGGCTGCCAGAGAGGGTCAGATAGGACACTATCATGCCTGCCCCTGGGGTCGGGGACAACAGGAATGCTGGCGTTTGGGAGCTTTGGGTTCACGGTCCGCCGCTACCTCTCATGATGGTCTAACCCTCCTGGCCAATATGCCTGCACGTCGGCCTCTGTGCCCGAAAGCTAGGGCCAGCTTCCACCCGCTCTGGGGACGTTTCCATCAGCAATAAGCATGCATCATGTAAAGTCCAAGAACTGGGTTATTAAACCCACCCCAGACGCCACAGGTGTTGTGGGGACAATAGGGTGAGACGTGTGGCAAGTACATGCCCGTGTGAGGCATCACCCAAAAGACTCAAAGGGGAAAGAACCAAAACAGTTCCCTGGAGAAGCAGGGGTTCTAGCCACATTGCAAGAAAACAGGACGTCGGGCCACCGGAGACAAGGGGCAGCGTCCTTCTGAGCAGAAAGGCAGCTTGGGCGATGAGCAGCCCCACCCGGCATCTTCAAGTGGTCAGGCTACTGACAGTGTCCCGGCATGTCCCGAGAGAGCAGGTGGTGGAGAGAAGACTGAGGCAGGGGAGAGGGGAGAGGGACAGAGGGAGGAAGAGGCTGGAGGGAGGGGGAGAGGGAGGGAGAAGGGAGTCTGGAAAATGTCTGCATCCAGCCCTTCTCCCAAAGCCCCATCTGTGGCCAGCGCGGGGCTGACACGGCCCCCCACCGCCTGACCCCACACAGAAGGCCCCTTGTTCCGCAGCCTGCTACGCGTGCTCTCTGGGGAACAGGATTACGAACCTCGACACTCCCGTTTCACCCTTTCAAAGGGCACTGCTCCCACTCAGGCGTCTGCTTCCCTCCCCTTTGGGACATAATGCATCCCGCTCGCCACTGAGAGATTTAGTGTCCCCCAAACCCACCCTTAAAAAAAAAATGTAGCTTGAGATTTTAATTCCTATTCATGTCATTTTACAATAGCTTCATTCATTCCTACTGGCTGTATGATTTTTTTTCTTTTTAATTTATGGAGTACATTTGTAATGTATGAATTAGGGAAAGGAAATGTTCTTAGAAAGGTCCCAGAGAGGAAGCTGTCTCACGTCTGAGGACTGAAACGTGAGTGTCAAGGAAAGAAGAGTGACAAGGGAGATGTGTTCTGGCCCAACGTGGCTTCCAAAGTGCTGTGTGGCTTTGAGCAAGGGACTTAACCTCTCTGGGCTATGTGACTGTCTAAGGAGTGGCTTCCCACTTTCTTTCTTTCTTTTTTTTTTTTTAAAAAGATTTTATTTATTTATTTGACCCACTTTCATTAAATAGTGTCTCTGTCAACCATTACAGCCGCCCTGTGGGTTAGGTGATCACTGGGTCACTGTCGTAATTGATATGGAGAAGCTCCCTTTGGGGGAACTGACCCCAGACCCCAGGCCCTCAAGGCTCCAGCTGAAAAGAGAGCGAGGCAGGGCACCCCCACCCCGCCCCCACCCCATTGTCCAGCTTCAGCTGCCAGCACTCCTCATGGGCAGAAGCGTAAATGAAGAAACCCAGTAAGCCTGGGGAGACCAACATTTTGGCCTCATAAAGCCCTTTTCCTAAACAGCTGGCCACAGCTGTCCAGAGCTAAGACTTACAAAATTGGCCCGCAGCCCTGAAAATTGAGGGGTTGGGGTATGGGGACCCGAGTG
Organism: Neogale vison; assembly: GCF_020171115.1. Classification (NCBI taxonomy): domain Eukaryota; kingdom Metazoa; phylum Chordata; class Mammalia; order Carnivora; family Mustelidae; genus Neogale; species Neogale vison. Next base: position 6,481,836 of record NC_058103.1, on the reverse strand, counting down.
GGGAGAGGGAACAAAGCGTCCCTGGGAGAATGAAAAGCAGCTGCCCCTCCTGCCGCTCATTGGTTGGGAGGCCTTTTCTCTCAAGCCTCAGTTTCTCCAACTGTAAAGGACAGATAATCCTTCTCCTACCATGGCACAGTGATGGCGAGGAGGAGAAGGTGGACGTCAGACCTCCCAGGTCAAGGTCTGGCCAGGAGTGTATCCTCAGTGGGCTCCCCTCAAATGCCCAGCACAGGCTGCCCCCCCAACTATTGTAAAAATCATCCGCGCCCTCCCCACCCAGACCCCAAGGACATGCACACCTGTCTCCCTTCCATTTCTGTCCTCAGAGACACAGTATCGGCTAGTGGTTAGTGGCAACTCTGTCGATGGCCCCCCAGAGTGACCACTTAGAAAGGTGGTGCTTTTCCTGCCTTGCTGTGGTGGGTTTTAGCTTGACGTCACTTCCTTAAGTTCCCGCCACAGTTCGCAGCAGCAGAACAAGAACGGTGTGGCTGGCCTAAACGTGCCCACAGGCAAGCCTTGGGGTGCAGAAGGAACGGATTCAGTCATTCCTTCTGGTGGTAGAAAACCATCCGTCGGTAATGACTCAGTGTCCTCTAAATTAAACAGGCACCGTTCTTTCGGGAAAAGCCCAGTCTAATCAGGGTTTTCCTGATTCCTTTTGTCCAGGAAAGTTCTGAGGGACTAAGAGGGAGAGGCCACTCTGGCTTCAGAGGAGCCTAGGCCCTCGGGGTCCCCATTGGTGTTGGTGAGCTTTTGCGGTTCTCATTGCCAGTTTCTGAGGCCCATGGCTGCCTTGCTCACTTGTTCTTCATCACAAGGTCCTCTTGTCCTGGGTCTGGGCTCCCCTGAGTCCCGCAGCCCTCCGACAGCCGCCCCCCACACCTCAGGGGGCTTGGGTCCTACCAGAAGCTCCCCAGGCAGGTGCCACATGGAGGTGTGTGGGACTGAGGCCAAGAGATCCCTCGCACAGCCTCCCCAAGCTCTGCGCCTGGTAGGGCCTCCTCCTGTCTAGATCATGAGCAGAGAAGCAAGTCATGGGTTCTCGTGGCCGGCCCCTCCCATTTATCTGGAGTTGCTCTCATGGTTCCCACCCGCAGTTGATTCATCCCCAAAGAGGTGCAGTGTCCTCTGGGTGGACCTGCACCCAAGTGGAAGTCAGGGTCTATAACAATATGCGAGGAGAAAATGTCTACCTACCACAGTGGCCCTATAAAGGAGACATTCTCTTGTAAAGAAGACATCCTCAAGCTGGGCAGCCTCTCTGGAAAACAGCATGGAGTTTCCTCAAAAAGTTGAAAATAGAACTACCCTATGACCCAGCAATTGCATGACTGGGTATTTACCCTAAAGATACAAACGTAGTGATCCGAAGGGGCACGTGCACCCGAATGATTGTAGCAGCAATGTCCACAATAGCCAAACTATGGAAAGAACATAGATGTCCACCAACAGATGAATGGATGAAGAAGATGTGGTATATATATATCTCCACATACTTACAGTGGAATACTACGCAGCCATCAAAAGAAATGCTATCTTGCCATTTGCAACGACAAGGATGGAACTAGAGGGTATTATGCTGAGCGAAATAAGTCAATCAGAGAAAGACAATTTTCATATGATCTCCCTGATATGAGGAATTTGAGAGTCAGGGCAGGGATTGTGGGAGTGTGGAGGGGAAAGTAAAATAAGACGGAATCAGGAGGGAGAAAAACCATAAGAGACTCTAAATCTCAGGAAATAAACTGAGGGTTATTGGGGGTTGGGGCCGAGGGATAGGGTGGCTGGGGGTTGGACACTGGGGAGGGCATGTGCTATGGTGAGTGCTGTGAATTGTATACCCAGTGATTCACAGACCTGAACCCCTGGGGCAAATAATACATTATGTGTTAATTAAAAAGAAGAAGAAGACATCCTTCATCACCCAGAAAACATGATAAAGCCCTGCAAGGTGGAACAATTTGTCCTCGCTCACACAGTCAGCAAGTGGGACGGCCAGGACTATCCTCAAATCCTGTTACTTCCTGTTACTACCTTACCTCAGTGCACATCCACGCCGGTGTCCCCAACACAGCAGTGACAACATGGCCCCAAACTTCCCTGGGCCCCCCTCCTCCATGGACACAGCCCCTCCTTCTCCCACACTGCAAACCCCCTGTTAGGTCAGAGTTAGCAGAAAGTGACCCGAATGGAACCACACGCACCCTATGGGCAGAAAATAAGATGTAAAATCCTATCGGTCCCTCTGACAGTCCAAGTAAAATTTTATGTGAGCAATATCCTCTCGCTCTGATTGCCATGCAGTATCATTTTATTCTGGTTTTTCTGGGCCCGCTGAACCCCTGCTCTTTTAAGTGTCCAAATGCTCTGCTTGCCAAGATAAATGATTATAATTGACAGGGCATTGTCAATCTATAGCGAAGCCGATTTCATTAAGCATGCCAAGGGCCGGCTCTGGGGGCAGGTAGCTGAGCGGAGAGGGGTTTTGATCTCACCCTCTCCCTGTAGTACAGTCCACACTGCACCAAAGGCTGGAGGGCAAGAGAACAAAGGGAACGTCATGTCTCTGAATTCAAATCTTTCCCTTTGAAATGAGGCGTCCGGAATGGCCAATAAAACTGTGGAAATGGATTTCTGGCTGCATTTGATGTTAAGCCTTTAGTGTCAAGCGCCAGGTCTATTGGTTGCCTTTCTATTCCCCTTCCCTTCTCACCTCCTTTGGCTCTTCCTGCATCACCCCCATCTCTGGATGGCCTTGTGGGGACTCTGTCTTTTCATCAATAGTGTCTTGGAGTTGGTAGAGAGGCAGAGGCATCTCATTTCTGCTTTGACATGAGAAGAGTAAATTAAGTCTTAACAGAATAAAGACCTGCTCTTGTGTCTGTAATAGAATCCATCTCATCTAGGTTGATTAAGACCCAGACTTCTCCCACTTCAGTCTTAAATATCAAGACATGTCCATGTACAGAGCACCCTCCTTTGCCCCGGAGTCATCAAGTCATCATTTCCCGCATTCCACCCATCCCTTTCTACCTGAAGAAGGTTGGAGAGAAAATCCAAGGTTCAGAGCCTCCTCCCTAATCACGTGTGACCAGATATCCAGGGTAGGGGGATGTGCTTTCCTCTCGAGCAATTCACCTAGTATGGGATTGGGAGAGAAGGACACGGCCTGCCCGTGGCAATGTCCTGGCTGTCATCCCACGTTGTTCTCGAGCTGAGGGGCACAGTGTGAAACAGGGCTCTGAGTATCCAGACCTACAAACAGTTTGAGAAACCCGGTGAGACTAGTGTGCAGCCCCAACCAACCTGGTTATATCCTTGAGCTGGATCAAACAAATCGACCCCATTTACATAGTGCCTTGTGGCTCCAGGTAAAAGAAAAGACCTATGAAGTGAACAGCATATAGGATATGGAATCCAAAAACCAATTTCCAGTCCGGACGCTGTCCCAGCCAGGGGAACTTGGGTTACTTTCTTCACCCTGCAGTTCAGACATCTGTCAATAAAATCAGGGCAATAATTCCTCCCCTGTCCTGAGTTCCAAATGAGACTAACTGTAAGAGCCTTGTTTAAGCTCCAAACCATGAAGTTAGCATCATTGCAAGAATATCATATATGTTAGAGTCAACCCACGGGGAAAGGATTTTTTCCTTCTATTCTTGGGGCAAGGAAACTGAGGCAGAGGAGGCCCTTTTAGTGGCCATAGAACCAGGCAACAGCAGAGTTCTGTTTGCAGGAATAGAGCCAGCCACGCAGGCTGAAAACCATGAAAAACTCCAGATACAACATATAAGACATCTTCAATGCTTTAACAGCTGGTAAGACAGCGGGAAGTTAGGTCGAGGTCAAGTAGGAATGGGAGGAAGAAAAGGATCTCTGCCACCACTTTTGCCCAGAGGACATCTGGTATACCCACAGAGCTTGATCTTGCATTTTTAGACCCTTGGAGGGGACGGGGGACATAAAGCAAAACCCAAAGCTTACTCAAGGTGGGGAGTCCAAGAGAAGACCTTCCTTATGAAAAAATCAGAGTTTCAAAGTGGGTTAGGACAAAGTAGATGGAAATACACACATACATAGACACACACACACACACACACACAGAGAGAGAGAGAGAGAGAGAGAGAGAAGTCCTAATGCTGAACAGAGAAGTCCTTAGATTGTCAGCCAGGGACCTGTAATACAGCCCAGCCTCCTTCTCTAACCTCATACCCCTCTACTGTCTGATTCATCTTCAGTACCTGAGCTGTTCTGATACACTGCCCCAGCTCAGCCATCCATTTCATACCTCTCTCCTGCTGCACCTCCCACTGGCTGAACACTCACTGGCTAACAGATACTCCTCTCCACACCCAACCCTCCTTAGCCACACACCCCAGCTTCACTGTACACCAGCCCCTCCCCACATCAGTTCAATTTCTCCTAATCAGACCCTTGAAGGGAAATCAACCTTGCCTGCTTAGGCGTTAGGCTGTCTATCAATAAACCAATCAATCATAGGCATGTCTTTAAGAAATAGTTTGTTCAAGGACTCTAACCATGTCTGGGAGATAGGACTGGTCTTAGCTGTCAGTGGGGAGACATCCTCACCTGGGGACACCAGCCCCTGGCCCCCGCTTCTGTCTGTGCTGGCCCCGGCATGATGATGGTCCTTTTCTCAGACCCTCTGGTGACTCTTCTCCTTTCAAAGGGAGCTGAGCCTCAGAGGCTGAGAAAGTAAGGATGGTTGCACCCCCTGGATGTTCAGCCTGGCCCAGAGCAGCAGAAGCAAGGCCCTGTGGGGTCTCAGTCTCCCAACACGCAGCCAACACCCCCAGCCATGGCACACTCGTCCAGTGAGAGGGCCTGTCCCTCGCTTTGTGCTTGTTCGCATGCAGTAGCTTTGTGCTCTAGTGGCAACCCTGGAAGGTAGCAGGGCAACCTTTATTCTGTCCATTTACAGATGAGGAAACAGTCTGACTGGGAAGTCACCCCGCCAGTGCAGGAGAGAGCTGGTGAGAGAGCCAAGGCAGATATGACAACGTATGCTCAGACTCCAGAGAAGGGCAAGTCCCAATGAGTTGGCCTCTAATCGGACTTCTGCCAGTGGAGCTCTCCTTCCCACACTTAAGTCCACTCAGTGTTGTACCACGTAGACCACAGCTTCTGTAAAGTGAGGTGAGTTGGGTGTCCTCTCCCTGCCGCTGGGCGGATGGGGCACTCAATAGGGACAGGAGAGGGATGGAGGCCAGGAGGGAGGAAGAAGTGCCTTATGCTTCAGCCTGCATGAAAAGTTGTTCCTGGAATCTTTAAAATGTCACCTGGAGTTGGGGGGGGGGTGTCTGATCTGTTGTTTGTTCTTTAGAAGATTTGAATTTACCCTTGTAGAAAGAAGGTTATACTTTTATAAGATTAAATTAAATTAAAATAAAGTAAAATAAAATAAAGTAAAAATACCAGATAGGTTCCTCTGGGTCTAACAGAGGCTTGCAGCTGGTATTTGTGAACCACACTATTTTATATTCAATTCAACATACATTTATTGAGCACCTATTGTGTACCAGACACTATTCCAGGCTCTGGGGTGCAGTATTGGATAAAACACACAAAAATTCTTGCCCTCATGGAGAACACAGGTGATATATATAGGTAAGTAGGATGTATGGTACAAACTGGGTATAAAATGGTATGGAGAGAAACAAAACAAGAAAGCAGGTGAGGGAGAGTGAGGAGAGGTGTGAATGGAAGTATGGTAATCAGAGAAGGTCTGTTGAGAAGGCACATTTGAATAAAGACTTAAAGAAGACAAAGCAGGAACCCTTCAAATAAAGGGCATTCCAGGCATACAGAATGGCAAATGCAAAGGCCCTGTGGAACAGAGGGAAAGAGAGAACTGGGAGATGAGGTTAAGAAGTGGGGCCTTGAAGAGGTAAGATAACTTCAGAGGAAGGAATCTACATAGTGATGTTCTAGGATGAGGCTCCAATTCCAAGAAAATAAAGTGTGTGCAAACCCGACTACCTCAAGAGGACCTGGTAAGGCAGATTGAGAGTAGATGTTCCATGAGCCTGGCATTAGCCAAGAATAAATGGTGAGAATACTCCCAGATAAGGAGGTATTGATGGGTTTGCCCTCAAAAAGCAGGGAGGCCATTCTTAAGAATGGTGGAATTTGGGCACCTGGGTGGCTCAGCTGGTTAAGCATCCAACTCTTAGTTTCAGCTAAGGTCATGATCTCAGGGTCATGAGATTGAGCCCCCTACAGGGCTCCACACTCAGTAGAGAATCTGCTTGAGATTCTGTCTCTGTCTCTTCCTCTGTCTCTACCCTCAGTTGTGCATGCTCAATGTCTCTTAACTCCAAAATAAATAAATAAATAAATAAATAAATAACTCCTTTGGGGAAAAAAAATGAAGTTTAGGATTTTTCTGGAAAGAGTCGACATTTCTACCATCATTTACTTTGACAAGAAGTCTGTTCTAGAAGAAAAAAGGACAGGACAGCCAGACTTGGACTGGAGAGGAGAGAATGGATTCTTCTCTCTGGGCCCTAAGGAGGTGGAGAGGGGGCATTGGCTGATTCCCTGCAGAAACAGAGGAGGACTCTCCCACTGTGGGATCCAAGCTGACCTCAGGACACGGCAGCAGGAGGGAGACTTGTAAGGAACCCAAGGATTGTGTCAGTCTACAGATGCCTGTACATTATTCCATACTTCATCCTTCCCTCCCACCATCCCTGAATTTGAATTAAAGCTTGACCAGCCTCTGTTCTGCCTCTTCTTGCCCAAGGGGATCTGTTCCTGGACAGGACCAGAGGGAGGCTTGCACATACCAACAGATAGATGGAGGGCAGAAGTCTGTGCCACCCTGCCTGAGATGCCCAGAGATCACCAGGACAGATTCAGGAAGTATAGAAACCCTTTGCACAACTTTCAGGGATACTGATAAAAGACAGGAGTCCTTTGGTCAAGCTGAAGAAAGGCAGGTATCACTGTAACCTGAAAAGTAAAAGCATGGCCAGATAAATGCACTATCTCTCCATTCTGAGACTGCTAAAATGAAGGCAAAACACTTAAAAAAATACTAAATACTTTTTAAAAAGCAGAGAATTCAACAAATCTCGACAAGATGGAGAGAAAGAGAGAAAGATGTGATGGAAGAAACAAAGAAGCCCCATTCCAGAACATTCAGAGAGACGGTGGGCCTAGAAAGCCCTGACAGTCTCAGAACAAGGAATATCAAATACAAGAAGGCAGGAGTGGGATGTAGGGTTGAAAATAACCCTTGAATCCAGACACTTACTTGCCAACCCCACACACACAGAAAAAAGGAGGCCAATATCTACTTCCCTTTAAAAAAAAAAAAAAAGTGGATTGGGGCACCTGGGTGGCTCAGTTAGGCGTCTGACTCTTGATTTCAGCTCAGGTCATGATTTTAGGGTCATGGGATCAAGCCCTGCCTTGGACTCCACCCTCAATGGCGAATCTGCTTAAGATTCTCTCTCTTTCTCTCCCTCTCCCTCTGCCCCTCTCTGCTTCCCCCAACTCTCATGTGGATAATCTTTCTTTAAAAAAAAAGAAAGGGGGGCGCCTGGGTGGCTCAGTGGGTTAGGCCACTGCCTTCGGCTCAGGTCATGATCTCAGGGTCCTGGAATCGAGTCCCGCATCGGGCTCTCTGCTCAGCAGGGAACCTGCTTCCTCCTCTCTCTCTCTCTGCCTGCCTCTCTGCCTGCTTGTGATCTCTCTCTGTCAAATAAATGGATAAAATCTTAAAAAAAAGGGGGGGGGGAACTAGGAACATTACTATAGCCAACCACATGCCTTTGTACATAGTTGAAGGAATACAAAATATATAGATATGTGATTGAAATTCATAAAGGCAACTAATAGAGCAACTAAAAGTTCGAGCATGTGCATGTGTGTGTGTTTATACATAAAATGAGGCGGAGGGAGAAGGTGTGGTTGCTGGTCCAGATGAAGAGATTATCTTTTCCAGAAAGGGCTGATACACGACATCCTAACTTGATCAATCAAAAACAACAGGATCGATGCATTTAGCATGTGTAGACAGGGAAGTTGTCACCAAGACAAAAGCAATCAAAAAGGGTTAACAGAATTAAAAAGTGTTTGATTTAGGATTGATGTGAAGGGGTAATGTGACCAAAGACTATTACTTTTCATTAGAAACATGTCTCTAGGGTGCCTGGGTGGCTCGGTGGGTTAAGCCGCTGCCTTCGGCTCAGGTCATGATCTCGGGGTTCTGGGATCGAGTCCCGCATCGGGCTCTCTGCTTGGCAGGGAGCCTGCTTCCCCCTCTCTCTCTCTCTCTACCTGCCTCTCTGCCTACTTGTGATCTCTCTCTATGTCAAATAAATAAATAAAATCTTTTTTAAAAAAAGAAACATGTCTCTGCTCTTTAGTTTCATTAATCACACATGGGTATTTAATACGTACCTTTAGATAACATTTTTAAGTAGGTTTGACTTTGTCTTGCGGTCACAGGTGATTTGAGACTGGGATGCGCCAATCATACTTGTGATTGTTGAGATATTAGCAGCTTGTTGCTGCTGCTGGCTTTGTCACTTTTGTGTAGAAATGATTTTACACCAAAATCTAGATTTCTTTGTCTCACTCTCCTCCCAGATCACACCCAGAAAGCAAGATTTACAGAGAAAAATAACCCAAAAGCAGTTTGAAAACACATTTTGTCATATGAACACCCCCATAAAAATCCTACCACTTAAGGATTCATTCATCTACCCGTCAGTCTTGGGTTGCCTACGAAGAACGATGATATTTTCGATACAGAATCCATCTCAGTGACACATGGGTTTTCTTCCCAAAGGAAGGACACAAAGGAGAGATGGAAGTCTAGAAACCCTTCTGCAGCACACCCTCACTCACACCTTGGTTTTAATCCACTGTCTACAGAGAGGACCGAAACCAAGGTGTTGGGAATTTTAGACCCAGCCGTGTTTCATTTTTGCTAGCGGTTTCCCCTAAGAAAGTCACACCTCTGATCTGGACTTCGGTTCTTTCAAAGTCTATTTGAACAACAGGGCTTGGGATAGGAGAGTGTACAATATCAGCCCTTGTTACCTTGAGCTAACTGGTCAACCCAATGTAGGGAAGGGAGAGCTATCTAGCTCTGAAGGCAGAAGAGGCAAACAATGTTATCACAGAGGACACTTGAAGCCTCAAAGGACAACCTACAGGATGCACCAGAGGAGGCAGGCGGCTGCCTGTGAGGCAATCCCGTGTGGTGGAAAGATCACAGGCCTGGGGGTCTAGAGACCCAGAGTTTAGTTCCAGCTCTGCCAAAGCTTCACCGGATGATCCTGAACAAGTCAGTACAGCTCCATGGGCCTCGGTGTCCTCACTGGGAGGATTACAAGGTTCAACTAGACAATGCCCGAAGTCCCTTCCAGCTCTAACATGCTCTCATTCCATGATTGCGTGACCACCAAATAAAATCAAAATCAGAGCTTTTGCATCACCCCGCGTGTTGGCGAAGACAGGGAACACACCCATGTGTACATGAAAAAGCCTCCGACACTGGGTGGTTCAGCTTCTTGTTGTTGTTGGGTTGCTGGTTTTTTCATCCTTTCCTGAGCTTATCTGCCTGGGATCAAGGGCTCCCTCTCCAATGCAGGTGCTTATCTGCCTGCGGAGGCCAAGGGCGCACCTTAGTAACCCAAAGTTTGTGAGGCAATGCCCGTGCCTCTGCCACTGCTAAGCCACCACCTCTGGCTACAACAAGGCGTCGCCTGATAAACAGATCTGCTGTATACACGTCTGCCTGGGAAGAAATGACACTGCCTGCCAATCTGCTCCTGCCAAGGTCTGCACACAGCCATCTGAAGGGTGGGTCTGAGTACAGGGAGACATTGGGCCATCCAAGATGCTGCCAGACTTGGGGACAGAATGCGTGGGAGATACGGGTCCTGTGGACAGGGGTTCCTAGGCGCTTGGACTGGAGGGCAGGACAGAGACCTACAAGCTGTGAGAGGAGGGGGCTTCCTGGAACCCCAAAATTAGGTTTGGTGTCAGTGCATCAGGGGAAATGGCCTACATATCTGGATATTTCTAAATCCCGGGATGGCTCATTCTTTGAAGGAAATTTTCTTGAGATCTGATAGTCACTAGGCATCGAGGAAACAGGTGAATCCCAATATCTAGGTCCTTCCCATCAAAGAGTCATCAGTATGTATCCTTTGAATAAATACCCACTAATGCAATTGCTGGGTCATAGGGTGGTTCTATTTTTAACTTTCTAAGGAACCTCCATGCTATTTTTCACAGTGGCTGCCCCGGGTTGCATTCCCACGAACAATGTAAGAGGCTGCTCCCCAATGTTCATAATATTGTCCACAACAGCCAAACTATGGAAAGAGCCCAGATGTCCATCAAACAGATGAATGGATAAAGAAGATGTGCTAGATATATACAATGGAATATTACTCAGACATCAAAAAGAATGACATCTTGCCTTTTGCAACAACGTAGCTGGTCCTACAGGGTATTATGCTAAGCAAAATAAGTCAGTCAGGGAAAGACATATACCATATGATTTCACTCATATGTAGAATTTAAGAAACAAAACGGGATCATAGGGGAAGGAAGGGAAAATTAAAATAAGATGAAACGAGAGGAGACAAACCATAAAAGACTCTTAACTCTAGGAAACAAACAGGGTTGCTGGAGGGGAGGTGGGTGGGGGTGGGGTAGCTGGGTGACGGGCCTTAAGGAGGGCACGTGATGGAATGAGCACCGGGTGTTGTATGCAACTGATGCATCCCTGAACTATACTTCTGAAATTAATATGTTAATTAACTGAATTTAAATTTTAAAAAAGATAATGAAGTTCAGAATAAAACCTTTCTTTTTTAAAGCAAAAAAAAAGAAGAGTCTGCAGTCTGGTCATGAGGAGGAAAGGACACATAAAGCAAATAAGCACAGTCCATTTTATTCTTTCCCTTCTCCGGTAAATATAACATGAATGTCTAGGGAGTGCAGGCACCATTCTCAGTACTGGAGGAATTCAAGGAAATAAGAAAGGAAAGATGTCTGGCCTCTCAAGCTCACATGCCCACCTATATTCTGCCCATCTTCCGAGGATAATGACCACAGTTGGTGGAGTGCTTCCTGCGGACAGGGCACTTTGCTGGAATTCTGCATTTGTTAGCCCCGGTCACCCCAGCAGTAGTGATCACCAGGCATGATCACAGGTTTTCCTATTTCACGTCCAAGGAAACTGAGGTTTGAAGGGCAGGGGCTTTGCCTGAAATGACTCTGACAGTAGGTGACACCAGACCTAGGTCTGCTGATCTCCACAGCCTGGCTTCCTTTTATCACATTGTTCTGTACATCTCAGTCTTCCCAGATCCAGAAATGTCCTTCTCCGTGCCTTGTTCTCAGCCTGCTCTTCCCCCTCTCGCCTCCTGTCCAGGGAATGGCATCACCTTTGGTCAGTATAGCACAGGTTGTGGTGCAGTAACAAATAACCCTAAACACCCGTGGCTGAAGGTGACACATATTTACTTCCCACTGACACTCTGATGACATGGTTCACTGGCCACCATTACTTAGGTGTCCAGGTTGATGGAATTTGCATCTCAGTGTGTATCCCTGGTCACCATTACTCAGGTGTCCAGGTTGATGAAATTTGCATCTCAGTGTATATCCCTGGTCACTCAGTGTGTATCCCCAGTCACCCCGGAGCTGTGTGGGGCTGGAGGACCTTTCATCAACCATGAGCTGTGATGTAGGTCAGCTCCACTCCCAGCCCAACGGCCAGAACCAGCCACGTGGACACACCAAAACTCATGCAAGGAGACTGGATTCTGGGAAGCAGTAGGGAAGGCCACCAACATCATTATTGATGATCACAGGTTCCCTGAGGGGGAAGCATTAGTCTTCTGGGATTGCTGAATGCTTTTCCTCCCTTAGCCAGGAAGTAAGGGAACATTCCTGACTCTGGAATTCCCTCAGACTTGCAGGACTTGGGGGGAGGGGGGTGGTTTACTTAATTTCTGTGAGTCTCTGTCGTCTGATCTGAAAAATGGTGGCAGTAATGCCTATCACAAAGTTAAGATGACAATTTACAAGCTGATGTGTATAGACTATGTTTGGTAACTATTTGGGTTCACTGTTTCCCTCCTTCCCACTCCTACCACCATCTCCCTCAGAGGTCCCCCATCCTCTGCTCTCAACCCCACGCCTGGCTTCTCTCACAGGAACTCCTGCAACATCCGCTGATCCCTCTACCTTGAACTGCATTCTGTCCTCCACGCAGTGGCTGATCTCCCTGAGCCACAAATCCTGTCTCATTGCATCCCTGCCCTTAATTCTCTTAGGGTCCCTTGCAGCATTCATGATATCGTCATACCACAATCGATCCTTCCAGGTTTCCAATTTTCCCACATCCTTTCCGTCTTCCATACACTGAACCATTCTCATTCCCCAATTCTTCCCTGACTTTTTATACCTGCACATATGTTCAGAGTGACCTTTCCCTACCTCATCTGGAAAACTCCTATTCATACTTCAAAACTCAGCTCACATGTCACCTCTCATAGGAAGTCTTTCCCAGCTACCTCAGTAGAGTTCATAACCTTTCACCTGCTATTGGTCTCTTACTGTTGCCTGAAATTGCATTATCAGCAGTTGACTCCCTAAAGCTAAAGTTTCTCCACTCAGTTCTCTTTCATAATGGCAGAGTGCAAAGAGCCCAGAAACAACAGACCAAGGCTTGAGTCTGACCTCAGGGCTCCTCCAAACCCTACTTTGTAATCTTAGAAACGTCATCTCCTGCTTGCTGCTCTCCCAGAGTGGAGTGGCTATGGAAATACCTCGCCCTCTGCATTACCACCACCTGCCTGGAGCTCTTCCCATCCGAGAATCCATCTGTTCCCAAGGTGACAGACATTAGCAATGACTTCACCCTGCAGGAGAGTGTCCTCCCTACCCACTCCTTGGGATGACCTCCCTATTGCAGAACTAGGATATCCTGAGGTGTTGCAGTGTGCGGAATTCCCACGGCAAAACTTAACACATGTTAATGGAGCAACACAAAGTTGGAAAGGGATGGTTATTTCCTCCCAAACAAGCCCCATGGTGGGAACAGAAGCTTTTGTCCTTATACCCTTAGTTGTAGAGGCAGCCAGAGCTATGGCAGGACATCCCATCTGTCCACATAATTCTTTGGCAAGTTGTCTTCACCGAGATAGGGAAACAGAAGCACAGATGTGATGTGGCTCACTCGGGGTCCTCCTGTCATTTCAGGTATGGGCAGAAACAAGCCACAAGAGTCCTTCTGGATTTCAGGCTTGTTACTGAGAAACCCATTGACAGGCAAGCCAGGCAGCTTGATGATAACCCACAGGGATGCAGGTAGCTAAGAAGTGGCAGGATCGTACAGAGGAATCTGCTCAGACATGGAGGGAAATGAACCGGATCTCGATCCATCCACACAAAGGGATCTCCAGAAGTAGATCAGTGGGGAAAATAGAGGTCAGTCGCTAACAGTTCTGCACGGTATGTTATATTTAATATTGCTTATATAAATACATAAATGTTTAATCACAAACACATTAATACATATTTTGGGGGAGATGTGCATAGCTTTAAATGGCTTGGAAGGAAGAACATCAAATCCTTAATAATGGCTACTTCTGCGGCAGAGGAAATGGACCAGGATGGGAATAAAGGAGAGGGGGGGCGCAGCTGTAGATTTATCTGTATGGTCCTTGTAGTTGTTAAAGCGTCTAGCATCCTCATAGATGTCTTGCAGAATACTGTTACCGTACACACAGAAAAATAACTGAAACGAGTATGGAAAAGGGCAAATTGTTAATTCTGGGTGGTAGAAATATGAGGTAATTTTAATTGTTTTTCTTTTTTTTTTTTTAATTTCAAAAAAAATACTATGTAAAAAAGCCTGGCTTCAGATCCCATCTGCTAACAAGCTCTGAGACTCTTGGCGACCCGCCATCCCTCTATGCCTCAGTTTCTCCATTGGTGACTGTAGGCATGGGGTCAGGCATACGCTCAGGGAGCTCCTTGTTCTCAGCTCTATGAGCTCCGCACATAGGCGGGCCAGATCCCTCTCTAACCAGGTGATGTTTCCAAGTTGGATTGAAAATCAACCGATGTTTCATGCAGAAAAGGCATGGATTGTGCACAGACCAGCTGCCGAAGGCAAGAAAGACAGGAAGAAGAGAAGGAAGAACAATGTACCTAGTTAAGGTCCATGCTGAGAAGCAGCCATAGAGTCTAGCCAACACAGGACTCAACTCTACCTCTCTTCTGCCTGCATGTGGGCGTGCACATGCACACACTCACACAACCCACAGCAGGGCTGTGGAAGTGATAACTCAGACATCAAACCTATCTCTGATGAATGGACTCCAACGAGTTCCACGATGTCTCGACCCAAGAACCAGGTCAGTCTATCAGGAAATACTGTCCTCTAGGTTCCTCCCACCATCTCTAGCTGCTCTTCCCCAGGGCACACATGCAGAGCAGGTCAGGTTTCCCCATCTAGTAGAGTCAAGACAATGGAAGCCATTCCTAGGTCCCTGTCCCCAAGCCACTACACAATCCTCACACACACCATCTGGCCATGTAAAATGCTCCAGGACAGTCAGAGTCTGACTTGATCCCAGGGACCATGAGCCAGGGAGGAAGGAAAGAATGTGGCCCCCCTCGTCCCCAGAATAATGGATGTCAGCTCCCTGCCCTGCCTGGCTAGCACTGGGCTGAGCACACCACGTGCTCTTGCTCACTGGTCTTCCCAACACCAGATGTCACATGCAGAAATCCAGAGCTCAGGAGCGCTCTGTCCAATCCTATACTCTGCCCAGTCCAGGCTGGCAACCTGACCCCAGTTCATGGCTTTTGCCCTGGACAAAGTGGCCACCTTCAGGCCATTTCCATCCATATTCCGTTCTCAACATCCCGAGACAAGAAGAAGCCGTCCTTCAACCATGCCCATATCTGCAGGAGAAGAAAGAGCGCTTTGGAGTCATGGAGCCAGCGTTTGCAACGCCCTGCCTTCCGGGTCTGCGGAATGGCATGAGGATCCTCACTCAGCAATGCTCTGGAGATAAGCAGGCAAGAGAGGGGGTGTGAGCGCTCCCCAGAACGAGAAGATGCTCAGCCAATTCCTCCTGTTTGCGGCAGGCCGAACACAGTCACAGCTGCCCCTGGCCCCTTCTCTCCCAAAGGCTCAGACAGACCTGTAGGTTCCAACGAGAAGCAAACTTAATGTTCTGCCACTGGCTGCCTCGGGTCTGCGGAGTTGCAGGATGTGGTCAGCTAGAACAGCAAGGCACGTATAAACGAGCTTCCCAGAGGCCTTTGCAGCAAAGCCACAAGTTGGGGAGATAAATTGTTGCCTTTGCTCTCTTTTCATAATGCGCTCTTACGGCTACCAAAAGGGGGAAAAAAAAAGGCATTTTCTTCCAAAATACTCTTCCTTCTCATGAAAGGGTAAGCATGGAAATTATTAGGCCTGAGAGGCGATCTGCTGTGCCAGCTTTGAAATCTCACCAGGACATCGGACCGTCTGCATTTAGAAAAGAATCTGAACTCCTTTATGAGAGCACGAGGCAGTCCGCTGGTATTCGTGGAGCGTAAATCATTGAGGCATGGAGAAAAAACAGAAGAGTTTACAGCGGCTGCTCGGACAAAACAGCACTTTGATGAGCTTCACATAAATGAATCCAAACCATTTTTTTCAAAGTCCCTCAAAACGTAGGAGGCTTGGAAATTAACACAGGGCTGTCCTTTAAAAAAAGAAAAAAATGTACTTGGGGCTTTCCAAAAACGCCAATGTTTGAAAAACATTTTTAACTCTGGCCTGACAGCCCAGCCATTAACTCTCCGGCTAAAAGTGGACTCTGGGGTCCTGTAGGAGAAGAAGCTCATAAACCCCAGGGATGAAGCCCTCCTGGAGGGGTCCATCCATCTACAGAGACAGCACTAGAAGGGGACGTGGCTCGGACGCCACCGCTCACACTCATCCCTCCTCCGTGTCAAGCAGGTGGCTCTGGGGAGCAAGCAATTCCTTTGTGGTACAGGGCAGTTTCCTGCACATGAACATCAGGGAAACTCTTGCCGGCGGCTCTCCTTCAGCAAGCACATGCCTCCTCTCCTTCCCCGTTCGTCCTGCAAGGCCAGGACTCATCTTGTAGCTGGACGACCGGACAGAAGGGGATGGAGCCCAGGGCTCTTGAAAAGTAGCAGAAGTGAATGACAGGAACAGGCCTAGGGAAGGAGGTGACAGGAGGCAGGCACAGAATTCACCCTCCCTCACCACCCCTCCCCCACACACAGGGAGTCGGGAAAGTGAAGGGGCCCCCGTCAGGGAGCAGAGACCTTGTATTCAAAGACTAATCCAAGAGGACAGAGAAGGGGATGAGAGCCCCAAACCTGACAGTGAGCCCAGGCCCAGTGCCCTGGGCGGTCGACCGACAGTAAGAGCCTGAGGGTTGTGCAGAGACTTGGAGAGGAGTGCTCGGGGAGCACCTGTCGGGAGGGTGGCGGAGGCGTTGAGGAAAGCTGCGCTGTGATCCAGTTGCAAGAGAAGGGGCAGCTGATGCCACCGGAAGCCCCGGGTCTGGGCTGGACCATCGGGAATGTCACATTTGCAGGCAAAGGGGCTGGGCTTCCGTACCTGGCATTCACCAGAAGTCTCCCTGGATGAGGACCTGTCACTTTGGGCAAGGAAGCTCCTTTGGGCTGAGATGACGTCCAGCGGTGATCTGACCATCACGCCGGGCACCGAGCACAGGCGTGTCCCTGCCCTGAAGGGGGCGCTGGAACTGCTCACCGCCCTATCAGCTAAGCTTCCCCTCTTGTGCTGCCTGGACCATCCGCTTCAGATGCGCAGCTTGCTTTCCCTGGGATCAGCTGTCCCGGGGTCCTGGCTGGTCTCTGTTTCCTGGGAAAGCTTGTAAGAGGAAGGTTAGTAGGACAAACTATAGCCAGCGTGGCTGCCCCGGCTTCCTGGCCGCGTGCTGGGCTCATCAGTCTCCCCTCAGCTCCCCATTCCGTACTGCTGTTACTCTTGCCTGGCTCTCTACCAGTCTGGGTAACTGCCCTGCAATGAAACGCCCCATTTCGCCAAGAGAAAAATGTAGCTTAAGGAAGCAAGGGAAGCAAGGTTGGGCAGAGGGAGATACCGAGCTATGATGAGCTCTGCTCCTTCCTAATTAGGGATCAGACCCTGGCATCGCTGACCTGCACACTTTCAGAATTCAATGTCTTCTGTAATACCCTGCTGGTCTTATAATTAAGACTTGGGCCTGGTCCTCAACTTCTGCGCCCTCCAGGAGGATGCGTCTCCTTATATGCTGCCCCCGGCCCTCACATTTACCCTTTAATTGGTGCTTAATCACCCTTAGCCTTGCACTGTTTCTGTAATGCATGGGTTGCCCCCAGCAACAAGCATCCAGTTCCGTAATACTTCTAATGACTTCTCCCTCCCTCCTCACCTGAGAAATTCCACCTGCCAGTGCATCTCTTCCAACATCCCATCCCACATCCCCACCAGGAAGAGATTTAACAGTTATATCGTTACAGCCTTCCAGTGTCCATCCATATGGCACCGACTACCAGTGATGGGGTTTCATGGCCCGTGGGTCAGCAGGCGATCTGGCTCCCAAGTCCTACTGTAGAGCTTGTGTCCTAGGACCTCTCCATCAACACTGGTTGCTTGAAGGATTCCCAGGTAATAGCCTATGGACCGAAATGTACACGTGAGAGGTTTGTTGCGGTGAGCGCATGGGATCTACACCTGTAAGAGAGCAAGGGGAGAAGGACTGAGCAGAGGCCAGCCACAAGACTGGCATCAGCCAATCCCCTGGGGAGCTCCAAATCTGGGATAACCGCTCAGATGCCCTAAGGAGACATGAGAGTGCCAGGCCTTCGTATCCTTGTACGCTAGAGTCACTACCTATGGGATACCTCTGGGGAGAAGAAGTTTTCAGATAAGATGGTTTCCTTCAGCCAAGAGATTCCCAGAAAGAGACAGAGCTCTGAACCAGCCCTGGCCAATCGCCCCGGAGCCAGGAAATGAGTTCCTTAGTCCTTAAAGTGTTTATGTGTCATACACCGCAGTGTCCCCTACACCGTCCATCTTCCCCAGCAGATAAGACAAAGTCCATCACAAGGAAGTGTGTAATTACAGACCCTTTGTGGTGTTATGGCGGAGCTCCGAGGTGTGGATAGGTTCACAGAGCCACAAACCCCCAACAGTGAGTGACTCTTACTTCATCTGGAGGGTCAGAGAAAGTTTCCAACAAACAGAATTTGAGCTGGCCCATCCCCGAGGAATGAGTAGGCAAGACACCAGTGACTAGAGGAGGGAGGACCAGGCAGACATGAGCCGAAGTCAAGGTACAGGAAGGAGCACGACATCCTTGAAGAACAAGAAGGCCCCGGTAGCTGGACAGGGAGCAAGGGAAACCCTGGTCTCGGGTGAGGCCAGGCAAAAACGAGAGAGAACCACATCGTGCAGACCCAGGGGCACAGTGGTGGGGGTTTCTGTCTTTACCTTGAGAGCCACCAGGGATCAGTTTAAGAGGAGCACCAGCCTATGGGCTTGGCACACGGGTCACTTACTTGGGCTCTCCAGAGGACCTGCCGCCGCTGACTTCAGCACTTGGAAAGGTGGATCCGTGCGGTGGTCACCACTCTCTGCTCTAGAAGTGAGCTAAAGTGACCCCAGACAGCCCAGGACATGGTTGGGGGGAGAAGTCAGCAGGAACCCCGTCAAACAGGCACCCTGGAGGAAGACCCACCCAAGTCCTAGAGGAACAGGAGGAGGACAGAGGAGCAATTGCCAAGATCAGACTTGGGTGTGGCTGCTTGTGGGGGGAAGAGAACTCAGGGAAAGACACACTGAGGCTCGGGGACCAGCATGGCCATGGAGAAATGCACCGGATGACCCGCGGGCACCTTGGGGACCGCCAAGTCCCAGCAAGCAAGTGGATTCTGTAGAGGAAGGAGAACAAGGCTGGTGGGGACCAGATCCCAGAGCATGCTGGGCGCCGGGCTGAGCAACCTGCCCCTTATCATGTGGGAGATGAGAGCTAAAAGCCCTGCTCGTCCTGATGTGGCATGAAAGATGGCAGCCACGGGCATCCCGCTGGAGTCCTGCGGTTAGCAGAATAAAGGCCCCTAAAGAGGCCACATCCTCATCCTAGCACTGGCAAACCTGTCATTGTAGATGGCAAAAAGGACTTTACCGGTAGCGGTAAGGCCCTTGAGATGCGGAGATCATCCTGGTTTATCTGAGTGGCCCAGGGCAGGGGTCAGATTCCGAAAGAGATTTGCAGACACTGCCTGTGCTGCTGGGTTTGAAGACGGGAAAGGACACCGGTGGCTTCTAGAGCAGAGAAGTCAAGAAGGGGGACCAAAGCCCACGCCAGAGGCCCAGCAGGGCTCTCGGATTCTGTGGGGCAGCATTCACACGGAAAGGAGGAAGAGGCCTCAGAAGGGCCCTCACAGGCGCTCTTCCCCATCTCCTTCGGGACCTCTGAGGGCTGCGGACACAACTAACCTCTGTGGCTCATTCAACGCTCTCAGTGTTTCCCTCTACCTGAGCCAGGTGAACGCAGGAGCAAAGGAAGAAAATCACAAGTCCTAACACAAAACTTTACCCACACGATATAAGAGGACCCTGGCTGAAAAGTCTCAGCCCTTCGGGATGTCAGCAACCTAGTGCCCAGAGCCCAGACTGTCCCATGAGTGAGGGACGGAGGGAAGGCGGGAGGGCCAGCCATAGACCTCCGTTGCACCTTACAAAGCTTCCCACCATGGACAGGCTGAGAAGCAAGGAGGCTAAGTGTAGGCCAGTGACCTCACCTCTCAGTGAGGGGTGACCGCAGGGTGAGGGCCCCTTGCTTCTGCACCTTCTCTGCTCAGGTAGGGTCTCCCTCAGACAAGAGCCGGCGGAGTCGGCTCGGCTGGTGTCGTAGCTCCCCGTTAGCCTGTGCCAAAGTCAGGTTCCCTGGTGATGGGGCTCCCGCTCGCCCTCAAGCCCTCCTGACTCGGGCAGCCCCCAAGCAACACAGGCATCACCATACTACAAAATTCCTTGGTGAGACGTGCTCCCCCACCTTCCTTCCGTCCTGCCCACCCATGTGGGTGACCAGAGGTCTGCCTCTCCCCAACCCTGCTAATTGCCTTCCCATAGCTGTCCTCCATTTACTCTTGTTTTTGGTGCTCTGGCTCCCCAGTCTGAAGTAGCACAATGCCTCAGGTGTAGGGAAAAATGCCGAACAGAGCATGCTTCCCTCCCCCTCGATCCAAGTGCTAAACCCCCTGTAACGCAGCCTCAGATCCTATTAGCTTTTCATGAATTGCCGTATCATCCTGTTCACCTACATGGAGGAAGACCCCCCGACCCCTGTCCCCCACCACTACGAAGGTAACCTGCCCCACCCTGACCTTGCACGTTGGTTACGTGAAGCGCACTGTACCTACCCAGCCTCTGCAGCATGTAGGGCGCTGTGGTCACAGGTTGGTGCTCTGCTTCCTTGGTAGGCCTGGGTTCCTCCAGAGCAGCAGCCCTGTCTGAAATGACAGACTTGCCGTAAAAAGAAAAAAAAAATTAGAAGCTTGGGGGCTCCTGGATGGCTCCGTCTGTTAAGCGGCCGACTCTTGCTTTCAGCTCAGGTCATGATCTCAGGGTCGTGGGATCGAGCCCCTTATTGGGATCTGAACTCAGCAGAGTGTCCTGGAGATCTGGAAATTCTCTCCCTCTGCCCTCCACCCCCACCCTCAAATAAATAAAAAAAAATAAGCAGATAAATAAATAATCCTTTTTTAAAAAATTAGGGGCTTGATTATAGCCAATGAGAAAGAGGAGAGATGAGAAAGAAGGGGGACAGGAAGAAGGGGTGCCAGGGGGGCTGCAAAGGCAGGAGGAGATGGAAAGTTGTGAAAAGAATAGAGGCGGGGACCCAGGGAAGGTGTCACACCTGGACAGGTTCATGATGGGAGGAAGCCCGTGTGACAGGGGACCTGCAGAGACAGGCATGGCTAAGGGCATCAGGTGGGCTCAGGACCATGGGAGTCCAGGCCTGGGTCAGGCAGAAGTGTCCTTTGGAGGGTCTAGACAGCAGAGCGAGAAAGGGGAGAGGTACAAAGACCACATGACACAAAGGTGAGCAGTGCTCTGGGCAGCGCTTTGGCTCAAGGCAGTGCTGTCTGGTCTGGCCAGTCTGGGAAGACACCAGGGCTCCTCTCTGATGCAGTGGACATTGGGCCTCTGGGCTGCAAAAGCATAGGTTCGGCCCCAGGAGCCTGGGCTGGGTGCCCTCTCTGCGGGGTCCATGCAAAGAGAAGCTGTAGGGAACCCAGGACCTGAGAAAATGGAGGACAGGGTGTGGCAAAGAGGGGAACGACAGAGACTAGAGAATCAAATGAGATGATCTGTGTAAAGCCATCAACA
Organism: Neogale vison; assembly: GCF_020171115.1. Taxonomy (NCBI): domain Eukaryota; kingdom Metazoa; phylum Chordata; class Mammalia; order Carnivora; family Mustelidae; genus Neogale; species Neogale vison. Next base: position 6,460,391 of record NC_058103.1, on the reverse strand, counting down.
TGGTGCCCACCTCTCAGTAAATACTAAATGGTGACAATGGCAGTGGCAGGTAGAATGAGGGAAATCAGGAAAAAAAGGCAGAAAGAGGGGTGCCTGAGTGGCTCAATGGGTTAAAGCCTCTGCTTTCGGCTCAGGTCATGATCTCAGGGTCCTGGGATCAAGCCCCGAATCCAGCTGTCTGCTCAGCAGGGAGCCTGCCTCCCCTTCTCTCTCTGCCTGCATCTCTGCCTACTTGTGATCTCTGTCTGTCAAATAAATAAATGAATTTTTTTTTAAAAAAAGAGGCAGAAAGAAATAACTAGGTATCTGCTGAAAGTCTGCCATGTGCCCTGGGCACCTTCAACCTGCCTTCACCTTCTGTATTTACATTAACCCTGCTCAGTGACTTATGGGATGGACAGACTTAACCTCATTTTACTGATGTGGAAACCAAGGCATAAAGGATGAAGACATTGCCCAGCCAAAAATGGGCAGGGCAGAAGCCAAGGTCTCTGTGATTCTAAAGCTCCTGCCTTCCAGCGAGGAGGAGAGATGCACAAAGTATGGGATGAACAGCCCCAGGGTCCACCAGGCTAGACACAGAAAACCCAAACTTACATTCTGGCCCTGGGGAGCTTCCAAAGTTACAAGGGGGAGGCAAGAGGTGGTCAGAACAAGAATCCCATCTAATGCGGACCATGTCCCAATAGAGGGTACACGACATCCTGGGACCCCAGAGGGGATGAGGAGGGAGGACTTCCTGGAGGAGGTAACATTTGAACTGAGCCATATGATGAGAGTCCATTTTCCCAGAAGATGGAGGCTAATTTAGTATTTGAAAACTGGCAGCTCTCTGACCTTGCTTGCTACCCTCCTCCCTGCCACTAATCCACCCACCTCCCACAGCAGAGTCCAAACCAACAGTGGACCCCAGAGGGAGCCCAAAAGTACCCACCTTCCTCGGTCTTTGTTCTTCCTTCTATCCAAGAAACTTTCAGACTCCATTATCTCTACCCGAGGACATTCAGTCTCTGGCTGGAAAAGGGACTGTTTTCGCCAAGCCGTCTACTGGCAAAGGGCCTCCCCCAGAGGACGGAGGGCTTCCTGGGTTTGAGCAAGGGCATGCATCGATCCACAGAGCACAAGAGGAAAAGAATAGTATCTCACCCAAATCAGTTACGTAATTCTTAAAAGGCAGCTCTCAAATAGGAAGAGCATTTATCTATTATGACCATTTTCCATTTTTAGTGGTAATTGAAGTTTTTCATTGGCAGCTCATGCTAAAAGCACCAACACATTGTGATCTTCCCCGCCCGTTCGAATGCAATTAGAGAGTTTAATCAAACTCCACAGCAAATGCAGTGCCAGCCAGGCTATTTTTGAATTTTTCAATCTAGAATCATTTGAGGACTTTTTAATTGTTAGTTGGGTTTATTTATTGAACTCAGGCTTAAAAGAAAAATAAACAGCAAGGAGGCAAGAAGTGGCTGGAAATGCAAGAAAAACCCAATCCGTGCAATTTAATAAAGTCTGTCCTTGTTAGCTCCAGTGGCTGCTAAACTCCAATGAATTCAAATTCTAACCGGGTCTCTAAACATCACATTATTTACATCTTTCATCTATTATGATATTTCAAATAAGATTGTTGTAAAATTGCCCCAACTTTGGGCAACTCTAGATCATAAAATAGGAACATTATTGCATTAAAGGAGAGGAACTGTATCTCATTTAAAACACATAAGCACATAATTTCATGGATGTATATCTGTAGCTGGATATATATCTATGAACAATGAAATTGCCCCAAAATTAAAAGCCTTCTGGCTATATATTTGTAAACACAATCAGATCACAATCCAATAAAGGGGCCCTTTTGAATTAATGTGCATCACATGGTCTTCCCAACATTACATTTATAACTTTCCTTTCGAACAGCTCACTGCCTTCTCTTTGTCTCCATAAAAATGCAGGGGCTTGTGTGTGTGTTTTCTTGTTTTCTTTGGCTAATGCTTTATGTAACCATTCTTGTTTTTAAGGCAAGAAAATCGGATCATAATTATGAAAAATACTGAAAGAAAGAAAGTCACCCTTTTATACCTGTATAGAAGGAGAATCTCCATCTAATTTCTCATAACTTCTGGCATAAAACACTTTGCATTTTAAAAAGAAACTGTCATTTCACTCATTTTTATGATTCTGATAATGAGAATGGGACTTATATTGTTAAGCAGGAAAGTGCAGTGATTTTATATGCACATTAAAAGAGAAAGACCGTTCCCTTAATTTAGATCATTTAAAACAAAACTTTCCGAGTGACAACCTTTTAGCTCTAACTCATTCATCTATTACAGTGCAGTACTCGTGGGAAAGTCATTCCTGAGACACAGGGTTCAAAGTGAACACGTCTCCCTCTTTCACAAACAAAGTCACATCCAGGGGGACTGAAATGCTGTGTGAGTTTATTACAAGGCATCCCAGAGATGGAAGGAGTCTACACTGAGAGCCAATGGATCAAGTTACCTCCTCTGCTCTGCCTTGTGTGGTGTTTCCAAATGCATAAGGGCCACTTTACTTCAAGTGCCCAAAAGTCAACTCAATAAAACAAAAAGAGGACTCGTTGTCTCATGTATCGCCAAAGTCTATAGTGAAAAGATTCAGGCATGGCAGGATCCAGGAGCTTCAGCAACGCAATGGAAACCTAGTCCATTTCCAGTTCTCTACTCTTTTTCCCCTGTGTTGGCTTTATTCTTGGGACTCCTGTAGTGGTCCTTAGCAGGTAGAGGCTTCCATCACCCTTGCTGCTCTTACGTTCACAGATAATAGAATCCCTCTTTACTTGTCACACCAGAAAAAAACCCAGTGTTCACTCCCATGGACCATCAAGAGTCACCACCCATCCCTGAACTAATAATCATGGTGTCCAGGGCAGTGGAATGCACTATGAGCCCATGTCCAGGTCACATGCACAATCTTAGACTAGTGGTATAAAGTAGACACCATCTAAAGGACATGGATGGAGAGAGAGGCTACACCATATCCTCAGATGTGTCAGGTCCTCATAAAATAAAAAACCACTAACTTAGGAAACAAATTCTAAAGTCCATTCCTAATGTCCTGGTTCCCACACATTCATCTACAAATTAGGATCTTGGTTCAGATTTCTGGCTTGAAGGTTAAACTCCTTTGTAAGTCTTTTGAACCTCTGTTTCTTCATCTGTAAAATAGGTGTGACTCTACTGCTCCCACAGATTGTTATTGAGATCATGCATGTGAAGATATGATTTCCAATAAACAATATTCTACAGTACTAAACTTAAATTGCACATTATTATTATGGGATACTTTGGGAAATGAATCTGCAGATGACACTGAATCGATATCTAAATGAGTCACAACAGATGCACTTATTTTAATCTTACCTGCCTCCATGTCTGACAGTTAACCAAGGAAAGGGACATCGGGGTCCATATGGTCGGTCATCTCACCATGATTCAATAAATGCATCTTTCATTATTAACTTACATGGGTGTGTCCGTGTCCTTTACTCCTCGTATGGCTCCATTTCCTTTAGACTTAACCTGAATTGTAAAGCAATTCAAATATTCCTGAGAAAAGATGCTGGGGATAGGTAAAGTCAATTAACAGCCGTGATTAGGATCTGAGTCCAGAGAATGGCAGCTGGATAGGCAACTCCCTCTTGGAAAGACAATAAAATAAAATTAGCTTTGCCTTTACTTCCATTATGATAGCTTCATTTTCTTTTTTGGAATATTGACTTTATTCACTTAATAAATTTAACATATGATCATTGTGAAAATACCCAGCAATGCAAAAAAAAAAAAAAAAAAGAAAAGGTACAAAGAGGCAGTGGGGAAAAAATTATTCAAAATTCCACTACTCAGAAACAATGGTCATCAATATTTGGTAAATATCAACCTAGTCATTATTCTATGTGTAATGATAGATAAAAGGAAAGGGAAATAGAAAAATAAAAGAAAGATAAGGGGATAAAAATAGGAACATATTATGCTCACTATTTTTAATATTTTTAAGTACTAAATTCTCTTTTATTTGAATTTAACGGAAGAAAAAAGAAACTAAAGTAGAATGGGAAGACTTCTTCCAGATCCATTTTCTTTCCTACATAGCATATGATCCTTCCTAAAAGATCCCTCTAAATTAAGAAAAGAGATTATAGCCCCATTGAGCTAGAGTCATCTTTAAATTACATTTTAATTTTAGACTATTAACTCCCTGCTATGAAGGAGGAGGAAATTAACATCATACACTTCCCCTCTCCCTACCACTCAACTTCCATTAGCAGTGTACCTGTTGTCTAGCTTTCTGATATTTACATTTTGTTCAGTGAACAAGATTTTAGTTGGTCAGTCCCCGTCCTGTATTTAATGACAATGTTCCCCATGTAAGCACAACATCATCGTTCCTGAATTCCTTATTTTATTTCATCTTTATGTCATCTCAATTTAAAGTACAAAATAAATTGGGGGGGGTTCCTACTGGGGAACTGAACTGTGTTTAGTTTCCCCAAAAGATTTGTAAGTATTGCAGTCTGCAAGTTTGTGTGTGCTTGTCAATATTTCCAAAACCTTTACATCTGAAAGACAATATAACTTGGCTTAAAATTCATGGAGTGCACCTTTTATTCCTATCTTCACCACTTTATAGGTATTCAGTTCTGGCACTGACTATAGCTTTGGAAACTCCTAAAGTAACCCTGCCTGTTTTTGTCCTTTATGCCTTAAGATTTGCATTTTCTCCTAGAAGCCAACAGAGATCTTTCCTTACTTATGATATTCAGTATTTTCACAAAGGTATATATTAGTGTTGCTATTCTGTGTCATGTTTCCTTGGAACATGATGTACTTTCTGAGCAGCCCATTACTTATTTCAGTAAAGTTTTCTTCAATTGTATCACTTAACATTTTTCTGTGTCACTTGTTCCGTGACTTTGTCATATGTATTTTGTCTGCCTATCTATTATAAAGATATACCATTTTTATAATCATTTAATATCTTTATGCTTTGAAAATGGGGGGGTGTTTTGGTTGACACAATAGTTGGTGGGTTGCATAACTGGCATTTGGGGGAATGAGTGTTAAAAATCCTAAATATCCTTCAACATACAAAGTCTTCCCCCATGATGACTATCCTGCTCAAAATCCCAATAGGGTCTCTTAGCATTAGTGCCCTTGATGTTCATTCTAATCTTTAAAGATTCTAACAAGACCTTAATTTGTGTTAGGTTTTTCTTCTGCATATCATTTTTTTCCTTGAGCTCTGCTCACTTTTCATCCTCTTTTATTGTTTTATAATTTCTCTTTTGTGCTCTACCTTTAAAAAATCATACTTTCTATATATTGTTAATATTATGTTTATTGATGAGTTGTTATTTTTATTATTAACTTTTACTATTAATTAGTATGTGTCTACATTTTCCCACTACTCTCTTGGGACAATTAATGCTATAGATTTCTTTTATCTGACTATTGATGCGGGATTTCTATTCATCCATTTTATGGTTATTTCATTCTTATAGTATGGTATAGGTCAAAGGCTGGTTCCTCTATGTACATTTTGGATTGAATGGAGCTAGTCGGGTGCTGACCTGGGCAGAGGGGAGAAGGTAATGAATTGGTCATTTTGGAAGCAGACACAGACTGCTGTGTGGAACCCCTCTGTTCTTACATGTGATTTCCTTTACCCTCAAGTATGTCTCTACCCTGTTTGGCTTTCAAGAAGGGCTTAACTTTACTACGGGAGTCCTCTGCATTTGACTTTGCATTTCCTGCCTTTCTGTTCTCATCCATGTTACTCTATATCCAGCACTTTTTCTTTTTTTAATTTATTTTTTATTTTCAGCATAACAGTATTCATTATTTTTGCACCACACCCAGTGCTCCATGCTATCCAGCACTTTCCTAACCAAAAAGCTTTGGTCCAGGGCATTAAAAATGCGTGTTGGTTCCTCCTGTATCTCCACCACCCATCACTGCAAGATGTCCACTGAGTCTACAGGGGGACATCGCCTGCCCATGTCCTAGATGGTGCTCTTATAACTGTGGGTCATTGACTGACTGTCTCTTTGAACACAGGGTCTGGTACTCAGGAAAATGTGTGTCCTACTCAAGGTCCAAGGAGGTCCAGGCCAGCTCTGGACACACTCCTGGTATTCTGTATTTTACAGGTTTTGGAAGCTATGCATTATGTCCTATAGTTTGGGACTGTGACTTTCCCTTGTTTTTAAAAAAGTGGTTTCATTCCACCCTTTGATGTGTGGGATACATTTTGAGGGACAGTCATAGAGAAAAATGTCGTATACCAACTTCATTAAAAGCCTGGTTTGAGTCTTGTGTAGAAAAAAAAATGGTTTCCAGTTACAAAGTGTCTTCATGATCTTAGATCCATTTTCCTAGTTGCATGACCTCAATCCTCAGTTTCTTAACTTCATCTCAGATTTATCTGTAAAATACGGATAATAATCCTTCCAAAACCTCACCAAGTTGTTCTGAGAAGGAAGTAGATGAATTCATGGAAAGAGCTCCACATAGCCCATGACAGCCAGCAAGCTCTCAATAATGTCTCCTAATATCATTACTATTATCCTCCCAAGTCCATGAGATTGCTGTCATTGTCCTTCTGTTGCAGATGTAAACACTGAGACTCAGGTTAAGTGACTGTCGCAAAGTTTCACAGTAAATCAGTGGCAAACTAGTTTTGAAAACCCACACCCATCCTCTACCATGTTCCCAGAGTTGAAAAAATGACCTGGAGAAGACTCTTCACCCAACAATTTCAGATTCACTAGAACTTTGAATTAAAATGTACCCATTTTGTGGACGAGAGAAACCAAAACTGAGTCGTCTAAGTGAGTCACAGAGCCAGGACTGGAACAATCCAGTGCACACCACATGGGAAAATGTGTGCTGAGTATAATAATCAGGTAGACAAATCACCAGTAAACCAATGAGGCTAGAATTCCTAAAACCAGTCTCAAAAAAAACCCACATCGATTCTCGGTTTAAAAAACAGCGTATTCAAAATATTCTTGTGCATAAAGTAAAGGAATAATGGGAAATAAAAGAGGAAGGCATTGATATGCCAAAATGTGTGCAATCCAGTGCACACCACATGGGAAAATGCAAAGGCACTAGTTGACATATGCCCAGAATAGGATCTGCACCTGGACAGAGAGGGAGAGGAGAAAGGAGGTGACAGGAAGGGAAGTGGGTCCTACTCACCGGCGTGACCATAGATGAGTCATTTCACCTCTCCGAGCTCAAATGCCTCAATGGAAAATGGGAATAAGAACTGTGTTGTAAATGTTATATGAAAAATTTTATAAAACAGAATCTACTCTTAGGTCCCTGGGCAGCTCAGTCAGTTAAGCATCTGTCTTCAGCTCAGGTCATGATCCCAGGGTACTAGGCTCTGTGCTCAGCGGGGAGCCTGCTTCTCCCTCTCCCTCTGCCTGCCACTCCCCTTGCTTGTTCTCTCTCTCTGTCAAATAAATAAATAAATTATTTCCAAAAAAAAAAAAAATACCCAGAACCTACTCTCTTATCTCAGTTTTATTTCAAAAAATGTGTATCCATCAGTATGTGCATCTGTAAGGTCATGTCTCCTTCGCAGATCTATCTACTTACCTGTCTAAACATTGGGAGAACATAAACAAGACATACTTATGCGTGTGTTTCTGGGTGGCAAGGATACAGGTGATTTTAATTTTCTCTACACACTTCAAACTTCCCTGTAAAGAAAAGAACATGTGTTATTTATATTACCAAGGAAAACACAAGTCTTACAAAAATATTGATCTTGCAGGGTTGTAGTAAGATGACAGACAATGAGGGGATGGGAAGGTGCCAGGGTCCTGCGCTCTGGCAGGCAAGAATTCATCCCCCTGTCGCCAGCCTGTGACCCGGGCACACACCTACTATCCATCCGTGAGCTCCGCATCTCTAGCAAGCTGAGTGGGATGAAGTGGATTCCTGCTCAGCATGAGGACTGAGTGGGATTCCTCACTTAAATGCCTCACAGGAGGCCAGGCACACAGTAGTCGCTCCCCAAATGTCAGTTCCTTTGCCTTCGCTGAAAATTCCAGCTGGATCGTCTGCAAGCCTTCGAGATGTACGGGCCAAAACTGCAGCCAAGAACTCCTGAACAATACTGTTTATTTATACAGTAGGAAGATTGAAATCGTTATGCTTTGACTGGCAGGAGCTATTTATAGGCCTTGTTCCCAGCGAGCTGTTGGGATCAGGGCACTCCTCAACAAATTTACCAACTCCCCGGCTTGGCCATAACACGGCATGGATATCTGTGTGGGCCTCTGCTTCCCAACCACATGAAAGCGGAATTCCTTCCCTATTCCATTAAGCGAAAATCATTGCCTGCAGTAAACAAGGCACGGGAGGGAAGGGGCCAGAGCAAACCCTCCAGAAATGAGGGGTGGGGCTGAGCAGTGGGAGCAAACGCCAACCTCCTCCTGCTCAGCCCCACATGTGGAGTCTGAAGGGGGGCCACTGCGGATTTCATCAGAGTCCTGGACGAGCCCAATCTCTCTGTGAGTCCGTCAGTATCTCTCGCAGGTGTTGACGGAGCACCGATCCAGGCAAAGCCCTGGAGTGAACACTGTGGGTGTGAATGGATAAGACCGGACAGTCAGAGACTGAGAAAGGGCATGCCAGGTAGAGGAGTCCGAGTGGGCACAGCTGCAAAGGCTGGAACAGTGAGCGGGAATAGGATGGACAAACACTAGGACCCTCACGGAAGCCACCAGGAATACTGGCACACCACAGACGCTCTGTAGATGTTGGCTGGACGGACGCTGATATACTTGGGGCCAAATTAGGATGGAAGGAGGTTTCTGGAGGGGAGGAAGTCAAAGCTTTATTTTTGTCCTCAAACCTTTGGCCTCTCCAGTGTGTTGAGCTGCGCAGAACTAGGTTCAGTCCTCGGGCAATCTGGGACCCACAAAGTCCTCCCTGCTTCCAGGACAACTGAAGACATTTTTGGAGAGCCTGGAGGACCCATTTGGAGCTTGTACGCTGCAAATGCCTTAGGCCTATTTTTTGAAGTCAGGGCATTGAAGAAAATCCAAACTGTATCTCTAACATTTTTCTTTGCTCTCTCTCTTTCTTTCTTTCTCTCTCTTTTTTCTTTCTTTCTTTCTTTCCTTCTTTCTTTCTTCCTTCCTTCCTTCCTTCCTTCCTTCCTTCCTTCCTTCCTTTCTTTCTTTCTTCCTTCTTTTCTTTCTTTCTTTCTTTCTTTCTTTCTTTCTTTCTAACTTTCCTTTAAGTTCAATGTATGCTTCCATTCAGGGGAAACGCAGACCACATGTTTTTAATCCATCGACCCTTAAATCATCAAAATGTAGGCTGATGGTTTGGAGGCCAACAGGAACAGCAGAGCCTTTTAAAAATGTCCTTCTCTTTCTTGAGCAATCAGGAAGTAGCCTTTTTCTGAGACAAACCAAATTTCAACTCCAAAGGGGCCGCAAACTTCAGCCCCAAGCTCAGTACCCTCCAAAGCCAAGCAGACTCAGAACTTGGCACAAGTGTGATTGTGATTGTGGAGGAGAAGGTGTTTGCACGTGAGGGGCCATGTCTCTTCTCCTGCCCATTCCTCCGAAGATCTGAAGGAGAAAGGGAGGAAAAGGGAGGAGAAGAAGAGCCACTCGTTTGAGGAGACAGGACAAGTGAGTGAGGAACCAGAGAGGGAAAAGCAGATTCTGGTTTCCCCTGTGTGACCTGGGGTGGGTCACTCAGTCTCCATGTCATCCTTGGGCAAGTGGAAATTAATACCAGGTCCATGAGGCCGTGGGAAGGAGGAACTGGGGTGGGGGGAGGAAATAAAATGAAATAAGATGAAACAAAGCAAAATGCATGTAAATATACATCAGGAAACACACCTGGCCAGACAGAACGTCATTCACTTTCTCCCACACTCAGGACCAAAACTCTGCCTGCCCCCCATAGTCACAGGACCGCTAGTCCACGTACCCACCCATCAGCTCTCTGTCGCTGTCTGGGACAACATCAGCAGGGATTCCACAGCCAGGCCACAACTGGGCGAACAGATAGAGATCAAAGGCTACTGTGGCCCGAGGACAAGAGTTTACTGTGTAATGAGCAAAACTACATACACCCGACCCTGGCACCTTACACCAGAGCTCCTCGCTAGGTAGTAACAACGGCAACAACAACCGATGATGGTCTGTCCCAACCTCCTCAGGTTTATTTGTGGACCTCGTCCCATGTACCCCATTCTGTCACTTTTCCAGGGCAGAGTTCTGCGTATGTGCCGTGATGACAAGTGTGCCCCCTCCCCCACTCCCTGGCCAGAAACAGACAGACCCCAGCTCGTGATCTCACCCATGGGCACGTGCTGGAGAGAACCGTGTTCAGTTAGAGGGAGGTCTGGATGGGCAGCATCCCCACGTGCCCTCCAGTCAACATCCCCCTCTCCCCAGCAGCTACAAAAGTCTTGGAGAGCCTATCCCTATTAAGTAATTTACAGTCTGAAAAGTAAAACTGGATAATAGCACAGACCCTGGAGTCAGACTATTTAGGTTTGATTCCTGGCTTTCATCTGAGCTGTGTGGACTTGATCAGGTTATTTGACATCCGTGGGCCTCAAAACTTTCCTCGGAAAAACTGGACACCAAGAGTCCCCACTCGATGACCGCTACGATTCTACATTAGTTGGTCCACGCTGTGCACTGAAAGCAATCCTCAGCACACGGTGTTCCCCAAGTGGGTTTGCCAGCAGCAGCAGCAGCAGCATTGGCCCAGAGTGACAAAATCTGTGGGCACTAAACAAGGGCACAACCCGGAGAGGAAGTTCTCAACAAACATCATTTTCTCCTCCTCCCCAACAGCAGCAACACCAATGGTCCCGCGAAGCCTGAGATCATGGACTGTGAATGCTAGGAGCGGGTGAGGTCAGATGTCCAAATACTGCCTTTGGGACATCTCACCTCTTTCTTCCCATCAACAGTTGAGTCTCCAATGCTTTGAAATCTCCTAAGAAGATTTTCCCACGTATGTCAGCGGCCCATCTCCCCAGAGCTGGAGATGCAGAAAGAACATGTTCTCAACAAACTGGACCACCCACAGCAGCGTCCTTGACCAAGCGGCCCCTCCCATCTGCTAATTGGGGCTTGGAGAAGAGGCCAGAGGAAGGTGGGCGGGGTAGGTAAGCGAGAAAGGGAAGGAGATGGGGAGATAAAAGGGGAGTCGGGCTAGGAGGCACTGCAAATCTTAATGTTTTAGTTCTGCTGTCCTGTCCAGAAATGAATCATCATTATCTGGTTAAAAAACGTTTTGAGATCCTAGAAGAAATTTTGTGATTAAAAAAAAATTAAAAAAAAAAAAAAACAGGTCTTACAGCCAGAAGAAAGGATGAGCAACCCCATATCTTGTCCCCTCACATAAGAGTCAGCCAAAGGGATCTCACAGGAGCCTGCATTTAAAATCTTTTAAAAATTTTTGGAAAGTGTTGCAATGTGCACCGTGTTGGGAGCCGTATGTCACCCTGACAGTCAGTCGGGAACAGCTCTGACCAGAGAAAGAGAAGTGAGGGCAATTAGCATGGATCTCGTCTTTCTTGTTGCGGTGGTGGAGTGAGCGCAAGTGCCGACGGGCCGGCTAATTTGTATAGAGATGAACAATCGCCTCCTCCTATTGCCTTGTCCTCGTGCAATAGGGCAGGTCTCAACATTAGGGTGAGCCGGGCAGGCCAGGGCTAACCAGGCTGCCCAGGTGATGAGCCAGAAATAGAAGGAACCACCCAAGCAAACTCGATGTCCAAGCTCACACACGCACAGTGTTCCTGGTCCCCTGGAGGAACCAGGACGACATGGGGCACTGGGCACACACTAAGACCAGCAGCAGTCAGAGACGTGTGGGCACCACTGGGTGCTCTGGGTGTTCCGTGGGGAAATGAGGGTAGTGTCACATGGGACAGAGTCTACCCCAACCCCAGGCCCAAGGCAGGAACCGAAACAAGCCCGTGTCCAGCTGAGTCTGAGCCGTCCCCTCCTCAGTGTCTTGAGCCCTGTTTCCCCGAGTCTGTGCTCTCTGGCGACTTGGAAGAGAAAGAGAAAGAGGGAAGGGGAGAAACCAACAGAGACAGAGAGATGGGGAGATGGGGAAAGGAAAGAAAAGAGAGGGAATGGGAAAGATGGGGACGGGACAAGAAAGGGAGGGAAGGGAAAGGGGAGGAAGAGGAAAAGGAGAAAGGAGGAAAGGGGGAGAAGTGGGCAAGGGAAGGGAGAAAGGAGGGCATTAGAGGTGGGGAGAGGGAATAGGAGGGGAAGGGAAAATCAAAGGAAGGTAGGGCTTTGTGTGGTCAGACAAGTTGGGAAGCTGGAGGGTCAGACAAAACTCCCTTTTCTGTTACGCTGCAGACCTTCTCTGTGCCCTTAAGATGCTGGCTGTCCTCATAAATCTCCAAAAGTAGACAGCATCTGCAATGCTCAGCAGAGTACTTCTCCACACACGTCCTTCCAGGCACATACTGAAAGGCACTGTCACGGCCCCAGGTGCCCCAGTGGACCCCTGCCCACGGATTGGGTAAACCTCAGCTGCAGAGGGGCAGGAGAAATCCTCTTCCTATGGCCTGGCAGACCTGACATGCCATCCTGGCTAGGCCACTTTGAGCCAGGTCATCTGGAACATCTGGGCTGGGTCACTGTGGACAAGACGCCTAGCTTCTCTCTGGGCTCCAGCTTACTCATCAGAAAAGATGGAGTAATAAAATCCTGCCCCTCATGAGGCCTAGGAGGGGAAGAACTGAGCTAGTGGACATGAATATAAGTGAGGATCTTGCCCCCTTACACACAATCATTGCCTCTTAAAGCCTCCCTACCTGTATCAGTGGTCTGTGGAAGGGTGCCAGCCGGTGATAAGGAGGAGGACTTTATCAGGACTTTACCTCCTTCTTTCTAGAAAGACCAAGGCACATCTGGACCCAGGGAATCAAAACTGGTCTCTTATGTCCGCTTGAACCTAGCTTTCTCCATCTGTCAAATGGGTCTATAGAGTCCTCCCTCCAAGGCCATGGAGATGAAGAGGACAGGAAGTGAGAACTCAGTATGTCAGCCACAGATCGTCAAAGTGGTCAGGAAGGAAATGGGCATTTTCTGAGGGGCGGTTCTGGGAAACTTGCAGGACCTTTGTTCAGGGTACCCATGGACCGTCAGTGTGGTCATCCTGAGGCTAGGCAGAGGGGACAATTCAAGGACAAAGACCATCACACATGAGGAGACAAATGAGAGGGGAAGGTGGTCTTACAAACACAAACAGATGCCTAATCAACCAACCCAGAAATGAGGCCAGGATTTATGGCAAAATTATAAATCACCTCTTCCAGAAAACCTTCCATGTTTTATAATCCAGCATGTCCTCAGATCCCTCCAGATGGAACCAGAAATAGATTCGGTTCTGAGCAGCACAGCCCCACAGCTTACACACAGCAGGACACACCTTCTGCTGGGATAGCCATTCTGAGCCCCGCAGGTGATCCAAGGAGGCCCCAAAGGGCAATGGGGAAGAATTACAACAATAAGTTCAAATGCAAGCTCCACAACTTAGAAGCTAAAGCCTCACTTTGGTCACCATCAAGAAGGTGTTGTCAGCTTGACAGGAGATAAGAACAAGAGTACCCAGCATGGTCACCTCCCCCAGCTTGGAAGCCAAGGGCTCAAATCCCAGTGCTGAGCCTCGTGGGGAAGCTCGACGGGCCCCATCAAAGGTCTTGGCAAACCACTTAGGCGTTTCCAGGAAAAAAGGGAGCCCAGCTTGAGGCCATGGAAAGCACGGTCCCCAATGTTGAGTCAGCCTTGAGTCATGAGCTAAAAACAAGCTTTTGCCAATTACAGCTCTCGGCAGCCATAATTAATCCAGCGCTGATGAAAACTGTGTTTTTCACTCAACAGAGGAGGGTATTTCAGGTAATTAGGCATAACCTCATGTATTCGTAATTTGCCTTTCACATGAGCTCTGGCCGCCATGTCCAGGCGCTACCTTCAAAGAAAACTTACACTAACATTAACTGACAAGATGTGTCTGATTTCAAAAGATTATCCTTAGCCCTCAAGTGTGTTGAGTGCAAAATGCTAAATACACAAACTTTTAACTGGGTTTTTCCAACCCACCTACGGGAGCCTCTCTCTCTAAGAGAACCTCCGCACACGGGGTATGAAGTCACCTTGCATTTGCTGATAGTTCTGCTCTGATCTGGCCCTGGAGCAACACATCCTGTGGGCTGGAAAATGGCAGAGATGTTGTGTTTTGATCCATCATTCATTCATTCATTCATTCATATGTTCACCACACTGTTAGAGCGAACCCGCTACCCTCTGGGCTCTGGGCTGAATGAGAGACTGGGAAGACAGCTTAAGACATTGCAACTGGAGTTGGTGGCAGAGATCAAGAGCAATCACTTCCTTTTACAGGTGGGAGCCCTGAGTCCTAGATGTGCCCAAGTTCACCAAGAAGTTGATAGCAGAGCAGGAAGAAAAGCCTGGTCCATGCCTCCCAGTGAGCTCAGGAGGTCACAGAAGTCCTGGCCATGCCTTCCCCTCTTATGGGAGGCAAAGGCAGCCCCTCCAGCTTCCCCAGGCACACAGAGATCTCCAGGTGTTTCTCAAGATAGACCAGGTGGCTACTTGCAGAACACGGTCTTCCCTGCCAGGCCCTGCCCAACTGCAGGACACTCCCAAGAGAGGTTCCCCTGGTTCCCATGACTCAGGTGGCTCTCCCAGGACAGCTCTGTTCTTCGCACTCTGCTGATGTTGCAATGCCCAGCCAGATGAGGCAAGAGGGACCTTTAGTGTCTGTTCAACACTTCCTGAGAGCCCGGGGGAAAGTGCCAACAGCCAGAATTCCTAACAGCTGACTCCAAGCTCCTCCAGGTCCCTACCCCTTTCTCCAATATCAACCCCCCCTTCCTGTTCTTTTAATTTATTGACCCCTACAGAGAAACGCAAATAAACATAACATCTGTGCTGGCTGAGCAGCAGCATCTGGGGAATGAGGGATTGGAGACCTTAAGGGATTTCCCAAGTTCACCTGAGGAGTGAGGGCACCCCTGGGTCTGGGCCCAAAGGACGCCCAGTAATAACAGTAATACTACCACTGACTAACAATGGACATGTATGTGTGCTGACGCTGTGCTCAGCCCCAATGGGAAAAACTCACCCGATCCTCCCAGACCACACAGAGAGGGGAGTGGTGCTCAAACCCGGGCTCTGACGTACTAGGATGCCTCACTGCTGGGCGGTACCACTGTGTCCAGTCCCAAGCCCGCGTGCAGGGTTGCATGCTGGGTGGGTCACTTCTCCTCTGGGAACTTCACATTTCCACCTGCGAAATGGAGCCAGGATAGCTCCCTCAGGCTACGGGAACTGAAAGCTCCCTGTCAGCATGCTGATACTTCTCTTTCCATCTCTACCTCCAAAGACATGGCTTGCTGGTCACACACGTTCCCAGAGCCTGGATTTGTACATCAGTCCCACAGACACAATGAAGAACAGCTCCTCTGTAAAGGCAATCACCCTTCGGTGAGCCTGAAGGCAGGTGGGTGAGCCGATGAGCCCCTTCACTCTGCTGGGCCCTTGGCTCTCTCCTGTGATCGAGGACCCTGGGTAAGAGCGATCACTCACATCCCTTCCACTTTAGAACCATAACCACGTTATGGTTCTAAAATTCAAAAGTTTTTTTTAAGTTACTTATTTCCTGATTTAATAGGCCAGAGGTATAAATGTGTTCACTTCTTCCTCTCAAAAAAAGACAACAAGAAATCTTTTACTGAGCACCTATGTATGCCTAAAAAAATACTCAGTACATCTTAGATAAATCCATTCATTCACTTCTCTAATGTGTACATTCCCTCACAAATAAGTGAATCTATGGGTGGGTGGATGGAGAGATGGATGGATGGATGGATGGATGGACAGACAGAAGGAAGGAAGGAAGGACAGATGAAGGGATGGATGGATTAGTAGATGGATGGAGGACAAGTGGCTGGATACATGGATGGATGGATGGATGGACAGATGGATGGATGGATGGATGGACAGATGGATGGATGGATGGATGGATGGATGGACGGATGGATGGATGGACAGACAAATGGATGGACGGATGGATGGACAAGAGATGAACAGATGGATGGACGAACGGATGGATGGACAGCTGCATTCCTATACCCATAGCATGGTGTTCTGATGGATGTGCCCCCGGCATTAGGGACTCGCATCCCCAGGTGGCACTTTCATGACCACAAGGCACCACCTCTGGCTCTCACCATTGAGCAAGTCCATGAAGGTCTCTGAACCTTCATTCCCTTCTTTACACAATGGAGCCACCGCTGCCTAGCCACCCAACCCAGGGGGTTGTGCAGATCCAAAAGGCATGCCTGGCATTTAAATACACAGGAACTACCACCGTTATTGCTGATTTTATCATAAATAGCCTTAATTCACAGCAGAGAGTGAGCATGTGTCAGAAAAGGCTAGACAAAGCATGGCACTTCCCAAAGGAAATGATGTCCGCCCCTTCTTTTTTGGGAAGTGGGTAGCATTTGAGCACAGTCTGTTTCAGAGGGGACTCGTAGGGATAGATGCAGGAGTAGGGGTCTTTCAGGATGGGGGGACAGCAGAAAGGACGAATGGAGGAGGGAGATTGGGGGTTAGGACAGGAGAGGCTGGATCCCCTATTCCTTCCCCAAAGGGAACATGGGCAGCACAGGCAACCGTGTGCTTGCCTGCATGGCTGAGGGGAGCAGCTGAAGTGGGAGACGTTTACCCCTTGATAGAAAGTAGACACCCCAATCATGCAGAGATGTGAATCCCAAGGTAAGAAGCTGGCATTACCTTGTCAGCCAGGGCAGCCATGAAGGGTTTTGGCCAGAGAAGTGTACTAGTGAAAACAGGCTTTACAAAGAAACATTTCGTGGTGGTGTGAGCCAAAGATTTGATCCAGGAGGGACCTGGAGAGAGAGCAGGAGGGTTCAGGATTCCTGGTAAGAGAAGAAAAGGGCCCAGACATCATGGTTGTAGAAGGAACACAGGGATGAAAAAGAGATTGTGGGTGGGAACCCAACAGGCCCGCTGGGGGGCGGCGGGCAGACCATTAGGCACTGGCCGAGGCCAGGTCTCGGGCCTGAAAAGGAGGAGCTGGGTGGGAAGGGAGACGCGGAGCTTGGCGTGGGGGCACATGCTGCGCACTGTGGGCAGGAACCGCAGGTGCCGCATTCTCACCAACAGTGGAAATGTGGGGCAATAGCCTCAGATGGAGGTCAAGGCTGGAGATGTGGGGTGCTTCCCTGTGCCTGCCCAGAGCTGGGAGCCGGCGCCATGCGCACCCCTGGGGCAGGAGTCAAGGCAGCCCAGGCCTGGGGGGAGATGGGCCTCAGGAAAGCAACCAGGCCATGGTCGGTGACACTCAGCCTTGACTTGTACACCAACCAGCCTTTCCTTCAACCTCCAAAATAACAATATTTTATTTTACAATAAAACTGTGGTGTGTGCTCGCACACGCGTGTATGTGTGTCTGTGTGTGTGTAGTGTGTGTATTATGTACTACTTTTGAGACCCTCTGGATACCTTGTGGTCTGGTTGCAAAAAAAGGAAAGGGACATCAATGCATCCTTCATATCCGGGCTTCTTAGCCTCGGCAATGCTGCCAGTTTGAACCAGATCATTCTTGGGCTGGGGTGGGGAGGCAGCCTATGCACTGCAGGGAATTCAGCAGCCCCCTACCTCTCTACTGGATGCCAGAGCCCACCCCCCTTCCCCAAGTGTGACAACTAAGAAAGTCTCTGGACATTGCCAAAGGTTCCTAAGCAGGACAAAGTCACCTCCAGTTGAAAATCACTGTCCAAGAGTAAGAGACACTTTCAAATTCAGACCCTCAAGCATCGCATCTAACAGACATTAAGATTTTTAAGAATTAAGAATAACAACCATGAGAGACTATGGACTCTGAAAAACAATCTGAGGGGTTTGAAGTGGCGGGGGGGTGGGAGGTTGGGGTACCAGGTGGTGGGTATTATAGAGGGCACGGCTTGTATGGAGCACTGGGTGTGGTGAAAAAATAATGAATAATGTTTTTCTGAAAATAAATAAATTGAAAAAAAAAAAAAGAATTAAGAATAACAGGGGCAACTGGGTGGTGCCATGGGTTAAGCTTGGACACTTGGTTTCGGCTCGGGTCGTGATCTCAAGGTCATGAGATTGAGCTCCACATCCAGGTCTGCATTCAGTGCAGAGTCTGTTCAAGAGTCTCTCTGTCCCTCCTCCCCCCATCCCCGGTGGGCATTCACTCTTTCTGTCAAAATAAATAAATTGAAAGAAAGAGAGAAAGAGAGAAAAGAGAGGAAGGGAGGGAGGGAGGAAGGGAGGAAGGAAGGAAGGAAGGAAGGAAGGAAGGAATGAATGAATGAATGAATGGAGAGGGGAGGAAGGGAGGGAGGGAGGGAGGGAGGAAGACAGTGACCACAGTGACGGCTTTGCTTTGATCCCCAGGACAGAGCTGTTCTGTGCTCCCCAGCTGGGAGGCCTCTGGCAGGTGGCGGCAACTTTCCCCTGCCTCGGGGTGTTCATCTGCAGAATGGGAAGGAGGAGAACAGAATGTCCCAAGGGAGGGACGCCCACCCAAATGTCCCAGGGGAGGGACGCCCACCCACACAGCCCGTCAGAAAGATACAAGGCCTTCCCCAGGAGGGTCTGGGTCATGAGCTGCTACCGTATTCTGGCTGGAGCGCCGGGCGACTGAGCTGGCAGGGAGGCCACTGCACGCAAAAGAGGGTGGGTCTGGGTGAAGCAAAGCTGAGACCCGAAGGAAACGCAGGACGGTGGTCTGCACCCTCCACTGACTGACGGAGGAGCCTCACTTTCCAGAAATCTGCCTTCCCCGCACAGCTGTTCCACGTGCGGTAAGGGGGCTCAGGGGCTTCCGTACGCCTGGGTTTCGCGTGTCTGGAGGCAGCCGGCAGGGAGGAGCAGGGGGCCGGTGACCTTCCGGGCTACTCCGTGGAGCTCAGCCAGGCCCTGTGAGGCCTCGGGCGGGCGGCAATCCCGGGCCCTCACAGTCCTTCTTAGGAAATTGCTTGGCCAAGTGCACATTGTCCAAGACAGGTATTTTCAGGCGGATGGGAGTGCGGGTTGGCAGGAAGGAGCTGGCCGGCAGGAGAATCACAGCGTTGCAAAACGAGGAGACGCCTGAGCAATCATCCACTTTGCTAGTGGCCAAATCCGGGCCCGGAGACCGTGCGGAATCCCGGTAGCACCCGGAGAGCTCCTGGCATTCTCACTTCTCCCACGAGGAAGCAGAGACCAGAGAGGCAGAGTCACTCTCCTGAGACCGCAGCTGGCAGGGATGCACTTGGAACGTGCGCCGGGTCTTCCTGACTTCCGAGCTGGTACCAACTGCCTGGCATCTCTTTCCACCCGGCTTTAGGGAGGGATTTGGCTGGAGCCGTCCCCTGAGCTCTCAGAGTCCCGGGTCAAAGCTTTTTTGACTCAAAGCCCAATCATGTAATCCCAGCTGGCATCTGACCCCCTTCTCCTGGGCAATGCACAAGGGAAAGAGGCACTGGGTAGGGTGGCCAGTGGGTCCCGTCGAGACGCAAGGCACATTAGAGTCATTAAAAATCATTAGGATGCTTGGGCTCTGAGGTCAGAAAAGCAGGATAAACACACTCCGGAGGAACGAGTTCTGCTCTTCCCTGCAGCTGCTCCCACTCGTCCAAGCCCGGCACCCAGACAGCCAGGCTCCCGGGAACCTGCCCCTGGGCTCCGGCTCCGCGCTGCCGCCTCTCCCGGCAACAGCTTCAAAAGCACATTAGAGATCTGCTTGGTTCTTCGTTGTGTTTTTCAAATGGACCACCCAAAGGGCCACCCAGAGAAGCGTCCTTGGGTCAGCTTCCGGGGAGGAGCCCCCGGGGCCCACTTGCCATCTCTCGTGCCGGGTGCAGGAGGGGAGACGCACTGTTCCTCTGGTCTGTGTCGGCTCTTGTCTTGTCACCAGGACACACCGTCGGTCACTCAAGCGTGAGAACCACATCTCAGTAGCAGGGGCTGCTCCCATTCTTTCCGTGCGCCAGGCACCTTAGCGTCTTACATGTGGGATCTTTAATGCCCACCCACACTCCCGCAAGGGAAATATGATCCTGATTATGCAAATGGCCTGCCTGGGGGTTGCAGGGTGATGGTGACTTGCCCCAGATCACTGTTAGTCAACCGCAGGGACCCGCGCACCTGAGTTTGCCCCTCTGGCAGCTCCAAGCCCCCGCCCTACACCGGCCCTCACAGAGTCGCCGTTCACTACTTGGTTGCAGAAGAGGTAAAGGAGTAAGTAAATGCATCAAATAAATTTGAAAACTTAAATTGCTTTATTTGCATTGGTGGGGCTGTGCGGAAGCAAACAGACTGTTGATTAAATAGTCTCCTGGATTTCTGAACTCCATGAAAACAATCTCGAAATAATTTTGTGACTTTTGGCCCATTCTTAATACAACAAAAACATTTTAATTAAAGTGGATTCCTAAGCCAACTTTTCTAAGAGCTGGGAAGTCGTGTTCACTGAGCATCTACTACGGGGACACACGACACTCTGTACACCAGCACACTGGATCTTCACTGCTACCCCGGCAAATGGCACTTACCAGTTTCCAGAGGAGGAGACTGAGGGTCAGAGTGGTTACATGACTCGAAACTGAGGGTACACAGCAAGGTGAAGCCAGGAAGGTCAAAGGCCAAGACTGTGTGTGAGTCCACACCTGACCCTCAACCCTGCCCACGAGTACCCTGTCATTCCCACGGAGCTTTGTCTCCTAACTTGGCCATTTGTAAACAGCAGGTTTCCAGCACCGCCCCCCAGCCAGTGGGCCTTCTGCATGTGTGCTCAGGACACCAGAGAAGCAAGGACGCCTGGAATAAATAGAAAGAACCCACAAGTCTAGAAAGAAGCTATTTAGTTTTCAGCCTTCAGGAACGTTTAGTGTTATGAAAAAGGAAGGAAGGAAGGAAGGAAGGAGAGAGGGAGGGAGAAAGGGAAAAAACAGTCTGTTGTGGTTTTAGTATTGACTACTGGACACAGGCGGAGGGTGCGGAGGGCACATCTAAAGCTCTGTGGTACTTAGGGCCGCTAGAGCCAGCCTTGCCTCTCTCAAAGAAGGGGTCTTCCCCCCCACAGAGAAGTTTCCAGTGGAGGAAGGGAGCCCCCAACACTCGGCTCTTGCAGGAGGGTCTGTCTGTCTGTCCGTCTTGGCTCCAAACACCCAAGCACAACTGCCCCCGTGAACCCAATCCAGGCGACCCCGACCCTGGGCCTCCCGCATTCCTGCACCAGGACCCACAAAGGCAGGCTTCGGAGCCCGGACGCCAGCCCCGGAGACCAGCCCTGTGGCGGGTCAGGGGCGTCCTCGGCAAGCCGCCGTCCCAGTGACTGCTGGGACCTGGCTACTCCCTCCCGTGCACTTGGAGTCGCTGCGCGAGTTCTGGCCCTGGAACCGGCAGACAATCCCCTGTATCTTGCCACCTTCCTACCCTGGCTGCCAGGAGCGGCCCAGACTCCGAGATGCTGAATAGGTCGCTTGTTGTGAGGTCAAAGGGCCATCTGCGGGAAGCGCCTCTCTGCCTGGACCAGGCCTAGGCCTCGTCCTGCCCCAGTACCTGTCTTCCTGGCTGCCAGACCCCAGGCTTTCCCGCTGGGCCCGGGCCTCCCCACGCCCCCACCTCCTGCTCACATTCCCCTTTCTAACAACGCCTGACCGCCTTCCTCAGACGCCGTGTTCTCACAGGTCGCCACGCTTCCCCATCCGCTGTTCCTGTGGGGCGTGCCCTTCCTTGCCTTCTGTGCCCACATAAGGCTCAGGCAGCATCTCAGGCAGGATTCCTGCCCCAGTTCCTCAGGCTGGCTCAGGGCTCTGGGAGTGCAAGGCACATTCCATCACCACTGCCCTGTGCCCCCGGCCTCACTGGCCAAGGCAGTCCTGGAGGGCAACCCCCCGGCCTGTGCGTAGCTCCCAAGCCCTGGGTAGGCCACCATGTGGTTGACAGCAAACACTGACGGACTGGAGCAGGGGGCAGAGAGTACCGCCAGCACGTTCTCCTCCAGACAGAGCGTGAGTAAAGAGAGAGAGAATAGGCACCGCTTGAAAACATATCTGGAAACAAATTTGGGTAACCGTGGGCCACCTGGGTGGCTCGGTCATCGAGCAGCTGACTCCTGATTTCGTCTGGGGTCATGATCTTGGGGTCACAGGATCCATCGAGCCCCATGTGAGGCCCCGCACTCAGAAGGGAGCCTGCTTGTCCCTCTCCCTCTCCCCCTCCCCCACCCGCCCCAGCTCCTGGGGGTCTAGCCTCTCTCTCTCTTTCTCTCTCTCAAATAATTTTTTTTTAATTTAGGTGCAACGTTTAAACTGGAACTCCACCTTGACCCAGACTTGCTCCTGCTCAGTCCAGCCACAGTCTTCCAGGCGAGGACTACGGCCCACCAGGCTGACAGCTGGTGCCCCTCCAGTCCACGCAGAAGACACGTCATTTGGCAGAATGCCTATCTGGTCCCATCACCCACCCCCAGGGAAGACGTGCCAGAATCCCTTCCCCACCGCTTTTGAGGAACACAGAATCTCTACCTTGGCCCCAAAACCTGAAATCCAGCAAGCCTGATCCCCATCTTTTTGGCATTGAAGCATATGGCTTTTCCTGCTTTTCTAGCTTCTTTCTCACTTTCTCTCCTAAGTCACCGATGCCTTCCCATGATATCGCCCAGACTCTGGCAGTCACAAGCCCGGCCTCAGCCTTTCATAAGTGTCAGGTGGGGAGAGAGAGTGGACAGGAGGTGAGAGGGCATTTGGCCTGGGATGACTGGTATGCTGGATGATTTCCTCAGCCCGTCTCACACCAGTCTGGCCCCCACGAACTCTACACCAGCCACGAAGCCCTCCTTCAGTCTCTCCAGCCACAGGCCCTTTGCACATGCTGTGCTCTCCTCTACGGCTATTCCCACTCAATTTTGTCTTCTTACTTTCAAAGCTTTGCCTGTGGCCTTCACTAACAGAAAAGACCTCACAATTACTGGCATCCCCAGCTCTTACGTGCTTTGATAAATGACTGGTTCCATCACTGGAATGGAAACTCGATGAGGACAGCACTTAAACTATGTTATTAGGTACACAGAGCTGCTTCATGTTTCCATGTGCATGAATTGCTCTCCCACCTTGCAAACCATCTCTGCAGAGTCAACACTCAGAGATTCTAGATGGCTTTAATGCATTGACCATCCCCATCTTGTCCATCTCTTTCACTTGTGATCTCCCAGGGATAATCTCCCAGGGGCCGGGAGCATGACTTGTCCACCTGCTTCCCCGCAGCCTAGAGCACAAAACTTCACCCACTGGAGATGCTCCTTGAGGTTGCTCTTGAACTACTGGAAAAGCAGCAGCTTCTGTGCCAACGGAGTCCTCATGGTCCTGACGCTCCATCCTTGTGTGTTACCCGGAGTCACCACTCCCCCTGTCCCCAGCAGACCTAGCCCTTTTGCCTCCTTTCATTTACCTTTGGCCCTGCCCATGCTCCCCCATTTCAGCTTTTCCTGCCCCAGCTTTTCTGAAAGTGCAAAATCTCAGCTGAGTCTGCAGTGAATTGCAGCAAGTCAGGCCCTGGAGGGATGGAGACCCTCTCTCCTCCTTGGAAAATATGTGTTTGTCTCTTGGCAGAGATGCAACCTTCCTCAGATTAGTCACCTCCCTTCACCCCACCCCCCACTGACCCCTGCAAGATGGAGAACGTGGCTTTAAGAATGAGACATCAAACCCCATGTCAAAGGCCGCTTGCTCACAGAAGGGCTTTGGGATTCCCGGAGGAAAGAGCAGGTTGCTCTAGGCCCCCCTCCCCTCCGTGTATCATCACCTACTCCTGCTCCATTGTGTTGGACACTGTGCTCTGTCATAGGCCAATGGCCCTGCACCCACACTTGCTCCTTCGGGCAGGGAGTGTGATCTCTTTCTCTTTATGTCCATCTGTTCATTTAACAAAGCCAGCCTCTATTCTGTGTCGTGTCCTGGGCTGGAACTGCTGGAATTGCAGACACAGAGGTGAATAAGACTGGTGTCCTCCAGTAGCTGATGATGAATGAGAAGTGAAGCAACCCCCCTTTTCCACACAGCATGAAACTAGAGAAGCTACTGAGCCAGCCCAGGAGGGGCACACAGGTTGGGAAACAATTTTTAGAGGAAGTAACACCTGAGTGGCGTTTTGAAGGATGTGTAGGAGTCTGTGGAGCCATTAAAAATGGAAAGTGCAACCAAGGTTAGGAAAAGATGCCTAATAGTTCAGTCTAGCTGACTCTAAGCAGCCTGGGGCAGTCCCACCACATGAGGAGCCCCATAAAGCATGTTAGAAAATTGGTTTTTTTCTTATTTACATTCCCAAGACTCCAAAGTAGGTCCGGGACAATGCCCAAGACACAGAGTGTGTTGAGAAAGTAGACATGTGCTATCCATCTCAGCTGACTCTTCTCCCTACTGTCCCTGTCCCCTACTAGAGTATAAGCTTCTGCTTCCCCAGGTCCATATACGTGTGTATATTTTTGCATGTCCCTACAGCAATTTACAGCATGTTTGACACTTAATAGACGCTCGCTCAATATATGCCTTAACCAACAATTGCATGACACTGGGTTTGGCAATGAACTTGTGATAACGGTGGTAATGGGCAGCTTTCACCTGCCTGGAGCTTAGTAACCTAGCAACGTGCCGAGCACACTCCAGATGCTCCTCGCCTGACTTCGTCTGATGTAACCACAGGTGACCTGGGCATTGCCATCTCCATTTTGCAGATGAAGAACCTAGGGGTCCGGACAACTTGCATGTCTCTCGGACATGTGACATTACCCTTCTATATTGGTTCCCATATCATGGTTTGGGCAAGCTGAGGTCACGTGCCACCCCCAGTAGAGAGCAATTAATTCAGAAAAATCCCCAAGGCATGAAGACCGGATTTACTTGGCAGTGTTTCCAGCTGAAGAGGGCCATCTCAAAGGTTATGCCCTCTAGGAACTGCCCCTTGGTCACTTATGAGCACTTTTTATTTTTTTAAGGCTTATATTTATTTATTTGACACACAGGGAGAGAGAGAGAGAGAGACCACAGGCAGGGGGAGTGGCACACAGAGGGAGAGGGAGCCTGATGCGGGACTCGAACCCAAGACCCTGAGATCATGACCTGAGCTGAAGGCAGCCCCTTAACTGGCTGAGCCACCCAGGCGCCCACTTATGAGCACTTGGTGCAAGTAAGAGCCGGTCCCCGTCATCAGTCTCAGAGAGTCACACTGTCACTGTGGCTCGCCTTCCATCTGCCCCTCCCAATCCACCTCAGGCTCCTCCTGTGAGTGTAGGAGGCTGATCTGCGGTGAATGACAGGCCCCTGGCCCCCCAGATCCCTCCCTGGGATTCACCAAAGGCCACTGCACCCCTCCCCTCCCCCACCCTCAGATCTCCTCCTCCCCTCCTGCCTCGGCACACAGCTGGGTGCTGTGCTTTGCCTTTGACTTTCCCTCTGCCCTGTTCACCCCTTTGCAAGATGCTACATCGGTTAAATCCCCTCCAATGACCCAGTTTGAGGGTGCCCTCTTTCCTTCCAGGGCCTAACCAATACACATCCTGTAGCTAAACAACCTTGTTAAAAAAGGCCTTGTCAAATAGGCCATCTAAAATGTCCTGCCTCTCTTGGGTGGCTGGTGCCATTTCTCCATCCACCTCCTGGGGCACCACCTCCCTAGAGAAATAATTTCCTAGCCCCCCGAGAAATCCAGGTGTGACCTCAGCTTCTGGGGAAGCCAGAAGCCTCCCCTTGTCTGGAAGCAGGAAAGCAAGGTTGACCCCATACTCCCGGGAACATGAGCTGGTACCCTAGGAAGCACAGGGACATGTGAGGGTCCCCAACGCAATGCTAACCCCCAAGAGACACTTCTGCAGACCCCTCGAAAGGTGAAGAGGGAGACCACAGGGGAGGTAGACGAGGAAAAGGGCAGAGGTAAGAATGTCCCTGACACGTCCCCAGGCCCCTGTGGGCAGACAGACACCTGAGGGCCTGGACCAGGCCCCCAGCTGCCTAACCACCCAGCGCCTCAAGAGAGCTGTGGGAAATGTGAATGTTTCCAAACTCCCCAAGCAGTTCTGATAAGCATCCAGGCTGAGTGAGTAAGTGACTTGAGATTCCTATCAACTCAGAGCATGCAGGCCTATGATCTAACAATAATCAGGTTCAAAGAGGACTCCAAGTTCGGATTCCACGCTGGTCCTTGGAACAGCCCAGAGGAATTCGACAGGAGCATGTCATAACCACCTAAAACCTTCTCCTTGGGTTTCCCAGCCACTCTGCGCTCAGAAGATGTTTGCCCCAAACTCAGACTGCATAAAGATCAAAAGATCCCTGCGTTCAGGTTCCAAAGAGGCACAGACCTCATTGCAACACCCGACCCATCTGGGGCATAAATTCTATTTAAGTTCCACGAAACAATAAATACATGTTTGAATTTATACCAATATTTATTGGGGTTTAGCAAGAATCTACACTGGTGTATATCTCTGAGTACTATCTACATGTCCCTTACAGAGTTATTAAAACACCAAAATACAGTTTTAATAATCAGTGTGATTTTAATTAACGCACAATAATGATTCCCATTCAATTGGAATCCTTACATTCAGAAAGTAATTACTCATTCACAACACTTAATTTGAAGTGTTACCACAGATTTGTATCTCCTGAAGCCACAAGAAGTTAGATCATAACATTTCTTGTTAGAACTTATAGAGCAAGTTCACTTCAGAGAGAGAATGAAGACCAGGTTCCAAGGAGGAAGGAAAAATTGGAAAGAGCCGGGAACCCGCTGGGTGGCCTCAGAAGACAAGTGTGGTCTCGGGAGTGAGAACAGCGCCCAGCTTTCAGCAGCACATCGGATCTCGGCAGCGTGGCCCAGCTCGCTCCCCTGCACCAGGCCCAGGGGTCCCTAGTGTTGAACACTTTCAGTGATGGAGAGCTCATTGCCATAGAAGGAAAGGTATCCTGTATGACCTTGGAAAATCCCTTCTCCTCTCCAAACCTCCCACCTGCCAGATGGGAGGAAGAGAGTCTGGTCAGCCTGCTTGCTTGTTGCCACAAGTCCCAGTGAGCAGCTGGCTGGGACCATGTCTCCACAGACACAGGTCTCTTCAGACACCTGAGGTGTTGAAAATTCACCTTGGAAACATCCTAGTGCCACAATTCCCAAGGACAATGGTAGAGGATCCCCCCAGGGCAAGAGGTCCATGGAAAGAGGCAGACGCTCTGAGGACTGGGGCACCTTTGGAGGTCAGGCCATGGGCAAGACTGTCTCCAGGATCCCTGGGCTTCCTCCACCCTGCCGACCACCTCCCACTTCAAAGGCATCTCCCGCTGGCTCTGTACAGCGCGCCTCCCAACCACAGCCCAGTGTCAGGAAACGTGGTGGCTCCAGGTGTAGAAGGAACAGACGCTGAGTCTCTGGCCTTTTCAAAGTGAAGTCACACCAGAGCTAAAGGAGAAAGCCCACTTCCCAGGAAGCCCTTAGAAATGTGAGCATGTGTGCAAAGGAGAGCTGGACAGGGGATGGCCACTGCAGGAGGGCTCGGGACAGAGAGCAGACACTCAGGTCAACCACACCTCCGGTAGTCAGGGAATAGCCTCCCTTTAAATATGCGACCTCCATCTCCAGGGAAGACAAATATTTTATTTTTTTAAGATTTACTTTTTTATTTGAGAGGAGAAGGTGGAGGGCAGAAGGAGAAAGAAAGGGACACTCCCAAGTAGATTTCCCAGTGAGTATGGAACCCAGTGCAGAGCTTGATCCCAAGACCAAGAGATCATGACCTGAGCTGAAACCAAGAGTTGGCCGCTTAACCAGCTGAGCCACCCAGGCGCCCCAGAAGATGAATATTTTAAATGAGGTATAGATCTCTCCACTATATCTTTTTCACTTATACAAAAAGTATCCCCACACTGACCACTTGGGGCCAAGGTCGAGAGGGGCACCTTATTTGTTTCTGAGCAATGGGTCTCAACCTGGGGATGATTTTGATCCCCAAGACACATTTGGTTCATGTCGGGACATTTTGCGGAACTTCTCAGGGGTACCACTGGCATCTACTGGCAAAGGCAGAAACACTGCTAAATGCTGCACAGAACAGCTTCTCGTCCCCAACAAATACTTGGCCCACTAAAACATCAGGGGTGTTGAGATAAAGATGCCCTGGTCTGGACCCATACCTGGCGCCATTTCTTTAGTGAATAGAACAGGGATGGCAGACATTGTTTGTCTGTGGTCCAATTTGATTTTATCCCATTAGTATCCCTATAGTTGACAAGGCTGAGGCCCCGACAGTTAATTATTTGTGGGCAGTTGCACAGATAGAGGCAGAGCTAGACCCTGCTCTGGCTGCCTCCTGAGATGTTCAGAAGACACAATGCACTCCCTGGGGCTGGATGCAGAAAGCATCAGGAACACCAGGGCTGTCCCTCAGAGCTAGAACCTCTAGCCCAGCATGTACTTCAAGCCAAGCAAATCCAGGCAATTTCTTGGATGACTTCAGGTTTCACCATAAACACAAACCTCAAGCCCACTGTGAGTTGAGCATTTTCTTGAGATTTGCCCTGCTGAACCCATTTGCAATGGAACCTGGTTTCCCCTAGTTGTCACCCCCCAGAGAGGACAAATCCTGTACATTCAGCCAACTGTCCTCGTTGAGAAATTCACACGGAACACACCTGAGAAGTCCAGCTCCTCCTGGAGGCTCTCAGGAACTGGGCGATCCTTGTGGCTTCCAGCAGGTGGATAGGGCTATGAGGCACGAGAAGATTCCACACTGTTTACTTTCAAGGGCTAGTCCAAAACAGGTCTCGGGGAATATGTTTTTCTTATATTCTTTACAGTTCTGAAGAGCCCAAGGAAAGAAAGGAAACATACTCATTAAGAACTGATATCATTTCACTGACTGAAGGAGTTGTCCTCCAACATACCGTTGGGGCCCATGGAAGGGCTGGGGCTTTAGAGTATTGTTGGTAAGAAGACTGAGGCACGGAGAGAAAGGATTGGCTCCAGGGGCTCAGTGGGCCACAGCAGACTCCCGATTCCAAGGACATTCTGGAGCAAGGCTACTCTGATACAAGGTGCAGCCTAACATTCTCCTACAGGAATTCTTTCTAGGCCAAAGCACTAAATAATATCATGACCGGTAGTGCCTCCACCTGAGGAGAGTGAAGGAAGTGGAGACAAGTATGGACAAGTATTCCATTTTCGCAGCTAATTCAAGGATACTTTCCAGACTAATGGTACTAAAATGGCCTCAAAGGGTATCCACTCCAATTCCCATCCCACTCTACACACCTTGCAGCTGGGAAGAGGGGGGATCAAGAACAGTAAAGTTTGGGGGTGCCTGAGTGGCTCAGTCTGTTAAGCACTCAAATCATGATTTCAACTCACATCATGATCTCAGGGCCCTGGGATCGAGCCCCACGTCAGGCTCTGTGCTCAGCAGGGAGTCTACTTGAGATTTTCTCTCTCCCTCTCTCTCTGCCTCTGCCCCTACCTTCTCTCACTTTCTCTCTCTCAAAAATAAATAATTAAAAAAAGAGTGGTAAAGTTTTTTGAGCAAATACATGGTCATGCTCAAATGCCAGGTGCCCCCAAAAGGAAATATTCACAAGAGAATATTTCTCTTGTGGTAAACACAAGAGAAGTGATAGAGAAAGGGAAGAACAGAACTGATTGAACAGAAAACGAAATCAGTGAAATAGAGTATTGGCTGGGGGAAATCCCCCCATTGCCCATGAAAAGGATCCATAAACAAATATGATGAGCCAGATGATAGAAGCCAAGAAAACTCTGTCATGGTGACCCAGTATCTGTGCAACAGGAATCCCAGACAGCCCAGGTCAGACAGAAGGCCAGCACTGACTTGAGGACTAAGAGAAAAACAATTTTCCTAAGATGAATATCTCTCTTTGTGTTGAGTTTTTGTATTGTAAGTACTAGACAAAGTTAAAGAGCCCAATGCCTTTGTGATTTCTTCTCTAATCTAAAAGATGAAAACAAACCAAAAAATTTAGTAGCATCCTCACTAAGGAAACAATGATTTGGCACCAGAACTTTCCTCCGCATTCCCAAATAACAGAACATGTGAAAGCATTCTCAATAAACTGAGAAAAACAGTCAGTGACCCAAGAATCTAGCCCTGCCAAGAAACTGCTCATTGATGAAGTGAGGAAAAGGGATTTCCAAAAAAGCAAGGAAGTTGAAGGTTTATCCTTCACGTGCCTTTGGAGAAGGAAAAAATGACCTTGAGAGAAATTCTGTAGATAGCTAAAAACTCTATCACAATGAACAAAGCCATGAATACCAGGTATGTTAAAGACATATATATTTAATCTCACTGATAAACAGTGAAGTGCAAATTAAAATAAATGGGCATCATGTTTGCCTAGCAAGTTGCTGTAAACAGTTTACTATGGATTCAAAGTTACTGATGGGACACCTCTGAGACCAGATATGTTTCCAAATTTAGAAATGTTCAGATCCTAGAAAGAAACTTTGTTACATGTGGGACACATCAGCAACCCTCCTGCTACAGTGTGTAAGTTTGAACCCACAAAGCTGTAAGGCCCTTTTACCCTGTGAGGGTACCATGAGAAGTCTGCATCCCAGAACCTCATCTAACCATGCAGGGACCCTGACCTCAGACTTCTGTCCCTCACTGCTGGGAAAAACAAAGGTTTATCGCTTATACATCAGCCAGTCTGTGGTATTTGTTACAGCAGCCTGAATGGACTAAGACACTCAAAGCACCCCCTACAATACACACACACACACACACACACACACGTCTAGAGCAACACTTCAGAATCCAATACCATCTCTAGCGGGAGAAAGGAGGAGCAACGTGGCTCAGAGCAGGTGCTTTTGGGACTGAACCTTGAGCCAACCTGACTTCAAAGACTCTTCCCATGGCCCAGGCTTTGACTGTGTGCGTTCTTTGTGGTTTCTGCCTGTGAAGTTCTACCTTTGAGAAATCAGGTGGGCTGAAAATGTGAATGCCAGGACTGCTCAAATACGTAAAATCACCATCAGAGGGGGAATGACCAGAAAGAATAAGGGTCATTTGCCTCATTTCATTCTGCTGACCAGATGACATATGTAAGGCCTTGGGACTTCAGCTGAGCTGAGGGGATGCTGCCGTCCCACCCCACCCCCCGGAGGACAAGAGAAAGGTCATCTGTGAGGAAACCAACCCCGGCACCAGGTGCTAAGAAGACAGAAAGCTCTATCCCGTTGTCTGCAAATCTCGTTCTCTCTATAGAATACAAAAATGGACTTGGCTTTGATGCAACATAGAAACCCCAAAGTTTTCACTGAGGCATAAAAGATATTAATTTTCTGGTCACAGAAGTATTTATTCATCACCGCTGGGTCAATGAGGGGCTGTGTTCTCAAGGTAAAAAAAAAAAAATCTTCTCTCCTCCTTGATCAAGTGAATCTTGCTAGCAATAAATCACCATTCCTCACACACTGTCTTTCAGTTTACTCCTCACTCGGGCTTCCAGGACGGGACATCAGCACATTGGCTCCTGTCTCAGTGGACTGCTGAGTACTGGACAGATTCCTCTCTGCTCTTGTAAATATTCCACATAAAAGAAATAATTCTAAATCCCGCCCCCTACATACACACCCATTCCCTTAGAGCCTTGGGGAGCAGTGGAAAGGGAATTGTTTGCAGATTTGTGGAGACTGTGAGACTGTCCTTCAAGGAGTGAAGGCGAAATAATGCCTTTCAGACGCACAAAAGCTCAAAGAATTCAGTACCAGCAGACCTGCACTATAAGAACTGTTCAAAGAAGTTGTTCGTGCACAAGGAAAATGATACTAAATGAATATTGAGATCCACACAAAGGAATGAAGAGGGCCAGAAATGGTAACTCCATGGATAAATATAAAGATGCCTTTCTTATTCAAAACTCTTTCAAAGATAACCGACTGCTTAAAGGAAAAATAGAAACGTATTGTGGGGTTTATAGCTTAAGTAGAAGTACCCTGCGGGATGATAATAGCACAAAGGGAGGAGAGAGGAAATGGAAGCACATGGTTGTGAGTCTCTTATACCATTACATGAAGGGGAATAATGTCACTTCAAGGGCATGATAAATTAAAAATGCATATTAAAAACCCTAAAGCAACTACTAAAACAATTCAACAAAAAGTTAAGGCTAATACACCAATAGAGAAGACAAAATAGAATCATAATCAAAATATTCTGTCCAAAGGAGGCCAGAAAAGAAGGGGTTGGGGGGAGGGGACAAAGAATGAATGAGACCAACAGAAACCCAGTAGCAAGACGGTAGATTTAAACCTCACCGTATCAAAAGTGGCATTAAAATTAATGATCTAACACAACAATTAAAAGTCAGAATTTGTCAGATTGAATTAAAAACAAGACAAAACAGAACAACTCTGAAATCTCTTGCTGCCTATAAAAAAACAAAACAAAACCTTAAATATGAAGGCAAGGACTAAAAGTAGAACCATGGGGAAAAACATACCATACTAACACTAAACACAAGAAAGTGGGTGTGGCTCTATTAACAGCAGGCAAAGCAGATTTCAGAATAAGAATAACAAAGGGAAAACAAAGGTAATCTTATAATGAAAGGGGTTAATTCATCAAAAGTACATTGTAATCCTAAATGATTATGCATTTAGCAACAAAATTTCAAAGTACGGGGAACACACTGTTAAAACTGCTTGGAGAAATGGACAAATCCACAATTTTATTTGAAGATCTCAATATCCCCTTTTCAATAATTGACAGACCAAGTAGACAGAAAATCATTAATCATACTTGAACACTACCAACCAACTTGACCAAATTGATGCTTGCAGAGCACTTAACCCTTCAGTACCCAGCAGGAGGCACATTCTAGGGCAAATCAAAGAGTCTCCCAGATAGAACATATTCTGAGCCATTGAACAAGTCTCAATAACTCGGGTCTGACAAAGTATGAACACTGACCCAACAGAATCAAACTAAAAATCAATAACACAAAAATGGGCAGAGAATCTACAAGAATTTAGAAACTAAATAACACTCATCTAGTAACTCCTGGCTCAAAGGAGAAACCAGAAGGAAAATTAGAAAGTAGTATACTTAATAGTATAGAGTGTGGTGACTAATATAACATAATAAAAAAGAAAGAAAGAAAGAAAGAAAGAAAGAAATATAGGGGCACCTGTGTGGCTCAGTGGGTTAAGCCTCTGCCTTTGGCTCAGGTCATAATCTCAGAGTCCTGGGATCAAGCCCCGCATCAGACTCTCTGTCAGCAGGGTGCCTGCCTCCCCCCCTCTCTCTGCCTGCCTCTCTGCCTACTTGTGATCTCTCTCTGTCAAATAAATTAAAAAATATATTTTTTTAAAAAAGAAATATATTTTTCCTAAAAAAAAAGTACAAACTGAATGAAAATGAAAGCAATCAAAATTTGTAGGACACTGCTACAAGGCAGTCAGTGTGAAATGCACAGCTTTAAGTGCCTACATTTGAAAAGAAGAAAGAAACTTCTCAACTCAATAATCTCAGCTTCTGCCTTTAAAAAAAAAAGAAATACCTGAAGAAGAACATATAAACCTAAATTAAGCAGACAAAAATGAAATAAAAACAATCAGAGGAGAAATTAAAGGAATAGCAAAACAACAAGAAAATATTGATAAAACCAAAAACTGGTTCTTTGGAAACATCAACAAAATTGATGAAACTCTAGCCAGACCGACTAGGAAACATAAAAGAAGCAAATTACCAATACTGGAAATAACAGTGATAACATCACTACAAATTCTACAGATATTAAAAGGATAATTAGGAAACATTATTAAAAGTGTTATTGATGTGATAAAGATATTCTGGTGTGCACATAACTATTTTGTTTTTCAAAATTTGTATAGAACTATATACCTATAAAAGGTAAAATTTAGTGCATGTGCCTCATGACTTAAAAAAAATAAAAAGCATTGTACTGAGTAAAAAGGCTAGATACAAAGGACTGAATATTATATGATTCCATTATGTGATATTCTAGAAAAGTCAAACCACAGGTGCAGACAGATCAGTGGTTGTCAGAAGTCTGCTGTAAGAAGATTAGCTGCAAAGAACCTTGAAAGAACTTTTGTGGTTATGAATTTACCTTTATTTTGTTTGTATATTTTGGTTCTGTATTTTGGTAGAGGTTACACGATTTTACACACTTTTTAAGACACATTAACTGGACACTTAACAAAGCTGTATTTTCATTATGCAAATTATACCTCTAAATGAATGAAAGAAATGAGAAAAATTTTTATGCCAATAGAATCAACAACCTAGATGAAATGGGCAAACTGCTAAGTTACCCAAAAACACTTTAGCTTTTAAGGATATTGCAATTCTACTCAAAAGCTTTATCAATAGAAATTGCCAGGCCCAGATGTCTTGACTGGTGAATCCTACTTGAACATTATAGAAAGTGGTGATACCAAACTCTTTTGGAAAATAGAACAATTAAAAAATATAAGAGGAAGGAACATTTCTCATTTCATTCTATGAATCCCTGATACCAAAACAAGATTAAGAAATTACGAGAGAAGAAAACTATATAGTACAATATCCCATATGAAAACAAATGTAAAACTTCTTTTAAAAATTTAGCAAACTGAATCCAATAACATCATGGCCAAGTGGGTTTTCTCCTGGGGAATAAAGGATTGGTTTAATTTCTGAAAATCAATCAATATCATTATCAGAGTAACAGACCAAAAAATGGAAAAATAATATGATCATCATCATAGATACATTTAAAAAGCATTTGATCAAAGCAAGCATTTATTTCTATTTTTTTTTCAAATTCTCCACAAACTAGAAATAGAAGGGAAGTTCCTCAGTCTAATAAAGGGCACATTTCAAAAACATATGCTAGCATAATATTGAATGGGGAAAGACTGGATTCTTTCAGCCCAAGATGAGGAACATGTTTGCTCTCACTTCTATTCACTATTAGTGAACAGTGAATTCACGAGAAGTTCTGAGGTGTGTAATAAGGCAAGAAAAAGAAAAACAAGGAATCCAGATGAAAAAGAAGATGTAAGACTGTTTTTATTCACAGACATGCTAGTCTATAAAGAAAATCCTATGTGATATACCATAAAAGGTGACTATAACTATTAAGCAAGTGTAGTAAGGTTTCTAGATAGAAGATTAACATTAAAAATCAAATATATTTCTATATGCTGTCAACAATCAGAAATGGAAATTTAGAAACATCATTTTTAATAGCATTAAGAAAGAAGAACCACTGAAGGAAAAGTACAACAAAAGATGTATAAGGCCCAAGCACAGGAAACCACTAAACACGGCTGATAAAAACCCTAAATAAATGAAGTAATTTATTATATTCTTGAACCAAAAAATTCACTCCAGCTAAGATATCAATTCCCCCTTAATTGATCCATAGATTCAACAGAATCCCAACCAAAATCCAACAAAGCTTTCTTACAGAAATTGGCATACTGACTCTAAGACTCTTACGGAAATGCAAAGGGCCCAGAATGGGAAAAAAAAATTTTTTTTTTGTTTATTTTGGTTTGGTTTTTTTTTTTTTTTTTTAAAGAGAGAGAGAGAGAGGAGGGGTGGGAGCAGGAGCAGAGGGAGAGAGAGAATGTCAAGCAGACCCTGCTGAGTGCAGAGCCCGACATGGGGGTCAGTCTCAGAACCCTGAGATCATGACCTGAGCTGAAATCAATCAACATGCTCAACCCACTGAGCCACCCAGGTGCCCCCCAAAAAACAAGGGCATAACTGAAATATCAACACTAGCTGACTTCAAGACTTACGAAGCTACTGTAACCGATAGAGTGTGGCACTGGTCTCAAGACAGACAAGCAGATTAGACTCCAGAAATAAATCCTCATAAATATGGTCAGTTGGTTTTCAATGAAGATGTAAAAGTAATTCAGTGGAAAAAAAGACAGTCTTTTCAACAAGTGCTATTAGTCATGTGCAAAAAAATTTAATTAATTAATTAATTTTAAAAACCCACCTTAATCCATACCTCACCTCACATAGAAAAATTGATTCAAAATAAATGTTAAACCTAAAAATAAAGGCTCAAACTGAGAAACTTCTGGTAGACAACATATAAGAAAATCTTTGCAACCTTTGATCAGTGATTTCTTAGATACAACAGCAAAAGCACAATTCTCTAAAGGTTAAAAAATAAAAGATAATTAACCTCAGCAAAATTAGGAACTTCTGCTCTTCAAAATACAGTTAAGAAATTGAAAAGTCAAGCCAACCAAATGGGAGAAAATATTTGCACACCATATATCTGATAAAGAACCATCACCCAAATATGTAAAGAACTATTGAAACTAAGTAGTAGTAATAAAAACCCTAATTTAAAAATGGGCAAAAGTCATCAGGGAAACACAAATCAAAACCACAGTGAGATACCATTTTACACCAGTTAGAGTGGCAAAAATTAACAAAACAGGAAATACAAATGTTGGCAAGGATGTGGAGAAAGGGGAACCCTCTTGCACTGTTGGTGGGAATGCAAGCTGGTGCCGCCACTCTGGAAAACAGCATGGAGGTTCCTCAAGATGTTAAGAGTAGATCTATCCTATGATGCAGCAGGTGCACTCCTGAGGATCTACCGCAAAGATACAGATAGTGAAAAGAAGGAGCATGTGCACCCCAACATTCATAACAGCAGTGTCCACAAAAGCTCAAATGTGGAAGGAGCTGAGATGCCCTTCAACAGATGAATGGATAAAGATGTGGTACATATACAGAATGGAATATTACTCAGCCATCAGAAAGGATACCAACCATTTTGCATTAACATGGATGGGTGAAAAAATAATGAATACTGTTTTTCTGAAAATAAATAAATTGAAAAAAAAATGGATGGGACCGGAAGGGATTATGTTAAGTGAAGAAAGTCAAACAGATAAAGATAATTACCATATGGACCTCACTCATATGTGGAACATAAGCAATAGCACGGAGGACCATAGAGGAGGGGAGGGAAATCCAAAGGGGGAGAAATCAGAGAGGGAGATGAACCATGAGAGACTATGAACCCGGAGAAACAATCTGGGGGCTTCAGAGAGGAGGAGAGTGGGAGGAGGGGTGACAGGATGATGGGTATTGAGGAGGGCACGTGCTGTGATTGAGCACTGGGTGTTATACTTAACTAACGAATCATGAAGACTGCATCAAGGACTAATTCTGTTCTATACAGTGGCTAACTGAACAAATTTTTAAAAATGGGCAAAAGATTTAATAGACTCGTTACTAAAGCAAATAAAAGGATGGCAAATAGATATATAAAAAGATACTCAACATCATTAGATATTAAGACAGTGTAAACTGAAAACTACAAAGAGCTATGGACCTATTGGATACAATGTTGAAAAGTAAAAAGACGTATCATACTAAATGTTGGTGAGGATATGGAGCCTTAGAACTCTCACACATCGCTGGTAGGAATGTAAAATGGTACAATCACTTTGGAAAATGGTCTGACAGTTTCCAAAATGTTAAACATATACCTCCCGTGTGATCCAGCCATTCCACTCTCAAGTATTTACCCAAGAGAGAAGAAAATATCTGTCCACACAAAGACTTGTACATAAACTATCATAACAACTGGATCTGTAAGAAGCCATAACTGGAAACAATCCTAATGTCCATACCAGGTGACCTGATTAACAAATTGTAACAAAGTCATCCGATGGGCGATAGGAGCTGTTCCTGCTAGAAACTGCATCAGTGAATCTCAAAGTAATTATGCTCAGTGAAAGAAGCCAGATGTAGAAGACTACAGATGGTACCAATGCATTTAAATAAAACTCTGGAAAAATGCAACTCAATCTCTGCAGCAGACCAGTGGTTGCCTGAGGATGGAGGGGCAGGGGTGCAGTGAGCAAGAAGGAGGAGATTGCAGAGGGGCGTGAAGAAATGTTTGGGGGTGATGGATATGTTAGCTGCCTGGTTTGTGGTGATGGTTTTCACTCGTATGTCAAGACAGCCAAATGTGCACTCTAAACCTATGTGGTTTATTGCTTGTC
Organism: Neogale vison; assembly: GCF_020171115.1. NCBI lineage: Eukaryota > Metazoa > Chordata > Mammalia > Carnivora > Mustelidae > Neogale > Neogale vison. Next base: position 6,422,212 of record NC_058103.1, on the reverse strand, counting down.
AATTAAACCTCAATAAAGCTGCCAAGGATTATGATGCACATGAGCTTTCTGGACCCACAGCCCTGCCCTTTCACCTGAATTACTAACCTGGGTCTTGCACCAGTGGGAAGTTTCTAATGAATGAACCTCTCCGTGTTTCTGCCAGTCACTCTGCAGCAGTAGTTGAAAAGAGACCCTCCTAACAGTCAGGGATCCTTGTAGCTGTCTCTGACATTTCCCCTATGGTCCTGGGTTTATATTTGGACTGTCTGCCCAAACAGCTCTAGAATCTCCCTCAGAACCTGGGACTCAGACACAATTGCAGCCCCAGGCTTGCATGCAGCATGTGTGCTGAGATTTGGTAAGCTCACAAAGAACAGTGCCCCTCCCTCTACCCAAGGTCAGATTTCCAGCCCTGTCAATGGGCAGGATCTGTGCAAAGCTGGTACCAAAATGCAGGCATGAACACTCATGCATTTGTCCCCATAAGAGCCCTCCATTTCTTTCTTCAAGTCTTGGTTCAGGCTCTGTCTAAATAATCTTGCTGACTTAACTTGTGGTTCATGCATTAGACCTAAGGCAATGTCTTATATATGTTTGGGGGTTTTTTTTCCAACCCACAGTAGATTCTGTGGTGGGGGAGAGTTCCTGAGAGAAATACTGGTCAGCTAGGAGGGTTGTAGCATCATTGAGCTACAGGGGATCTAGAAATGATGATTGGGGCCAGTCCACACATTTTCTAGGTGAGGCGCCCAGAACCAGATGCACCATCTCCCCAGGTCACACAGTAAATTAGTGGCCAAGATGGGACTTGAATTCCAAACCTTGCAAGTCTCCCATCAGGCTCATACCAGTATGCTACAGTTTGAGAAATAGAATAACTGCAAAAAGCAAAGAGAAAACACGTTAAAGAACAGAAATTCGGGGCCATTTAGTTGTCAACAAAAAACAGTAGTCCATTTCAAAACCATGGCAAAGCCAGACAGACAGAGAGAGATGAAGAAGCTTCTGTTGTTATTTGAGGTATTCAGAATCTTCAAGATAACAAGTCGGTTTTCACAGCGCACACAGAGGAGGTGTGATATCAAAGTTTGAGTTGAGTATAGTGCTCAGCAATGCTGACAAACTGCCTGCTAGCAGGGAAATGAAGTTGTATTTGTGAATCAGCATCAACAGGAAGGAAGGAAGGAAAGAGGGAAACAGATACTGCAAAAAGCCATCAGCATTTTGACAAATTAACAGGAGAGGTGTGACTTTTTACCCTTGTCCATCTTGAAGACCAAATGGAAAGGACTATGGTGATACCAAATAAGATAAATATGGATTCTGAGAACATGGTGGCTTCACTGGGTGGGTGCAAAACAGCACAATGTCTTCAGAGTCAGGCAGATCCGGATTGAGTGACAACCTGGCTCTGAGGCTCACTGGGCTGAGGGATTAGGGCAGAACCTCTGGGTTCCAGCTCTGGGTTGGTCCACTCAGGCTGCCCCTTGGCACCACCTGCTGTACCCCCCAACGGAGTTCACCACCATTGGTGGCTTATGGGTTTGATTATTTGTTAAATTCAATCTCCTTTCCTAGTCCAGAAGCTAAAGGAGGGACAGGGCTGGTTACAGCTATATCCCCAGAGCCTGGCACATGGTTACAGGGCTCAAGAAAGATCTGGACCGGATGGCTCTCTAAGCAGAGGCTGCAATCATCCAGGATAATGGATGAGGAGGAGGTGGAGGAGGAGGATGACAATGATGACAATGAAGGTATTTTATTGCATCTACTCTACATCAAATACTCTTGTAGATACTTCAGCTGCTGTGTTTCAAAGTAAGGACTGATTGCCTCACTCTATAGGAGGAAGAGGAAGCCCAGAGTGGTGGAATGACTTTCCCATGGTCTTACAGAAAACTAATAACAGAGCCAGGGCTGAAGCCCAGTTCACTCCCCTGCCCCCGGCTGTCTTGAATGGGTCCTGCGCAGACCAGGTGATCAGGGACACAGTCACCCAGGAGGGTGCATTCTTGCAGACTCAGCACTTCACTACCCAAGTCAGCGGGTTCCACGGGCTCGGTGTAGCCACAGCTGCAGATCCCCCCCACCACCACCACCAGCCAATCAGCCTGCAGCAGGAAGCTCCTTCTGCTACTTCTCTGCCCTTATCTCCTGGCAGGGCTGCTCTGCAAGGTCATGATGGGAGCTCTTTATCATAGCATCTTCACCTCCTGGGGACACAGCCCAGCCAGCTCAGAATAGCAATTTCCTTTAGCCCTTCCCCCAGAAGCCCCCATCACAGGCATCACAAATTAAAAACAGAAACCCCAAACTGAAACTTGAGGGAGCTTTCCCATCTAGGGCCTGGCCTGGAGCAGAGACCACAGAGAAATATCTGTAGTGGAACTTTTCCTTCTCCCCAATCTGGTGGGCTCCTGACCACCCTACAGAACCCCAGCTCAAATAGCCTTCCCCCTGGAAGATTTACAAATGCCTCCCAGCCCCCAGCTATAGGAGTCAGTGCTCAGACAATACCATGCCCACTTGTCTCCCTGGATTGTAATTATTTGTTTTGCGTCTGTCTTGCCCACCAGACTACAACCTGGAGGGTATAAACTTCCTCCTGATGCAAATATAGGTTAACTACTCAGAATGAATGTAAGATTTAATCACAGTTGATCAAGTTACTAGCTCTGTGACCTTGGTCAAGGTTGCCTTTCTGAACCAGTTAGTTCATCCGTACAATGGCGATAAAGTAGGTTTCTCTGTCACCATGGGAATTAATAATTTCAAGGGCTAGATATACAGCAGCCAATTAACAAACATTAGCACTGCCCTGCCCCTTCCCACTTTCCCATGCCAGCACAATACCTAGCACATTGCGATTCTCACTAAGGTCTGTTAAAAGAAATCTCTACATGGATGGAATTAAATGAAATGCTGAGGTTTTACATAATACACAATCCTTAGAAGAACAAGAAGTCCAACTCAAAGGAAGAGCCTCCAGTGCCCTGCCAAAGAAATGTGTTTCCTGCCACTCCTGTTTCCTCCTCTTGGACTCACAGAAAGACTACATGTCCCAGCATCCCTTGCAGTTATGGTAGGGTAGGGCCATGTGACTAGGTTCTGGGCAATGGATGTGGGCCAGCTTAATGGGCACCTTTCTATGCTCTAAATCACTCCACGTGGTCCTCCATGGTGGCCCTCCATCCCTTTCACCCCTATGCTTGTGGCTGGAGGTAAAGGATTCTGAAATAGTGGAGCCACAAAAAGGAAGGAGCCCAGTTTCATGAACCAATGCTAGATGGAGCCAGCAACCCTCAGTGGATGCTACAAGCAAAAAATAAACTTTTATTATGTCAGCCATTGAAATGCCCAGTTGTTTGTTTTAGCAACCAGTGTTACCTATCCTGACTGTTAGAGACATAGAGGACAAATGGGGTTGAAGGTCTTTAAAAATTCTAAAAAAGATGGCATCCGCTCATTAGTCACATGATGGGAAATGAAGAAACAAATATATCAGAATGGACAGATGGACATTTATGTTATGCAGGGCAAGTATTTTCTAAGACTGTTGTCTGTGATGATTTGGAGGGCAGAGCCCGAACTTATAGCTCTAGGGAAGAAGTCTGAAAACAGAACGCTAATAATCTGTGTGTATCAGATTACAGTTGGGTACAACTGGGAAAATATTATAAAGGGGTAAAGTCAGAAAAGAATGGTCCATTGGCAAGCTGACTTGAAGAGGTATAGAAAGTCCAGAAATGTGGGGCTCTACCAAGTTGAAAAAAAAAAAAGAAAAAAGAGCCAATGGAATTTTAAAATCAGAGGGACAACGGCCCAGCAAATCCTCTGCACTGGATAAAGTGACTTTAAGCAAAGATCGGATTGAGGCTGTGGTGTTCTGCTCGAGCTCGGGAGGGACCTTGGCTGTGGTTACAGGTACACAGAACTTGAACAAAGCAAGTTGTGCGGAAGCTTCTAGGTTCTTGAGGGCTAGGCATTGCCAAAGAAACCAAAAGTGAATGTTCAAAGCCTTTCACTCCTCAAGACTTACAAAACATTTTGTCTTAGAAAAAAAAAGAAAGAAAGAAAACAAACATAGGGGAAAGTCTTCATGACCTTGGGCTAGGTAATGATGTCTTAGAAGCAGTACCAAAAGTGCAATCCTAAAAGAAAAACTTCATAGACTTCCTCAAAACCATAAACTCTGCTTTTCAAGACACTGGTAAGAAACTTAACCCACAAGCTAAGGACCAGGAAAAACATATCTGCAAATTATACCATCTGATAAAGAATGCCTACAACTTGAAATAAGGAAACAACTCAACAACCCAATGGACCAAAGATCTCAAGAGACGCATCACCGGAGAAGAGACGTGGATGGCCAAGAGACACATGGAAAGATATTCAACATCATCCATTGTTAGGGAGATGTGAACTATACTCCTGATTAGAATGGCTAAAATCAAAAAGAGTAAACACTTAAGTGCTGGCCCCCCTCCCAAAAAAAAAAAAAAAGAAGAAGAAGAAGAAGAAGACCCCTGATACCCCCGCACATTGCTGGTAGCATGGCTGCTTTGCAAAACAGTTTGTCAGCCCTTAGCATCTGACACAGTAATTCCACTCCTATGTATTTACCCAAATGGATAAATCCTTAGGTTCACATAAAAACCTACATGCAAATGATTATAGTAGCTTTATTCCTGTTTCCGGCCCAAAGCCAGAATCAATGTGAAATCCTTCAGTGTGACATCCATACAATGGAATACTACTTGGCAATAAAAAAGAAAGAACTCTTGATCACACAACAACGTGGAAGCATCTCAGGGCATTGTGCTGGACGCATGATGCTTGACTCAAAAGCTACATACTGTGTGACTCCAAAGCAGATCATAGGTTTCCTGGGGGTTAGCCAGAGAGGCTGACTACAGAGAATGAGGGGAGTTTGGGGGTGATGGAGCTATTCTAAATCTCAATGGTGAGAGTTGTTACATGAATATATGTTTACCAAAACTAATAGAATAGCTGTCCGCTAAGAGGTGAATTGTACCATACTTAAATTTTACTTTAATTTTAAAAATACTTTTTAAAAAGCTCATGATGGGTAAAGGATAAATTGTTTAGCATTAAACACACACACACAAGCACTCACACACACACGCACACACATTTAAGCCCCCAACATTTCCTTGAGCAGAAGGTGGGTTTTAAGGCTGCACGGTCCCGAACGAGGGCATTATCACCGAACAGCCACTTCAGATGTGGCCAAGGAGAGGGATGGACAAGGGAGGGCCCCTAGAACAGGGGGGAGCCACAGAGATCCCCAGACTGGGAAGTCAACCCTGAAGACCAGCATCGAGCCCTCACCGAGGACAGTCTGCAGTTTCCAGTGTAAGGAACATTCACACAAGACATGAATATTTCAGACTTGCTCCAAGTCAGGAATGCTACTATCCCTCCATCACCCATTTTCCTACAGAAATGTTTGCAAACATGCAATCCCTGTCCCAGCACTGTATGTTGGACACAAGGAGGATACGTAGCTTGTCTTTTTAGTTCATAGCTCACACCTGGAGAGGACCTGTCCAGGAGAAGCTTCCCACTCTCATCAGATGATGACATGAGCAAGAGATCAATTTTCATTTTCTTAAGCTCCTGGGGGCTGCTGTAGGGGTTGTCCCAGCAACCAGTGCTGCTATTTCTACTGACTGATACACATGGTCATATTTAAGGAAGTATGTGGTGAGCTGGGGTGAGTGCATCCAACATCTGAGCCAAGTCAGAAGGCTGGAAGACATCCAAGGAGCTTATGTAACTTCTGCAGGAGCACAGGTGGTGTGGAAATGGCCAGAGCTCAGCATGAGCGTGGTCAATCAGAACTCCTGTGTGCAGAGGTCACCTTGCTCCAGCAGCGACAGTCTGAACAGATAGGTGGATCTCAGAACAACCCATTCCATAAAATACTGGTCCCACTGCAGAAGAGCAGGCATGTGGGAGCCCAGGGACCAGGGTCCAGGAACAGGTGGGCAACTTCTGGCTGGCTTGTTGTTCATTGATTGATCAGAGCCAAGGTCCAATTTCTGGGGGAAGTTGCTACCAATACAAGGCAGGGCACAGCCTAAAGGGACTGGAATGACCTGAGTCTCCAGGAAGCACTTGCGCTAGAGAAACCTGATTCACCAACCTTGGATTCACTGAGGAAACCAGAACCTAGGACAAGGCCAAAACCCAGAGTCCAAATGACTCACAAGGCCAGGAGTGGATTAACCCCACAGAGAGGCAAGGCTGAGCAAAAAGGTGGAATGCGTCTTGCTCCCTGCCCCCACCAGCCAGGTGACACTGGTTCTAGAGGCCAGCATTGGGATCATGCAGGAGAATAGGGGTGAAGTGATCTCAGCTGGAGGGAGAGGAGCTCAGGAGACACAGAAGTCCAGTAGGACCTGCTATTTAAAGTTTCTTTGTCAAAGCTCTATCCTGCAAAGTAAAGTTCCCTAATTCGTAGCAAGGGGTGTGAGTGCCTTGGTGGGAGCTCTTTGGTGAGCAGGAAATCTAAAGATGAAAACAGGTCAAGGGAAATACTGCTTTCAAGAAGAGCCTACCATCTAGACCGAGCTGTAAATAGTTACCTATGACGGGATAGGAACTAGATGATGAGTGCCATGAAAATGAGACCACGAGACTTTCTGTCCGTGCATCTTGCTCACTGCTTAGCTCCTGGGATGCATGGACAGGCAAGTGTTGACTGTGGAAGCAGAAGTTACAGAGAACACATTTTATTCTTTGAGTGATTAAATAACTCTTCATGTCCCTACAGAGAGGTAAATTTTCTAAGGTGCCTTCATGACTACTGCCTCATAGGGTCTTCCCAAAGCCCTTAGAAGAAGAGGCCCCCTCTGTCTGGGTGGCTGACGCAGAGAGGGAGGCTCAGCCTGCTGGGGTGAGCAGAAAGCGAGCATCTTGGGGTTTCTCCGCTCCTCACTGCTGACATCTGGGACCAGGTAATTCCCCGCCACGGAGGATGGCCCCTGTGTTATAGGATGTTTAGCAGGATCTCTGGCCTCCCCCTCACAGATGCCATGATGACCCTCTACAAGCTGTGATTATCCAGAATGTCTCCTTAGATTAGCAGATATGTCCTGAAGGGAGGAGTGGGGTACAAACCCTCTGATGGAGGATCACTGCTGGAGGTGTATTAACTCACATCCTTGAGGAAGGTGCTCGGCCACAGTCCATCTCAAACCCCTGGGGCCTGACACAGTTTCTGGATTTTAGAAAGATAAAGACATACTATCCCAGTGGATGCTGGGGCAGCCTCCCAACATCCCAGACGTTACTATTTCTACAGCAAAATGAATGAATATCCACATTAAGTAGGATAAATGAAGATTACAAAGAGTCTCACATCCGTTCGGGTCAGGTTTTGCCGCCAAAACGAGTTTGCTATAAACCTGTGAAAGAACTGAATTTCGGGGCTGTTTGGATTTCAGAACTGGAGTACAGTCCAGGAGCAGCGGCCACTCAGGGGTCAAGTGAGCGGCGGGGGTCCCATGACTGTTACCATGGACAGGGATTTTCTCCTGACTGGGGATCGCCCCACCGCCACCGCGGCTCTGCCAGTGAGCACACAGGCTCCACACTGGTGCAAGCAGGTCCTCGGCCCTTGGTCATGTCCCACCTGCTCCCTTCACATCCAGCATTCCTGAGGACCCTGTCTTGATTTCACTGGTCATGGTCTTATTCTAGTTCAGGTGGCCTCGGGCTTTGATCAAGCTTTCCACAAGATATAAGATTACAGAACCAAAGACTGAGGAAATGGGGGGTGGGGGGAGCAAAAAAGGCAAAGAGGGAGACATCTTGTAGCCAGAGTCCAGCTGGAAACGAGCTTTGGGAGCTTTCCACACAGGTCTGACGCTGCTCTCGGACAGGGAGCTATGTGATGGCCCCCGCACCAGCCCATGCTACCCTCACTCTGTCCTGCTGGTGAGACCCTCTTCTGAAACAAGGCTTACAAGGTCAGGTCTATTTACTCAAATATTTGTCCCCCAAAACTGAGCTGTGAAAACCGCCAACCTCACCCAAGGCTAGGGACACGGACTTGCCTCCAGCTGGAGAAGGGAGTCCTCTGCCTTTGCCACAGGGACCAATCAGAGGACGAGCTGGTCCATGGGGTGCGGGCATCCATAGTATCTGGCCATCTGGGGGCCCCCGCTTCCCTCGGCCGGCTGTGGAGGCAAGGGGGATTTTTTTTCCAGAGCTTGGTGGAGCTCCATATGGTCGAGATCAAAGGTGTTGCTTAGTGCATGGTTCTGCTTTATTTCCAAGCACTGCTGTTAATTAGAAAACAAGATCAGAGGCAGTATTAAAATCCAATTAAATTGATATGAACAGATTGCCAAGTGATGTTCACTAATGTATAATTGAGCACCATGCAAATTTCGGTGGCTGGCTTTTGTGTTTTTCCCCCACACTCTGGAATGAATGATGAGGCTATGAAGTTTCCCTTCATTGTAAAAAACAAACAAGTTAATGCATTGATCTAGGGGGTATTGCCCTGGTGATTGATGGAAATGAGAGAAGAATAGTAAAGTGTGACTTTTTGAAGGGAGGGGCAGGCTTTCTTTGATTCTCTCTCTTTTTCCTGCCTTTGGTGTCACATCCATTTCCTATGCTGGGGGTCAGACCAGCTTTCTACTGGCATCCCATCTTCAACAACCCAGAGAAAGTTCCTCTGGATTTCAAAGATGGGTGGGAAACAAATTTTGGAAGTTTGAAGGCCCAACACCACAGATTTTAAAAAGGATCTATGTGCAGATTTTCTCTTAGTATGAACTGTTTGTTGGTGTCTTTGTGTATTAAAAAGAAGGAAGTTGTCCTGATTTGGGCTCATGAGCAAAAAAATAAAATAAAATAAAATCCCAGAATATAAAATCCAGGAGATATAGAGGCAAGACCAGTTTTACCAACAGAGGGGAGAGGACTACCTTCTGAAAAGAAGCCCTTAGCGGAACATGCATCAGGAATTGCCTGTTACTGTTGCAAATTGTTTGCTCACTGTGGATACAGCAGGTTTGGGAGCATGCTGTCACTGCTAATGTTAAAAAAAAAAAAAAAAAAAAAAGTACCACCAAGAAATGGAAAAAACACAACTGTGGATGGCAGTGTCTACATATTCATGATATGCTTGTGGCATTTGGGGTTTTGTTTTAACTCCCTAAAAAAAAGGAAAATCTAAACAGCTCACTCCCAGAATGGCAGCTGATGAGTGAGGCAAAGAGGAAAGCTCGAAGATAAGCAAGAGCCTGGCCTTGACCAACTTCAGGCATCCAGAAGGGGGCAGGAAGCATGAGACAGAGAGAGAAGGTGAGGCCATTTCTTGGCGCCCTTCCCCCCAGACCTGAGCTTGTTCAGGGACCGCCTGGCCACCCTACTGGTGAGCCCAGTGTAGACATTTCATCGTTCCCAAAGAGTGGAAACACTGCCGAAGACCAGCTCAGCCTGTCTCGGTTTCACTTCTCAAAGCCTGCACGCTCGACCGAAGCAGCCGGCAGCTTGCACAGCACACGTACCTTAGACTCGCTTCGACAACTCCCTGAACTGCCAAGCGTGGATCTGACATTCTGTGCTCATGGGGCACTGTGGGGCACCATGAAGGATAGCTGTGAATACAGCAGGGGATGGACAGGTGTGTAGATCTCTGCTCACAGACCTGCTCCATTGTCTCACTGGATGCCCCTTACAAGTTCAAAGACAAAGTTATTGTCAGTTTCAGAACAGCCAGAGCAGAGCATTAAACCAAGCGTTGGGCTCCCTTAAGCATGAGCCCTGCCTACCTGCCTGTGTCACATGCCCGTGAAGCTGGCCCTGGACTTGGTGCTCCTGTCTCAGCCACTTCTCTCCTCTGAGCCATCCAACCTAAAGCCTGGAACCCCAGACACCCCAAACAGGTCCATCTCTCCAATGCCAGCAAAGCCCCGTGGCTCAAGCTGCTCTCTAGTCAATGCCAAACAACTTTATTTTAAAGATCCATATTTCTTCCAGATGTTTGATCATTTCAAACACTAGGGCTAAACTATTTTTCACCCAACCTTATTCCAAACATGTTCTAAACTGATTCACCAAAATATGTTTAGGAAGATAAAAATAGATTAAAAAATTAACTGAGGAGACATGAAAGGACTTGACCATTGTCAATACCATGGCCTTTATCTGTTACCAGATGATAAGATGTTGTCTGAAGCAATTTTATTTTCAACAGAACAGATAGCACTGCATTGAAAATAGCTGGTGCCCAATAATTGTAGAATGACTAAATGAACTGTGCATTTAACTAAAGAACGCATCTTTCAATGGACAACTCGTCTTGGATAAATGACGAGTTCTTGAGAAAATTTATGTTTCTTTCAAGCTACAAGGCTTTTTCATGTGCTATCTCATGTGAGGCTCAAAATAAGTTTTCAGTGTAAGTTATTTGAGCCCCCTTAGCCTAGGCAAGCCTGCAAAGGGGAACAACTTGCCCATCATACTGTGTAAGAGACAGAACAGGTTTCAAACCCAGTTCTTTTTAGCTCCAGGATTTTCCATGACATCAACCCTTGAGGTTATGAAGTAATCAATAACTTCAGGCCAGAGGAATTTTTTAAAAGGAAGAAAACTATCTGTGATTCCTCAGAGTATAAATCAGTGAGTCCTTCTGGCCAGAGCTCCATGAAGAACTGGAGGGTCTGACGGGCCAGCAGGGAACAGTATTGTCAGGGAGCCCCGCCCAGATCCTGAATCAGGACAACAGTGCTGCCCCATAAAGTGGACCCATATTTTAATTACAGTGAGGTGCACTTGTCACATGCAGAAAGGAAAACACATTTGCAATCAACCAGGCTTCCAGACTGGTTTAAAAAACACAGGCTTCCCACTTTCTCAATGCCAGGCAAAAAGATGGAGGGGAAATATGACCTGGGTTGCTTTACTGGAATTAGCATCCACCGAGGCCTGGAGATGCCATTGGAGCTGGTGGCCTTTGCCATCCGGGGTCATGTGTGTTGAATGACAAAAGTCTGGGCAGTTCAGACAAGGAGAGTCATTGCTGGGCTCTCCTAGATCCTTCCCTGCAGGTCACAGAGACTCAGACTTCAGAAGGAGGCCAGTGGCTTCTTCCCACTGGAGAGGCCCCAAGTTAATTTTTGGACCCGGGTTGCACCCATAGAATATCTCCTTACCTTCCACTGATAGTCACAGGTCATGACGGGGGAGCCCTTGGTGTCCTTGTCTACGGAGGTCTTACCACGTGTCCCAATGGGACTCTCATAGGAGCAACACATGCTCAAAGGCAAGAATGGGGTCAAGCCAGAGAACCTAAGGTTCTCCTCCCAACCACCATCCTGGGAAACCTGGTATCTGCTTTCTTTTCTCCTCCAGCCCTTCCTTCACTCCACAAACATCCATTAATTAATAACATACAAAGTATTTGGCCAAGTTCTGGGGCATAAAACTGTCTCCAGGATCTCAGGGCCCCATGGGTTCAATCAGGAGAAGAAGATCACGTGGGGCAGGCATGTACGTAGACAGAGGGTTAGCAGATGCTGCTGATCTCAGGGCCCAGTGCGTTCCTGCAGGACTGTGGGTCTCTGCCCCACCTTCATCAGCCCTGCGCACACCGTGTCCCACACTCCTGTCTCTCAGGGTGGCCTGGGTCTTGTAAAGAGTGTGCAGGGCACTTGAGAGAAGCCGAGAACGACCTCAAAGGGCTGGGGGCAAATCCCAAGGTCTCCTTCTGAGGAATCATGAAGTCCTTGGGCTCCTTGCTCAAACCTGAGATCAGCATGGAACCCATACATCCAACATTCAATTTGTGATACCCAAACACCCCTCCTGAATCTAGGGTGCGGCCAGCTGAAACCTGTGGAGAAAATGGTCTTAGCTCATCAACTTGTCCTCTCCTAGTGGGGATAGGAGAAGCTGTTGTCCATTTGTCCCTCTCTGTGGAACTCTGGCTGTCATGCTTCTGGAGTGAGCAACATCTTTGTATCAGAAGCTGCCCACAGAAAGTGCACGTGTCAGACCTAAGACTCACTGGGCCATTTGTGTGGCTCCCTCTGAACCTCTGTTCTTAAAGCCATAAATTGGGAATGCCAATTGGCTATTCCGGGGTATGATGGCTACAAGGAGCAGATCCCTACTGGACTAGCTCCAACGAACAGGGGCAAAGGGGTGAAGGCATGATTGGAGGAAGGGGTCACCATGAAGCTACAACAGGAAATTTTAGGACAGAAAGAAAACAAATTGTAGTTGAAAATCTTGGGGTCTGGTCTGGAAAACAAAAAGTCTGTGTCTCCCTAGCTTTGGCTCCCCCTTCCCAACACACACCCACAGGCTCCTTACCCTCTTTCCCTGGGGCCTTCTGGTGTCCCATCTCTCTTCTTCCCACCCCCTTCCCTCTAGAGACTGGCTTTACCTGCTGGTCCATGAACCACCAAGGCACCTCTCAAAGGCTTTCAATGCCTGACAGGGCAAATTCATGGAAATACCAAATTCAGCCACTTTGTGTTTTGAATTCAAAAGTAATTTCTAAGAAGAAAACCAAAACAAATCCTGCAGTCAGATGAGGTGTCCACCCAGGCCTGGCAGCTGTGGCCAGAGGAGAACGGCCACGTGCCCAGGGGCCGCTCCTTTGGCTCTACAAGCAAGTTGACAGGGACACAAGTTTGGTGCATGCCAGGTCCTTCATCCACCATTACCACAATTCCCATGGCAACGGAGTTCTGTTATTGGGAGCCCTTCTGAGCTGGTTCCTGTGGACATCAGTTCTCTCCTCCTCATTCTGGACCTGCTTGTATGCAGGCTTTGGCCTCAAAATCTGCCACCACTTGCCTGGCGCTGCTCTCTGGTTTCCTGGCTTGGGTTCTGGCTCCCTCATGGGATGGTTGACTCCTCCACTCGTGGCTCCGGGCTCAAATTCTTGTTTGGCACTCTACATGGGCAGCGGTCCTGCACACAGACGTGAGCCAAGTGCTAGAATAAGGAGAGCAACGGGGCATCACACTGCAGAGGCCGCCCCCCACTTCCCGGCCCTTGATCTCCCTACTCCCCCCTTTACAGCTGAAGAAACTGAGGCCAGAGCAGCCAGCTGACCTGCCCGAGGTCCCTGAGATTAGTACCTTTCCCGGCACATCACCATCTCCTCTGAGTTATGACATGACACATTTTATAGCCCTTTCTTATTAGCAGACAGAGCACCTTTCATATCCACTACGTCACTGGAGGCCCATGACCTTGTGAGTCAGCATGCAGCAGTGCCAGCTTACAGATGAGCAGACCGTGCCCCGGTGAGGCACACTGGCTTGCCCATGCTCACGCGGCGAGGAAGTGGTAGCACCAGGCTTCAGACCATGACTGTCTGGCTCCAAACGCCCTATTTTCCGTCGACACCACACCACCTCCACCGAGACACCGTAGAACCACGAAGCTGCGGAGTCTTTCCGTGGGCTGGGAAATCAATGACCTACATTTCCAAGGATCCATTTAATACCACACACCTGAAGACCCTAGTGGCATTTGGGGCAAGATTAATGGCTCATGTGCATGGTGCTTTGCAGGTTGTAGAGTACCGTCTCGTATATTATGTCAGAGCACACCCACTGGTTCCAACGACTTGATATGCAAGTGCCCCCACCCCCCGATGCGTGGGGGGAGGCGCTCTCATGGTTGTTAGAAGAGAGTGCGGGGATTCCCACCCCAGCCCTGTGCCAGGCACTGTTCATGTAGAGCCTCATCTCATCATCCCAAAACCCCTGAGGTCTGTGCCCTTAGCTTCATTGCATGGTTGAAGCACTGAGGATCAGGACGGGGCTCAGGGCCCCCAGGAGAGGCCACTGATGCAAAAGGCTGCGGGGAGGGGGAGGATGCTCAGAGCGCCTGGAAACTTCTCAGTTACCGTCTGCTGACATGGGTCAACGTGCGTTCACCTGCCTCCCCTTTTTTGGCAGCAAAGGGGGAAACTGTCAAGCTTAAAATGTCCCTGGGAGCCAGGACAAAAAGGTCCCCAACACCCCCCAAAAAATCATACACTACCACATTGAAAAGGCTGCGTTTGCCCCTGGGGTGGAGGTTTTGCCCTTTATTTATTCCAGATCTGGAGACGATAGCTTAAGGGCTGGGGAGTAAGATAAAGCAGGGAAGGTGGCCCCCAACTGGGATCCTGACTGCACCGCAGGCTCAAGTAGCTGAAGCTTCAGGGAAAACATAAGCTGAAAGAAGAGAGAGCCACACAGCTGGCGGCTCAGCTCCAACACCAATACACTAGAGGGACAGGCCACCACGTTGTCATCACCCTTCTCCACCCCCGCTCCTCTTCCCAGCCCTGTGCCCACTATGGGACTAACAGCAGAGTTCAGCTTTCAGATGTTGCCAGTTTGGTGGCATTTGGCTCCATCCTTACAAATGCAACGTTACTGGATCTTTAGAACCTTTCAGCACGCACTGGCAAGACAGGGGAAAGCAGAGGGCAAGCGGGTCTCTACAGGCAGGGCCCAGCAGGGAAGGGCTCAGGTCGGGGAGAGGGGTGCTGGGCATGAAACTCGGGGCCTGAAGCCCGGGTCCCCCCACCCCTGGAGTTCCAGCAAGTCAGAAATAAAGTCAAGATGCGTGGCATGGTTCTGGCTTGAAAGAAGGGGGCAGGGAAAGCGTGATTCCTCTGGAAGGAGAGTCCCCAGCTCTCAGGGAGGGCCGTTTACCCCAGACAGGCTGCAGGGCATCTGCAAGCACTAAGGTGGCACAAGCATTTTGTTTGGAGGGTGAGGAGCAGCACAAACAAATCTGCACTGCCAAGTGGAAATCAGGACTACAGTTATCTAAAACAATACATGGTCTGCTCCAGAGTCTACATCACAGACCAAGGTGTCACCCGGTGTGATCCTCATATCGAGAGAGGTAAGCAGCAGGTTGCACAAAGCAAGACAGGTTTCTCTGCTTCAGGACTTTCAGGGAATTTCCATTGTGACTCTCCATTGTGAATTTCCATTGTGACTTTCCAAGGAGAGACACAAAATACAGGGAGTCCCAGATTTATTCTTCTCTCCTGTTCTACTTTGGGAAAGGCCATGAGTGAAGGGTGTAGAGGCCTGAGCTCCCACAAGACGGATGGCATGGGGGGCCTCAGCAGGGCACCCGGGGACTTCTACTTCCAAGACAGCTCCTGCTCAGGTGTGGCCAAGACATCTTGTCCTTGGTGGGTGTTGGGAGAAGGCATGGCCCAAAGGCCCCACAGTCTGACGCAGGCACACACTCTGCAGCCTCAGACCCTCACACCCCTGCGGCCGTCATGCAGATGGAGCATGCACCGACCCACACACACTCAGACAATATTTGGGGAAGAAAAACAGTTGCAGGATATGAATGAGCAACTACCTAAGAGGAAAAAATAAGCAAATTCTAAGATTATACAAAACTGTCCAGCTTCTTCATCAGCCAAATAAATACAAAGTAGAACAATGTTGGTTGGTTTTTCTTATCAACTTAGTGAAAGTTTTCTGTTTTTGTTTTTGTTTTGTTTTAAGATGACTGCTTTGGTCATGGAGCAGCAAAACAAGGTTCTCAAAAACTGTTCCTGAAAGCCCAATTTGGTCTGTGCCTTCTGGAAGCCTATTTAACAACACAATCGGCAGGCCACACAGGTACATGCCCCTCTCAAGAAATGTATCCTAGGGAACTGGCAAAATGGGAAAAGATCCATCTGTAAGAATGTTCATTGCAATATTATTAATTATAGCAACACACTAAAATCATCAAAAGATCAAATAACTGGAAATTAGATGTAAGTAGTATGTACTATATTCATAAAAAAGGACATTCTGGAAAAGGTGTGAAAGACTCATGATCTGAAGCATATTTGCAATTTGTTCATTAGAGGGGTGGGCAAATAAACAGTTGTTACAGAGGGACCCACTTAAAAAAAAAAAAAGCAAAAACCACATCACTTCACTGAAAACCTGTGCTGCAGTCTGCGAGCTGTGTCCCACCAAGAGGGATCCTTGTTTTCTGTTTTTTTCTGTTATTTTCTGTTATTGCTCCCATCCCATCTCCCTCCAGCATTGAAGAGGATTCAAGTTCACAACACAAGTTAGAATCTGACGTCTGCCTCTATTCTCCCCATCTCTAATCCCTGGGACCCTACCAAAAGGCTCTCTGTCATGCCATCTGGACCCATCCCCCCTCCTCTCCCATCTGCGCCAAGCCCAGCCCTGCATGAGGTGTTCCCAGCATGCCACACCATCCTTACCAAGGGTACAGGTCTCCTGCTCAGACCTCCCTCCTCCCTGAGGCCTCCACAAAGGCACCAGTTCAGGGGCCTCCCTCCAAGATCCGAGGATGACCTTCACCACTAAATCTGACAGGCAATACTTAGTTTCACTTTCTATTCACCAGCTAGCTCATCTGCAAAACGAGAAGAACACAATCTGCCCCATGGGAGACTTTCTGAGACCTGTGACAGCACCTGGATCACGGTCATCACCGATGTGTGTTAGTTCTCTACCTCTGGTCCCCTCTTGAGAGTGTCCACACCTTGAGAATGAAGACTCAAACCAAACCACTCAGAAAGCATAAACAATGGATGGAGTATCCTCTGAATTAGATGCTTTGAGGACGCAGAGGAGGTTACGCATCACAGCTGGAGCTCCAGGTCAGTCACATTCATAGTTGGTCTCAGACTGGGTTGTGGGGGGCAGGGGGACTCAGAAAGACACGGTCCACTTTCCCCACACCTGATGGCCTAACATCCAACAATCGCCTCACTCCCGTGCAAGTGACTTACCTGCTCTGTGATGTTGTCCTGGTCCGCAAAGCAGGGATGGAAAGAGCACACATAGGACTGTGACCTTGAGGACCCAACTGAACTATATCAGTAAGGATTTAAAGTCACCCCAAGATACCACCACACACCCTTAAAATTGGTTAAGACTAATAATGTCAAAGGTTGGCATGGCTGCAGAAGGATGACATCTTTCAGGTATGGCTGATGGGGATGCAAAATGGTACAGCTACTTGGGAAAATAGTTTAGCATTTTCTTATTAAGATAAATATACACTATCATATGACCCAACAATTCTGCTCCTTGGTATTTACCCAAAAGATTTGTACACATGTTTATAAGAGTAATTTATATATAAATACATGTTTATAATAGCAATTTATGTATATACTTTATACATAGTTATCTATTTTTATAGTTATATTTTTTAATTTTTGTTTTATTTTATTTTATTGTTTAACTATTATTTATTAAATATATATTATTTGTATATATAAACAATTCAAATATTCATCAATGTGAGAATAAATAAAGAAGAGGGGGATTCAGTCACTCACAGGATGGATTAATTCACACGATGGAACACTGTCCAACCACACAAAGGAATGGATCATAGATGCATATAACAATGTGGTGAAACTCCCAGGCACGTACTAAGTGAAAGAAATTAAATGCACAAGAAGGCAGACTGTATGAGTCTGTCTATTGGAAGTTCTAGAAGAAAAACTAATCTATGATGAAAGAAAACAGAATAGTGGTTGCCTGTGGCTCTAGGCAGGAGGGAGCAGAGACTTTGTGGGGTGTGGCAACGCTCTCTATCTTTATGGGATTGTTTCAGGAACATACACATTTGTCAAAACTCACCACCTGTGTTCTTAAGATCTTAAGGATCTTAAATGCCCAATTATACCTCAATAAAAAAATAATAGCGGCCCTGGTACACAGCAAGGAGTCCATAACTACATTATTGTCATTAACGACGACTGCTCTAACTCCACCAACTCACAGGACATCAGCATTTGCAGGACCCTAGGAAATCCCTAGCCAGGTGTCGTGCCATGGGCCTTCAGACAGGTGCGTGATGCCAAGAGCCCTTTCTCAGAATAGAGTTTTGCCTGCATGAAATAAAAATACATATAACGACAAAGGAAACCAATTATTTTGAAAGTTATCAAATATTAAAAACGGATTTGTGATCTAGAAGTGCCTGTGCCTCTTTTATTAACGCATTAAATAACAAGACCTACCAGAGGGTCTAATAACTACCATAATTTCAAAGTAGCGAGGAGTGTAAAACGGCACTTTGAAATTTCCTCCGACTGCAATGGAAAATGAAAATATCTGGGATTCCTTTCAGTAACAAAGTCACAGGCACTGTGAATCCTGGGCCTCCTCAATACCATCTCCTACTGAGAAAGGGACTCCATTTCAGTTATAGGGCAGTGAAAACAGAGGCACAATGCTATTTTCTCAGCTGGGTTCAGAGACCTGGCCACACACCCTTGCCTCCCAGGTGAGACCCTGCCCTAGTCCCATGTTCTGTGCCCAGAGGATGAGGGCCATAAGGGGCGTCATTGTCCCCACAGTACACAAGGTCTGCTCTCAGAATCGGGAGTCCTGCTTCCTGATTTCCAGGATAGCCCTCTGTCCTACAGACATAAACTATGTAAAGATACACCCCAGAAGTCACAATGTCTCCGCATTAAAGACAAGGATGGTATGATTGGTTGGTGCCGGGCCGGCAGGGGCAGAGGCGTGCAAACACTCACACGCACGCAAACATACAGACACTTGCTCTCCCTCAGTGCTTTCTGGCCCTGCTGGATTCAGCAGTACAGGGCTAAGTCCAGGGAGCTCCCCTGGACCACAGTCCCTGCCAGGCCCTGGCCCAGAACACGGGCGACCCCCACTGCAGCAGCGGCCAGCAGGCCCCCTCCGCCGCAGACTGGCAGGCTGGCAGTCAGCAGGCACCCACCGAGCGTGGGGCCTCTGCCCGCATTAACTCCCTGCTGGGATAATTCTTCTCCAGCCTTTTTTTTCCCCGGCCACCAAGTGGGCCTGCCACCACACGGCTGTTTTTCATCTTGTTAATTGAGTCATTTATTTCGTTAAAAGGTGAAACTTTATCAGGGTTTATGTGCCAAGTGTGAGAAGGTGTATTTAATGATACATCAAATGGCCGCAGCCTCAGGTGCCTCTGTATTTAGAGACGGTACAGCAAGGGGGGCGGGGTGGGGGAGGGCAGAGATGGTACAGCAAGGGGGAGAGGGGTGGGGGAACCAGGATGCAGCTGGTCCTCTACAATTCTATTATGCTGATTTTCATAATAGCCACAAGTTGGGCGGGCAACACTGGCTTCAACGCGCTCTCGGAAATGCACACAATAGCCAGGAGCTTGAGAGTTGCCCCCAAAGCATCCCTGTGGCTCTGTCCTTCTCTCCTGGGCACTGTGGCCTGAGCCTAGGACACCTCCCTTTGCACCTGACTCCCCGCACCACAGCGTCCGGTGTCCAGCACCCCTCTGGTGAGAGATCAGGGGATCTCCCCACTCCCGCTGCACTCTGTCCCTGACACTGTCCCCTCCCCAGCCGCCCTCCACTCTCACCTCATCCAACAGCCAGCACCCACCGTGCACAGAGGCCCCATGGAAGAGCTCAGCTGGCCCCTCCCCCGCCAAGAGCTTTGGTGTCCTTCGTCCCCTAACACCTTTGGGTAGAGGTAGAGCCCCCAGAGCCAGTGCCCAAAGCCTTCTTGATCCAGCCATGACTATCCAGCCCCAACCTCCACCAGCCCCACCCCCTCCGCCTGCAGCCCAGCCAGGCTCTGCGCTGCCCGAGAACTCCCGCCTCCCCAACCTCCTCATCTTAAGGTAGTGCTTCTCAACACTCTAGAATCACTCAGGAAATTTTTCAAAATACAAATGCCTCAGTTCCACCCAAGCCCAGCTGAATCAGGCTCTCAGGGCTCTGGGTCCCCAGATGACGCTATGTGCACCCAGGAGTAAGAACCATCACTTCCATTTTCCAACCATGATGGGCCACCGAGGACAGCTCCTATCAAAGATGCCAGGTCAGGGAGACCGACTTCCGACCTCCCCTGGCAACTCTAGCCAGTCTGCTGGATGGGACGAGAGGACAGGATGAACGACATTTTTTTTTTTTTAGTGCACAGGACTTTAATCACCATGGAACAGCCCACGCGACTTCTCAGAAAACGCCAAGTGTTCTTAACAAAAACCCTAACCGTGAGGAAGATAATGACATTTGGCTTCTTCACGTGGCCACGTACCTCTCGTTAGTTGTACAGGCAAAAGTAGGAGGGCTAGGAGCAGCCAGCCAGCCCCAGGAACGGGGAAGTATCGTGTAAATTGACAGGAAAGTGCAAGAGGTTGAAAGAGCCAAGACCCAAGGGTTTCACCCAGCCCTGCCGCATCCCAGCGGGATGAACTTGACTGGCTCATTCAACTTCTCTGGGCCTGTGCCTCACCTGTAAAGCGGGAATAGTAGTAGGTCCCTAGCCCCAGAGGACGGGTGCAAGACTCTGCAGCAGGATCTATGTGACATGTAGGCACAAAGCTGGGAAGCTTGCAGCTTTATAGATGATAATGTCTCTGTGATACCAGCCTTGCTCTCACAGGCCCTGCTCCTTCTTTCTTCTTTCGGTCACCTTACAGAGGCTCAGGCCACCAGCGTGCTGCAAGGGGGCAGCAGCCCACAAGGGACATTGGCCACTTTGTTGTTATGAATGTCCAAATGATGGATAAGCTTCCTTGTCCTTTGGCCCTGAAGTTTTTCTCTAGAAAGCACAATGCAACTCCTGGGCTGTAGGCCATCCCTTCTGATCCGCAGTTTCTCCTTAATTCCATTCCAACACACAATGATTAAGCACCAGCTGTGTGCCAGAGCCCATGCGAAGGGGCCAGGAGGCCACGAGGAGTGCATACCTTTTCAGGCTGGTTGTTGGCAGTCTGTCTCCTGAATGGGAAGCTTGGGCAGGCCCGCATTCTCTCTGGACCCAGAGCACCTGCACACAGTGAACACCCAGTCACCAGGCTCACAACACAGCAGAGGAGCATGTAGGCCAAATGTACAAACCACATCGTCCACAGGCAAAGTCTTCCCTCCACATGAAAACCTGAAAGCCAAACACACACTGGCAGTGACTTTGACGAGAGCTCTACCTTCTCCACACGCCAGTCATCTGGATCGTGGGAGTCTGCAAAGGACATGTCCACACTCCCCTGTATCCTGTGTGTGTGTCTTGCCAATTTCCGAAACGTCCACCGACAGTGCGGGCTTTACTTCCAAAGGGACCCCTGGAGTGACTCCCAGTGAAGGCTTCAATGCAGGACTGGCATTGGGAGACATTAGCTGGAGGGTCCTGTTTACCCTCCCATCTCCTCCCTACCCCTGCTTCCCCTTCAGAGCCAGCAGCAGGGTTTCATTGTCCTGCTGATCCTACCCTGGAGGCACTTGTAGAAGAACAGAGGCAGGAGGGCCGCAAGGCGGGTACCTCTTCCTCCCACAACTGCCCCGCAGGGTTGCCACCAGTTCGCTGCACCCTCTCCAGAAATGGCCACGGATTCCCCTCCCGCCGCTCCTCTGCCAGGTAGAGGGGTGCCCCCTGTGACCTTCAGATCCTGGGGATAATGGCTTCCTGATGCTGCTAGCTCCGGGACACTGGCCCATCCTTGCAAACAGTTCAGGAGCCCTTTGTCAAACTCTGTGGCCACCAGCTCCAATGAACCACTTGCTTCCTGCCACCTCCCCGGCCACCCTCCCATGGACAAGAGTCCCCGCTGGGTACTAGGACTGACCTCTGTCAGCCCGCAGTCCTACTCTCTGCGCCATCAGAGAGATTAAGAAAATCATCACCAGGTTTTTCCCCACTCCTTGCCCGCACAACACACACACACACACACACACACACAGACACACACATGCTCGCTCGCTCACTCGCACTTGTACACCCAGCAGAAGTCTGCCGATGGAGCCCCATCCCTCTGCACACCCAACCCTGCCTTCCCCACACAGCCTTGCCTCCCAGATGGTGAGACCCTCTGTAGGGAGGGACACATCTGGCAGAGGGAGCTGTGAGTCCTGCCCTTACCCACTATGGACTTGATGGTTAATTTTCTGGGTTGACTTTGTTGGGCCACAGGATGCCCAGAGAGTTGGTAAAACATTGTTTCTGAGTGTGTCTGTGAGGTTGTTTCTGGAAGAGATCAGCACTGGAATCCCTAGAGAGTAAGGAAGATCGACCTCCTCAATGCAGGGGTGCATCATCTAATCTGCTGAGGCCTACATAGAACAAAAAGGTGGAAGAAGGACAAATTTGTTCTCTCTGCTTGAGCTGGGACATCATCATCTCCTGCCATTGGACTCCTACACTCCTGGTTCTCGGGCCATCAGACTCAACAGACACGCAGCACTGACTTTCCTGGTCCTACAGCTTGCAGACAGCACATCGCCGGACCTCTCGGCCTCCATAACCAATGGACCAATTCCTACAATAAATTTCCTCTCACCTCTATATCTGTATTTAGATAACAGTATATGCTATTTGTTCTGCTTCTCTGGGAAAGCCTGGCTGATACATTCATCGTGTGACCCAGGGCAAACCTTATTCACATTCACTTCCCTTTGCCTCAATCTCTGCGAGCAAACATGGGATTTCCAGTTCACTGAGATATGCTGAGGATCAACACCAGTAACAGACATACAACCCATGATATGAGGCCTGGTGCACAGTTATGGATGTGAGCCGCTTAAATGTTCCTAGCTCTTTCTCATCCTTCTGACACTTGGAGTTTGCTGAACACCAAATGGGCCCATTCAGAAAAGGCCTCTCAATTGTCAGACAAGTTCTCCATCTGCTTAAAATATCTTTCCTCTTTCTTTCCCTCACAACACCTATGCAGTCTCTTCCTGGGGTCCCCTCCTCCAAGAAGCCTTCCCAGGATGCCGCGTGGCTGAGGCTGTGGCGTCTGAGCTTCCGTCAACCTGGGACTGTGATGGGCTCCTGGCTGGCTGTCTTCTAAACCAGACTTGGATTACTTAAGAGCGGGAATGGTCTCCTCTCTCTCTCCCTGTCTCCTCCACACCTGGTCCAGTACTTGGGCAAACAGACCCTCGACACACATCTGCTAAAGAAAGAGGGGAGGGAGGAAGGAACCCATCAGCCTTTGAACCAGGCACCTCATACTCCCAAAAATGTCAAACTACTTCGTCAACAGAGGCCTTCCCAGCTATCCGTCGCACTTGCTGATGCCCTCTGGACACATGACAGGTTCTCTCCTCCCTCTTGATGTAACCTGCAACCCCAGAACACTCGGGGATTCTCATCAGCCTGGAGGAGCCCATCCAGGATCACTTGGGAAGTTTTTTGTACTCCCTTCTAGAACTCAAGTAAAGGTCAGTAGGCAGCATCAGCCCTGGAAGGGATGTCAAGGCCTGACATGTGGGTAAGGTCCAGCCATGGGGGGACCTCAGGCTCCCTGGCCAGCACCTCCCAGGCAGAGAGGTTGGGCTCCCTGATGTTCTGGGTCTCAGGGTGTGGGTCGAGGAGGCCTGCAAGGCTGGACCTGCACACGACAGCACTGCAACACCTGAACCCAAGTGTCTCTGTTCTCAGGAGTAGTATCAGTGATTACAACTCCTTCTGGCAGGAGCTCTCCTCCTCCTAGTACCTGACCACGGGGATCCTCGCTACCCCCATCTCTCAGAGAAGGAAACCCAGATGACAAAAGGGAATCTGGTAGGTTTTCAGCCACCAAGTCTTCGTGCTTCCTGCCCAGCACAGGAAGTGTGTGTCACACCCGACCTGCAATGCCTTCTCTAATCCCCACGCTGGTTCTGCCAGGGAAGGATGTGAACCACCCCACAGATGAGGAAGGGATCATCCTGTCTCACACAGCTGTAAAGGGACAGCCTTGAAACTCAAACCCAGTCTGCTGAACTCTCCAGAAAGCCCTCACCACTGGCGATCACATGGGACACCTGCTTGTGGAAAGCGAGGGAAGGGAGGCGGATGGAAGGAGTGGGTGTCTTTATCCCAGTCTCAGACCACCGCTCACTGCCCCCCTGCCTTGCTCCCTCTGGTCCTAGCTTTGAGCTGCAGGTTCCTTCAAGCCTGGACTGCTTGTGAACACCATTCACGGCACTCTTGCATTCCCCATGACCACACGGAGGCGAGACACAAACCCCACAACCATCATGAAGACTGTATGAGCTTCCTGTCTCTGTGTGGCAAATGACAAATGCCGTGATGAGCTTGATGGTTTCAAACAATAGAAATTTATTATCCTGGAGTCAAGAAGTGAAACATCAAGGTGTCAGCTGGGCTGTGCTCCAGCCAAGGGATCCAGGGCGGAATCTTTCCTGGCCTCTTCCAGCTTCTGGTGGCCCCTGGCACTGACTGGCCTCTTGCTCCAATCTCTGCCTCTGGGTCCACATTGCCACCTTTTCTATGTCTGTCTTCTGTTTTCTGTCTCTTTTAAGAAAGCCCAGCATTGAATTTAGGACGTACCTTGATCCAGGATGACCCCATCTTGAAATCCTTATCTTAATTACATCTGTCTGGGCCAATATTGCAAATATGCTCACATTCTAAGTTTCCAAGCAGGCATATTTTTGAACAGTGTTGGCCGCTTGACTTGCTACAATGATCTTAATTCATTTTCTCCCCTTTCCCAGTTGGGGAACTCCACAGGGCTCCTCACCACCCACCCTCCCATGGGGGTTGTTAGTGGGAAGAGCATGGGTTCTGTGTCCACTCAAACTCATTTTGAATCTTGGCTCTGCCACTGGCCAGCTTCAGGACACACAGGCCACCTGACCTCTCCACATACCCCTATCTTCACCTCTCAAATGAGCAAACTCTACCTCCTCAATTTAGGGGAATTATACAGTCCAATAAATGTAACCTGGTTGGTTCTTAACAAACAGAGGACACCCCTCATGCCCCTTACTTTTGTAAATACTCAGGAGATCAGACTGGCCTAGGGATTCTCTGAGAGGGTCACACAGCCAGCCAAGATCTATGAGGACTGGGATTTCATAAGCAGCTGCAATATTCATCTTCCAAAGACTCTGTTGACCACCACTAACTAGTATGAGGACAAAGATTACACCAATATATGAACTCATTCACATATTGGAAACCTACATGCCTGGAGGGAAACTGAGGTGAGGTGACTTGCCCAGTATTACAGTGGGATTTGAAGCCATAACTTTAAAAAATATCTCTTCCACTGTTTCCCAACACACCTTAGACCTTGACGGTGATCCAAAAAGCCTATCTGTCCACAACATTCCATCCACCTAGATCTGGCAGATCTTCAGAATGCCCTTTCTCACCTGACACTCATATTTGTCCTTAAGGGCCAATGCAGAGTTCCCCTCCATTGGCCCTCCTATGGGCTCCCACACCATCCAGCCTACTTGCCCCACTAGGCCTTATTCTTCAAGTTGAGTGTAGCTGCTTGTATGTTTGCTTTGCTCAGAACACTGTGGTTTTTTTGTGGGTGTGGACCCATGAGTGATCCACCCCTGCATCTCTGTCATCTAACTCGGGCATGACACCTAGTAGGACCTTGTTATACCCTAAGGCCACAACAACAAACGCAAGACCTAAGTTTCTTTGTCATTTGCAACATGATAGTTGTTCATAGGAGAAGGAAAAATAAAAGGGGACATTTGTGGTCAAATTGGTGGGAACCACTGAATTACTTGAAACCCTTCATTTTCCATAGAAGAAACCGGAGGCCCTGATGGGAAGTATCTTGCCCAAGTTCATAAAAGAAGGTGGTGACATTATGAGAAATGTGATCCAGAAATATGATTCATAGTCCCCACTCCACTTCCTTGCTTGAGAGTAGGGAGAGTAGGGAGAAGAGGGAAGGTAGATACAAAAAGGGGAGATGACTCTTTCTGGGAACATATGTTCTTTAATCAGCTGGGGGTCCTGGGACCAAACTTCATGCTGGCTTCAATCCCATATTTAAATTTTCCACCAGTTTTAAGTAAAAGAACTTTCTCAGAAGTACCTGGGCCAGCTTCTTCTGAGAACTGAGTTGCCTATACCTCCATGGACATAAAAGCTTTCACTACATACTGGCTGTTTGGTAGGCTGCACCTGCATAAAGGCCTAGGAGAATTCAAGAGTCATTGAGGGGTTACCTGTAGAAGGGAGGTACCAATTAGGCCAAGAGGGTTGAATTTAAAGTCAGTTGAGTTAATTAAAAATAAGTAAGGAAGGGAAGATTATGAAGGAAGTAGAAAAGGAAAGCAAGGGGTAGGAATGGCAGATAGCAAGAAGAGGGAGGCAGGCTCTGGGTCGCAGTCTTACAGAGTTTGCTCTTAACTCCATCACTACGTCACCAAAGAGTCAACGGGGAAAGAGCATATCGAGTTTCTTTTTTTTTTTTCCTTTCTTCAAGGTCAAGCAGGTTGCACTGAAAAGCATTTCAGAGCTAGAGGGAAGAGTCCACAGGACTGTGCTCACTTCCAGTTAAGTTTATGACCTCCAAGCCCATCCATCAATAACACACTAAAAAGATTCACAGGACCTGATGGAAGCTATGAAACTCATGGTTATGGTTTATTACAGCTAAAGGATGAAGATTAAAGTCAGCCAAAATAAGTGTGAAGGCTAGAAGCCCGAAATGTTCCAAATGCAGAGATTCTAGTTGTCCTCTCCCTGAGTCATGAACAGCAAAGCTTTCCCAGTGTCAGCCCACCCAAGCCTTGATAGTCAGTCTTTACTCAAGCTCATTCTCAAAAAACTGGTTGACTGCCAACATGATTGACTTGTCCCTGTTCCCTCTAGAGGTCAGGCTGATGCCTTGTGACCCAAGTTTCCCACCTCAAATCACATTGTTGGTACAACCCAGGGCCCCCAGGGAAACAAAGAAGGAGTAACATTCCAAGAGCTAAAACATTTCCTTTAAAGAACTGGTAAGGACAAAGGCCAGGCCTCTTTTTGAGCAAGGCCAAATGCTCTACTACATAGGAGTGGATTAGAGAGTGGCTGAGGTAGAGACCGAAAGACCCTGTAGAAATGATTGCAGAGTTCAAGTAAACTATGTTGGTGGAAGGGATCATGGTGGAGAAGAAGACATACACAAGTGAGCTCTGATCAGTTTCATTAGAGACTTAAGAAATTCTGAGACTTTCCACTCCAACAAAGATGAGAGAGCAGGAACTGGATTTACTATGCTGAGTGAAACAACAAAAATAACTTGGCGGGGGGGGAGTTGGATATATTTTATATATTTTAGAGAGGGAGAAAGGGGTGGAAGGTGCAGAGGGAGAGGGAGACAGAATTCCAAGCAGGCTCCATGCCCAGCATGAAGCCCAACACAGGGCTCAGTCTCCCAACTGTGAGATCATGACCTGAGCCAAAATCAAGAGTCAGACACTGAACTGACTGATCCACCCAAGTGCCCCTATGTACATATTAAAATAAGACATGTCTTGATAGATAGATATATTCATATACATATACATATACGTCAAGAGTTTACAGGACCATGGAGACAGTGCACGGCAATGATCCCACTGAGAAAAGGAACAAATTGAGTGAGGTGTCACAATGGTCCCAGTATACTTCCTTGAGATTTTTCAGGAAAAGCTGAAGATGTGGAGCTGAGAACAAGAGAGAATAAAGTGGACAGAGTTTATAGAATAAAGCACTAAAAAGAAGACAGCTGCAGAGAGGGAGAGAGAGAGAGAACTCCAGAGATCTATGGAGTGTTCCCAGAGCATCCAGCTGAGTTCAGACCATAGCATATGTGTGAAGAAGATATGCAAGGCTAGTGAAGGAACCGTCCAATGGTCCCATCCAAAAAACCAGTGCTGGGGCTCACATAGAGCCAGGAGGAGTCCCTGTTGCTACCCACCAAGCTGGAGACCTTCATGATTCATGGAGTATTGGGTAGAGCAGTCAGAATAGTTTGAGTTTAATAAAGGAAAATAATAAAGCTTAGACTGAATACTTCTTTTATTCTGCCTAATAAAATTTAAAAGCAAACCTGAAAAGAGGCACTTATTTTCAAGTATATTAATTACCCCACATAAAAAAACCTCAAAAATATAAAAACACAAAAATATCCAATATCTAACAAGGTAAAACTCACAATGTGTGGCATTCAACTAAAAATTAATAGGCATTCAGAAAAGCAGAAAAAAGTATGATCAATAAAAAGACCAAAATAAAACTTCTAGAGATGAAAACTATAATGCCAGAGATAGGAAACTCACTATATGGGACTAATAGCAGATTAGACCTTGAAGAATAAAAATATTAACAGTTTGAAGACATAAAATAGAAACTATCCAAAATGAAACAGAAACAGAAAAAAAAAGCCATTTAATGAACAGAACATTAAATGCACCAATGAACTGTGTGACAACTTCAAGTGACCTAAAATACATGAAATTATGTCTCAGAAGATGAGGAGAGGTTAAGACTAAAAACTTTTTGAAAAATAATGGCTGAAATGTTTTTCCAGATTGAATGAACACTTTATTTTACAGATCCAAGGGGCTCGATGAACCCCAGGAACAAGAAACATGAGTAAAACTATACCAAAGCATGTCTTCAAATTATTGAAAACCAGTAGTAAAGAGAAAATCTTAAAAAAGGTAAGAGGAAGAAGAGTCACAACATACAAAGGAATAAATGTAAGAATTACAACACATTTCTTTTCAGAATGATGGGGCTGGAAAATGATGGGGCAGCTTCCTTAAATGACTGGACAGAAAAACAAACCGCCAACCTCAAGTTCTATAACCATCAAAAATTTCTCCCAAGACAAAGGGGAAACCAAGACTTGGGAAAACATGCAAGCAAGAAGAATTATCTTTATTAGACAGAAGGAAAAATATTCCAGATGGAAATATTTCAAACAAAGAAGAAAGAGCTCCTGAATGGCAAACATATGGGCAAACACATTAGATGTTTTTCTGACTATGCAAATCTCTTTAAAATAATAACAATGTAGCATGGGGTTTATAAGATGCAGAAAGTAAAATACAGGGCAACAATAACACAAAGGGCAGGAAGGAAGAAATGAGAGTATACTATTACAAAGTTCTTAATCTGTACTTGAAGGAATAAAACATCACTTCAAGTTAAACTGGTAAGTTAAAGCAACCACTAGAGTTATGAAACCAACAGGGCTAATAATCCAATGAAAGAGATACACTGTAGTCATAAAAATACTCAAATGATGAGCATTATGGAGGGCACTTGTAATGAGCATTGGGCGTTATATGGAATTGATGAATCACTAAATTCTACACCTGAAATTAATAATACGCCATATGTTAACTAACTTGAATTTAAATAAAACTAAAAAAAAAAACCTCAAATACTTCAAAATTAGGAAGAACAAAAGGAAAAGAAGGACAACAGATTGGACAAATAGAAAAATAAAATGTCAAGACAATAGATTTAAATATAATTATATCAATAATCACATTAAATATAAATGATCTAAACATCACCAACTGGGTGATATTCTTAAAAGCACAATACAATAAATGATGCTAGAACAATTGGATATCTACCGGGGAAAAAATGACTTCAATTCATACCCTACACCATATACAAAAACTAACTCAAAATGGATTATGGATCTAAATTGTAAAATCTAAAACTACAAATCTTCTGGAAGAAAACATAAAAATCAGTCTTCATAACCTCACTTTTCTTCCTCTGGACATTTTTCTCAGGCTGTCCTCTCTAGCGGGAGTACCCTTTCCTTCACCTCTGTGTATCAGATGTTATGAGAACAACTGTTCTTTCAAATCTATACTTTTTTCAGGATGCACATCAAATATGATCTCTCGTGTAATTTTCCATCCCGTTCTAGTTTTTTCAGTATTTCTCACTATCTAGAATCCTTGAGATCTATAGATATTCTAATTTTCTTATAACATAGGAAGCTCCTTGAAGGCAGAGATCAGATCTGATTTATATCCTAATTTCTCCTAGTGCTTAGCAAAGTACTTGGCACAGAGCAGGCATTACCAGCATTTACCAAGACCCTGCCATATGCCAGGGGAATGATGGAGATGGCAGCTCAGAGCCGGCCTCTGCTCTGCTGCTGGGATTCTAAGAGATGGAAGCATACCTGTTAACTCTTCATTGTGTTCATGATCATGGCAAACATCAAATCTTAGTTGCCTCATTATACTGTAAGTATCAAACAGTATAAATTTGGGTGATTCAATATCTTTACCCAACATGTCCGGTTCAGAGTGAACATTTTCAGTCCATATGTGAAACGGAATCTCTTGATCATTCAAGAATTGTGTTGGTCATTTTCAATAATACTCTCGTGTTTTTTCAATGTTATTTTTTGAGAGAGAGACAGAGACAGAGAGAGCACACAGGCAGAGGGAGAGAGAGAGAGAGAATCTTAAGCAGGCTCCTTGCTCAGTGTGGAACCTAACACAGAACTTGATCTCACAACCCTGAGATCATGACCTGAGCTTAAATCAAAAGTCAGACACTTAACTGCCTGAGCCACCCAATATGTCACCAAAGAGGTGGATTTGTAGGACCAGGGAGGATTTTTCTGGATAGGCGTATCCCCAGGGAGGTTGGATCCTTTCTCAACCAGATCTGGGAAATTCGCAGGAAGAAACTGGCATCTGTGACCTTGCTTATTAAATGAAGAGTCGAATGTGCTGGCATCTATCTGCAAGGGGTGCCAGAAATGCTGCCCCAAACCCTACCTCAAGACAATCTCAGGACAATGAATGTAGAGAAGCCATGGTAATTCCAGAGACTCTAAACACACAGAGAAAAGGCACTTAGCTCAGACCTGAGGGAAAAAGGGGGAGCTTCCTGGAAGAGGAGTCATCAAGACAGACTAAAGGAAGTCTACAATCTAACCAGAAACAGGTTGACACATGCAGAGTTTTCTGGGCAACGCCCAAAAGCCAGAGAGCAGAAGGTCACTCTGGGCCCTTGAGAGAACGTTTGGTGAAGCCAAGGAGTGAGGGTTTAGAGGTAGGGACGGGCTGGAGCAGGAGGCAGAGCCAGATCATGAAGGACAAAGGGCCCAGAGTACAAAGCTTGGTATTTGGAATTTACTTCAAAGGCAATGGGGATTGATGAGAAGTTCAAATACATAGGAGAAGGCATGTGATTGGCTGCCCTAGCTAGGACAGCTTGAAGGACCCCAGAGAGACTGGTGCAGCCTGCTTCAGGAGAGGAGAGACCATTTTGAATGGGTGATGCACCCAGAAGTGCACAGACAATAATCAAATCCTTGGAGAAATGAATGTGAAGTCACAAACTGAGTTTGTTAGTCACAAACCAGGAAGCCTAGTCACAGAGTGCCATGAGGGCCTCAGGAGGTCAAGAAAGTCCCTCCAAAGAAGTGATGTTTAGGCAGAGACCGAAGAGATGAGAACAGTAGATGAGACATGATAAAGCCTTTCTGGCCTGGGGACACAGCATGTGCTAAGGCCCTGAGGCAGGCAAAGCAGCTCTGGCCCCTTCCAGGCTCTCCACACCCATCTTCCATGAACCCCCCACTCCAGTGATCCTGGCCATATCTGGTGCTTTCCCATCATCCTTCTGTGTTTTCCCTGCAGTCCCCTGGGGCCAGTGCCAGGGGCACCTCCTCTGTGAAGTCCTCAGTAGCTTACCTGGCACTTGGCCACTTATCACAACACCATATAAGCATTTCCTCTCTGACTTTGTCATTTCTGAAAACATTGACACATTTGGCTTTCCCACTAAATTGCAAGTAGGTTCATAGATCGTGTTTTACTTTGTCTTGTTTTCATCTCCGGAGCAGCATCCGGTGCACGGTCTGGCACACAGAAGGCCCCAGTGAGTGGGGATTTTACATTAAGGAGTTCATCCAGGTTTCTTAACCCCAGCACTGTTGACATTTGGGAACGATACCTCTTTGCTGTGGGGGCTGCTCTGTATGCGGTGTGATGTTCAGCAGCTGTCCTTGTTCCTCCCATTAGATGCCAGCAACACCCTCCACACCAAACTGTGACCACCCAAAATGTCCCCAGATATTGCCAAACGTCCCCTGGGCAGAGAAGTCGCTTCCGGTTGAGAACCACTGGATTATTCCAGTGCAGACTCTCACTTTACAGGGCAACGGGATGGACGCTGTCTGCCAGCCAGGCTTCTCTCCCAGGGGACTTCCCGTCTACAAGCGCGCTGTCAGGAAGGAACTGAAAGTAAGGCAAAGGGGAAAAAACCGGGCTCCAAACACACAGATTCCCTTATCCTAACTCTTCTGCCAACATCGACTATTGGACCGCGGAGCAGATCCCCATCTTATAAACAAGAAGAGAAGCAGCTAGAAAGACAACACCCTCCCTCGCAGGCCCTGGGAAGGGCTGGCCCACCTTCAGACCCTGGGAGGTGGCCACTCAGAGTCTCCAGAGGACACGCGGCCCTGCCACGCGACGGCTGCCGGGGAGGACAACTGACATCCAGCCCCAGAAGCTTCTTCTGGGGCTGTAAAGGGACAGGCAGACGGAGCGGGGAGCACATGCGACAAGCAGCCGGACAGGAGTGAGCACAGGAACGCCACGCAGAGGTGCGGCTGTTCCCACAGTAGGGATTTCCCAACCAGGACCGGAGTCGGCGTCAAGGTTCAGAGTGCCGATGCAGGGGCCTGCTCCCGTAGGCTCGGATTCTGGCTCTGCCACCTACTGGAAGCATAGCATGGGCTAGATTATGCATCTTCCTCACCTGGAAAATGGGCATAGTCATCACACGCCCCGTAAGTCAATTGTGGGGCGTCCTTAGCACAGTGAGAACGTAACGCGCACAGCCTGAGCACATGGGTGTGTCCCCTGCTACTACCATTGTCGGGGCACACACACCAGGTCCAGGGAGTAGGTTCTCCCTAAGAGATTTTAAATGTTTTAAGAATAGTAAGGAGGCTCTGTGATGTCAGACATGGGGTGACAGAAGAGGAGAAGCCCAGATCTGCCATGTGACCTATCTTCTCATTTTGGTATCTTCACTGACAGAAAAGAAGACAGTGAAACCTCTTCTACTTGCTTGTCAAAGACATAGCCAGGGTCAAATCAGATCTCACCATTTTCCTAATATTTTTGACTGTGACCCACAGTAAGAAATACACAGTAAAATATAGAACACACACACACACACACACACACACACAGCTGAAACAAAAGTTTCAATGAACAATGATCTCCCTCCCTGTGTATAATGCACTCTAACAAATTCTATCCTCTTTGATTTAAATTTTTGTAATCCCCTCAAGTGATTTCATGACCCTCCCTTAGAAAAGCAAGAAGCTTTACAAAAATGGAAGAGTCGTTGATAAAGCTGGGGAGTGATGATCAACCCCAAGTTGGCAGATTAGCGTTTTGGGTGGGGTTCCAGTTAAAAACTGCTGCATAAGAAACAACCCTACAACATAGTGGTTTACACCAATAATGTATTATTAATTTTCACAGCTGGGAGGATTACACGAGCTCTCGTGCATCCAGCTGGGACTGTGGTCATCAGACAGCTCAGCTGGGCTGGATATCCAAGATGGTGCCCTCCGAGGGCTGAAAAAGTGGATGCTGGCAGTCAGCTAGGCGGTCACCTGAGGCTGTCACCTAGAACACCTGCAGTGGCGTCTCCAGGTGATGTGGACTTCTCACATTACAACAGCTGAGTCCAGAGAGAAGTGAAGGTTCCAAGAAGCCAGAACCAAAAGCCTCCAGGCCATTAAAGGCTACGCCTGAAAGTGGACAAAGCTGTCACAGCATCATCCCAGATTCAAGAGGGAAGAAACAGACTTCACCCCTGCAAGGAAGGATGGAAAGACCACGTCGCAGAAGAGCTTGTGGGATGGGAGATATGGCTGCATCCACCTGTGGAAAATACAGCCCTGCAGCATTCATTAATCAGAGACTTTCTTCCACAGCTCACTCGGATAGTGTATAGACCGCCTCATCTGCTCTGGGCTCCATTTCTCATCAATAGAAAAAAAAAGGAATTGATTAAATATGTCAAAACACTTTCTAACTCCAAACATCTGTGTTCAGGATAAAGTTGGGGAATACATACACCACCCTACATTTGTATTTGACGTAGCGGAAAGTCACCCAACTCACCTTGATTCTTGCTTTGTATTTGCCAAGCCCTGAAATGTCCCTACAGGTTTTCATATCAGAAAAAAACAAACAAACAAACAAACACCTCTTTCGCTCCCACCAGCCTGGCAAAGTCATGCTGACAAGATCCTCACAGGCTATCCTTGGTTTTCACTCCTCAAAGCCATCAGGACATGGACGAGGTTCTCCGAAGTACCCATTTGGTGAAAACCGATCAGAGGCACAGGAGTATTTGCAGCAGGCAGGGAACCGCGTTCTCCCATCCGTCCTGCACAATCCAGATGGGAAAGAAACAAAAACCACGAGGATTTTATGAAGCATCACCTTGTCAGGCCTAGAGGGGGTAGAAAAGAAATGTACAGCCAGAACTACAAAAAGAACATCCTGCCAGACTTCAAGATCAATTCCAGTATAAACCGAAATGACTGCTTTTCAGAGGGAATCGTATTTCTTGTCCACTGCATCAAGAAGCTATAGGCACTTAAAGTATTCGAATCTGTTCTCCTTCTCTTTGGATACAATCACTAATCTTTCTTCCTTGCCTTTTTTCTTTGCTTTTTTTTTTTTCATAGGGATGCAACCTATTCACCTAGCACATAAAATACTCATATTATGACACCCAGGCTTTAGAGCTTTACATGAGAATCAGCAAACCTTATTTTAGCCCAATCCAGAGAACGTGTGAAGCACGGAGGGAACTCTGGGCTTATTCCCCAGATAAGTCATTTATTTCTTTCCTCAAAGAAAAATCCAATATCCTGAGATCAGATGCATATTGAAGCTTTGGTGGAAAAGAGCCAGACGGGGCTGGATTAACATGTTCACATTGGCCTCTCCCCGTGGAGTGATCTGTGAGGATGCAGGGAGGCTCCGTGGAGGAATGTCCCACCCCAGGCGGGGGCAGGGCCTCTGACCTGGTCATCAGCCACACTGTCCATCCTGGAGTGGGGTGGAACCCACCTCACCTGAGCGATCCTGGAAGCACTTTCTAATTTACCAACTCCCGAGAGAAGCATGTGTTTCCTTCATGCTTCAAGACACTATTTAACAGCAAGCAGAAGACAGCAAGCCCAGACTTCCTACCTATTCAGGACCCTCCTTCCCATCCATGGCCCTGCACACCCAGCTACACCACGCAAGCCAAGCTGTTGCAGGTGTCGGGGCTCCCTCTGCCTGTGACACCCTTCCCCACCCCACCCCTACTTAGAAGCGCCTACTCATTGGAGGGTCCTGAGCCCAGGGCCCCCCACAGTGGACCCTCTGCGGAGTTTGCCTCTCCCACCCTGGCCCACACTCCCCAGACCTCCCTGAACCGACCTTGTTGTGTGCTTTCACACGCTACAACCTCCCTCACCAGCGTACGCGTTTCTTAAAGACGGGACTCCGATCTTTGTGTAGCTGGAACCCCAAAGAGCACCTCACACACAGAAGCACTGGTGCATTTTAATCGAATAACCAGAGAGACCGCGGAAAGAATGACCAATCAGCCACCAGCTAGGCTACAGCCTTTGTATCCCAAACGTCATCTTCCAGGCTGATTATTTGGAACCGGCCTCCAAAGTGGCACCACCCTCTATCATAGAGTCTCACAGCAGAAACCCAAGAGTCCTTCCTGGTACCTGCCTCTTCCTCCCCTCCCCAAGGCCTGCCCACATCACCTCCAAAACAGGTCTTCAAAACCCACCCCCCTCTCTCCTGACCCAAGGATCCACCGTTGCTCACCCAGATCCCCTTGAACAAAGGATGTGTTGCCCCAGCCAGCAGCCCCCAGCCAGCCACCCCCTCCCTTCGGAGCCTCACCCAAGAACATGTGCTTCCCAGAGCAGCCCCCACCAGAGACTGACAGACAGGAGTCTGAAGACCCTGTCATTTCACCCAGCACGGCTATCGACGCTCACCTTTGGGGATATGGAGGTGCCGTCAGCCTGCGTCCCAGCTGGACTTCCTCCTTTGCACAGCCCTGCTGCCTTCCCTGCCCTTGCATGGGAATCTATCCCTCATAAACTCCCTGCCCATCCCATTCCTGTCTGCTTCCTGAGATATGCACCTGCCATGCATGGGGGGTGTGTAGGAGTCCACCTGAGGAGCTGCCCTTCTCGTGTACATATTGGGGTGCGGGGGTGCCTGGGAGGCTCAGATGGTTGAACATCTGCCTTCAGCTCAGGTCATGATCTCCAGGTCCTGGGGTTGGGCTCTCTGCTCAGTGGGGAGTCTGCTTCTCCCTCTCCCTCTGCATCTCCCCCTGCTTTTGCTCGCTGTCTCTCTTGAGTCAATAAATTTAAAAGTTTTTTAAAAAAATACAAAATGGGATTGGGAGGGAGACAAATCATAAGAGACTCTTTCTCACAAAACAAACTGAAGATCGCTGGGGGGAGGGGTGGTGTGGAGAGGGTGACGGGGTGATGAACACTGGGGAGGGTCTGTGCTACGGTGAGTGCTGTGAAATGTGTAAGCCTGATCATTCACAGACCTGTACCCCTGGGGCAAATAATACAAATTATATGTTAGTAAAAATAATTAAAAAATCTTTTTAAAAAAAATACAAAAGAGATATTGGGGCACGGCACAGTCCATTCGGGCTGCCATCACCAAACTCCACAGAGCAGGAAGCTTCAATAGCAAAGGTTTACTTCGTACTGTTCTGGAAGCCCAAGGTCAAGGTGCCGGCAGATTCAGTGTCTGGTGAGAACCTGCCTCCTGGTTCCTAGGCAGCACCTTTTCGCTGGGCCCTCCTCACCTTGCAGAAAGCATGAGGAAGCATGCTGGGGTCTCTTTTATAAGGACACTAATCCCAAAGACCCTACTTCCCAGGATTTAGGATTAGGACTTCACCATATGAATTTGGAAGACACAAACCTACAGTGCACTGCACAAGCCAACGTCAAACTGCATTCTTAAAGGGTGTCTACTGCTGAAAATCAGAAAACTATGCAAGCTTTTACACCACACAGCACTTCCTCCTCAATGCAGTCGTCCCAAAGACAGCTGACCAAAAAGCAGGAAGAAAGACTAGGAGGAAAGAAAGAGGGTCAAGAAGAAGGAAGACTTCTGGGACTTTCAACACAGCACAGGACCCTGTGTAATGTAATGTTCTTCCTCCTCTCTGCCCTTCCTCCCACCTGTCTCTCCCTCCCTCCCTCTCTCTCTCTCTCTCTCTCTCTCACACACACACACACACACACACACACACTCAGACATGGTTTCTGCATTCAGCTCATCTCCCCACTAGACCTTTGAGGCCAAGAAGAGAGCCCACCCTTCTGCACAGAACCCACACACGTCCCAGACCAGGCAACGATGGGCCGTAAGCTTGCGAGTGGTTTGCGCTCACTCTTAACCAGCCTTATTGATCGACCTTTCTTTTTGATTACTGTGGCTATGTCATAAGTCTTGAAGTCAGGTAAAGTGACTTCTCCCACTTGATTCTTCTTTTTCAAAGTTACTATAGCTGTCCCAGTTCCTTTCCATGTCAATCTTAGAATAATTTTGCTGATCTACAAAAATCATTGGTGGACTTTTTTTAAAAGATTTTATTTATTTATTTGACAGACAGAGATCACAAGTAGGCAGAGAGGCAGGCAGAGAGAGAGGAGGAAGCAGGCTCCCTGCTGAGCAGAGAGCCTGATTCGGGGCTCGATCCCAGGACCCTGAGATCATGACCTGAGCTGAAGGGAGAGTCTTTAATCCACTGAGCCACCCAGGCGCCCCATGGTGGACTTTCCATAGGCATTATATTAAACCTCTTTGTCAATGTGGAAAGATTCTCTATCTTTGTCATACTGACTTTCCTGACATGAACCCAGCATGTCTCTCCATTCACGTGACTTTCTTTGATGGCTTCCATCAGTATTTTGTAGTTTTCAGCATCTGAGCTCTGTTATTTATACCCAAATATTGTTTGAGAGTTTATAAATGGTACTTTTTAAATTTTTTATTTCCATGGGTTCTTTGCTATTTTGTACAAATAAAATTATTTTGTGTATATTTATCTTGTCTCTTACAACTTTGCTGAGCTCTCTTACTTGTTTTAGGAGGATGTTTTTGCAGATTTCGTGGGATTTTCTACAGAGACCATCATGTCACACACAGGTATACATTTGTTTTGATCACTGCCTTCTATTTCTAGTACATGGTCCTAATTTCCCATTTATAATTGTAGTCTAATGTTTCCCTTTTAAACAAGTTTATGTAGAAAAAAAAGTGAATTGATTTACATGAAAATAGTAAATAAATCATGGTAAAACAAGTACATACATGAGACCAAAGTTGTAACCTTTGGCACAGTGTGGGGAACCTTGCGTTCTATGGAAATGCTCACACCGGCCCTCCCGCAGCAGGTGGGGCCACCTGGGAACAAGGAGCGCTAGGAGGGAGCAGACAAGGACAGAGGCATCATCATTGCCGGTGTTAATTGAGTTTTTGCCAGAATCTGTATGGCACTACCTCAATTCTTTTAAAACTCGGAAATCGGTCAGTTAGGTCAGCTCTGGGTAAAACTTCTGAATGAAGACTTTCCACGTTAAGTTGCATAACCCAGAGCATCTCCGCCAGTGAGTCTGGTAGACCAGGGTCCTCCTGACACACTCGCGTGAGCTCCGCTCTCCCGTCGGCTGCCCTAATTAGCTTTTGTGCAAACAGCCTCATCAGATCTAATAAAAATCTCTCCCTCCGAACAAGACGTTTCATGACATCACTCCCCTTGGGGAAGCTGGGAGGATGACCTTCCATTTGATGAAAGCGGAGGATTCGTTTTTATGGTCTGCCCCTGCTAATGTGTGTTTAGACAGAGCAGGACGATCAATACTAAAGAGAGGAGGCTGATTTGACTCACCGGAGTTGAGGAAAGGACCTTGCTTCCCCCATCCATTTTTATAAATCACTTTAAAGGCCTATCGATCTTTGCCTGGGCACCGAGGGGCACTAACTCCCTGGGCAGCAGCCTGTCAAGCCCCTTAACCCTTTCTGGTATCCCACTCCCGGCCAGAGCCACAGGCTAACAGACACTTGGGCTGATGCTCCCTCCCCAGGCCCAGAGTCTGGCTGAACCATTCACCAAGTGTGACTTTCCCAAGGCATTTGGGAAATAAGGAGGTACCCTTCACCCCATCTACGCACACAGGTGTACATGCACGAGCGCACGCACACTTGCACGCCACATCTCACGCACGCCTACGGAGACCCATGCAAACCCAGCACCAAAATAAAGCAAAAGCACGAAGTGCATATACAAGCAATAGGTCTGTACACCTCCTCTGAGCACCACAACAAAGGGGCCATTCACCGTCCCTCCAACTATATTTTGCCTCAGTTTCGCCACTCAGGAAGGTGGGACAGCGGTGTATAATGCGCTTCCTTCTGGGCCACCCTGAATTGCAGGGACAACTCCGATCTGAGCCTCTCCCTTCCCCTGTTCTGAGATGTCACCCACACGTGTGACTGATGGTTCTCATCCACAGTCCCACCACGCACAGGTGCACCATGAGACGGCGCTTGAGATGTCCCAAGTCATTATTAAAAACAGTCACTTAAAAGAGAGTTTGGGGACATCTTCCTAACTTAGAGGAGAGCTCCTCCCAGGAGCAGGGTCACGACGGAGCATTTGAATCCCAGCCCGCTGCCCTGCGTCTGTGACCTTCCACCCCAGTGGCTTGATGCGTCTCTACTTCAGCCACTCCCCATGGCCCTTCATCTTTGGGGGGCGTTGTGTGACACTGTGCATCGGTGGGGTTGGGGTCTGCATAGGACTGTGAAGGGATGGGGTCCAGCCAGCAGCTAGGAGCCCGTGCGGACCTCAGGGTGCAGGTGAACCATCGGAGCTATGGGTGCCGAGTGGCTTATGCAGAAGGGAAGGGCCGCCTCCAGTGTCCCGACGCCTCTGATGGGGCATCTGTTGGTGCAGGGTCCAGTG
This sequence comes from Neogale vison, assembly GCF_020171115.1. Taxonomy (NCBI): domain Eukaryota; kingdom Metazoa; phylum Chordata; class Mammalia; order Carnivora; family Mustelidae; genus Neogale; species Neogale vison. The sequence goes on along the minus strand of NC_058103.1, from coordinate 6,382,412 downwards.
GACCCTTCTCAGGGGTTGGGGCTTGGGGCTTTCCCCGGGAATAAGAAACAGGAAGTGAGCAGCAAGTGGGAGGGGGAGGCCGTGCTCTGCCCTTGCACTAACCTTGAAAATGCCTTCGTCACAAAAAAGCTCCAGCTCGATTGCTTTTATGGAACTAAACCCAAAACTTCTAGCAGGAACAGGAAACAGATATTGCCAACCACGTAAGGAAAGGGAAGGGAGGGGAACAAAAAGGGAGGGAAGGGGTCCCTCTTTCCTGATCCTGCTCCGCTCCTTACCCCTTGCCCCTGTTGCTCCTCCTGCTCCCGCCTTGGTCCCTCCAGGCCATCGTCTTCCAATCTGGCAAACAGGGTGGCCCTCCCAAGGCACCAAGAGACAGGTCACCTCCCACCTTAACGCTCCGTCTCCTGCCGTGAAAAGGTTAAAATCAGATCTCTTTCTTAATGCTCAAGGTCCTGGGAGTCTGCTGGTGGGGAACTCCTTGCCTCAGACCCGGCCTGCCCGTGGCCACGAGCCCCATCCAGACCCCAGAACCTCGGGGTCTCCCCAGGATGTCCCCCACACCTGCTCTCCTTCATTCACGTTCCTACCTCATCAGCCCCAACTTCAGGTGGAGAAAGTGCGGTTTGGAGAGATTACGTTGTTTGCCCAAGGTCCCACGCTGGGACATGTGTAAACCTGAAGGCCATGCTCTTTCTCCCACAGGAAAAGGGTCAGATGGTGAGGCCTTGCTCCGCCCATTTGTAGCCCAGATGGGGCAAAGGCAGCATGGCCTGCAGTTCCCGGGTGGCCCTGGTGTGCGGCCCAGCTTCTCCCTCCTTCCCGGGGTGGCCCTTGCCTGGTCACTGAAGGTCTCATCTCTTATTCTGAGTGGAACGAGACACAGCCTGGGAGATTTACAGTGGCATCCTGGGTCTCTCATAGAAGTGCTGTAGCCTTCCGCAGGCAGAGTCCCGACTGCCCGGCTTCTCCCCACCTGGGGAAGTGGGCAAGCGTTCGGGAGAGGAGGGGGGCTTGCTTGGTGCCCCTCGAGTTTCAGGGATAACTCTGATCTGCGAGGCCCCTGGGATGTGACTGACTTTTCTATCCACTAGAAAACATGTGTGAAATCGCTGGGAACCAGGAGCTCGGAGCAAATGGGGAGATTACGGTGACCAAAGCCTGGCTGCCCGGCGGTGGGGAGGGGTGGGAGGGTGGAAAAGAGGGGATTCGCGAAAGGGAAAGAGGCAAGGCTGGGAAGGAACTGGAAAACACTGTTGCGGGCTGGATTCCAGCAGAGAAGTGCTGGTCTGCACCACAGTTAGCTCACAGAAGACTCCATACCTTGCTGTGTGATCCTGAGTAAGTCCCCGAACTTCTCTGGACCCCTTTCCTATAGCTGTAAAATCAGAACATTGGGCTGGCCTTTTCGATCTTTCCAGGCATTAGAAATCCCACCCATGTTCCCCCAAGTCTGCGCCATGAGGCAAGTCCCTGCCATCCTGGTGGAGGTCATTGCTCCCATGTTCAACTGAGACTCTGAGAATCGTGTTGTTCCCAAGGTTGCAGAACGAGATGGGGGGCTGGGCCAGGAGCAGAACCGGCTCCATCTGCCTCCAGGGCGGTGCCCTCCCTCCTTGCAGGCGCTGGCCTGAACTGGCTGGCCGGCCCCCCAAGCCTCCCATGCTGGTGGGAGGCCCGCCAGGCACAGCCAGTGTGTCCTCCGCGGCGGCCTGTGCCAAGCGGCCCTGCCCAGACCGCACGAGGAGCTGGCCGTGGCCTGCCAGCCTGGTTCTCATTTAGAGCAAGCCCCGGCTGCAGCCCAGACATTCCAGAGGGGACATGCAGACGCCGATCCCGCCCATGGCTTGGGAAACCGGGGCTGCAGGCAGCCTCGTGGTCAGAAAGTGCCCCAATGTTTTCCCTTCCCTGTCGACATTTTAAAAGTTGCTTAACCCCTCAAGGAGTTTGGGCCACTGTTTCGGGGGCCCTGACCCTGGCATTTGAGACCCCCGTGGCCAGGAATACACGTGCATCTGCAGAGCAGGCCAGACTCCCCTGGGCCCCCACATGCCTCTGCATCGGCCCTCCCCTGGGTCTGTGCGCACAGCCCGGTCTCCGCCTTGCAGACGGCCTCACCTCCAGCCGGGAGTCTAGAGGCTTCCTGGTGGAGGGGGCCTTGAACAACACAATGCCACTAATGTTGTGTCAGCTGCTGGCTGAAGTGAGGTCCCCACCTCCTCCCAGGAAGGAGCAGGTGGGACCGCTCTAACTGTCCCTGGAAGAATCCTACCCTTCACACATCCTTGAGTGAGTTAATTAGAGACTGCCTCCTAATGATGTAAGTAGTGCTCCTGAATTCTGCCCAAGTGGCAATTTGCCGTCGACATAGGCTGCTGCCCGTGCTGATAGCCAGCTAGGCATCGGCACGAGGCTCGGAGCTCTTCCTGGCCGCCCCCCTCCGCCTGCTGCCCCGGCAGCTGGATTACGCTTGCTTGGTCTGCTGGTCTCCCGCCAGGGTGCCATTTCAGCCCCCAAAGGTAGGGCTTTGTCTTCTTTTCCCTTATCTGTTTTTGTTTTTTTTTTTTCCCCCCTTTCTGATTTGTAAGTCCTTGCTAATGGGACCAGAGGCTTTTCAAAATGGTTCCCACCTATGACGTTCCTTAAGAAATTAAAAATAGAATTCTCATGTGATCTAGCAAGTCCACTTCTGGGCATAGACTCAGAAGAATTGAGAAAGGGGTCTCAAATAGATATTTGTACACTCACTCCAGCAGCACTATTCCTAACAGCCGAAGGACGACACAACCCCAGTGTCCATCCGTGGGCGAATGGATGAATGGGTAAGCCTCACGCGGTCCGGCCAGACAATGGAATATTACTGAGCCTTCAAGAGGAAGGAGATTCTGATACCGGCTGCAACGTGGATGAAGCTCGAAGACACTGTGTTGAGTGACATAAGCCAGTCACAAAACACAGATCTGAGTGATTCCACTCGGTATGAGCTCAAAACGCTAAAGACACAAGGAATGGGGGTTGCCAGGAGCTGGGGGAGGGGGGATGGAAAGTTCACGTTTAAAGGGACAGAGTTGGCTTTTGCAGGATGAAAGGTATTCAGGGGATGGACGGACGTGAAGGTGCTCAGTGTGTCCCTCAGCCGCACACCGGAAAATGGTGAAGACGACCATGTTTATGTCATGTGTATTTTACCACAATAAAAAAGCAACGGAGATGCCTGGGTGACTCAGTCATTACGTGTCTGCCTTCAGCTCCCGTCATGATCCTGGGGTCCTGGGATCGAGTCCCACATCGAGTCTCACATGCTGAGCAGGGAGCCTGCTTCTCCCTTTCCCTCTGCCGCTCCTCCTGCTTGTTCTCTCTCTCTCTCTCTCTCTCTCTCTGTCTCTCTCTCTCTCCTCCCTCTCTCTCTATCTCTCTGTCAAATTAATAAATAAAATCTTTTTTTAAAAGGCCATGGCTGTCCAGGCTCCCTGATCGGTGGCCTTCAGGCTCACAGGATGGCAGGTCACTCTGATGCTGCAGAAATCAGCGTCCCTACAGGACAGAGCCTCTCACACGTGCAGAGGCTGTGCCCGCCAGGTTCAAACTGGGACCTCAGGGAGAAGGAGGGAAGTGACGGGCCCAGCGACATGCACGCTACCGTGGAACCAAGCAAGACTGAGGGAGGGAACCTGGCTCTGACACCACATAGCGCTCTCTGCAAGACAGGAAAACATTCTGGGTAAAGGAGGACGCACACTGCCCTCCGGGAGACGGCCCTTAAATGAAACAGCTGGGAAGGAAGCAAGAGCCTTTTTCTAGCACCGTTATAGCCTCTCCTGCCCCAAACCATGCCCAGGGATGGGGGCAGGCAGGGAGGAGGCCAGGCCATGGGTTATGAGCCTCCTGACCAGCTTCCTTCCACTGCCCCAGAGGCAGACCATGCTGGAAGTGCACAGGCACCTCCAGGGTGTACATGGGTCTTTCTCCAACGACCCGCTCTTCTCCTTATCCAGCTCCCGGTTAAGGCTTGGCCGAAGACCTGCTCACCCCCAACTCCAAAGATGAACACGTGACCCAGCCTGGCCAGTCAGAACCCTGGAACCCCTACCATCAACCACAGGATATATGTGTGACCCAAATCAGAGTGGACTCCAGGACTTATGCTAAAATAAATGAGGTAAATACTGTCTCTTTCCCCAAAGATAAAGGAGGAGCTAATCTCGGAGCTGCTATAGACAATCTTTGCCACGTTAGAGAACATGAAGTCAACATAAAGAAAAACAGGAAAGAGAAAGAGAGCTTGCCACCATGCCTGAGCACCTAGATCTAGCCATACCTGAGGCTTCATTCATCCCCCACATTTTAATAAATTCCCTTTTCTTCTTAAGCCATTTTGAGTGGGGTTTCTGTCCCTTGCAAACAAAAGAAAATTGTATTTGATACAGAAACAGACTCTCAGAATTAATCCCTGCCGGCTTCCACCCACCGCTTTGCCCTCTCCCTGTGTGGGGCTGTGCTAGCTCCTATAACACACAACCTGAAAACCTAAGTGGTTTAACACAGCCAAGGTTTATTTCTGACTCACCTCCCAGTTCACCGCAGAAGAAGGGAGGTTAGTGGGGGGCTGGCTTGGCTCCAGGCAGCTTTCTGGACACCCAGGTTCCTTCCAACAAGTGGACCACTACCTTGGGCCTCGCAGTACCCACTGGGGTATGTGTCTTCCCCCAGTGAATGAGGCGCCAGAGCATGAAGAGAGGACACAGCTGTTCTTAGCAGCCCAGTCCAGAGGGGACAGTCCCCTCTGCTCGTCCTCCACAAGTGAGAGCCTGGCCCAGAGAAAAGAGGTTGCCATGGACACACAGCACCCATGTCTGTCTACCCTCATCCCTCTCCTCGTGCGTGCCCCCATATGAAGCTGTTGACCTTCACAGCTAGACTCACACTGTTTGCCCCCCTCCCCACCACCTTCCACCCTCCTCGACTCACCTACAGTTCCAGGGTGATGACTAGAGGGGCTTTGCCCTCCCTGAAGGCGAGGTGTGACTGACATCGCAGGGAACCCGAGCCCCACCCCCCCTTAAAGTGTTTGTGGGGTGGAAAGGGAGGGGGCTGGGCAGAGGCCAGGGGAGGGGTGGCTGCAAAACAATGTCCTTGGCATCTAGAATGCCAGCTGTTGCCTGATGACCTCTGTCTCTCCCTCCCCCAAACTGCCTCCATCACTCCCCAGATAGGACCCTCAAATGGAGACCCAGAGAGGACTTATAGAATGTGGCCCGAACCCAGCTCATTTTACAGATGGGTAATATGTGAGTTAGAGGGCAGAGTCCATTTGCACATCCCAGGGACCCTGTCCAGGGCTCAACCCCTGGGCCATCTCCCAAGCCCTGATCCAGGAGAGAACAGACAATAGGAAGGACCCTGCATTTCCAGATCCCCTGCTGAGTGTCCCAGCTGGTGGAAGTTGCCTTTTGTATCACTCGGGTTCTAGATTCCACAGTTAGTTCCCAATTCCACCAGACAGTAACAGGGCAGGTCCCTCGGACAGGAGGCAGTGTGCGCTCAGGAGGAGAAGGGGGCAGCCTGTCCACGGAGGAGCCAGGCTGCAGGCTGGACGGAGGGGCTCCACACTGCCTATCACTCACCTCCTGGTCCCGCCTGGATCCCCGGAGTGGATCCCACTCATTCCCTAGGCAGCCAGGGAGGCAAGCATGAGCTGGCTGGTGCAGGATGGGGACAGCAGGATGGGGACAGAGACAGGGGCAGGGGCAGGGCCAGGGCCCAAGATGGATCCAGGGGGATATGGGACATCACACATGGGCTCAGCTGCCAAGAGGGAGGAGAAGAAGGGAGAGAGAGAGAAACGTGGTCAAAACAAAGGCACTGGGAAAGAAAAGCCAAGAACAAAGCCCACTAATATTACTAGTCAAAGACCCGTTTCTCTGTAAACTTTAATTCATCCACTAAATGTCAAGCGCCGTTGGCTGGGGCACCTTCTCCACACTTCCCCTGGTTATTAATGCGTACTTAGCGGCAGCGGGAATTAGAAGCTCCATAATAATACCCTTTCCAAAACACTGCAGATGAACATTTCTGTTTGAAATTTAAGGAGAATTCTATTACGGCTGCAACACATTATGTGAAAGGCCGGCGTTGGCGGGGTTTCACTTCTGCTGCCCCCCCCACTGGGGACTGGAGCTACCGTGCCAGGACCCAAGCTTGTGGAATGTGGCCACGCGCGGTCAGGGGCAGGGACAGAGCCAACGTGGCCTGTGGAATTCTGCTCCCCCCGCCCCACCCCGCGAGCCCTTCCCTGGCTCTGTCCTCCTTTCCGGGGCCATGCAGAAGGGGGGCCCGCAGGGGGTCTGGGGACTGCCAAGCTCTTGCTCCAGCCCCAATCAACCCAGTGTTCGGAGGCCCCCTGGCTCGGGAGCTCAGAGTGTGAAAAATAAAGTCTACACTTTGTCTAAACTGACCTTCTTAATCCAAGACTGGGGTGTTGGTCACCCCTGCATTTGTTTTCATTTCTGCCCACCCTGTGAAGGAAGATGACACAATTAGGTCCTGTTACACCTCACTGTGTCCTTCGGGGTCTCTGTCATCCCTCACCAGGATGCAGAGCTGGCCGGCCTGCCTGCAGTCTCACCCTTCCAGTCCAAGTCAGGAAACTCCTAAAGCCCAGATGGCACCCTGTAGCTCCTCAGCCCATTTCCTTAGCCTCAAACCTAGGATCCTGCCAAGGCCGGCCCACCCTGGTCTTCCCTGCCCCCAACTCACTCATCTGGGGCTTCACCCCTCCATGCTTTGGCAGGACTGTGTGGCTCATTGCTCGGCAATGTGTATGCTTCCTTATACCTCAGGGCCTTTGCATATGTTATCTCTGGAACCCACCCCCCTCCACCCAGCTAACCCATCCATCCTTCAGGCAGCCCCTCCTCCAGGAAGCCTCTGCCCCACTCCCACTGCTCCCCAGGCTGGCTCAGTGCCCTTCTGTGGGCCCACAGCCCCATATAATTTCCACATAACCTCTGCCTGGTCCTGAGCCTGTCCCTCACTACGCAGGTCCTTAGGGAAGAGACTAGGTTCCTACCATTTCTGTGTTGCCAGGCCCTGGCACTGGCCCTGGCACATAGTAGCTGCCGCTCCCCACCCCCAAAATTTGGCCAGTGAATGAAACTTGCTGAATCAGGCACTTCCCAAACCTCTGCTCTACAGACTGGGAGCTCCAGCTTCGGAAGTAAGGCCAACAGATGCACAGGGACAGCGTGCAGAACTCCCACAGTGGTGTGAGGCCAGCTCCCTACAGCAGACCACGCACTTGCCAATGGTTCTGCTCCTGGCTGATGGCTAGAAGAAGGTGGTCCTGCACTGGCCCAACAATCAGACTGAGACATAATGAGAAGCTCCAACATGGGAAGACAACGTGAGACAGAGATGTCGGGGAAAGTTCCAGAGAGGAGTGGCCCCTGAGCTCGACCTTGAAGATCAGGAGTATTTAGTGGAGACAGCCTACGGTCCCCAGGCTGAGGAAGGAGGACCCATCAGAGCCAGGCCTCCATCGTGTGGGGGGATGGCCACCCAAGGGTTCTCAACTCCAGCTCCCAAGCCTGCGGGGTGATGCTAACCCAGACCAGGGCTGTTTGGCCTTTCCCTGTGCCTGAGGTCCTCATGATCAGAGAATGAAGGTCCATCAATCTCAAGAGAAATCTGCTCAAGCCAAACATGAAGTTGGAGAGTTGGGTGCTGGCATTTTTTATGGAGAAAAGAGTCAAGTCTGGGGTGAGAAGCAGAAGTGGAGTTTGGCCAGTCTGAGGGCAGAGTGGAGCTCTGCCTTGCTTCTAAGACAGCATGGGACATGGCAAGCCCATGGCCTTGGCCCCACCAGACATGTGCCCAGGGAAAGGGATGTGGCCACAAAAAGCTCTCAGGGACCTGAGAAGATGTTCCCGGGCCTCCCTGCTAGTGCCCCAGCAACTAGGAGAAGACTCCCAGGGAAAGGCAAGCGACATGCCCGGGACAACACGGACTAGAGAGGAGGACAAGTGATGATCACAGACGGCCCACATGTGCTCCTCTTAGAAGGTGGACTCGACCCCAGAGTGAGGGGTCCCCCTAAACTGACGAAAATACATTTCTGTCATTTGGAATTAAGCTCGGTCATAAGGCCTTCAAGGAGGTCCCTGGAACCCCCACAGACAGTGGCCTGAGATTTGCACAGAAACCAATCTCCAAGTTCATATTTCAAGACGATTCCCATGAGATCACCAGCGCTGGAAACGCGACCACCACCAGAGGGACCGACTGCCGTAGGGGGAGGATTTCCAGCAGCGGTGGAAAAAGCCAGGGCAAGATTTAAAGCTAACCAACAAAACCAATTGGAAACAGCAGGGGAATTTGCTGTGAAAGTTGGTTTCAAGCTCACCCCATCCATAATTACTCACTTTGAAAGTGTCACGATTCTCCTGCCAAAATTACGGCCTCCCTCCCCTTATTAAACCCCTTCCACACCACTCCTTCTTCACTCTGCAAACATGGATTTCACTCAAAAAAGAAATTAGAAAAATAATTGATGTAATAACCATAACCTTGAAAATACTTCTGCCAGAATTTAAGAGCAGAAGGGAAAGAAGGCCCAAAATAAAGGCATCTCTCTGGAAATCAGAAATCTAAATTAGTTCTGAGCACCGGCTACACCCACTTCCCCGCCAACTCCTTGAAGGTGAACATGAGTGATCCTGCTCCCGTTACACAGGAGACAGGACCGTGTGTTGCCTCGAGCTGTCTGGTGCCCGCCCGTCCTGCCTCCTGCTTTAACGGATGGGCAAACTGAGACACACAGCTCTTCCCGTTGTCCTTCCAGGAGACTGACAGAATGTGGCCCCTCAGCTCCTTTGAAGTCAGGTGTGGCCAGACAACTGTCTTTGGCCAATGAAACACGCGTAGAAACAACACGGGTCATTTCTGGTGGAAGCTCTAAGCATCTCGGGGTGACTCCCCAGTCTCCCCCTGGAGCTGTTCAGGGATCACAAAGCCCCGTGTCGAGGCAATTCTTCATCAGCCTGCACTTCTGACCAGCGGTGACCAACGGAGCCCTCCTGCTAACCAGCGTTAGACACGTAGCAAGAGCCAAAGTCCAGCCGTGTTGTTTTTAAGCCACGGCGTGTGGGGCTGTTTGTTACTGCCCCAAACCTGCCTCACACTCTGTGTTGGTGCTACCGACCCGCTGCTCTAGTTTTTCTGAGAGCCGTCCCTCACGGCAGAATCCACGTTTCGTTTGACTACCTTGCAGGACCCATGAAGAAAACCTACCACGTCGCTGGGCCGAGAACGTCCGTTGAATGACAGAGTGAAGACTCCATGAGGAAGTGAGTCAAAAAATGGTGTTAAGTGGCGATCCTGAATTGGGGAGACCAATCTGACATGTGTGGATAAGAACAGTTCACCCTCTGGCGAAGGATCAACATGGCCCACAGGCTCTTAACGCTGAACCCCAAATCCACCCAAGTAACTACTAACTACTGCCTCATAAAGGCAAGGCAAAGAGGCCGAGGGCACTTAGGTGAGTCACCCAAGGTCACAGCTAGCATGCGAGCTGCCAAGCTGACTCCAAAGCCCGGAATGGTCTCCAGCCTGCCTGGGCGCTTGCACTCCAGGACAGGAGCCCCCGGGGAAGCCCATGTCCTTGCTGCTCACCTGCCACTCCCAGTCAAGCATAAGCACAGGCAGAAGCTGACATGTGAGATGAGCCAACATGCCAGACGTCAATATAACGTCAACTTCAGATGCCTTTTCCAGAATGTGGAAGCCATAGGCATCAGGAAGCCTGCAGTCAGGGAAAGCACTGAGCTGGCGCACTGAGCTGGGTATGGGAGTCCTACACTCCAATCCTGCCAGCAGATCATCTCTTCTCTGTGCCTCAGTTTCTCCTGTAGGTACAGCAGACAGGCTGGACAAATTCACCCTTAGGACCTGTTCCAGCTCCAAAGAGCTACAGTTCCTGTAATCATACCTCTGGCTGATAAAGGAAAGAAAGTTGAACCCTTTTAAGAAAATCGCAAAAGCCCTAAAATTACGTGAAAGCCTTTGAGATCCGTGAAAGAAAGGCATTTGCTAAATCCCCTCTATTATTTCCAAAGGATATTTTCTATTATTATTATTTACCAAAGGAATTTCTGGACAGAGTTTAAGTGCCTCAGAGCCTACAAAATAATCATCTCTTCGAAACGTAACAAAAGGTCCTGAATATTCTTGACTGATGACTTTTCTTTGAAACATGTTCTCCATGGAACAAAGGATTTTCTTCGTTTTCCCAATTTTTCTAAGTTTAAGTAAAACACACACAAAAAACCTCATCATGATTACTAATTTAAATGCTTTTTAAGTTGGCTAAAGGACCAGAGAACACATTTATAATATCGATGATTCTCGTTCCGGGCGTGCTCTGTGCGATCCACTATCCCAGGAACTGGTTATTAGGAGAAAACCAAAAACGGGATGTACTTATTGAGAACGATGAGTCAGGCTCTGTGCCAAGAGCTTCACACTTATTCTCTCATTTGAACCTCTGCATAACCCAGTGAGATGGGGAAACTGACTTTAAGAGCCATTTAGCCTAAGCGGATCTAAGATCAGGCAGCTGGTAGGCGCTGAAGTTGGGTTCAAACAGGGTCTCACGGACCCCAGAGTCCATGCTTTTAACTGTCAGGCTATGTTCACTTCATGTAATGCCGCACTGAATCCTGACACCCAGCCTATAAGGCAAGGAGTCCCTTTATACAGACAAGGAAACTGGGAATGGGCCAGATCAAGTCGCTGGCCCATTGTCATCCAGATGGAGTGTCTGTCAGAGAAGCGAGGATTCAAATTCAAGTCCACCAAACTGGATGGCCCTTTGCCTGACTCTACACTATTTCCAGGTAACATAGGCCTCAAGACACATGCTCTTCTTGCCTGGCCCTACCTTGTGGTCCAACACATTGATAGTGCCAACTCCCAGAACTTCCAAGTCTTCAGTGAATGAAAGAAAAAGGGAATTCTTTGCAGTGCCAGTAAACATGTGTGGCCAAAGAACTGTTAAATCTCTAGAGCCAGGGAGGAAACTCTGCACTTGGTGGGCACTGCACTACTTTTGCCCAGAGACCTGGACCCTGTCAATAATTCCACTGTAGGCAGCTGCTTGCAAAGGTTAATAACTCCAACCATAAAAATGTGTGGCGAGTTGCAACTTGGCACCAGCCGCCTCAGACTGGGAGAGAAGCTAGCGTTTGCAAAATATGGTTCAAATAATCCCGCCTCTCCTTTTTTTTTTTCCTTCTTTAGTTTTAAGAGTGCAAGAAACATAGAAGTTTTGTGGTTTCACACTGGTCTTTTTATGGTTCGAAAGACTCCAAAACAGAGTTGATTAAAAAAATGCCTCTGCATAATGCCGACCATTGTGTGGGCATTTTCAAGGAAGCATGCCATCCGGTGCTGGGACTTTGGGGACTTGGATGTTCTTCATTGGCTTAAATGAAAGGTTTTGTTCTTAAACAAAAGGGATATCCTGACTCAACAACTGTTTGTGTTCTGACCTCTGCACCTAAATCCCAAATCTGCCCACAAGAGGCAATTTGATACAAGGGAATGAGCATGGACTTTGGATCCAGCCAGGAAAATGTGATGCCTAGCTCAGTTTCTTCCTAGCTTTAGGACTCTGAGAATCTTAGGAATCTCAGAGGATCATCTTTCCTCATCTCTGAAATGGGCACATTTTTATATTTATTTTATACCTTAGGGTTTCTGAAAAACTTGAACGAGATGATGTAGGTAAAACACAAAGTAGATCCACCCAGTCCTTCAAAAAATAATTGTTGAGTACCTACTAAATGCCTGGCATTATTTTCAATACTGGAAAATCAACAGTGAACAAGTCAGATCCAGATACTGACCTGGTATATCTCACATTCTTGCTGGGGTGAGACCATAAATGAATAAAGACATAAATGAGATCATATTTGATGATGAAGGCTTAAAGAGCAGGAGGTAGTGCAGTAGAGAATGACTGGGGTTGGGGGATCAGGGCTGGACTGCTTCAGCAAGGGTAACCAGTGAGGGCCTCTCTAAGGAGTTACCACTTGAACTAAGGCTGAGGAGTATGAAAGAGACATCGAAAGGATTAGCATGTGCAAAGGCCCTGAGGCAGAATGAGATGGCCAGGTTAGAACATGTGAGGTAGTTCGGAGTAAAGGGAACACAACTGCCAGATTAGGAGACGCCTTGAAATTCACAGCAAGAGATTGTATTGGGCTTTATTCTAAGTTCAATGGGAAGCCATCTGTAGATTTTAAGCAGTGAAATTGCGGGATTAATTTGCATCCTGACTCTGCTAGATGGGGACAGAATCACAGTAAGATATGCAGGAAAAGACAAAGACCAGTTAAGACACTTTCTCAGTCTAGCCAAAGATAATGGACTATCACAGATGCAATGGAGAGGGAGAGAAGCCTATTAATCTGGGAATACAGCTTGGTAATGAAATTAGATGGAATCTGGAGAAAAGAAGCTTAACCTTTAGAAGCTGGATAAAGGAGTATCGGAATAGTTGCCAGTGAGATGGGAAGAAACCAGGAGAGTGCAGTGTCCTAGAAGCACTGCAGGAAAAGAATTTAGTGAAGAATGGAAAGGTCACCTGAGCCAAGAGAGCAACAGGAGGACAGAGAACAGCCTACTGGATTTGGCCAGATGAAGATCACATGGGTGTCTTTCACTGATACACACCATTTCTGTGAGGGAGCTGGGAAAGCAGAGACTGAAAATAAGTTCAATACATGCAAGGTATTTTTAAAATTCCTTCCTTAGAAATGGAAATTGGGTACCTCATACCTTATCAATGGAGACTAAGACATTTCTTTCATGATATTAAAAATATCCATAATAATAACAACTCATGAGTCTCACATGTCCAATCAGTATGACAGGCTGAGCAGACAATGAAAGACTATTCACCCCACATACCCCCAGTCTGAACAAATAAAAATGTTGGATATAATGTGACAATAAACTATTTAAATACAAAATCAATTTCAAAAGTATGGAAAGGAAAATCTCCGGGAGCTCAAAATAAAGATAAAACCCAAACCAGAGTCATTGGTAAAAGCTGAAGACAAAAATCTCACAAGATACTAGAACTGGTTATAGGAGCTGAAGTCAAGGGAAGAATAAAACTTGAGGCTTAAAGGAGGACAGTGTGCCTCTGAGTCCCCTCATAAAGCCAGGAACCATGAAGCATGGCATGCCCATGAAACTCCAAGCAGAAATGTTCTAAAATTTGTCCAGAGCTGATAAAACTACCAGGATCCTGAGTAACTTCCAATGGGAAACTACTCAGAAGGGATTCCTCCAAAACTCAAGAGAGCAAGGCTCCTATGAAACCCTCTCCCATTCAAGATGAGCTCACAACAAAAAATTACAATCCACAGGAGCAAAAAAATCTCTCTGAGGTTTAGTAACAACCAATAGACATAGCAAATGAGATAAATTCACCTTAAAAACCAGAAATAAAGGGAAAAAACTAGAAGAAACTTCCCATATGTAAAATCTTCAAAGAGAAATAGGGAAAAAATACATACAAAAACAAGACTGAATATAAACGCAAAGCCACATCTGAAAAGAACTAAATGGAGATTCTAAAAATGAAAAATACAATCATTAAGGTAAAAAAGTTTAATAGGTTAAATAGAATAGACACACTGAAGCAAAAATATTGAACTCTAAAACAGACATTTGGAAATCACACAGAATGCAGAAAAAATAAGTAACTTAAGTGGATAATATGAAAGAGTAATTTAAGATCTTCATAACAGAAAGAGAGCTCCTGTGCTCACTTCAGCAGCACATAAACTAAAATTGGAATGAGACAGAGAAGATTAACATGGTCCCAACACAAGGATAACATGCAAATTCACAAAGTGTTTCATATTTTTAGTGCATGGAGCACTTGGTGTTGTACATAAATCATGAATCTTGGAATACCACATCAAAAACTAATGATGTATTTTATGGTGACTAACATAACACAATAAAACATAAAATAAAATATAAATTTAAAGAAAAAAAGAATAAAGTGTAGCTCCAATATATTAAGCTGAACTCTCTTTGTAGGTCTAAAATGGTTGACTATCAGCAATTTCATACAGTTTTATCTACAAGTCTAACACAAGCAGTGGAAAGGAAAAAAATAAAGAATGAGGGAGGGGCTCCTGGATGGCTCAGTCGGTTAAACATCCCAACTCTTGGTTTCAGCTCAGGTCATTGTCTTGTGGTGTTGAGATGAAGCCCCACACCAGGCTCTGCACTGGGTGCAGAGTCTGCTTGAGATTCCCCTCCCTCTTCCATCCCATCTGCTCTTCCCTCTGCTTGCACTCTTTCTCTCTCTAAAAATAAGTAAAATCTTTTTTAAACTGTGGGAAAGAGACAATGTTTAGAGAGCTGACAGTTGAGAATTTTGCAGAATTTTTTTTAATTATTATTTATTTATTTATTTTCAGAAAAAACAGTATTCATTATTTTTTCACCACACCCATTGCTCCATGTAAGCCGTGCCCTCTATAATACCCACAACCTGGTACCCCAACCTCCCACCCCTCCACCACTTCAAACCCCTCAGATTGTTTTTCAGAGTCCATAGTCTCTCATGGTTCACCTCCCCTTCCAATTTACCCAAATTCCCTACTCCTCTCTAACACCCCTTGTCCTCCATGCTATTTGTTATACTCCACAAATAAGTGAAACCATATGATAATTGACTCTCTCTGTTTGACTTATTTCACTCAGCATAATCTCTTCCAGTCCCGTCCATATTGCTACAAAAGTTGGGTATTCATCCTTTCTGATGGAGGCATAATACTCCATAATGTATATGGACCACATCTTCCTTATCCATTCATCCATTGAAGGGCATCTTGGTTCTTTCCATAGTTTGGCGACCGTGGCCATTGCTGCTATAAACATTGGGGTACAGATGGCCCTCCTTTTCACGACATCTGTATCCTTGGGGTAAATACCCAGGAGAGCAATTGCAGGGTCATAGGGAAGCTCTATTTTTAATTTCTTGAGGAATCTCCACACTGTTCTCCAAAGAGGCTGCACCAACTTGCATTCCCACCAACAGTGTAAGAGGGTTCCCCTTTCTCCACATCCTCTCCAACACATGTTGTTTCCTGTCTTGTTAATTTTGGCCATTCTAACTGGTGTAAGGTGATATCTCAATGTGGTTTTAATTTGAATCTCCCTGAGGGCTAATGATGATGAGCATTTTTTCATGTGTCTGATAGCCATTTGTATGTCTTGATTGGAGAAGTGTCTGTTCATATCTTCATTAAAAAAAACACGAGTCCTCATATTGACTCAAAACAATAAAAATTAAATGTAGTAGACCTATCAAACATCAACAATAAAGGGGTAAATGACTAGAGAGAAAAGAAAGGAAGGATTGAATGATAGGTGAATGGTAACATCTTGCCATTCTTTTACAAGTCCAGAAGACAATGATACAATCTTATAAAGACTTATAGGAAATGATAAGCCCACCACTCAAGTGAGAGCTGTAAAAGACATATTCAGATATACAAGGAAAAGGACAAACACATCACCCACAGACTCCTAACTAAGAAAAGTGCTATGATGAGAAAGCAAAGTCAGAAAGAAGGAGGGTAGTGCATGAAGCAGTGTGAGTCTACAAATTGGTAAATAGTTGGAAATCCAAATAAATATCAACTGAAAAGAAGTTAGAATGACTAAAGAAGAGTAAAAATATGGTAGAACTAAAATATTAAATAACACTAACATTCTTTAAAGAGAGGAAGAATTCAGGGGATGTGAACCATGAGAGACTATGGACTCTGAAAAACAATCTGAGGGGTTTGAAGTGGCGGGGGGGTGGGAGGTTGGGGTACCAGGTGGTGGGTATTATAGAGGGCACGGCTTGCATGGAGCACTGGGTGTGGTGAAAAAATAATGAATACTGTTTTTCTGAAAATAAATAAATTGGAAAAAAAAAGAATTCAGAATTTAAAGCATTCTAAGGTCATTAAGTAGTTAGGACAGAGGATATAAAGACCTACAGGTTTTGCTAAATATACACCTTAAAATTTGAGGACAACTGCTAAAAATAATTGTAGAATGTACTTCTCCCAAATCTGTAGTTACAAAAAATTAAATCAACCCTACAGACAGGTCTAGGCACTTATTCTATAAAGGACCAGATAGTAAATATTTTCCAATTTGTATGGTTCCTGCCAAAACTACTCAGCTCTCACTGTAATGCAAAAACAGCCACTGACCATATGTAAGTCAATAAGCCTAGCTATGTGCCAATAAAGTTTTTATTTATAAAAACAGGTGGCAGGCCAGATTTGATCTGAAAGCCATAATTTGCCACCTACTGCCATAGAAGGCAAATGAAAGGACAAAAGAGAGTAATCAAGAAAATGTATATATGTAAAAAACAAAAAACTAAGTCCATGAAGAATCACAATAAATGTAAATGCATTAAATTTATCGATTAGAATATCCAAATTGCAGAATGACACCATGTGATGCCACGTATATACAGGTTTGAAAGACAGAACAATACCATTTACCTTTTATGGCTATGCTCATGTGTAGTAAAGGTACAGAAAGGATGCATCCAATTCCAGAGTGTTGCCTCAGGCAGGAAGTGAGAAGAATAGATTTGGAGAAGAGTACAATCGAGAATCAATATAACTGTCCAAAGATTTTGTTTCCAAAACAAACAAAAGAGCCAAAACCAGTTTAGCAAACGTTAATATTTGTTAATTCTAGGTAGTGGGTACATGGGCATTAGTTACATTACTCTTCATATTTTTAAGTTTGAAAAGTGTCTTTTTTTTCCCAATTTATTTATTTTCAGAAAAACATTATTCATTATTTTTTCACCACACCCAGTGCTCCATGCAAGCTGTGCCCTCTATAATACCCACCACCTGGTACCCCAACCTCCCACCCCCCTGCCACTTCAAACCCCTCAGACTGTTTTTCAGAGTCCATAGTCTCTCATGGTTCACCTCCCCTTCCAATTTACCCAAATTCCCTACTACTCTCTAACGCCCCTTGTCCTCCATGCTATTTTTTAAGCACTCATATGTCATTCAAACCTTAGCAATCATTAGGAGAATGGTATTTCAAACTCTGTTTCCAGATGAGGAATTTGAAGTTCCACACAGGCCAGAAACTTGGAAAAATGAGACCATAATCTTCCAACTCAATTAAATGCACTCTAGATACTGCATGATGTTTTGTGGGAACTTGAAGGCATCTATTTTGCAAACACCCTGTCTCTATGATCCCCAGGACCGCCATCTTTACCAGATACTTTTTCTCTTCCAACCAGTCCTTCTGCCTCACCCTCTTCCCACCCATCCTCTGCTCTCTAGACATTTATAGTGTGAAAATACAGCTTAAATCACACCACACTCCACCTCTTCAGTGTCGGCTGTGGGCCTGAGGATATGAAAACAAAGAAGACATGGTTCTCAGTGTGATTTAATTTTCAACTCAACCAACCCCTACCTGGGCAAATGTGAACTTCTCTAAGTCTCCATCTCTTCATCTTTAAAATGGCCATCACTAACCCTACCATACATGCTACCTAAGGCTCTTTTTTTTTTTTTTTAAGAAAAAAAAAATGAAATCATCTAGCAGATAATCTGTCCTTACAGAAAAATTCCAAACTCCTGAGCACAGGGCCTAGTAGGGTTACCCAGATCACGCAGGTCACATTTGAAAAAAAAAAATTTTTTTGTCCTGCACACACATGGCCATCACCAGAACACCATAAGCCAATCACACACCCTCTGTAGGCCTCTGCTTCCCAGTCATTATAGAACAGGTTGGTCCAGACAATCTCTAAGAATACTTTCAGCTCTGCCACCTTGGGTCACCCACTTGGTTCCCCTGGGACCCATGAAAGCAGAGCCTTCAAGGCTTGTCCTATGTAAACATCAGCCCCAGCCATGGTGAAGAGCATGGCATCATTAGTATTGCTCATGATAAGTGGGATGTTGAGTTCCCTAGAAATGAAAAGGCTTATTTATAGAGGTGTGGGAAGGGGAGCTAGCATTCCTGTTGCTGCTGCCCACCACACTGGCCCCTGTCAGTTCCTGATAGGCCAAGTTTCTCCCACCACTGGGCCTTTGTGCAAGCACTGTCCTCTCCCCGTGGAATACTCTTCTCCACCTCTTAACCTAGTTAATGCCTACTCTGCTCTGCCACCAGGCCTCAGCTCAGTCTCTGTTTCCTCAGAGAAGCCATCCCCATCTTTTGGGACTAGTCAAATTCACTGATTACACATTCTCATGGAGATCTCTGTATCGGTCATGTATTACCATGATAATGCTGTGAGACAAAACCACCCAAAGTTTAACACAATCACTGATATTACTTCTGTAAGCCTATAAATCAGCCAGACAGCTCTACCAATCTGAGCCAGGCTTAGCTGGTCTCGGATGGGTTTACACTTATATCTGGTGTCATCTGGTGAGTCAGACTTGGAGGCTGGTTCAGCTGGTATGACACTGCCACGTTCCACATGACCTCTCAGCCACAACAAGCTCACCTAGGCATGTGCTCATTTTGGTGGCAAGAAGCATGTAAGACCTCTTGATACCTACACTTGGAATTGGTACAGCCTCACTCTCACTTCATTCCATTGGCCAAAGCATGTCACAGACCATCCCATAGGCATGGGGTGGAGAAATATCTTCCACCTCTTAATGGGAGGAACTGAAAAGTCACATTACACAGGGAAGATGGGGAGCCAGAACTATTTTTGCAATCAGCGTATCATACTCCATTTTGAAGTACCCATCACAATCGTAATTTCCCCTTTTATTCATGTGAATATCATCATCTCACCCACTAAACTGTGTAGTGTAAGCAACAAACCTTGGTTGTATTAAATCATTGAGATATTAGGGCTATTTGTTATACAGCATTACTAACCTATCCTGACTGATACAAATGTCTATAGCTGCCCACAGATCCCAAAACTCCAGCTCTGTTCCTACCCTGGAAAGTCAACAGAAACACACATTCCTGTGGTTGTTTGGAAGTTAGCACTCTGGCCCTAATTGAGATTCTTAGCAGAATGGACACTTTTATGTGTGCTGAGCATCTGTGGTATAATTGTGTTTCTTCTGCACACAAAGGGTTCTCCCAAAACAGACAGAGGGTAGTGGAAGGGGGATCAGGACTGGGCACAAAAGAATCCTTCACTTGGTGGTTTAAGTTCCATACCAGCTATTCTTCTCCAGAACCATTAACATTCACCTTCTATTCCAGGCCTGTGTCAAACCCTAGACATAGAAAGGGGAGATGATCACTTGGTGGATAATCGAGTCCAGCTCCCTGATTAAGCAGATGGTGAGCACAAGACTTTATTCCATTTGCTGGGGCAGAAACTCATAATGGCTCCCTCAAAATATGGCTAAGTTAAGGCTAACTCCACCCAGCAGTTACTGATATACCCATCCATTCAATATCTTGAACACCTGCTATATGCTGTTCCAGATCACCCTGTTCTAGTTACTGAGGATATACTGGAGAACAAGAGGGACCAGAACCTTGCCCTGTGAAGCATTCATTCTAGTGAGGAGTGGACAGAGGTTGAGAAGGTTATCCATGGTGGCAGACATCAGAATCACCACAAATGCTTTAGGTTCCACCCTTCTTCTGCATTTGCATCCATATATGTAGGAAGTTCTCCAGAAGCTGGTCCCATAGTTGGTTTGGAGGCATTTAAGGAGTCCTGGGCACCCCTCTCAGAGTAGGAGACCAGCCTCCAAGCCAATATCAAACATGGCAGGACCCACAAGTCTCAGATGAGCTCTGAGGGGCCTTGCGCAGTCCTGCCATGAAGAAACGCTCACCATGTATTCCC
Organism: Neogale vison; assembly: GCF_020171115.1. Lineage (NCBI taxonomy): Eukaryota > Metazoa > Chordata > Mammalia > Carnivora > Mustelidae > Neogale > Neogale vison. The sequence goes on along the minus strand of NC_058103.1, from coordinate 6,362,497 downwards.
TGCCCCAGCCACATGCCAACTCAGAGGAAAGAAGAGAAAGAAGCTGGGATCCCCCATTCTTAGGGGTTCTACCCCAAGCCTTCCACATAGACCACAGTGAGGAGCATCTAATAGCAGGTTGTAACTCGTGTGCTCAGCTAGCCACTTGGCTTGAAAAAGAAATCAACAGCATCTGTTGCCAGAAAATCCACAGCAGCCAAACCCTTTTTGAGGTTTGAGGGCTGCACATGCTTGAGGCTTCCAGTCCTTGGAAACCAACAGGTTCATATTCCCAGAGGAGGGCCTTCCAGAAATATCCGTATCAGCCTTGGTTGACACAGCACTTTGGATTACTCAGACAACATCTCAAAGGCCACCTCTCCAGCCAGAGCCTGCTCCAGTGTGCTGCCACCCTTAGCCATCCTGCTGGTCATGAACGTGGGCTCAGGTAGGTGCAGCAGGGACATCACACTGGCAGCTCAGGCAACTCCTGGGGTTTCACTTGGTTCTGCCATGCCTTCCCTAAGTCTTGATTTCTTTATGTACAAAATAAAGATGTAATAACAACCTCCCCAGTCAGGGTAATTGTGATTTTTTTTTAAAGTGAGATACATGGATATAGCTCCGACCACAGAATCAGAATGTTTGCTGACTTATAATATTAATGCCTTCATATTACAACGGCACTGAGTTCTTGCCATGAGCCAGGCATGGGGCACAGCTGTCTTTGTGCATCACTCCATTTAATCACTTAACTATATGGGTGGGCATTTTTATTATACCTGTTTCATAAACACTGAGGCTCAGAGAGATGAACTGTGGGCATGTGGTTAGAAACAGGGCTTAAGCTCTGAGTGTGTGCAAACCTCTTACTGACTCAGGAGGCTGCAAAAAGAGGCAAATGGGCACATCACAGGGGCAGGCTCCACTTTCACTTTTGCCCTTGACCCTGTCTTTCCTTTTCTTGTTTCGGTAGCCTGGGCAATTCCCACACACCTTCCCTTCCCAAGTGCACCAGAAGCGTGGGCCTCAAGACAGTGGGACCCCAAATCCAACGCACCCAGGCCTGTCAAAGAAGAAACATGCAAATGTATTAAGCAGGGTGGGAATGGATTTTTATGATTCTACCAAATGTCTGATAGTGGGAACATCGCCCACGACAAGTATGTATCAGCTCAAGAGAGACAGAGAGCGTTTTAGGACACCATGTGCGCCCAGCCTGGCAGTGGCAGCTTCGGGGTGGATGACAAAGCAGCCCAGAGGCCTCCTCTCATGGAAGCTGGTGCCTGACTCCGAAGGGGCTGAGAGGCCCTGGCTGGGTGTTGAGGCTGGTCTCACAGCCAGCCTTGGCCACGTGCTTCCTCTGAATGTCTTCTCCCTCCCAACTCACTGCCCATCCCTGCCACCCTGCCGGAGTCAACTCCTTTAGATCCCCGAGGTACAGATATGGAAACTAAGGCTCACAGAGGCAATGTGACAGGGACACATGGTTAATAAGGGCTTGGCCCCAGGGCTTGGCTCAGGTCACAAGCTCCAGGCATAGCCCCCCAACCTTGCCTACCTTCAACAGCCCCCATGAGGCCTGAGCAGGGAACAAGGCGATGCACAGGTGGAAGGGATGCTTCCAGCTGATGGAGTTGTGACAGACCTCAAATGCTGGGCACCGTGGAGCTAGGACAGTTCTGCTGCACGCACACTGTATGCCCCTGCGGCAGACATTCACCCTGGTAACTCTCAGTCCACATTTTTAAGTGGAGGGCCGATGAGCTCTTGGGGGCTCAAGCTGCAGCCTGCAGCCAATCTCAGACATCAGCCAGTGTCTGCAGAGCACGCGCTGCTGGCCAGGAGCTACGGAAAACCTTCCCTTCACATGATCTTGTGGTCCTTGCCTTTTTATGCACATGGCAGAAAACCAGTTCTGGAAGATCTCCAGGGGAACAGAACTACCTCCCTAGTACAAACTATTTTCTTGAAATAATATGGGTTCTAAACCCCAGAGACCAAGACACTATGTCTCAGTTGTCTGTGAAACTCACCATATACAAACTCACCAGCTTCCAAAGACATTTTGAGGTGTCTTATGCTGACACACTCATACACTAGGATACCCAACAAAATTGGAAATGCCGACCAGAATGCAAACTTCTCAGAGGGCGAGATGTCACCTACCCAAATGCCTCTTTATCCCCAGGGTTTAAATATTCCTGGTGCTTAATAGATGCTCATCAAATATTTCTTGATGAACTAATACCTGAGCTAACAATGATGGGCATTCCAGGGCACGCTCCAAGGCATATTTCCAGGCATTGTCTTGTCCAGTCTCGGTGAGAGGTGATTGTTGGGTTCCCACTTCGCAGAGGAAGCACTGGACACTGACGGAGACCAGCAGTCTCTTCACTTGAATGACAAATCAAACCCTCTTTGCCCACGGAGTTCCTTTTCATCCATCAGGGCTTAGACTTCATGCCTCCTCCTCCATGACACCTTCCCAGTCTTCCCCCTTTCCCAGAACCCTCACCAAACCACTATCTCTTCTTCGCATTCCAGTGATACCAGGACCCGCTGTGTACTACCCACCTTCCTCCTACTGCTCATGTTCTATACGTCTCACATCCCCAGAACTAACACAATGCTCAACACACAGTAGGTCCTCAACCAAGGTGTACTAACTTCAATATGTCCTCAATAATCAACTTACAGCTGAAATGTCACAGCTAGAAGCAATTTTAAAGATCATCTATAATCCCCCAATTTAGCAGTCTTGATTGTGTTATCCCGAGAGTTAGCAGCAAACGAGTCTCCTGCCTCCTAACGCAGGGCCCTTCCCAACCACCAGACTCCAACCAGCACCCAGATTTACCCTCCCTTACCAGCTCCAGTGGATTAGCAGCGGTTGCCCCTGGTTCGAGTGGATCGCATGCCACAGTCAATTAGCAAAGTCTGCCCCTGACACAGCTGACCGTGACCTTAGACCATACTGTTCACATCAGTTAACGTTATTGTTCACAGACAGATCTTGCAACCACGACAGAATTCAAAAGTGACCCATTCCGCAGCCTTATCAGATTTCCTGTACCCAGCCCTTCTCTCTAGCTCTGCCTGTTTTTCTCTCCAACTAGTTTGGAGTATTCTTCAAGGGCAAGTTCTGAATCTGGTTAATTTCTGCACTCCCACCACCTGCACATAATACAAGGTCCTGTGAGTGTTGGGGGGGGGATAAGTAAATTAAACTTGGTTCAACAATGATGAGTCCAGAAGGTAAGTGGGTGGACATGCAAATGGACAGTAGACTCTCAGATAACACTTCTCTAAGTGTCCCGTCTGCATCAGCCTCACCAGGCAGGGAACACAGAGAGCCCGACTCCCTGGGGTTCCTGGGTACAGGACTCTCACCCACCACTTTGTGCATGAGCTCACATTTTGGGGGTGTGGAAAGTACATGCCCATCTTTCCAGCTGTGGGTTGGCACATTAGCAAAACATCCACAAAATATAGGTTTGGGGAAATCATCTTACAAATTAGAATGAGCCATTTTCCAAAATAAAAAATTGCCCAATCGTTAAAGGTTTTGTTTTTTTTTTTAATCATTCAAATATCCATGACCTTTATTCCCAGTGGTCCTGTATCTGCTATGTTATGGAAAAAGGAAAATGTGGATTTATTTGCATTTTATAATATCCCTACTTTCTGGATGAGGTTCACATGTCAGCTATTTGTGAAGAAATATAAATATTCCAATTCAGTTATGAAAGGATGAAGATTTGGAATTCTGAACCTCCTGATTTTAATTGTTTATAAATTCTTTCTCCATACTGTGATTTGTTCAAGGTATTTAATAAGCAAATGAGTCTGTAAAAAGACAGAAAGCATATTGTTTTTCATTAAAGATGACCCTATGATCTCAAGTCTTTAAAAATATATTCTGTTTTTGCCTTTCCTAGAAGATAGGAAACACTTCGATTTTTAGGAGGGAGGAAGGGAAAAATGAAGGTGCATAAATTATAATTAAAAAACCCAAACAGAATGAAATATTTTTTAATTAAGTCTGTTTCCATTCTAGAAAGTACTAAAAGTTGCTTCTCACAGCTCCATTTGTTCCTGTGTCTGAGAACCACAGAAATGAGGTCGTATCTCACCCTGGGATATAGAACTCCTATGTGTTGAATGGGACACTTGTCAGGACAAGAGCTGGATGCTGCTGGGACCTCAAGGCCAGGCACTGGTTTCAGGTCTTGCGATCAGCTTTATCTCATTTGGGGACATTCACATTTCCACGTTCCCTTAGGTGTGTTCAATCAAACATCTACTCCTTATTCAAAATCATGCCCACAGCACCTATTTTGTGCAAGGCACTGGGCTGGGCTATGGAAATCCAGAAGAGGATGAGATCAATTCTTGCCCTCCAGACCCTGACAGCCAAGAGCAGAAGCCTCCAACTCCACAGAGTACACATCAGGGGGCTCGGTAGCAGGCTGGTAGGAGCTGGTGTTGGGAGTCAGAGGTGATATTGTGATCTATAATAAGTATATATATTTGGTCTTTGCCCCTATTCCTGGCCAGGGCTACTAAAACCCTTGCAATTTCCTAAGTGATAAGAGCCATAAAAGTGTCTTAATATTTGTAACAAACCCCCTGCAACCACGCCTATGTTTATGTTAATGATTACTTTCAGAATGTGGGAAAGCACCTAAGAATGGGGACTGGCTGTCAGGGGAACAAACCATGTGACTGCAGGTTGCAGTGCCCCCGACTCTTGACTTTCATGGAGGAAGAGATGAGTTGGACGTTAAATCCATCATGAATGGCCAATGATTTTTTCCATCACATCTAAGTAACAAAACCCAACCCTCCATAAAAACCCAAAAAGATGGGTTTGTCGCGCTTCTGAGTTGGTAATCACGTGGAGGTGTGGGGAGGGTGGGAGGCTCAGAGAGGGTGGGAAAGTGCCAAGATCCTTCCACCACTCCTAGCCTGTGCATCTCTTCCATCTTGCCGTTCCTGAGTTATATTCTTTTATGATAAACTGGTAACCTATTAAGTGAAATATTTCTCTGAGTTCTGTGAGCCGAGCTAGCAAATTCATAGTGCTGAGGGAGGGAGTCATCATAATCTCCACTCAACAGCTGGTGGGTCAGAAACACAGGAGAAAACCTGGACTTAGCAATTGGTATCTGAAGTTGGGGGTGAGGCAATCTTTTTTTTTTTTTTAAGATTTTATTTATTCATTTGACAGAGAGAAATCACAAGTAGATGGACAGGCAGGCAGAGAGAGAGAGGGAAGCAGGCTCCCCACCGAGCAGAGAGCCCGACGCGGGACTCGATCCCAGGACCCTGAGATCATGACCTGAGCCAAAGGCAGCGGCTTAACCCACTGAGCCACCCAGGCGCCCCGCGGGGTGAGGCAATCTTATAGGACTGAGCCTTTCACCGGTGGGGTCTAAAGCTGTCACCAGGTAGATGGTGTCAGAACTGAGTTGAATCTGGTGTCAGACAACTGCTTGGTGTGGGGAAAACCTCACATATTGTAACTGGTGATGAGAAACATAAGGGTCTGTAGACCTGGGAAACACAGACACGAAAAGTCATTTTCTTTTTCAGAGGCCTTCAAAGATTTCTTTATATAGCTGATGGTGACTTTTTTTTAAATAATGGAGGCAGTCCAAGATGAGGCATTGGAAAACCCTGAACTCACCTCCTCCAGTGGAAATCCACAGCTGCAATAGGGAATAATTTCTATTGAAAAAGAACTGAGAACTAACTGAACAACTCCCTCTACAACAAGGGGATAAAGGACCACGTCAAGATGAGTAGGAGAGTGAGAGAGGTGGTTTCACCAAAATTCCCACACACACCCCCCTCAGTATGGCAGTCTACACTGGAAGGATCCCATGAGTCCAGAGCCTCTCCCCAGAGGAATGAGAGTTTCATGCCCCACATTGGACATCCCACTCTTGGGACCTGCACCAGACAGATGAGATCTCAGATATGTCTGGTTTTGGAGACCAGTGGCACTTATATCCAGGGAACCTCAGAGGCTATGGGGATCTGAGATAATACTTTCCAGGGGCTCACACATAAACTTGCTAATCCTGGGATCCAACTCAAAGGCAGTAGTTTGAAAGTGGCTAGATTATATAGGGAAGATACTTTTCGCTAATCTTAAAGCATCTACTGGAAGGGAAGACTCTAGTTGAGACTTTCTTGGGTTACCAAGATGCCGACATGTGCCATTTTTGCACTCTCCCTTTACCTTGCAAGCACAGACACACACAGGCAAACGCAGCCTCACTAAAGCTACAGGTGTGCCTTGCCCTAGTGTTCTCCCATGGCCCCACTAAGGCCACAGAGTGTCCAGCCCCCAGCACTCTCCCACAGCCTCACTAGGGCTAGCAGATGAAAGAAGTCCTCATAGGGGACACCCTTTGATCCCTTGGCCCTGGTGGCCAGAGGGGTTTGCTTTTCTGGATGGCGTGAGACAGTAACAATCAGAAAGACAGCTCCTGGAAGCCTACCACACCCAGAAGACTAAACAGACAGCAGACAAAAACACACCCCAGTCTGCTGTGAGAAAAACCCATCTTTTTATCCTAGAGCTTCAACCCAAGGAACAGGCTTCGGGTTTGTCCCACATCTGAAGTTATAGAGACACTCTCCAGGAATATAGGGAGACGCCATTTCTGAGCCCTCCTTCAAGCTAAGGGGAAACTAAATGACACTTTAGACTAAATGAACTTAATAGTAATACAAAGAATATCCCATCCAAAAATAGCAGAAAACACAGTCTTCTCCAAGTGCAAATGGAACATCCCCCTGGATAGATCACATGTTGGGTCACAAAACAGTCTCAGTAAAGTTCAGAGTACTAAAATCATGTAAAGGATATTCTCCAACCACAATAGTATATAACTAGAGATCAATTACAAGAAGAAAAACTGGGGAAATGACAAACCTGTGGAGATTAAACAGTATGCTACTGAAAAACCAATGGGTCAATTAAGAAATCAAAGGGGAAATTTAAAAAAGAGGAAAAAAGAAACCATGATACAAAAAGAAATGGAAACACAACAGTTTAAAATCTATGAGATACAGCAAAAACAGTTCTAAGGGGGAATTTCATAGAGACACAGGCCCATCTCAAGGAATAAGAAAAATCTCAAACAACAATCTAACTTACACCTATAGGAACTAGAAAAAGAAGAACAAAAGAAGCCCAAACTTAGTAGAAGGAAGGAAAAATTAAAGATTAACAATAAATGGAATAAAGAGCAAAAAATAGGAAATGATCCCAGAATCTAAGAGCTTGTTCTTTGAAAAGATGAACAAAATTGACAAACTTTTAACTAGATTCTAATCAGAAATGAAAGAGAAGTCACAGCTGATACCACAAAAATGCAGAGGATCATAAGAGACTACTATGAACAATTACATGCCAACAAGTTGCACAACATAAAAGAAGAAGATAAATTCCTAGAAACATACAATCTTCTAAGATTGAATCATGAAGAAACAGAAAATCTAAATAGATGATCACTAAGTAAGGAGATTGAGTCAGTAATCAAAAACTTCTCAATAAACAAAAGTCCAGACCCAGAGAGCATCACTGGTGAATTCCACCAAACATTGAAAGATTTAATAGTTGGGACACCTGGGTGTTCAGTGGTTTAAACATCCAACTCTTTATTTCAAGGTCTTGATCTCAGAGTCCAAGCCCCACCTTAAGGCCTACTTAAAAAAAAAATTAAAAATAAAAAAAATTAAAATTAAAAACATTTATATATGTATGTATATATCACACATATATACATATATACACACACATATATATAAATATATATATATACACTCAAAAATACACACACACACATACACACACACACGTACACACACACACACACATTTAATACCTGTCCTTCTCCAAATCTTCTAAATAAAGAGGAGGAAACACTTCCAAACTCATTTTAAGAGACCAGCATTACCTGATACCAAAACTAGATAAGGATACCACAATAAAAGATTACAAGAAAATATCCCTGGTGAACATAGATGCAAAAGTCCTCAGCAACAAAAATTATTCACAAACCGAATTCAACAACATATTAGAAAGATTATACACCATGGTCAAGTGGGAATTTATTCCAGGAATATAAGGATGGTTCAACATCTTTAATCAATCAATGTGATACACCACATTAACAAAATGAAAGATAAAAATCATAAGATCCTCTCAATAGATGCAGGGAAAAAAGCATTTAACATAATTTAACATCCATTCATGATAAAAATTATCAACAAAGTTGGTAGTGAGGGAACATTCCACAAGGACCATATAGGTCCATAAGGTCCATATAGGACCATAAGGTCCATATATGACAAGCCCAGAGCTAACATCATGGTCAATGGTGAAAAGCTGAAAGTTTTTCCTCTAAAATCAGGAAAATGACAGGGATGTCCACTCTTACCACTTTTATTCAACATAGTATTGGAAATCCTAGCCACACCAAATAGATGGGAAAAAAGAAGCATCCATATGGGAAAGAAACAGATTACATGATATATTACATATAGAAAAACCTAAAATACCATTAAAAAATTGTTAGAACTGATAAATGAATTGAGTAAAGTTGTAGGATTTAAAAATCAATATACAGAAATCTGTTGCATTTCTCTACACCAGTAGTGACCTACCAGAAAAGAATTAAAAAATAATCCTGAAGGAGGACGAAGATGGTGAAGGAGTAGGAGAGTTGAAGATCATCAGGTTCTGGAGATCAGCTAGATAGTTGTCAAACCATTCTTCACAGCTACAAACTCAACAGGAGAGAGAAGAGAAGAGCAACAGTTCTAGGAACAGAAAATCAGCCACTTTCTGGAAGGTACAACATGAGGAGAAGTGAATCCGAAGCAACAGGAAGATAGACCACCGCAGCAGGGGCCAGCTCCCAGCAAGTGAGAGAGCAGCAGAGCACAAAATCAGAACTTGCACAAGTCTGCTCCACTGAAGGACATCGCTCCAGAGGCTAAGCAGTGTGGTCTCAGGAACTGCAGGGTCACAGAATGACCAGGGGTATCTGAGTGTGGCAGAGCCCCCAGGTACTGGAGCAGGGAAGCCAACTATATAGACTGAGACAAGCAGTGAGCTCTCAGCTCGGGGTTACCTTAAACTGTAATCCAAGGCACAGTCAGGCCACTGCCCTTCAAGCAGGGACCCCACAAGTGACAGACCTGGTGAGACTCACATTCCTCCTCCAGGACAAGTGGCACAAGAGTATGCAGCAGGAATCTGCTATGTTTAGAGACACCAAATGGGGCTGTACAGCAGAGATAGAAACACTTGGTCACAAGCTGGGTGAGCTTGGAACACAGCTGGAGACCAGGGAGATGGAAGTGACTGTTCTTCTCTGAGGGCACACTGAAGAATGGGCCCGAGCTCTTGGCTCCTAGGGGGCCAGAAATTGGGAGGCCACCATCTTCATTCTCTACCTCCAAAGCTGTACAGAAATCATTCAGGGAACAAAAGTTCCCAAGAGCAAACCTGAGCAGATTACTTATCCTGGTCCTTGGCAAGGGCAGTGTAATTCCACTTCAGGCAAAGATAATTGAGAATTGATGCAACAGGCCCCTCCCCCAGAAGATCAGCAAGAACAACCAGCCAAGATCAAGTTCACCAATCAAGGAGGACTGCAAAACTCCAGAGCTCGGGGAAAGCAAGACATAGAATTCATGGCTTTTTTCCCCATGAACCTTTAGTCTTTCAAAGTTAATTTTTTTTTCTTATTTTACTTTTTAAATTTTTCTCTTTCCTATTTTAGCATTTTTTAACTATTTTATCTTACCAATACCTTTTTTAAAAAATCTTTTTAAATTTTCATTTTTATAGTCATATTTTATCCCTTCATTGTATTTAACCTTATTTTTTGTATACATATAGGTTTTTTTCTCTAAAATTTTGGGATACAGTTTCTTCTAATAGATAAAATATACCCTAAATCTAGCACATGGTTTTGTTCTAGTCTCCAGTCTAATCACATTCTTTCCTCTTTTTATTTCTTTTTCCAATGAACTTCTTATCTTATCAATTCCTTTTTTAAAATCTTTTTTTAATTTTCATCTTTACAGTCATATTCCATCCCTTGATCATGTTTACCCTTATTTTTATATATGTATAATTTTTTTCTTTAAAATTTTGGGTGGTAATTTCTTCTAGCAGACCAAAATAAACCCAAATTCAAGTGTGTGGCTCTGCTCTATTCACCAGTCTAATACATATATTTTTTTTCTTTCCTCCCCCTTTCTGCTTCCCCCTTTTGTGGGTCTCTTCTGGTTTGGTTAGTGTATATTTTTCAGGGGTAATTACTACCCTTTTACTATTTTGTTCTCTCATTCATCTATTCTTATCTAGATAAAATGAGAAGGTGGAAAAACTCACCACAAAAAAAAAAAAAAACACAAGAGGCAGTACCAATGGCTAGGGACCCAATCAATATGCACATTAGTAATATGTCAGAACTAGAGTTCAAAATGACGAATACCAAGGTGCTAGCTGGGCTTGAAAAAAGCATGGAAGATATTAGAGAATCTCTTTCTGGAGAAATAAAATCCCTTTCTGGGGAAATAAAAGAACTAAAATCTAACAAATTTGAAATTTTTAAAAAGCTATTAATGAGATACAATAAAAAATGGAGGCACTTACTGTTAGGATGAATGAGGCAGAAGAGAGAATTAGTGATACAGAAGACCAAATGATGGAGAATAAAGAAGCTGAGGAAAAGAGAGACAAACAACTACTGGACAATGAGGAGGGAATTCGAGAGTTAAGTGATACCATAAGAAAAAACAGTATTAGAATAATTGGGATCCCAGAAGAAGAAGAGAGAGAGTGTGGGGAAGAAGGTATATTGGAGCAAATTATAGCAGAGAATTTCCCTAATTTGGTGAAGAGAACAAGCATCAAAATCCAGGAGGCACAGAGAATCCCTCTCAAAATTAATAAAAATAAGTCAACACCCCATCATCTACTAATAAAACTTACAAGTCTCTGTGACAAAGAGAAAATCCTGAAAGCAGTTCAGGACAAGAGGTCTGTAACACACAACAGTAGAAATATTAGATTGGTGGCAGACCTACCCACAGACACCTGGCAGGCCAGAAAGGACTGGCATGATATATTCAGAGCACTAAGCAAGAAAAATATGCAGCCAAGAATACTATATCCAGCTTGACTGTCATTGAAAATAGAAGGAGAGATAAAAATCTTCCAGGACAAACAAAAACTAAAAGAATTTACGAACACCAAACTTGCCCTATTGGAAATATTGAAAGGGCTCCTCTAAGCAAAGAGAGAGCCTAAAAGTAAAAGAAAAGAAAAGAACTGAGACAATATTCAGTAACAGTCACCTTACAAGCAATACAGTGGCACTAAATTAATATCTTTCAATAGGTACCTTGAATGTAAATGGGCTAAATGTCCCAATCAAAAGACACGGGGTATCAGAATGGATAAAAAAAAATAAGACCCTTCAATATGCTGTCTACAAGAAACTCATTTTAGACCCAAAGACACCTCCATGTTTAGAGTGAAGGGGTGGAAAACAATTTATCATGCTGATGGACATCAAAAGAAAACTGATTTGGCAATCCTTCTATCAGATAAATTAGATTTTAAGTCAAAGACCATAATAAGAGATGAGGACACTATATCATACTTAAAGGGTCTATCCAACAAGAGGATCTAACAATTATAAATATCTATGTCCCTAACATGGGAGCAGCCAATTATATAAACCAATTAATAACAAAATCAAAGAAACATATCAACAATAATACAGTAATAGTAGGGGACTTTAACACTCCCCTCACTGAAATGGACAGATCATCTAAGCAAAAGATCAACAAGGAAATAAAGGCTTTAAATGACACACTGGACCAGATGGACATCAGAGATGTATTTAGAACACTCCATCCCAAAACAACAAAATACACATTCTTCTGTAATGCACATGGAACGTTCACCAGAATAGATCACATCCTGGGTCACAAATCAGATCTCAACTGGTACCAAAAGATTGGGATCGTTCCCTGCATATTTTCAGACCATAATACTTTGAAACTAGAAGTCAATCACAAAAGGAAAGTTGGGAAGAACACAAATACATGAAGCTAAAGAGCATCCTACTGAAGAATAAATGGGTCAACCAAGAAATTAAAGAAGAACTTTTTAAAAATTCATGGAAACAAATGAAAACGAAAACACAACTATTCAAAATCTTTGGGACACAGCAAAGGCTGTCCTGAGAGGAAAGTATATAGCCATACAAGCCTTTCTCAAGAAATAAGAAAGATCTCAAGTACGCAACCGAACCCTACACCTAAAGGAGCTGGAAGAAAGCCTAAACCCAGCAGGAGAAGAGAAACCACAAAGATCAGAGCAGAAATCAATAAAATAGAAACTAAAAGAACAGTAGAACAAATAAATGAAACGAGGAGCTGATTCTTTGAAAGAATTAATAAGATTGGTAAACCCCTGGCCAGACCTATCAAAAAGAAAAGAGAAAGGACCCAAACTAATAAAATCATGAATGAAAGAGGAGAGATCACAACCAACAACAAAGAAATACAAACAATTATAAGAACAATTATAAACAACATTATACCAGCAAATTAGACAATCTGGAAGAAATTGATGCGTTCCTAGATGTAAACTACCAAAACTGAACCAGGAAGAAATAGAAAACCTGAACAGCTCCATAACCAGTAAGGAAATTGAAGCAGTCATCAAAAATCTCCCAATAAACAAGAGCCCACAGCCAGATGGCTCCCCAGAGGAATTCTACCAAACATTTTAAGAAGAATTAATACCTATTCTCCTGAAACTGTTCCAAAAAATAGAAATGGAAAGAAAATTTCCAAACTCATTTTATGAGGCCATCATTACCTTGATCCCAAAACTAGACAAAGACTCCATCAAAAAGGAGAATTACAGACCAATATCCTTGATGAACATGGATGTAAAAATTCTCACCAAAATACTAGCCAATAAGATCCAACAGTACATTAAGAGGATTATTCATCACAACCAAGTGGGATTTATTCCTGAGCTGCAAGGTTGGTTCAAAATCTGCAAATTAATCAGTGTGATACAATACATTAATAAAAGAAAGAACAAGAACACTATGATACTCTCAATAGATGCTGAAAAAGCATTTGACAAATACAGCATCTTTTCTTGATCAAAACTCTTCAAAGTATAGGGATAGAGGTATACTTCAGTATCATCAAAGCCATCTATGAAAAACCCACAATGAATATCATCCTCAATGGGGAAAAACTGAGAGTGTTACCCCTAGGTCAGGAACATGGTAGGGATGTCCACTATCAGAACTGCTATTCAACATAGTACTGGAAGTCTTAGCCTCAGCAATCAGACAACAAAAAGAAATAAAAGGCCTCTGAATTGGCAAAAAAGAAGTCAAACTCTCACTCTTTACAGATGATATGATATTTTATGTAAAAAACTCAAAAGACTCCATTCCAAAACTCCTAGAACTCATACAGGAATTCAGTAAAGTGTCAGGATATAAAAATCAATGCACAGAAATTGGTTGCATTTCTACACACCAACAGCAAGACAGAAGAAAGAGAAATTAAGGAGTCGATCCCATTTACAATTGTACCCAAAACCATAAGATACCTAGGAATAAACCTAACCAAAGAGGCAAAGAATCTATACTCAGAAAATTATAAAGCACTTATAAAATAAATTGAGGGAGACAGAAAGAAATGGAAAAACATTCCATGCTATGGACTGGAAGAACAAATATTGTGTAAATGTCAATGTCACCTAAAGCAATCTATACATTTAATGCGATCTCTATCAAATTTTTTTTCAAAGAAATGGAACAAATAATCCTAAAATTTACATGGAAACAGAAAAGACCCAGAATAGCCAGAGGAATGTTGAAAAAGAAAACCAAAGTTGGTGGCATCACAATTCCAGAATTCAAGCTCTATTACAAAGTTGTAATCATCAAGACAGTATGGTACTAGTCCAAAAACAGATACATAGATCAATGGAACAGAATAGAGAGCCCAGAAATAGACCCTTAACTCTATGGTCAACTAATCCTCGACAAGGCAGGGAAGAATGTCCAATGGAAAAAAATCTCTTCAAAAAATGGCGTGGGAAAATTTGCACAGTCACATGCAGAAGAATAAAACTGGGCCATGTCTTTACACCACACACAAAAATAGTCTCAAAATTGATGAAAGACCTCAGTGTGAGAAAGGAACCCATCAAAATCCTTGAGGAGAACACAGGCAGCAACCTCTTTGACCTCAGCTGCAGCAACTTCTTCCTAGAAATATCACCAAAAACAAGGGAAGCAAGGGCAAAAGCGAGGTATTGGGACTTCATCCAGATCAAAACCTTTCGCACAGCAAAGGAAACAGTCAACAAAACCAAAAGACAGCTGAAAGAATGGGAAAAGACATTTGCAAATGACATATCAGATAAAGGGCTAGTACCCAAAATCGAGAAAGAACTTATCACACTCAACACCCAATGAACAAATAATCCAATCAAGAAATGGGAAGAGGGGCGCCTGGGTGGCTCAGTGGGTTAAGCCGCTGCCTTCGGCTCGGGTCATGATCTCAGGGTCCTGGGATCGAGTCCCGCGTCGGGCTCTCTGCTTAGCGGGGAGCCTGCTTCCTCCTCTCTCTCTGCCTGCCTCTCTGCCTACTTGTGATCTCTCTCTGTCAAATGAATAAATAAAATCTTTAAAAAAAAAAGAAATGGGAAGAAAACATGAACATACATTTCTGCAAAGAAGATATCCAAATGGCCAACAAACACATGAAAAAGTGCTCCATATCATTTGGCATCAGGGTAATACAAATCAAAACCACAATGAGATACCACCTCATACCAGTCAGAATGGCTAAAATTAATAAGTCAGGAAATGACAAATGCTGGCGAGGATGTCCTTCTCCCTCTCCCTTTATCCCTTTCCCCTCTCTTGCTCTCTATCTAAAATAAATAAATAAATCTTTTCAAAACTTGGCAGAGGATCTAGACAGACATTTTCCCAAAGAAGACATACAGATGGTTAACAGGTACATGAAAAGATGTTCAACATTACTATCAAGGAAATGCAAATCAAAACCATAATGAGATATCACCTCATACCTATTAGAATGGCTAATAACAAAAAGACAAGAAGTAACCAGTGTTGGAGAGAATGTGGAAAAAGAGAACCCTCGTGCACTGTTGGTGAGAATGCAAACTAGTGCAACCACTCTGGAAAACAGCATGAAGGTGCCTCAGAAAATTAAAAATAGAGCTACCGTATGATCCAGGTCCACTTCCGGATATTTATCCAAAAAAAAAAAAAAATGACAACACTAATTCAAAGAGCTCTCATCACTCTCCGTTCATGGGCAGCATTATTTATTTATATTGGGTATTTATAACACCCAAGATAGGGAAATGACCTGTGTGTCCATCAATGGGTAAGGGATAAAGAAGACGTGGTGTGTATGTGCAATGGAGTATTACTCGACCCACTTCCAACAACATGGATGCACCTTGACAGTATTATGCTACAGGAAATAATCAGAGAGGGAAAAGCAAATATCATATGATTTCACTTATATGTGGAACCTAAAACACAAAACAAATGAATGAACAAAACAGAACTCCTAGAGACAGAGGATAGATTTGTGGTCTTCAGAGGGGAAGGGTGTTGGGGGGGCACAATGAGGAAAGTAAGTCGATTGTGTGAAGACAGACAGCACCCAGACATCGTATTGATCACTTTGTCGTGTATACAACTATCAAATTATTATGCTATACACTTGAAACTAATATCATGCTATATACTGATTTTACCTTAATAAAAACATTCAGAGAGTTCAGTGACTACCCCATGGCAAGCCCCACACTGGGACCCCTCAGCTGTTAGCTCATTTTATCATGTACTCACAGGGACTGACCGTCTAGGACGTGAGTAAATTTCTCAACACCCAGAACGTGTATGTAGCTGACCAAGATCCAGCCCAGCACGTCCAGCTCCAAACCCTGGGATGCTCTCTTTCCTGCACCATGTTCCACCTTCAGAGATGAATCCAGGGCATCTTTGAATGCCTCGCTGACTTCCAGACTTCAAATGAATCAGCACGTCTGCAGAGTGTGTATTGGAAAGAACCCAGGAACTAGCTGAGCAATCCATTCACTTTATCTTACAAAAGAGGAAATAGGGCCCAGAGAGGGGAACTGCCTTCCTCAGAGTCACACAGCGCGACAATCCAAGTCTTCCAACTCAGGGCTCCACCTGCAGCTCCTGCCACCGGCATGCACTCCCCTCCCTCCCTCCATCTTTAATGATGCTTGGATACCAAGTCAAGAACTATCTCAGTGGAGTCCTTGCAAATATTTTCCCATTTGGTTTGCAGGTTAGCGAGATTCCTTTCCTGCCTCGTGGTTTTAGACAATTTACGCTCCCATTCTCAAAACAGATTTTTATCCTAATAAAGGCTTTTATTACTATTATCCACCTGTCATTACAAGGCATTAGACAATTACAGAGCGCAGACTGGTTCTCCCGCCACAAACCTTCCCCCCCACCCCACCCCTGCTTTCAGTAGGGGGAGGGGCATGCATAAACAGAACATTTCATTAAAAAAAGAGAGAGAGAGAGAGAGACTAATCTTTAATTTTTTTTTTTAAGCACTGCCAAGACTGCTACCTACGCTTTTTAAAACTTTGTTGTGAAAAGTCACTGGCGTGAGTGAGAGGGGGATAAAAAAAGTGTGGGCTAGAAACCGTCTCCAGCCCCATTTTGATTGCCAGACGATTGACAAAATAATTTGTACCCGTCGATGCTCATGAAGGGAATTTTTACAATGGATTTGCCAAGCAGATTTTTAATTTTAATCAGTAATGAAAAAATGACAACACGGATCACAACAAGACATCAGTTGCTGAGCGGGCTTTGCAGTCGCTGTCAGGCAGACTCCATCAAGGACCCGCACCTCCGTGAACATCAATCACCGGTTTCAAACTCCTGTACATCTTCAGGATTTAATTAGACATTTAAGTTCTTTACCCGCAATTTGCAAAATTGTCACTTACCAAAAGTGCAAGACGCTAAAAAATGGTGTGCATGAGTCCCGGGAGCCTGTTTACCTCCCGCCCCGGGGAGGACTGCAAGGCACGGCTCGGACACTCTCTCTCTCTGAGCTGCGGCTGCTGACCCACAGCTACGGATCCTTTTCACAGAGCAAACACTGAAAGGCTGATGATTGTGGTAAAAAGCAGCCAGACTACCGTGGAAGGACACGAGGGAGGAGGAATGCATGTGACGGGGGTTTGTTGTATGCACGGGCTGATTCGGAAACCGCCTTGGTGGTGATGACAGGCCCTGGTATGGAAACCAGAAGATCTTCACAAGCAGGTTGGTATCCTGGCCCCACCGTGAACCAGCTGTGTGACCGAGCCAGTCCCACACCTCTCTGAGCCTTTGCTTCCTATAAGCCCAGAAATAGACAAGTAAAAATAAATAAATATCCAGCCTTCATTAAAGAGCTGCAAGAACCTCTATGAATTTCCTGTAGTGTGCTTTATTGAGGTTAATTCCACCTTGCTTAGGGGATCAGGAAACATCCCACCCATCGAAGAGGGATGTACCACGCAGGTCATGAGGGTGAGAGACAGATCCGCATTCCTACCTACTGTGGCCAGGAGGAAGGCTCCTGACAGCCAGCCTGGCTGGCACTGTGACCACCTGTCCAGGACCCCTGGCCAGCAGCCCTGACCAAAGACACGCATGACATAGAGTATATTTTGCCATCTGGGGCTTTCATCTTCCTCCTTCAAAAGCCCCTAAAGCTGGGTTCCTTTGAAATCTTGAGCTCGGGGGTTTTTTTCACTCTGCTTGGTTTTCTGGTCTAGATGAAATGAGTATTCTTGGTTTAATTTTTCATTGAGGAGAGAGTAGGTTGGAGGATGAGCCTCCCAAGCTTCTCCCAGGCTCTAGGCTCAGGTGCAGCGCTCGCTCAGGAAGCAGATCGGAAAATAAGCAGCGCCTTCTCCTTTAAGAGAACGTTGGCTTAGGGAAGGCGCATTATTGAAAAGAACATAAAAGGTGGATTGTGAAAGCCTATTACTCACAGATAAGAAATGCACCCCAGGCAAAGCTGAGGAGCACAAACTTCTTTTCTAGCTGAAGTTTCTTTCAAGTGATGGTTGCCCCCCACCCCTAACAGTAGAGGGATGGGAAGGATGTTCTCACCTTGCACTCCAGGCTCTGGGTACGATGGACAAGCGCCCCGAAATGCAAGTGTGAAACCAATTTGCTAGTCAAAACTGACAAAATGTGTTTTGCAATTTCGCCCCTACCAAGATTACCTGTCCTCACCTGGGCGAACCCCCACTGCTTTCCTGGAGGAGGCAGACAAGGCGCTGTCTCATTTCCCGCTAGCCATCATTGCAATCTTGTTTTCGGAGTGACCACGAGGGCCTTTCCCAGAAGGAAGCAGCCTGTCCCGTCTGGACTACAGACTCACAGAACCCACAGCCCATGAATCAATGTTGGCAGGAACAGAGCCTTGGCAAGTCCAGGCTAGGGCTCTGAGGCCCGGGCTCTAACCCTGCTCAGGTGCCAAACTGCTGTGTGACACAGGCAAGCTACTGCCCTACTCTGGGCCTCAGCTTCCCCATCAAAAACTCAAAGGTACTCTTAAGATGACCACTAAAATTCCTTCCAACCCTCAATGAGTTCTGATTCTGTGAAGCCATGACCTTGGATGGGTAAATGCTAATCTAGGGAGAAAAAAACAAACTAACGCAAGTTTAGAATCTGTAGGTGCACCCTCAAATTCTAACTCTGCCATGACTTTCTGCCTCTGTGCGTGCACATGTGTGCGTGCAAGAGGAGGTGCTACTTTTCATGCACCAGAGCTATTACCTCCTCCAAGAAGCCCTCCCTGATTTCTCTTCCTTAGGCTTTGTGGAGAAGGGCTTGTCTGACCCAGACCCACTTATACTCACCTCACAGCTTTGCCACAGCTCCTTCCTATGTGTTAGTGGGAGCCGTGCTGGGGGCTTTCCCTGCATAATGTCATGATCTCTTCACCTGTCCATCCCTCACCAGGTCTTGGACCTTTTCATCTCTTTTATGGGACCACGTCCCTGGGATCCATTTTACATTTTTGCATGTGTCCTCCTCTGGTTCCATCACTTTTGCCTCTATCAGCCTGTACTTGCAACACCCTTTAAAGGACACGTCTGGGCTACCTGAGCTGCCTCACCTGCATTCAGAAAGTCCAAGTACCCAGAAGTTCATCACCCCCTTGGAAGTCCCTTGGCCAGTGCCTGGCCCAGCTCCCTGTGCTCCAGTCCTAGGAGCTAAGACATACATCTGTGCTCCAAAGCACCCCTATGGAGTCAGGCTGAGACTGGGGTTCGCCCAAAATCATGCTCTCCCTGGGCTTCTCCCCTACCCTCTTCTCATCCCTGCCCCTGTCTCTTATCAGCCTCTTCTGGGAGTATGTCCTTAACATGGGGTTCTGAGCAGCGGACCATCCCCATTGCTCCGGAAGGGTGTGGCCTACAGTAGGTGCCGCTCAACAAATGTTTGTTGAATGAATGAATGTCTACGTCCCCAGGCTCAGTAAGTGAGGCTGGTTTCGTGAATTATTTCATAGAGATGGGTAGCCAGAAAAGGCCAGAGGAGGTCTTCCAGGAGAAATCTGCCCTGGAATGTAAGCCCCACGAGAGTAGAGATTTGTATCTGGTTTCATGGATCCGCAGAGCCTGGCCCATCGTGGGCTCTCGACAAGTGTTTATTGACCGGAAGAGCGAATGTAGTCTGGCCCTTTGCGGCCGACAAGGGCCACATCCTCCAGTTAGACACCTACCCGGTTTTAAAAGAAGCCCAGGACTCAGCATTCCAACCCAATGCTGAACAGAGCCTGGCCCCTCCTTCCAGACTCTCCCCTCCCCGCCCCCGCCACCGGAGCCACAGCCTGTGACCAGGACCAAGCTGAGTGCAGAACAGCTAGTCCCATCTCGGCAAAAGCGTGTTCATGGTCCGTACCCAGAAGAGACGCCGTTGGGCAGCATCAGCCCGGGTGAGCTCCCTGGCTCTGGGGGAACAATGGCTGAGCAGAGCGGTGCGGGCCGGCCGTGGGCCGAGGCGGGCTGGCCGGGCAGGTTCACACACTTCAGCCGTGTTTGAGAGTGCCCTTCATAGTAGGGCTTTGTCCTGGCCCCAGTGAGCCAGCGTCTGCAGAGTCCGAGGAGGGTGCCGTGGCAGCCCACAGACACAAGGCCACCTTCCAGCTCAGGCAGGCTCGGTCCAGAGTCTGCAAACACGAGGACTTCCAGGGAGATGAGCTGGTCCTAGGACTCCGCCTGCCAACGCTTCTCTGTGGGGCTAGAGAGGCACAAGGACTTACTCCCTGGCCATTTGAAAAGAAGAACATGATGTGGCCCATAAGAAAGAGGGAGAAAACCTCCATCCATTGAGCACTTACTGTGTACCAGGGCCTGTGCCATGTACTTTATCTTCCTTATCTCACCCTACTTCTGTGAGTGGGGAGGGCCTTGTCACAACCGGTACAGAGAGGAGCCAACTAGGCTCTGAGCAGGAAAGGGACTCGTCCAGCAATACCAGGGCCCCAGGTGTTTCTGCCTCCAAGGTCTGTGCTCTTGCCCCTCCCCGGCACAGATGTGCAGAGGCCTCCTCCTCCCTCCCTACACACCCGCCACCCCTCACCTCTGTCAGAGCGGTCCCAGCAGGATGCGTGGTGCGCATGCACTTAGCAGGGCATCCCAAATGGGATTTCAATTTTACTGAAGTCTGGGGACTAAAATCGGAGATTCTTTATGGACAGAAGTACCCCAAGGTACTTCTTGGTACTTGGGTACCAAGTATCCCCTAGTACACCTAAGAGCATAATAACAATGGTCTTGGCGTAGAACAAATACCCAGTGAAGATTTCCTATAAATACTACTATGAACCGTCATCATCTTCCTCATGTTTCAAGACCCAATTCACCACTTATTGGCTGGAGAACTTGACAAGGGGGTTAGTGTCTCTAGGTCTCAGTTTCTTTATCTACAAAATGGGAATATAAGTCTCCACCATGGAAGATCATGAGGATTAAGTGAGTTCATGTGCATTAATATTCTGATGGGGTGCTCAGTGGACACATGTGCCAGCAAACCAGACCATAAAATTCCCATCAGTTGTCATTTGGCAGATCAATTGTCTACAGCCAGTCCTCAAAGATAACGACAGTTGCCAGGAGTGCACATTGTGTCCACCTCCGGAGGCATCAACGTCCTGGGGAGGTAGCTTACAGCAGGTCCCAAAAATCTGACTGTGTTCCCCTCATCCCATCTCAGCATTCAGTAGCATGCTTGGGTAGCTTGAAATTATCTAGGTGGAAGTATTGACACCATGGAAATTGGCAAATTGTTGCAAATCAGGAATTTCCTCCCCAAAAGCTGGTGGTTACACATTAACACCACACCACACCACTGATCATTTCATTTCCTCCAACAACCTCAAGATACGTGTAAGAACCAGAACAGCACAGACACATCCCACTGGAGCGTGCAGGAGCTGAGATGACAGCTGAAATTTCAGCCGTGGGTCCAGGAGGTCCATTTCACAAGTGAGGAAGTGCAGGACAAGACCTCACTTCTCAACACACTCTCGAGTCCTCCCGGGAAATGACAGCAGACAATTA
Source organism: Neogale vison (assembly GCF_020171115.1). Lineage (NCBI taxonomy): Eukaryota > Metazoa > Chordata > Mammalia > Carnivora > Mustelidae > Neogale > Neogale vison. Next base: position 6,340,767 of record NC_058103.1, on the reverse strand, counting down.
AGATCACAGGGACCATCGGAAGGAGCCCAGCAAGTATACACAGATGGCCAGGTGTAGGATCACAACCCCTACACTGTCAGAGGCAGAGCCAGCATCCAGAAGACACTGTACCTCGGGAAGCGGCCAAACCCTGATCCATCCCACTGAAGCAGCCAAGGGGGACAGCTCAGTCTCCCAGTGATTGATTATCTACAGGAACTATCCACGTGAACACACCAGAAATGTAGCCACTGAGCCAAGGAAGCAGCCTTGCCCTTGGTCCAAGAAGCTGTCTACTGGCCACAGGTAGGGAAAGCATGCTAGGAAGACCATGAATGCTCAAGCTCAAACTCAGCCTCTGTAGGACGTGATGCTCCTCCTGGCTTCAGCCCTGTCCGCCACTCTTCTCTGTGCTAGGCCACCCCTGCTAGACACCCTGCCTCTTACTGCAGCCTATCCATTTTTCATTTTTTAAGACTTTATTTATTTTACAGAGAGAGAGAATGAGCAGAAGGAAGAGGAAGAGAGAATCTGAAGCAGACTCCTCTCTGAGTGCAGAGCCCAACTCAGGGCTCGATCCCAAAACCCTGAGATCATGACCTGAAATGAAATCAATAGTTGATGCTTAACAAACTGAGCCACCCAGGCACCCGAAGCCCCTCCATTTTCCTGCTTCATGGTAGATCCTATTTATCCAACACTTGGCTACATGACGGGCCCAAAGCAAGTGCTTCCTTGCCTGCCATCGCCCTATCTTCCCAGGGCCTGGGAGGTGGGCACTGCCATGTCTTCATTCTACAGCTGAGAAACCAAGGTTCAGAGAGTTTAAATAACTCAGCCAACGTCACTCAGCTTGGTGACCTTAATAAGGACAACTGTAGAGACTCCAGGGCCCAAGGAAAAATCCAACCAGTAAATTCCTGTCAAGCAAGTGAATGAGTGACCAAAGGTCTGAGTTTTTTAAATTGTGAATTTTTTAAAGCACAAATTTGATCTTGTTCCTGTCTTGTGTAAAGCCCTTCTAGACAACATGACCTCCAAACTGAGCCCAAGGTCCTCGCCTGACATCCAGAGCTCCCATGGCTGCCCCAGGAACCTGCAGCATTTTCTCCTACTGCCCACACAGCTTTGGAGGCCCCGAGGGTGCTGCTGGCACCCTCCCAGACCACCATGCTCCCTGAGCTCCCTCAAGGTCACCAGAGAACCCTCTCCGCCAATCTGCCTTGGCAACTTGCAAAACCCTGGTTGGCCATCCACTTCCACCTACTTGTGGCATCCTATGAAGGCTTCCAGACCTTCCCAAGCAGAGTCGGCAACTATTTCCCCACTTCCAAGATACCTCAGTCTAGCTCCCAAGTAGTTGTCCATGGCCTTCCTGCCTTCTCACTGATCCTCGGGGTCCTAACATCTGGAGTTGAATTGTGTCCCCCACAAAATTCCCATGCCAGAGTCCCAATACCCAGTACCTCCGCACATGATCGTAGTTGGAGAGAGATTTACAGAGTTAAAATGAAGTTTTCAAGTTGAAGTCATTAGAGGGGGCTCTGATCCACAATGGGTGTCCTTCTGAGAAGGGGACATTTAGACACAGAGAGACACACAGCAAGAGCACCACATGAACATGAAGACAGCACTGACAAACCAAGGAGCGAGATCAGAACACAGAGAGACACACAGCGAGAGCACCACGTGAACATGAAGACAGCACTGACAAACCAAGGAGTGAGATCAGAACAGAGTTTTCCTCAGCCCACGGAAGGAACCAACCCTGAGGGTACTTTGATCTTGGACTTCTGGCTTCCAGAACCATGAGACAACCCATCTCTGTCGGTTTACTCACCCAGACCATAGTACTTTGTCATGGCTGCCACCAGAAAACAGCCCAGGTGGAGACAGAACTGGCCTCTCACGTATGTTCCCGACACCCACCTCAGAGCCCCTCAGGTAAGTAAAGGGACAGGTGAGTACAATGTTTTGAGGCCAAAATAATAGATTTTTGCACCAAGTTAACTGATAACTGAGGCATTTTTTTCTTCTGCAGTCCAGCAATTTTTAAATAATAAACCCCAGAAAAATAAATGGGGCATGAAGCAGGGTGCTTCATTCATCGAAGAGCATTTATTGAACACCTGCTATATGCCTAGGCTAGGATTGCACATGTGCCTAATTCTCTGGAGCAAAACCAAAGAGCGCCACTGCAGTAGAAGACTTTTTCTAGCCCACCTGTTCACGTGTATGCACATACACACACACACCAGCTATGAGTAGAATTTTCTCAACTTCAAGTTCTTCCTGTCCTAAATTTCTCTTAAACTTTTGATTCTCTGTGCTAGTAGAAGATATCACCTATCATACTTCAAGCTATACTTAGTGTATTTCATCATTTTAGACTTCAAATGCCAACAGTGTTTCATGACATTCTGCAAAGTACATCACGACCCTTTCTATTTTTAACCTGACAACATCAGGAGTTTCCAAACTGCCATTACACACACACACACACACACACACACACATTTTGTTTGTTTTGAGGGGAGTTGGAGTTTTTATATCCATCAGCAATTCAAGAAGCATTGTCCAGTCCTACTATGTACTGGGCACACGTGAGCACTGCGCACAGGACAGGGGAGGCTACTGAGAGGCAAGGTTGTGTCTCCACAAAGACCGCCCGGGGCCACTGCATGTGGGGCCTGTGGAGCCACTAAGGGGAAGACAGCTGCAGGAGACAGTCCTTGTCCTGTATCTACCTGTGCCCTGCCCAGAGGGCCAGCACAGCCCCGGCTGCTGGGCACTTGGCTGGCAGGTGGTCAGACCGAGCCAGGGATGAGCTTTAGCTGCTCTGTCCTGCCAAAATAGGAAATCCAAACCTCGTATGAACACATCAGTCAGGAGTGATCAGGAAAGATCCAAAGCTGGTAAGGCCAGGGCCTATTGGTTAAGAAGACAGAAGATCCCAATCTGGAGAGACCAGAGAGGCTGCACCCAGTAACTCCAAATCCTCGTGAAACTTGCATTCATTATGTGCATGTCTATCTGCCTGCTGAAGTCGTGAGCTATTTGAGAACCCTACCTGCATCCCTGACTTACCCCAGCACCAGGTGAGCCCTTGGCAAATGCTGCTGGGGATGAACTATTTCTGGCCAGGGTCACAGCAGGACAACAAGGTGAGGTACAGCTCACCCTGAGCTCTTGGGGCTCTGCCTTTCCCAGCCCAGTGTTCCGACCCACCCAGCTCAGCACCTGGTCCCTTTCCCTAAGGCCCCAAGTTGGAGGAGATGAAACCAAGAGGTCCTGAGTGAGCCCTGTCCACACACGCGCACTGGAGGCCCCCTGTCGGCAGCGAGATGGCGAGATCTCACACACCTATGTGTGCTGCTGGAACTGCAGACACACACTGTTCTCACACGCTTCAGTCCAACTTTCCTGCTGTCCCAGGCTCCATCACTCAGCAGCCAGACAGTGGCAGTGATTACCAGGATGACAGAAAGCCTGAGATGACTCCGTGAGCCAGGCACTGCCCTCACCAACCACCCCTGAGGGAAATGTCATATACCTACTGGACAGAAGAACACACTGAGGCACAGAGAAGATGAAGAACTCGCTGGAAGTCATGAAGGTCATGAAGCTGGTAGATGGCCAGGCCAGGCCTCCGCCGCAAGGACTCTGACCCCCTCTGCAAACCTTTCAGCAACACTTACCCCCCACCACCAGGTGCTGTGGGCTATTGGGAGCCAGTTCCTGCCATCTGCGAGCTGTGGGACACAGAGAACATCATGGAACCTCTCTGAGCCTCAAACCCTACAAAGAACAGAGGTGGAAATGTTTTCAAGGCTTACGTGTAATGGAAGAACATTTTCTCCCACAGTGCTGGGCAATGCGTAGGAAAGGCAAATTCTGGTCGAGCCTTCAACTAGTTCTTTTCTTCCCACTCCCAACCCTTCAATCTTCAATGGACGAGGCCTCCAGGCTCATCCGGCTGTGCTGAATCCATGGGGAGGATGCCGCAATGGGTGACCTGAGGCAGGGCTTTCTGGGTCCCCCAGGAGTCCCACCTGCTGGGCCCTGACTTGCCCCTTGGTCTCTGGGAGGGAAGGCGAAGAAACACAGTCCCCCCACCGCACCCCTGGCATGGGACCCTTTACCCACCTCGGGGACCCTCCACGCAAGTCTCCAAAGACACTGTTCTTCCATTTTACGAATGAAGAAACCAAGGCTTAGGGTGTTTAAATCAACCATGGACACACCAGGCTCCAGACCTAATGCAGCAGAACCTGAACACCCAACCACGCATCCTGGGATCCGCATCCAGCCCAACCTCGTGGCCCCTGCACTGTGCAGCACGCACCGGGGCCGGAAATGAGAGGCGCTCCTCGGCTGGAAACAGGCAAGAGCCGGCCGGAGCCCTGCCAATCATCCGGCAGAACATATGCATCTCGAGGACGGAACAGTTGTATGCTCTTTTTTACCCAAACTTAATATTTTGCATGTTCCTCTCTCAAACACCACAAACCTTCCTGTCGCCATGTTGCGTAAGCCCCAGAGATATTTCCTTTCTTATGTTTTACCCCACACAGCGGCTGTCTTCTGAGAAAAGAAATCGACCAAGGGACAAAATCTTGTAAATATTCCAGCCATTCACTTATCCAGCATAATTACCATGCAAAGAGCAACATTTGGGCCTCAACTCACTAGCAGATAACTAACTGCATTATGCAATTAGCCAACACCCGGTTAGAGGGGTTTGCAAAGCACTCAAGCTCACGGGGCGCAGTGCAGGGTGCCAGGAGCCCTGTGCACCAGGACAGATGTAACAAAGTGCCACTTGCCTCCAGGGAGAAGCCTAGAGAAGGTTCATCTGGAAAAATGAAGGTGAGCTCCGAAAATTTTGGGATCCACCTCCTCCCTTCCATCCAATCTGCCTTCCGCGGGCCCCGTGACTAGCTCGGGCTGCTCTAACAATACAGACGGGATGTTCTAACTGACAGACACTTATTTCTGTTTATTCTGGAGGTTGGGAAGCCCAAGATCAAGGAGCCAGATGACTCAGTTCCTGCCAAGGTCCCTCTTCCTAGAGACAGCCGCTTTTCCCACTGGGTCCTCCTGTGATGGGAGAGAGAGCACTCCGCTGTCTCCTTCTCCTCTTGTTAGACCACCAGCCCTCATGACTTAGGGCCTCACCTTTATGACCCTCTTTTACCTTCTCACCTCACGGGCCCTAACTCCAAATGCAGTCACATTGGGGGATGAGGACTTCAATCTACGAATTTGGGGTGGACACAAACATCAGTCCCCTTGGGGGCTGAGTCTACTCCTCACCACTTGTAAATGCGGAATGAAAGCAGAGCTATGTGGATGGACCCGTAATTGTTCCAAACAGCCCCTAAAGGAGACATTCTTCTGGCTCCCTTACAGCACAGCCTAGTGAAGCTCGGAGAGGTCGGAGGTCTTGGGTTGGGTCCTACCAGCTTCAAACCTGCACCAGAGCTCACGGTCCCCCACCCCTGCGTCCATGCTTCTCAAACCTCCTGCACCAAAAACACTCTGAATGACTGTTAAAAATAAAGATTCCAGGACCTACCCCAGAGGGATTGAATCAGAGTCTCTGAAGCTTTGGCTAAGGAATCTGGACTTTTTTTTTTTTTTAACATGCCTCCTGAATGATGTGTATAGACCGTGAGGTTTGGGAACACTGAACGGCATGCCACCTGCTGAGTTCGTCCAGGAAATAATGCACCTGCCAGGTTCCCAGCACCAATTTCCCAAGCCCAGCACGTCTGCTGTCACACTGCTGGTGTTTTGTTTGCTGTTTGGGACAAAGCACATTCACTTTGTCAAAGTGCATTCACACTTGCAAGAGCCAGCCGACACCCTTTGTCCACTCCTCCCAAAGAATCCTTTCCCTCCAGTTCTGACTGAGTGTGTCATTCTGTTCAGAGCTGTCGTGCGGTCTTTTTCTTGATCACACCAGCAGCAATGAGGCATCTTCTATTCCAGATTAATTACATCCATTACCACCAAAAGAAACCCACTTAGCCCTGTCAAACCTGGAAGGTGATGGGGAAGCCCAGGTCATCCACACGCATCAACTACAGAAACTGTCAGATGCCAGAGGCTCCAGGACTGGACGTCATCAGCCAAGGATGATGGACTCAGGTAAACTCAGGTTCAAGTTCTGTCTGCCTTTTGCAAGCCTGTGGCAAGCTCAGCAGGGAGTCTACTTCTCCCTCTCCCTCTGCCTGCTGCTCCCCCCACCCTGCTGGTGCACTTGCTCTCTCTCTTTTTCTCTCCCTCCCTCCTCCCTCTCTCTCTCAAATAAAATCTAAAAACAAAAAAACAAAAAAAACAAACAAACAAACAAACAAAAAAAGCGGGGCTGGGAGATGGAACTAGGCATAAACATCGCTTCCAAACACGCCAGTCAGATGCAAGCATTTGGATTTACCTTGCTCTCCAAAGTAGAGCTTCTTTGTTTTCCGAGGAAGAGGAAAAACTGTAAAGAAGGTGGGGAGAAAAGTTTAAAACCAATGTACAGTCTTTCAAGGTGTATTAAAAAGTGGTAAAATAGGGGCGCCTGGGTGGCTCAGTCGGTTAAGCGTCTGCCTTCGGCTCCGGTCATGATCCCAGGGTCCTGGGATCGAGCCCCACATCGGGCTCTCTGCTCAGCAGGGAGCCTGCTTCCTTCCTCTCTGCCTGACTCTCTGCTACTGGTGCTCTTTCTCTCTGTCAAATAAAAAAAAAAAGTGGTAAAATACTGAGAGCAAGCAGAGGAAGGAGCATTTCCCGAATGCCCACAGGCTGCTCTCACTGTGGTCTAAGGCTGACTGATTCCCCGTGACCGGCAGGGTCCTGGGCATCTGCCCCTTCCCTTTCTCCACTTACCTGCGTTGGTCCTACCCCAGACCCCCAGACTCCCAGCCCCTCCCCCAGTGCTCAACACACACACCCCAGGCGAGGTCTTTGCCATGCTGTCCCCTCTGCCTGGTGCTTTTCCCACGAAGAGCCACCTGTTCACTCCCTTCTCACTCCAGGCTTTGCTCAGACCCACCACAACAGCCAGGAGCTGCTAGACCAACCCCCCACACACCCCTCATACAGGGACCGCTGTCGGGCAGCTAGTGTGCTAACTTGTGTCCTCACCAGCGTCCACTTCTGCCCCGTGAGCACCTGCACTTGTCTGTTCACATCTCTAGCCACCTGAATAGGGCCTGGATACTCGATCAATACTTGGTCCATATTGCTTCATTAATTCACCACTCACGGGTTATCTCATCTTATGCCCATGTCCAGCCTGACAGGCAGGTGTCATTGCACCAGTTCTGTAAATAACAAAACGAGGCTCAGAGAAACTGAGGAACTGGCGCAGCCCGCACGCGGCAGCTGAGTGCCAGGAATTCAAATCCAGGTTTGTCTGGACGTCACACGCACACCTCACCATTTTACGCACAGCCTAGAGGGGAGGGTGCAGAATCAATGAGCTGTGTGTCTGAGAACACACTGGACTAATCAGAAGACCAGTGAAATCCCTTTCTGAGCTTTCGATCTGGACATAAACCACAGGGAATAAACTTGTGACTTCATACACCACTACTGGCAGCAAGAGTGCCCTTCCCGGGGCTGTGGGACGTGAGGAACCAGATCACTCTGGAGTCTCCAGGGCTGAGCCCAGAGGTGTGAACTTAGCATGGGAGAGAGAAGGGCACTGTCTGTAAAGTTGCCAGATGAGACAGAAACCTCGCGGGTCCCCACTGAGGGTTCAGGAAGGTGGGGAAGCATATCTTTGCTGAGACTCTCCTCTACCCAGGCTCACTCTGCCCCTATCTTTCCCCTCCACCCCTCTTCTTGCCCTCACAATAGCTGTGAAAGGCAGAGGTCATTGAGACCACCAAGACTCTGTGTACACACCTCCAGGGGGTGCCGTTCACGTGGTCGATGCTGTGGGAGGTGCTCCTTGTAGTGTGTGCACCATGGCTGACCTGGGCATCAGCCCATTTTAGAGACAGGGAAAGAGGGGCTCAGAGATGGGTCCTGCCTTATCTAAGGTTCCCAGCTGAGCCACTGAGGCAGGATCCCAACCCAAGGGCACCCACCCACACAGCCCACACTCAGTCCATCACCACCACCCTCTACACTCCCCCCTCAAGCATATTCTTTCACTAGGGCTTTGCTGAGAGCCAGGAAAAACTGTGTTATAAAGGAGCAAATTCCCCCACAGCAAAGGACTGTGACAGGGACAGCCTCCAACATGACTCAACCTAAGGAACCCAGTATTTCATCGAAATCACAGCAATCTTAAAGGAAAGGTAAGACTTGCCACACTTTACCCTCAAACACTGTACAAGTCAGCAGCAACCCACCAGATATACCAGAACCAGGGAAAAGGAGAACCTCTAGAACAGGTAGAAATGCCCACACCCTCACCCCACACCTTTGTCAATCAGACTCTGAAGGACCGAGTCCACCAACATGTGGTCAGATTGCCCACCCTGGGAAGTGGAGAAATCAGAGTCAGGATCCAAGCCCTCCTGACACCCACACCAGGCTGTTTCCCCCATACCTCCTCACCTGCTAGTGTCTCACTTATACGCACAATGACCTGCCTGACAACTCCCAGGGTATTTTCCAGAACAGCCACAGTATTTCCCATCAGAGCCTTGCCTCTCCTCCATCAAGAACAGTAGTCCGTGTCCACCCCCTTGCCCCTGGTGGTTCTGGTGAGTGTCTAACAATGGAGGACAGCAGCAGTGTAGCTGTGTGACCTCTGAGGCTCGGTCATAGAAGGCAAGGCAGCCTCCTCGGGTCTCACAGGCCACTCACCCTGAGAACTCAGCCACCATGCCATGAGGGAGCCCAAGGCACATAGAGAGGCCATGCACAAACATTCTGGCTGATGTCCCTCTGAGAACCCAGCCAGTAGCCCACAGCACCCACCGACACACGAGTGAGGATGACTTCAGGTGGTCCAGCACAGCCTCTGACACGTCCTGGGCGAGAACCGTCCTGCTGAGCCCAGCCATCCCCACAAAAAAAGAAGCAATGACAATAAGTGAGTATCGGTTTATCCCAATAGTGGTGTGGTTTGCTGCAGCGACAGACAAGCAGAACACTCACCTTATAAAGGAGGATCGGCCTCAGAATCATGCTGTGAAACATCCAGAGAGAGAGGTCAAACCACGCTGCATGTCTGACCCTCGGCTCCTTCCCCGGAGCACGTGGAAGGAGGCAGAGGCCACTGCTTTGTCCCACCTTTCACTCCATTGTTTGTGTTCCTTCAGCTTATTAAACCACTGCGACTTCTTTTACTCAGCAAAGTAAAGGAGTCATGTTTGCTGGCATCATTTCTACACAGTTAGATGAATACAATGTAATCATGTTCTGTAATGACTATTCAGATAAAAATTATGTTCTCCTCACAAAGAGTCTCTCTCCCTTTTTTTCTCTCCCAAGTCAACCCAGACTGCAAGAACTATGAAAAGTACAGCCTCTGAGATGTTATTCAATCTGTCAGATTTGCAGCCCTTCATTATAAGCATAATCATAATAAATAAAAGATAAGCATTAGCGTATCCAAGCACATCACTGAAAGGTGCAAACCTGCCAGCCTGTCTGCCTATGATGCCTGCCGGACCATGTGAGGGATGATGGGGGGACAAAAAACCAACAGGAGGTGGTTAAATGCACCCATCAGCTGGGGGACTCTGGGAGCCCACCAGAACTAGTGCAACAGCCCAGGCTGAGGCCGAGCAAATTCCTTCCCACACACTCTGGTTTCTTCTCAAACTTCTCCAAGGCAACAGATTTTCACTTCCTTCTAAGATTTCCTTTTGCTCAGAGAAAGAAAGACAATAGCACATACTGAGTTCTTACAATGCGAGGCACTGTGCTGGCCATGCACAGAATATCTCCAAGCTTCATAACCACCCCAGAAGCTCAGTATAGGGATGGACAGCAGGGTGTGGGCTACAGAACCCAGACAGAAATGAGTTTGAATACCCTCTCTGACTATTGGTAGTTGTACAAACTCAATACTCAATAAATGAATACTTACTGGATGAAAAAGTAAAATAAAAGTCTTCCCTTATTTCCCCCCTCCTCCTACCCCCTCTCTCCAGCACACATCCCCATGTATAAGTGCACATAAAAGGTTGAGTCCTGCTTAAAGACTGAGGTCACAGTTCTCAAGGTGGGGCCAAGGCAGGTGCTCCTACATTATGGACCCTCACCAAAACACAGGCTCACCATTGCCCATAAACACAACAAAACCAAGCCTCATGACCTATCTTCCCAAGACTGGGGGAGCTGAAGAACACAGTCCTACTTCTAGGGGAGAGCAAAAGTCACAGGTTTCACCATCCCAGCAGCCTGTGGGACCCAGCACAGTGGAAAAAGTGGGGCTGGTATCACAGCACCTTGGAGATCCCTGGAAGAGCTGGATATGTTGAGGAGTAATAGAAGATTCCAGAAGATGACAGAAGAAGACAGAATGTGGTGCACTTCCTGTCACCCCAGGCAGATCTTTGAAAGAATCAGAGGACCCAATGGCCACTGCTCCCCCAGAGTGCGCCACGTATTTAAGCGATGTGCCACTCAAGCCCATCATTCCATTCTAATGATATTACTTATTACTAAATATCATTGATACATTGCAACTCACACATCACATCTCACATCTTAAATGACTGCCCTAAAACAAAGTTATAGTGCTTAATAGTCAGGGCCCCAGAGTTCCAAGTAATTTATAGAAGAAAGATTATTACCAGAATCCTGAGCCCCACCTCAAAAGAGATTTTATCCAGGTCCCTCCTAGTGCAAACACTTATTACATATCAGCACAGGGTCTGGTGCAAATGCATGTGGCTTGTATCTGTTCACAGAATGAATGGAGGATGCGTATTGCATTGAAGCACTAGGTGTGGTACATAAACAATGAATTCTGGAACACTGAAAAAATTTTAAAAATTTTTAAAATTAGAAAATTAAAAATAAAAAAACAAAGAATTAATGAATTAGGCACCATCATATCTTTTCTATCATTTAAAAATGGATGCCCTTTGTTATACTCTCTGAGCCTCAGTTTCCTAGTCTATAAAATAAGAATATTACCTGGTTAATGGTGTTACAAGATTAAGTGAGATAATATATGCAGGGGGGTCTGTGCATCTACAACAATCAATATATGGTCAATTAAGTCCTGCAAATATTTAATCACCATCATCATTGTTATTAGCTTTCATACATTTAGGATCTGCTAAATGCTAGAGGCTTTCTAAGCTCCCTGATCCTTATAATTATCCTTCCAGGTGGATAGTACAGTTGCCTTTATTATGTAATCTTTATGAGAGCTTAAGAAGTAAAAAAAGGAAAAAAAAAAGTTAGTACAGAAAAACTCAAGAACTTCCACACTGGGAGTACAGCACATCACGTCCTCCAAGGTACCCTGTCATGTCAAAACAAGACTATCCTGAATAACAAGGACTTCTGACACATTGCTGGGCTGGCAAGGCATATGGGGCCTCCGAATCCCCCACCCCATTGCTTCCCCAAATGTGAGCTAGACCTGAAGCTGGGATGAGCCAACAATGCACAGAGAGAAGGAGTTTAATTGCCCTGAATGTGAGCACCGATAAGAGTACTGCAATTTGCTTTCTGATCCTAGGACCAAAGCCAAGGCAGAGGAGCTGAACCTAGTGATTCCTTGCAGATCTGGGAAGCTCAAGGTAATAGAAGTGTCTCCAGGTCTTTGGTGGTCCTGAATCACAACAGAACCTGTTAGAAATCTCTGGAGGAAAGCATCCCCAGTTTAGGCCTACAAACATCCCACAGGTTAAAGATAAGCAATGACCCCACAATGAAAAGTCACAGAAACAGAAGGAGGCATGTGTCCATGAGTGGCAGTGACAACAAACAACAGATGTAAACATCCAAAGATGCAGAGATTGAATAGTCTGATACATAACATATAACATCAAGTATGAAACGTATAAGGACAGAAAGGAAGGAATTACAAAGATGAACAATCAACAAAAGATTATCAGGAATGACCAAACAGGTTTGAAAGATAACCAAACAGAAGTTCTAAAAGTGAACATTTTGATTGATTTTTTAAAACCTCAAAGGATGATTGATTATACACAACTAAAAGTAAAATTTATGAGCCCAAGAGTAAGAGTCTGATTAAACTACTAAACTGCAGTACGAAGCGACAGGGAAATAGAAAAACATAAAGGGAAATGTAGGAGATATGAAAATAGAATGAGAAGTGCTAGCATATATCTAATCAGAGTCCCAGAAGGTTAGTGCAGAGACAGGTCATATTCAAAGAGATAATAGTTAAGAACTTTCTAGAACAGATGAGAAATATAAATCCAAGATTCAGGATCACAATATATTCCAAGTAAAATTCAATATTTTAAATTCCCTCAATCCTCCTATGGTGAATCTTTAAAATATCAAAGACAAAAATATTTTTAAAGCAGTCAGACAAAAAGAAGAGATAATTTTCAAAAGGATGACAATAAGAGTGAGGGAAAACCTTTCGGCTCCAACAAGGCAGCCAGAAGGCATATGTGAGCACCTTCCACATGAGGAGGTGCATTTAGTGTCAATCTAGAATTGTGTACTTCACAAAACTGTGTACCCAGCAGGTCAAAAATGAAATGAAGATATATTCAGACACGTGTGGTTAATGGTAAACCAGCAGATACTCCCTAAGGAAGGAAAGCAAATGATCACAAAAAGAGCAGTGCGAGATGCCAGAGGGGACAGAAGGTGACAGACATGTATGTAAAGTTAACAAAAGTGGGGGTCTAAAACAATAATAGTCTAATTTATAAAGTTAAAGAAAATAACAGAATTAAAATACTAGAAAACAATAATATGTAAGTCAAAAAGGTGGTGATTTAATTTTGGTTATTCCTCTTATTATTCAAAAGATGCTACAATAATGCCTTATTTCATGGGTTGTTAAGCTAAATATGCATGATTTCGTGTCCAAGATGATCAGAAAAACAATAATAAGAAAGAATACATTTCAAAGCAGTATAAGGAAAAGAAAAATGGAATAAGATAAAAAGCAAATGGATAGCTTTTTTTAAAAACTCAAAAGGCAAGAAAGATGAAAAAGGAATGATAGAAAAAAGTGAAAAAAGAGAAATCACAAAGATAATAGAAACAATAAAAATAAATCAAAAATCTAGATAAATATAAATGGACTAAACTGACCAACTCAAGATTGTCCAAAATGTTGGTTTTTTTAACTCAAGAAACACCCAGGTGTACCTACTACCTCATTAAGAACTAAGACATTATCAGCAAAACTGACACATCTTTGTCCAAGAGTACAAACCTGATCTCAAACCTATCCTCCCACCAGAAATAAAAAGAGTATCCAATTCAGAGCCTATTAAAATGATCAATTTCATATATTTCACTACAAATGTAAATATTACTATACACACAGAAACACACACACTTTTTTTCAGCACATCTCATTTTTACTCAATATTACATTCATGAGGTTTGCCCATTTTGACACATTAACTTTAGTTCATTAATTTTCACTGCTGTATTATTTGTAAAAGTTTATGCCACAATTGATTTATCCATTTCCCCTGTTGATTGGCATTGCTATTATAAAAACTGTTTACATTTGCAAAAGTTTCTCTCCAAGGTAAATATTCTTAGGTGTAGAATTTCTCAGTCATGGAATGTAAATACCTTCAATTCTCCTAGATATTGACAAATTGAAAGTAGTTGTACCAGATTGCCACATTCCTGGCAATGGCAGACTAGGTAATTAGGGCCAACTTCACCACTGTAAAACCTAGAAAATATGGATAAACTTTTAAATTAAAAATCAAATGCCTGAAGGCATTGGAGAGTTATCAAGATAGTGAAGATTTATGGCCAAGGTCCAGAAGAAGAAGGAAACTCGATGAGACAAGCTGAGCATTTGGACAGATTTTCCTCTAAAGGTGCCCACTGATTCTGGAAGGAGAGGCTGAGAGGCTGAAATTTTGACAAATTCATATCACTAGAGGGACAAAAATAAAAGTTCGGCGACCATTCATAAGGGGGACTTAGTAAATCACCAACACCAAAATGGTATCTATTTTTCTTATGATATTCTTTTCTTTTTCTTTGCCTTTTATGGAAGAATTTTTCGGGTTTTGTTTTTTAACTGACTTCAGAGGGATCCACCCTATAATATGCTATCCTTCAAAAGGAATTATCCCAGTCTAAAACATCTCCACCCCTAATTGTATTAAGCACATCTGGCTTTGCTAGTAGCCTATACCAGAAACCAGCATTAAACCCAGTACTCAATTTATCTCTACATTTTTCATAGTGCATACAAGGCATATAAGGAAACAAAATTACATGGCTGAAAACAAAGAGGCACTACATAAAAGGAAATTTCCCACAAGACCTCCTGGAAATGGAAGTATCAGACCCAGAATTTTGAAATAACTAGCTTTTTATGTTCTAGGAAACAAAAGATTGAGGATTACATCAGAGAACCAGAAACTATAAAAATGGATAAAATGTAAATTCTATGACTGAAAAATTGAATAACTGAAATTTAAAAATCAGTGGATAGGTTTAATAACAAGATACAGCTGAAGGAATAATCAGTAAACTGAAAGATCTGTCAGAAGGAAATATCTAAAATGATGCATGGAGAGACATGAAGATAGGGGAAAAGTGTGAGAGACATATGAGAAACCACCAAAAAGTCTAACATGTGAAACTGGAGTCCCAGAAGAACAGAAGAAAGAGTGAGGAAGAAGCAATACCTCAAGAGATAATAGCTGAAAATTATCAAAAAGTGGTAAATTATACTTAAAAGATTCAAGTGGCACTATTAAACCCCAAGCAAAATAAACACAAAGGGAACCACACTTAGATCATACTAAAGCAACTGAAAACCAAAGACAGAGAAGAATCTTACAAATCAGAGAGAAGGAAAAAAGAAGCACTACTTTCAAAAGAGCAAGAATAATATTAACATTTGACTTCTCTGCAGAACAATAAAGCCAGGAGACAATAGAACACTATATACAAAGTATTGGAAACAAAATTTGTCAACATAAAATTCCCCAGCGAAATAATATCCTTCAATAATAAAGGTGAAATAAAGACATTTTCAGACTGGGAGAAGAATATTTTCAGGCTGAGAAAATACTCACCAGCAGCCCATAAGAAAGGAAATACTGAAAGGCACTCTAGCAGAAAGCTTGGACATAGTTAACAATGACAAAATGATGGAAAGCTGAATGTGTGGGTAGATGTAAATGAATATCAACTGTATGAAATACAATAATAATGACTTGTGGGGCATGGAATAGAGAACTAAAATGTAAGTAAAATATTTATAAGTAGAGAAGAGGAGGAGTAAATAAGTTAAAGCCCTCTAAAACCCTTGCCAAGGGGCACTTGGGTGGTTTAGTGGGTTAAGCCTCTGCCTTCAGCTCAGGTCATGATCTCAGGGTCCTGGGATCGAGCCCCACATCTGGCTCTCTGCTCAGCGGGGACCCTGCTTCCCCCTCTCTCTCTGCCTACTTGTGATCTCTGTCTGTCAAATAAATAAAATATTAAAAAAAAAAAAAAACCTTGCCAAGTAGTGGGGAAAGTCCTGTTTCATATTAGACAGAAGAAAAAAAATCAAAGACCTCCACTGTAATCTCTGGGGTAACAGTTGTCAAAATGTAGTTAATAGAGCTCTGGGAGTTCTGGAGGGGTCTTCAAGGTGAAAACTATTTTAATAACAATACTAAGGCATCATTTGCCCTTTTTTTATCTTGTCGGCATGTGTACTGCTATTGTAAAAGCTACAGTAGATAAAAATGCTGCTGCCTTAACACAAATCACAAGAGTGGAAAGAAATCACAACACCAGTCATTGTAGTCTACATTACAATATGCTTGCAAGGAAAATGTGGGATAGGGGAACCAATTTTATTCAACCAGCCTTCATAGAATAGTTTTTTGAAAGTATTAATTTTTATTAAATCATGACTTTTGACCACATATCTTTAACATTCCATGTTATGAAATGGGATATGGACATAACGCACAGCTACTTCATCCTGAAATAAAATGGTTGTTGCTGGGTATTTACCCTAAAGATACAAACGTAGTGATCCAAAGGGGCACGTGCACCCGAATGTTTATAGCAGCAATGTCCACAATAGCCAAACTATGGAAAGAACCTAGATGTCCATCAACAGATGAATGGATCAAGATGTGGTATATATACACAATGGAATACTATGCAGCCATCAAAAGAAACGAAATCTTGCCATTTGCAACAACATGGATGGAACTAGAGCATATCATGCTTAGCGAAATAAGTCAAGCGGAGAAAGACAGCTATCATATGATCTCCCTTATATGAGGAAGTAGTGATGCAACATGGGGGCTTAAGTGGGTAGGAGAAGAATCCATGAAACAAGATGGAATAGGGAGGGAGACAAACCATAAGTGACTCTTAATCTCACGAAACAAACTGTGGGTTGCTGGGGGGAGGGGGGTTGGGAGAAGGAGGGTAGGGTTATGGACATTGGGGAGGGTATGTGCTTTTGGGTAAATTGGAAGGGGTGGTGAACCATGAGAGACTATGGACTCTGAAAAACAATCTGAGGGGTTTGAAATGGCGGGGGGGTCGGAGGTTGGGGTACCAGGTGGTGGGTATTATAGAGGGCACGGCTTGCATGGAGCACTGGGTGTGGTGAAAAAATAATGAATACTGTTTTCCTGAAAATAAATAAATTGGGAAAAAAAATTTTTAAAAAAATGGTTGTCTCAAGGAAGAGCACCTGTGTGATTAAGTTGCAAGGTGAACTAACCACTTTTTAATCCAACACCATTTCATTTGGAAAGAACAGCTAATAGACTATGGTTATTCCAACCTGGATATTTGGCAGTCACCCTCTGAAAAATTAACAAAGTTAACATGTTACTTAAGGAAAACAATTTACAGTGTGTATTACCCATGACATAATTTGAGTTTTCAAATTAAAAATTAAAAGTTAATATTGTGGAAAACTTGTATTAGCCATCATGAAATTAGTGGTTCCCCAAGTATTTAAAGACTTTTCTGGTAAGTTTAATGCTGCTATAAATAAGTATAATTTTGATTTCATATATTCAAATATGTCAACATTTGGAAGACCTGAATAACTCAAAGAAGTAATATTTTTCAAATAATCAATGTAGTGTTACAAAATTATGCAGGAGAAATTACCTATTCCAATTGTAAGAGAAACCAATGGATTTTAATGAAACAAAATATTAAAATTTCATTGATATAGTTTCAATTCAAATTATAATTCAAATTCCAAATTATACCTAGCCTTTAAGAAAACACCATTTGTAAAAGACCTCAACATGAGACAGGAATCCATCAGAATCCTAGAGGAGAACATAGGCAGTAATCTCTTCGATATCAGCCACAGCAACTTCTTTCAAGATATGTCTCCAAAGGCAAAGGAAACAAAAGAGAAAATAAACTTTTGGGACTTCATCAAAATCAAAAGCTTCTGCACAGCAAAGGAAACAGTCAAAAAAACCCAGAGAGGCAACCCACGGAATGGGAGAAGATATTTGCAAATGACAGTACAGACAAAAGGTTGATATCCAGGATCTATAATGAACTCCTCAAACTCAGCACACACAAAACAGACAATCATATCAAAAAATGGGCAGAAGATATGAACAGACACTTCTCCAATGAAGACATACAAATGGCTATCAGACACATGAAAAAATATTCATCATCACTAGCCTTCAGGGAGATTCAAATTAAAACCACATTGAGATATCACCTTACACCAGTTAGAATGGCCAAAATTAACAAGACAGGAAACAATATGTGTTGGAGGGGATTTGGAGAAAGGGGAACCCTCTTATACTGTTGGTGGGAATGCAAGTTGGTGCAGCCTCTTTGGAGAACAGTGTGGAGATTCCTCAAGAAATTAAAAATAGAGCTTCCCTATAACTATGCAATTGCACTCCTGGATATTTACCTCAAAGATACAGATGTTGTGAAAAGAAGGGTCATCTGTACCCCAATGTTTATAGCAGCAATGGCCATGGTTGCCAAACTGTGGAAAGAACCAAGATGCCCTTCAATGGACAAATGGATAAGGAAAATGTGGTCCATATACACTATGGAGTATTATGTCTCCATCAGAAAGGATGAATACCCAACTTTTGTAGCAACATGGACGGGACTGGAAGAGATTATGCTGAGTAAAATAAGTCAAGCAGAGAGAGTCAATTATCATATGGTTTCACTTATTTGTGGAGCATAACAATAGCATGGAGGACATGGGGATTTAGAGAGGAGAAGGGAGTTAGGGGAAATTGGAAAGGGAGGTGAACCATGAGAGACTATGGACTCTGAAAAACAATCTGAGGGGTTTGAAGTGGTGGGGGGGGGTGGGAGGTTGGGGTACCAGGTGGTGGGTATTATGGAGGGCACAGATTGCATGGTGCACTGGGTGTGGTGAAAAAATAATGAATACTGTTATGCTAAAAATAAATAAAAAATAAATTAGAAAAAAAAAGAAAACACCATTTGTGAAGTTTCAATATCAGGTAAAAGAAGAAAATAGATAATATTTTGGAAAAGCTATTAAAAACTCATCTTTTAAGGAAAAAAATAAAGTAGAAATAGACTTAAAAACAGAAAAGATCAATGAAACCATGAACTGGTTCTTTGAAAAGATAAACAAAATTGATAAATTTGAAATTGAAAAAAAAATTGAAAATTGAAAATTGCTAAAGAGCCAGACCCACCAAGAAAAAAGATAGAGAAATCAAATAAATAAAATCAGAAATAAAGATGGAGAAATAACAACCAACACCACAAAATTACAAAGAATTAAAGAGAATACTATGAAAAATTAAATGTCAAAAAATGAGACCATCTAAAAGAAATGGATAAATGCTTAGAAATACACAATCTTCCAAAATTGAGTCAGGAAAATATAAAAAACTTGAGCAGACCAATTATTAAAAAGAAAATTGAATCAGTAATAAAAAAAAAATCCCAACAAACAGAAGTCCAGGACCAGGTGGCCTCACAGGTGAATTTTACCAAACATTAAAGGAATATTTAATACCTATGTTTCCCAAACTATTTCAAAAAATAGAAGAGGAAGGAAAACTTCCAGATTTATTCTAGAAGGCCATCATTACCCTGATACTAAACAAAGACATTACAAAAACCACAGGCTCATGTCCCTGATGAACACAGAATGTAAAAATCCTCAATAAAACATTACCAAACTGAACTCAGCAATGCAGTAAAGGGGTCATTCACAGGTGCCAGGGTGGCTCAGTCAGTTAAGCATCTGCCTTTGGCTCAGGTCATGATCCAGGGGTCCTAGGATTGAGTCTCGTGTAAAAGTCCCTGTTCAGTGGGGAACCTGCTTCTCCCTCTTTCTCTGTTGCTCTCCCTGGTTGTGCACTCTCTCTCTTTCTCTCAAATAAATAAATAAATTTTTTAAATAAATAAATATATAAAATGATCATTCACCATGATCAAGTGGAATTTATTCCAGGAGTGCAAAAGTAGTTCAATATTCATAAATCAATGTGATGTGTCACATTAACAAGAAAAAAGATACAAACCATATGATTATCTCAATAGAGGCAGAAAAAAAGCATTTGACAAAATGCAACATCCGCTCATGATGAAAACTCTCAACAAAGTGGGTTTAGAGGGAACATATCTCAACACAATAAAAGCCATATATGAAAAACCTACAGCTAACTTCATTCTTAATGATGAAAAACCGAAAGCTTTTTCTCTAAGATTAGGAAGAAGACAAGGATGTCTATTCCCACTACTTCAGTTCAACATAGTACTGGAAGTCCTAGCTGTAGATATTAGATAGGAGAAAAAAAATAAAAGGCATCCAAATTGGTAAGAAAGAATTAAAACTGTCACTATTCACAGATGGCATAATACTATGCAGAGAAAACCCTAAAAACACTGCCAAAAAACCATTTTAATACTAATAAATAAATTCAGTAAAGTTTCAGAATACAAAAATCAATATATGGATATCTGCTGTGCTTCTATACACTAATAATGAACTATAAGCAAGAGATATTAAGAAAATATTCCCATTTATAATTACATCAAAAGAATAAAATTCCTAGGAATAAATTTAACCAGGGAGGCAAAAGATCTGTACTCTGAAAACTACAAGACATTGATGGAAGAAACTGAAGATGATACAAACAAATGGAAAGATATACCATGTCCATGGATTGAGAAAATATATATTGTTAAAATATCCATACAACCCAAAGCCATCTATAGATTCAATGCAATTTTTACCAAGGTATTAATAGTATTTTTCATAGAACTAGAACAAATAATCCAAAAATTTGTATAGAACCACAAAAGACCTCGAATAACTAAGCAATCTGGAGAAAGAAGAGCAAAGTTGGAGGCATCACAATCTCAGACTTTAAGATATACTACAAAGATATAGTATCAGAAAAGTCTGATACTGGCACAAAAATAGACACATAGATAAATAGAACAAGATAGAGCCCAGAAGTAAACACATACCTATTTGGTCACATAATCTATGGCAGAGGAGGCAAGAATATACTATGGGGAAAAGATATTCTTTCTGATAAATGATTTTGGGAAAAAATGGTCAATTAAATGCAAAACAATGAAAGTGAACCACTTTCTAACACCATACACAAAAATAAACTCAAAATGGATTGAAGACCTAAGATGTAAGACCTCAAACCATAAAACTCCTAAAATAAAACATAGGCAGGAATCTCTTAGACATCAGCCTTAGTAACATATTTATGGATGTGTCTCCTCCAGCAAAGGAAACAAAAGCAAAAATAAGCAACTGGGACTATACACACACACACACACACACACACAGAGCTTTTGCACAGTAAAGGAATCCATTAACAAAACGAAAAGGCAATCTACTAAATGGGAGAAGATAATTGCAAACAATATATATGATAAGAGGTTAATATCCAAACTACATAAAGAACTCATAAAATTTAACATCAAAACAAACAATCTGATTAAGAAATGAGCAGAAAACCTAAATAGACATTTTTCCAAAGACACAAAGTTAGGCCAAAAGACATATGAAAAGATACGCAGTATCACTAATCATCAGGGAAATGCAAATAAAAACCATAATGAGTTATCACCTCACACCAGTCAGAATAGCTATTATCAAAAAGACAAGAATACAACTGTTGGCAAGGATGTGAAGAAAAGGGAACTCTCATACATTGTTGATGGGACATAAACTGGTAAAATCACAATGGAAAACAGTATTGAGTTTCTGCAAAAAATTAAAAATAGAACTACCATATAATCCAGTAGTTTCACTTTGAAGTATTTACCCAAAGAAAATAAAAACACTAATTTGAAAAGATATATACACCTCCATGTTTATTACAGCATCATTTACAATTGCCAAGATATGAAGTGTCCATTGATAGATAAATGGGTAAGAAAGAGATGGCACATATCTACATTGGAATATCACTCAGCCATAAAAAATAATGAAATCTTGCCATTTGTAGCAACATGGATGAACCTAAAGGGTATTATGCTAAGTGAAATAAGTCAGAGAAGGACAAATACCATGCAATTTCACTTATATGTGGAACCTAAAAAAAAAAAAAAAACTAATGAACAAACAGACTCTTGAATGCAGAAAACAAACTGATGATTGCCAGAGGGGAAGTGGATGGGGTGGGTGTTGGGGGGAATGAGGTGAAGGAGAATAAGAGGTATAAACTTCCAGTTATAAAATTAAAAATTGGGGAGCCTGGGTGGCTCAGTGGGTTAAAGCCTCTGCCTCTGGCTCAGGTCATGATCTCAGGGTCCTGGGATCAAGCCCTGCATCAGGCTCTCTGATCAGCAGAGAGAGGAGCCTACTTCCTCCTCTTTCTCTGCCTGCTTCTCTGCCTACTTGTGATCTCTGTCTGTCAAATAAATAAATAAAATCTTTTTAAAAAAAGATTTTTAAAAAATAATTTTAAAAAATCACAAAGATGAAAAGTACAGCATAGAGAATGTAGTCAGTAATATTATAATTATGTTGTAAGGGTGATTACATTTATTGTGGTAAGCACTGAGTAATGTCCAGAATTGTGAAATCACCTGCTGTACAACAGAAAGTAATATAAAACTGTATTGTCAACTATACTTCAATTTTTAAAAAGTAAGATAAAATACAATACTCCTATTTTTTTCCAACTACATATCTAAATAAGGGCAGATTTTCTTTATGTATCTTCCCATCACAACAAACTATATGCAGAAGTAGGTATGAAGATACAGCTCTCTTCTATTAAGCTATCATTGAAGAAATATACCAAAATGGAAAACAATGCAATCTTCTCAATTATTTGTTTCAGAAAAGACAGTTATTTTTCACAAAAATAAGTTATTCCTACTTACTAGTCTATATTATTGTTACTTTTAAATGAATTAATAACTATTTTGATTTTTTTCAGTTTTCAATTATAACACAATAAAATATTGATAGGTGTAATCAAGACAAATAATTTGGGGTTTCTCAACAATTTTTCAAAGTATAAAGAAATCCTGAGATCACACAGTTTGAGAATCATTGGTCTAGAGTAACCATTAAAAGAAGGTATAAATAGTGTAAAGGGAGGGGGTAAAAAGAATTAAAAAAAAAAGACTCAGTGAATCTGAAAGGCAAGAAAGGAAGAAGAAACAGCACACAGAATACTATATCAATCCTTACATTAAGTATAAATGTACAAAGCCTGTGAGACATGATTTAAGAAAAAAACATGGTCTAAGTATATGCTCTTTACAAGATACACACTTTAAAATATAAGGGATACAGAAAGGTTAAAAGTAAAAAGATGGTATGATATCGCAATGCAAATCCTAGGCAAGAGAAAGCTGGTCAAACTACATTCTTATCAGACAACATAGACACCAAGGAAGAAAATGTGACTAGCTATAAAGAGGGACATTTTATCAAGTACAAACTCTAATTTGCCAGGAAGATATACTAATTCTAAATATGCATGTACCTAACAATATAGCCTCAAAACATATAAAGCAAAAACTGATAGAGCGGAAAGGAAAAATAAACAAAATCACTATCACAGTGAGAGATTTTAGCACATTTTTCAGTAACTAATCAAACAAGTGGACCAGTTTTGAATAACATAATAACCTATTGGACTTGACATTTCTAGGACACTGCACCCCACAACTATAGAGTATACCTTGTAAACATTTGCCAAAATTGACCCTATGCTGAGCCGCAAATCAAGTTTTAACACATTGGAAAGGATTAAAATCCCACAGAGCATGTTCTCTGATCAAAGTGGAATTCAAGTAAGCATGAATAACAAATTAAGTAGGAGGTTTTGGGAAATTAAGAATTTGGGAGAATTAAGAAATACATTTCCAAGACATACTCTGAACTGAACAAAAAAAAATCACAAAGGAAATTACAAAGTATCTTATGTGAATGATAATGAAACATCTTTATGAGCCATGTGAGGACATATGATGGTAATTTGTGGATTGCACAAGAGCCATGCTTAGAGAGAAACTGGTAGCACTTTAAATATATATATTAAAGAGGAATAAAGGTTGAAAGGCAACAATCCAAATTTCTCTCTCAAGAACTGGGAGAGGAAAATAGGAAATTAAGCCCAAAAACAGTGACAGGAGTGGATGCTGACGACTCTGGGGTCTGTCCTCTCCTGGGGTCTGCAGAGGGCACTGCCATGGGGAGCCTGTGTGAGGCTGGGGGGTGGGGCAGAGAGTGTGCCCAGCAAGACTGCTGACTCAGTGTCAGTTCCAGCCACCTTCTGTCTTCTGCCCATTATCCTTTTCTGCCAAATAGTCTCGCTAACCTAGTACATATGGTTTTAATTTACATTTCCCTGATTTCTAAGGAGGTTGAGACTCTATTCCTAGGTTTGGAGCCTCACGCAGTTTCTCTTCCGTGAATTTAAGTTCAAATCTTTTCCCCATTTTCCTATTCATGGTCTTTCTTTTTCCTTTCCGTGTTGTTTTTTTTTTTTCTTTCTTTCTTTCTTTTGAGAGAGGGAGTATGAGCAGGGCAGGGAGGGGCAGAAGAACGGAGTGAGAGAGAATCTTAAGCAGGCTCTACACCCAGAGCAGAGCCCAACACAGGGCCCCAACTCACATCTCCATCTCAGATGTGATCTCACATGTGAGATCAAGACCTGAGCCAAAATCAAGAATCAGGAGCTTAACCACCTGAGCCACCCATGAACCCCATTCATGGTCTTTTCTTCCTCTGATTTGTAGACATTCTTCTATTGTAGCCTTTGTTTGTTGCATGTATTGTTGAATGTATTGCAAATACCTTCTGCTGGTTGATAGCCTATCTTTTCACTTCTTTTAGGGCACATTTCACTAAACAGAAGACTCTCATTTTCGGGTGGTTGAAGGTATGAGTATTTCCCTACAGTTTTTCTTGTGGGCTTGTTTTAAAAGTTCTTCTACGTCCCCCAAGTCATGAAGATGTTCTATCATCATTTCTTCTAAATGTGTTCAAGTTTCTCTTTTCCCATGGAGCTCATAATCCTCCTGGAAATTATTTTGGGGGTCATGCAAGGCTGATTCCATGTTTACAGTGAATGAAATGAAGGCTCAGGCTGGTAAACGGACTTTGCAGGCTGTAAATGGCTGAGTCTGCGATCAATATTTGATTGACTCATGGCCTTTCTCCTTCACCCCACTGACCCCTTCCAGAAGTCTCCAGTTGGAGCCATGCTCAGGTCCCAATCCTGACGTGGGTGTTGGGAACACAGCCTTCAGTTGGACCCAAGCCTCCCTTGGAAGAGCTCAGTGATGGGGTCAGGACATGTGCTCTATCACAGGGAGCGCCTGGGTGATGGGTTCCCCAAGGCCAAGAACAGCAGAAGCAAGCACAGGGCCAGCTGAAAGCCCAGAGGTGAGACTGGGGAAGCCCTGCCCCAAAAGCTAAGACAGCACCAAGAAATGTGCTCCTTCCCTAGTTACAAATGAGCAAAACAACATTGGAAAATCAAAGGAACCAGCCCAGAGTTACTTACATACAAGAGGAAAAGTTACTTACGTACAAGAGGAAAGGAGCAAAAGTGATATTGGAAATCAGGCCAGTGGAAATGAAGTCTGATCTGTCTTGCTCTTTTGGCATCGCTATGTAGAGAGAAAGAAGAAAGCAGCAGGGACACCGGGCAGCAGCTGTGGGCGGCCCACCCACCCCAGCTGCTGGAACCCCATCCCCAGCTGAGGGCCTCTGCAGCCGGAACTTCTGGGTCCCACGGTGCCCTGCCACCATGCAGGAGTTCCCGCCTTCCCCAGCAATGCCCAGCCGCACCAGCTGCAGCCAGGTGTTTCAGCAACCCACCCCAAACACACACACACACACACACACACGCACACACTCTCTCTCTCCCACCTGCGCACACGCATGCCCTCCCCTGATGCCTGGTGCTGGAGCCCCACCCTCCAGCAGACCTCCGCTCCAGTGCCCTGCACACTGAGCTCAAATTTCAGAATCTTTGCCCCTCAGCTCGTCCTTCTACCCCGCTGTAGGGGCTGCAGTGTGGCCAAGGCTGGGGGACCCCAGAGGCAGAGCAGACATGCACCCAGGGCTCTGGGGACACACACCAAGCTTGACTTCAGGAAGCTTATCAGAATTTTGCTATCAGAAAACCTAACCAGAAGAAATTATAAATCTCACCGTCCAACTGAGCTCCGTGTCAGTATGCAAAATCAAACGTGAATTTGGATGGCCCCGCGCCACGGCACTCATTCTCTGGCCTCAGCCTGGATCTCAGAAGGAGCTGCACTTGGCACTCATGGTGGCTCAGCCCACAGGGAAGTTTCCCCACCTCGATTCTGGCATGTTCTCTTTCTCTTTTTCTCTGACCCTTCCTTCCTGTCTCTCTCCCTCTCTCATCCCCACTCCGAGCTACACATAATCATCTCCAAACCTACAACACTTCACATTTGGCAAAAAGCACTTCAGGTTCAAAGTGATTAGAGGTTGAAGATCCGTCGTTTAAAATTTAAATTAAACCAATTAAAATTATAGGGGCGCTTCACATGTTTTAAGCAAATAATTATTTTTTACAAACAGATCCGAGAGATTGGGCCGAGCCAAGTATTAACAGGAGTGAGACATCGCCAGCGGCTGACCTCCAGGCCCCAAATCCCAGGCCCTGCTCAGGTGTCCCACTGCAGCTCCCCCAAATTCTGGAACAAAACAGCACCCCTCCCTACAGCCGTACTCCTGCTCACTCCCACAACCAGTCAGGGCCCTAGGCCTGCCCTTCAAGGTCCCCCAAACAATGGGACTCAAAGCACTTCTTGGGGACTTCCAGAACATGGAGTTGGGGGCCCAGCGGAGGGGAAGTAGACCTCGGGGTCACCAGAATGCAAAGAGGACCTCATGTTTATCTAGCACGGTTTTGTGTGTGGACACAAGAATGAAACTGCAACATCCCTGCCCTTGAGGGGCTCAGCCCAATGGAGGAGTAAAAATATAAATGGCAGGACCGGACTGTAAGTAATACAGAAGACTGTAGGAGGTACTAGAGTAAAATCAAGATGAGAGCCATTAACCTCTGGGGTCCTCTGGGCTAGCCTAACAGAGAAAGGGCTTTGTAAGCTGGGGTTTGCAGGATGAATAGGAGTTTTCAGGAAGCCAAAGAGCACAAAGACATTCAAAAGACGAACACTGCCAAGGCCCATGACATGGTGTTCCTGCTACGGCGTGATGAAATGCAGCATGAGACCCTCAAGTAACCTTCTCTTACCAAGTTGGAAACTCAGTCTGAATGGTTTGAAGCTCCTGCCTGAGGTGACACCGCTAGCAGACAGCAGTTCCCGTCCAGGGCTTACCCTAACGTCCCACGTACTTTCCTCCCCCCTTTGCTGATAGCTGAGGCCAGAGATCAGTGCTTTGTGCCTTTTGTTTCCTCTTCTTTATTTCTGGCCCAGCTGCAGCTTGGGATCAAAATCCAGCGAACCCCCCCTCCCACCTACCCCTGCCTGGCAGTCTCCAAGCCCACGCCCAGCACAGGGGAGGGGAGCTGCTTACCGGGCTGGGAGGCAGCTGGAAGAAAGGACGAGAGAAAATAGTTCACGGTCTGTGTGGCAAGGGGAGACAGGCCGCCCAGCTGCGGCCAGCAGAGCCAGGAGGCCAAGCCCAGCCCAGACATTTCAAAAACAAACCTGGATCCAGCTTTCCATCTCCCCAGGCGGGCCCCGCCCTCCAGGAGGAAGGTAACTGCAGCCGCTCAGGCTCCTGTCTTTGGGAATCCTCGGTTTGTCCTTTGCCTTTCTCCTAATTAGGTTTCCGAGACCAGAACCCAGGCAGCTTCCAGGGCTCAGCCTGTTGGAAGATGTGCGGTGGGTGTTTATTTAGAAATATTCCCAAAAAGGGATAGTGGTTGGGGGCAGGCAGTGGCGGGGGTGGGGGGGTGCATTTGGTAAAAAGAACTTTCCCTGGGGCTGGGGGCCAGGGGGAATGGGAAGCAGTTATTCATGGTCCGAGTTTCTGCTGGAGATGGTGACGTTTTAGGAAGAGATAGCATTGCTGGTCACACAACGGTGTGACTGGATTGAGCATTACTGAATTGTGTACTGGAGAATGGTTAAAATGATCAATACGACGTTATGGATATTTTACCACAGTAACAATTAGCTCCTGGGATGTCTTGTAAATGGATGAGAAGTAAAGACAGGTAATAATTTTTTTTAAAAAAAGACAGTTATCTTCAAGATAATTATTTTACTAGTGGGGACAAAGGGGGAAACACGTCTATGCTTTTGGAAGATTCTTGACTTATTGGCCTGTTGGAGAAATGGAAGCAAGTAACTTTTGGACAGTCTGCGGGGGTGGGGGGGTGCGGCATGAAGTGACGTCGTCTCTAAAACACCTACACGCTCGGGGGACACGCGTTCAACTCGAAGGTCAGCGGGGCTGTTTTCTTTCAAGGAACAGACTGATTATCTGTGTCCAGGTGGTGAGGACCTGAGCTCCTGGGCCCCTCCTTAGAGCCACATCCCTGGCCACGGACTAGAGCAGAGGTTGTAGAAGGCTTCCATCGGTCACAGTGGCGCAGGGTAGAGAAGCGGGCACAGCATCAGCAAATGGGAAGCCCTCATTTTGATCCCCACCTCGTTTCCATCCCCACCACGGTCTGGCCGTGCAGGACACCCTCATCTTCTGAATGTGGCCAAAATCCTTGCATGGTATGAGCCAACCCTTGTGTTGCTTGTCCCTAGCACCCAGTAGTTGTCCAACACCTGCTTCTCTCTCGATGTTGCTCCTAAGAGGAACCCTGTGCCCAACTGAGTTACAGTTTATTCTTGGGGACGGACAGGGACTCTCACGGAAGCCGCAGCTGGCAGGAGTCACTGGCAGAATGGAAGCCTTGCTCTTTCCTGCCAGTGAGCTGTGTGGTTTTGCACCCAGGATGGGCTGTGGATGGGAGGAGAAGGGGACATGAAATCAAGACCAAACCACTGCTAGAAAAAAAAATTTTTGAGTAAAAATAAAGTAAAATAATTTTCAATTTTTTAATTAAAAAAAAGAAAAGAGCAAGTCACCACTGGGGAGCCCCTCCAGTCCTAGGTGGTGAAGGGCCGGTGCAGCTTGTCAGAGCACGGGGCTTTGAGTGAGAGTCGGGAGGTCGACCAGTAGGCCGCGAGGGCCTTTTCCTCCATACACGGGCACTGTGGGCTCGGGAGGCTGACAGTCTGCCCTGCCCAGTTCAGGTTATGCCAGAATCAGGGGATCACATTATCCAAAAGACCCTCCTCTTCTACCCATACCCCAAAATAAGCTAACTCTTTTGCAGGCAAGACCATTTCCCTTACTTAAAGAGAGAAGACAGGGACCATTTTGGAAGTTCACAGAGGAAACTTCTCAGACACTGTCACCACCACCTCTGAGTAAGAGAGTTCCCAGAGAGGCTACCCCCTGCACAGTGCTTCTCAGTCTCATGTAGGTTAGGAGACCTTTTATCCATGGTGTCTTGTAGGACTCATGTTCTAAGGACATATTTTGGGAACTGTGTCCTTCCTATTCCCTAAGAAGTCTACTAACTTTTTCCCATAGATGCGAGCAACCTTGAAGCTAAAGTTCTTAGAGCCTCAGTTTTAACATCTGTAAAATGGGTATCATGCATCATGTCCACCTAGACCACTGCTGCTGGGATAAAGGAAAATACTTCCTGGAACATGCAGGACTGGGTTGCCCATAGCTCACCGGGAAATAAC
The DNA here is from genome assembly GCF_020171115.1 of Neogale vison. Classification (NCBI taxonomy): domain Eukaryota; kingdom Metazoa; phylum Chordata; class Mammalia; order Carnivora; family Mustelidae; genus Neogale; species Neogale vison. Next base: position 6,311,478 of record NC_058103.1, on the reverse strand, counting down.
AAAGCACCACCTTTTTTTTTTCCACCCATTACATACCACTCTTACTTACTTATATACACATTCATCAAACATTTACTACCTGACGGAGCGAGAAAGCTGTAATTACTGCTTTTTGTTGTCACTGCTATGACAACAAAATTGAAAACTTTATCTGTGAGGATGGACTGAGCTTGCCTGGTAGCCCACAGCAAATTGGTTCCAGAGCCAGAATCAGAATCCCGGTCCCTCTGAGCCCAAACGCTATCTTTCTGCACCGCCCCAGCTGGCACGGGCTCCCGCAGCTGGCTCTGCAGTGCTATGAGGAGGACAGCATGGGCGAAATCAAAGTTCCTTCTGCAAGGAAGTCACAGCTCCACGGAGACCTAGAAATCTCTGTGGGAGCCTGAGAAGGACCAACCCAGGTGGACAGGGAGGTTTGGAAGACCCAGAAGCAAAGGGGCTTCTTCAGGGACAAAAAGGTGAGTAAGGGGTGGCACCTGGGTGGCTGAGTCAGTTCAATGTCTGCCTTCAGCTCAGGTCATGATCTCAGTCCTGGGATCAAGTCCTGTGTCGGAGGTTGGTGGGGGGGCGTCCCTGCTCAGCGAGGAGCCTGCTTCTCCCTCTCCCTCTCCCTCTGCCCCTCCCCCCAGCCCCCCAGCCCCACTGGTTCTCTCTCTGTGTCTCTCTCAAATAAATAAGTAAAATCTTTTTTTCTTTTTTTAAATGTGAGTAAGGAAGGGAAGTGGGGGAAGCGCAGCCAGAAACTCCAGCTAGTCCCTCACTAGGAGGGGCAAGGATGGGGTTGGACATGGCAGGCACCAGACTTTGTGGGTCTCTGATCCTGGTTTTCTGAATATTCTGAACTCATCTGAATACTGTAGCGAGAACAGTATGTGGAATGGTAAAATGGTGCAGCCACCTTGGAAAAGAGTCTGGTAGCTTCTGAAACGATTAAAAGGCTTGCCATACGGTCCAACAATTCCACTTCTAGGTGTATCCCCAAGAGAAAGCACAAAAACATGTGTATGAATGTTAATAGAAGCATTATTCATTGTAACCAGAAAGTGGAAACAACCCAATGTCTATCACCTGAAACCGGCGAATACGATATGGTCCATCCGTACGCCGGCGTATTCCTCAGCCGCACAGAGGAATGGAGTTCGGACACACGGTGCAGCGTGGACACAATTTGAAAACATCGTGCTGAGTGAAAGAAGCCAGCCATGAAAGACTGCATGTGTGATTCCATTTATACAAAAAGTCCAGAATAGGGTAATCCATTAAAAGAAAGTAGATGAGGGGTCGCATAGGGCTGGGAGAAGAAGAAGGGGATCGTGGGATGAAGTGTTCTTCAGTGGATGGTGCTGATGGTTGTACTTACCTGTGAATATACTAAAAGCCATTCAGTTGAAAACTTTAGGGGCGCCTGGGTGGCTGAGTGGGTTAAGCCTCTGCTTTCGGCTCAGGTCATGATCTCAGGGTCCTGGGATCGAGCCCCGCATCAGGCTCTCTGCTCAGCGGGGAGCCTGCTTCCTCCTCTCTCTGCCTGCCTCTCTGCCTACTTGTGATCTCTGTCTGTCAAATAAATAAAATCTTTTTAAAAAAATTGAAAACTTTAAATGGCTACCTTGTATGGCGTGTGAATTACATGTCAATGAAGCTGGTTAAAAAGATCATACAGAGACATCCAATACTTTGTATCTTAGCTTAGTTAAACCTGACCTGGACAAGGGGAGGTTGACTTTATTTCCCATTTTACAAATGAGAAGAAGGTTCGGAGAGGTTAAGTGACTTGACCACAGTCAGAGCTAATAGAGCCGTCACTCTAGTCCAGCCCATGCTCCCAAGTCCCAGCTTCTCCCAGGACGTTCACTACAGTGATGTGGGGCTATTCCATCCAGCTGGCCTCTCCAGCCCCGGGAGGCTTCACCACATGCCCCCGAATCCGCTCAGTCGCTCTGTCTACCTGGAGGCTCCACTTTCCTGCTGCTCATTCCCCACAACCCCCACCAGCATTTCCCACTGTGGGCGACCTGTCCAGGGCGGGCCCTGCTTCTAGCCCAGTCTTTATCTTCAAAGGCAATTTCCGCTCCAAATATTTATGGCAAAATACAGAGAGCACCTTCTTTCACGGAGGCCGGTGTTTGAAGCCATTTTCCCAGCATGCACGTGTTTGACAGTCAAATCTCTCTGAGGACACGTTAAGATCTTGTGGCTGCTGGCGCCCTGCCCTGCCACCCACCTACGCACACAGGTCACCAAGAGCCCCACCAACGTTCACGTGGTAGCCCTTCCACGGTCTTCTAAGATGCCACGCCCAGTGTGTTCAGGCTCTGACTCTCTGATGGGTCTGGGCGCACCACAGTAGGGTCCTAGGCAAGGTGTCCTCTCCGTGATGGACACTCATCTTTGGGTGAGACAGATTCAGGGACAGCCATTGGAAATCCGGCTGTGCGACCTCGAGCAAACCACCTCCCCTCATTAAGGCCATTCCTTTAACTGGAAAGTGGGGACAATAACAGTAACTTCAGGATTGTACAAGATCATTTTGTAAGAGGCTTAGGGCTTAGGCGAGTGCACGGTGAAAACTCAAGAAGTATTAACTAGTATTACCTCCTCCTCTTTGCCTCCTTCTCCTGCCCCACCTCCTCCTTTCTTTTCTTTTCTCTACAATTAAACACAGAATTCTGCAAATAAAAATAGCTACACAGTTTTACTACATACCCCGTCATCTGCATGAGGACCTCCACTCCTCTGAGGACCCTGTAGCTCAGGCATTTTAGACCCTCAAGAGAGAGAGAAAACTAAGGCTCAGAGAGGGGCAGTCAATTGCCCAATGTCACTCAGCTCAACACGGTCAGCTGATTCGGAATCCCAAGCTCATTCACTGCAGCCCTGCTGTGTCCCTCTCCCCAAAGGCAACCACAGGGAGTCAGACTTAAAAGTGACCGTAGTGCACAAATGATCAATCAGTCTTTTGGATCTTGGAACGTATTTATATTGTGAATTGCCAATGAGGGTTTGGGGGACGCTAAAATCAGGACTGTCAGCACATTCCTGTGGTGGGGAAAGTCAGCCCCCGCAGATGACACAGCTAAGCACGGCCCCACCCTGCTCCCCACCCACCCCATTCCACCAATGTGGCTGGGTCAGGTTGGGCGGAGCCAGGCCAGTGCCTCAGGGGCCCCTGGAAAGAGCATCCAACCCCAGAGGATTTTTCAGGCAAGGTGGCCCCCATCCAAGGAATTGACCAAGAGCCCCTCCCCGGCCTCTACTCGTTCAAGATTGCATTTCTGAGGACTGGTCAGGACAAGGTTGGAGGAGCATTGCCAGTTCCCCTTGGGCTTTGGGCATGCAATGGAAAGAAAGCTCTCAGGCCCTGGAAGGCAGGGGTGGGACCTCTCACGTAGGGAGAAGATTCCCAGCACCCAGCCGGGCGGTGAGCTCTACAGGTGTGCGTTCAGGCAGGGAGCCAGCCTGTCCTTCTACCAGGGCCAAGCCCTGAGGACAAAGGCCCAAAGGGGACAGCAGAACATCCCAGAACAGAGGTGCAGTCACGCGATTTGGAGTCAGACCCCGCTGTAAGTTTGACTACGCTGCATGGGAAGTCTGTTAGGAACCTGACCCCTGAGACTGGGTCCCTTCCCCGGGGAGGAGGGGGTCGGTGATGACCACTCCCCTCCCACCTAGCCCCGGGCTTGTTCGAGGGAGAGGAGACCATCCATGCATTCAACATTCTGTCCCCGTGGCTTTAGCATGGGCTGGGGATACTCCACCAAACGCTGGGGAAGTGGTTCTTACTCAGGCACTTCATCCTTGGCTTGAGAACCACACGCTCTGCCCGACGCACTTTCCCTGCCGCCGCCAATTCACCTGCTCGTGCGCTCACTCACTCAGAAAGTTACTCGTTCTCTCGTGTCCGACATTTAATGAAGTGCCCAGGCCCGACGTGATGTTCACTCCCCCTAGACTCCACTCAGTCATTTGCTCATGCGTTTACTCCTCTATCTGTTCGTTCAACAGACATATTAACTGCCCGAGTGTTTTAGGCAAAAGCATCTCTCAACCTAGAATTTCCAATGAATGAATGCCAAGTGAAGGGAAAATTGGAACTACAGTTCTTCCTACATATATCTCAGCAAATGAAACAGTAGCGGGCTGGAGTGGGTGAATTTTGAACTTGTAAATTCTGCCTTTAGGAGGTCTTATCCCCAAACACCTGCTACGATTCTGCCTCTTGACACAGTGGCCCTGACTGCTGCCTTCTCTTCCCAAACAGGGAGCCACATACGGAATTCTTCTTGAACTAAAAACCAACATCAGAATGTCCCGTTTACGGGTACGACTGTAATGAGGACACAGAGAGGACCGTTGCCCTCAGGAAGACGTGGCTGCCCCAAAATAACTTAATGGTTGCAATGAGTGGATCTTGCAAACAAGATCCTCGTGTCTTAAAAAAAGTTTTTAAATCATCATAATAATCCCATTCGCCACCTGTATCTGAGTCAGCACACCCAATTTTAAAGTCAGATGCTGTGGCCTGAAGGCCCAAGGATCCAATTCTAAAAATACAGACAGAAGCTGCAGAGTCGAAAGGCCAGACATCCCAATCTGTCACCCTTTCCTCGCTGATAAATTATGTACAGCCCTTGGACAGATACGCCCAGAGGCCTGCGGTCCTAAGAGTCGGATCCTCACCAGTCAACCTGGGGCCCTGCTCTCCCAACCATCGGCTCCCCCCAGCACTCAGCCGGCCCCTCCCTACCTGCTGTCTCCTTTGGGCAGACCAGGTGTGCTCCGTGATGGATTGCCCAATGGGCCCCTCCATCCTGGAGGCAGATGAATCCTTGTGGCGGGAAGCACCCACCAGGTCTTTGACAGACGGCAGGCAGGTCAAAACTGGAAATGAGCCTGTCTTGGGGGGACGTGCGTTTTATTTGAGTGCAGGGGCTCCTTCCCAGCTTCTTTCCTGACCACACCCTGCTCCCCCACTCTCTCCTTCCTCCCCACCCCTGTTCCTACCTCCTTGGGGCCCTAAGTGCATGGAGCACGTGAGTGAGAGCCACATTTTAGCCAAAGGGCAATAGAAAGGAACCAAGTTTTCTCTATTTCAGAAGACGTCTCTGTGATCTGAAGAGGAAATCAGAAGGGTGCCATGTCTCCAAGTAGCTTCTTATAATTCAGAAAGACAGTTGCAAGTCATTTAAAAGGAGACACAGGATCTTTAATAAATTTAATCCACGTCTGATTACAAAGGAAGAAAGTGTGCACTTGCTCTCTCTCTCATGTTACAGGACTGGAATATGGCAATAACTGTTCCATCTGATTTTTTAAAAAATAAGATTTGCTAAAGGTCAATGTATCTCCTGGCCACATACGCAGCAACATTCAAATTTCCCCAGCCCAAGAATAAAAAGATTCTGTCATTAAAAATAAAAGCGTAAGGACATCTCTCAAGCCCATGGGGGATTTTAGAAAGAGGAGACATTTCGTTATCAACGCGCAATCATGAGATTTTTAAGCGGTATCTCTAATCTGCCTCCGTACCCCCCCACCCCCTCCTCCCCTCACAACCCCCCCCCCTCTTCACAGCAAGGTCTTTTTATCCTTCCAATTTTGCATCTAAAGATGAGGTGAATACCATTAGCTCAATTCAACCTCAAGTGTAGTCAGATGGGCCTGTGATTTCTGAAAAGCGTTCGCTAAGGTCACATTAAAATGTATAAGAGCATTTCGATTCCTGAGAAGGGGGCTTATTATCCACCCGTGGTGTAAAAGAGGAATGTCAGTGGCCGCAGACTTGGGTGAAAACAAAAGAGATACCAGGATTTCAGTCTTTTGTGAGCAAGCTTCTCTGGTTTCTTTTCACGGCTCTCTGGCTCTCCAGCTCTCCTGCCAGCCGAGGAGCTAGGTCTGCAGACTGCAAACTCAGAACTCTTGCAGAAAAAAAAAAAAAAAGAAAGAAAGAAAAAGAAAAGAAAACTTAAAAAAAAAAGAAAAGAAAACAAGTTTAACTGGCTTCCCCTCTGGCCACTTTTTATTTAACCCTTCCAGCTTGAGTCAGGCAAGTCACTGGCTGTTAAGTTATAAATGCATATTTCCTTGAAAGAAAGCATTTGGTTTGTCCTGTCCTTGTGGCCTTGTTTGTTTATTTGCTTGTGCTTTGTCTGTCCTTTCAGTAGACAGAGTCTGTAGACAGTTAGAAAACCATGGATGTTGCAGAACTACCAGGGTAAGGAGCACTGTTTTGCCATCCCAAGCCATGTGACCTGGGTACCCACTTATTCAGCAGATAGCCGCTGATCATCTGCTGCATGCCAGTCATGGCTCTGGGTTTTAGGAATACCCAGGCGAACCACACCGTCTGAGATTTGCACTTTCACAGGGGCAGGACTTCCATAAGGAGAGGTAACGCAGCGAGACAGGTGGGAATGATAATGGGAAATAAACAGTGTTGGAAAAGAGGGAACTTGAGGAAGGCCAACAGTACAATGGTAATTGAGGAGGCCCTACGAGAAAAGGGGTTTGAGATGAGCTGAAAGTTCAGACCAAGCCAGCAATTCAAAGGGCATCCCCGGGTGCTGGGTACCAGAAGGTAAAGTGTGTCATGGGCCCCTGTTATTTTTCTCAGCAAGGCCCATGCCTACTTCTCCTCCCTCTCTTCAGCTGTGCCATCCTTCCGTGGCATACTCTTGGGAGAGGGAGGGTGGCCAGCCAGGGTGTCCTGACATCATCCAGCAAAGAAAAGGATATGGGACCCAAGAAACACTGTAGGACCCTCAGTCGGAGTTCACCCTCCACCCTAATGAGAAAACTACTTGGCTCTTCCTCTTTCATCCCTAAAATCTCTCTAGTTCCCATTGTTTCCAATTTTGATTCTTCAGCTTTCCTTCAGAAGCTGTGAGCCTCTTGGTCTCCCGTTAAATGTTCTTTTTGCTCAAGTTAGTCAGAATTTGCTATGTGATTTGAAAACAAAGAACTCTAACCATCATAAAAATCAGTAGCAGAGAATGAGCCTCTAGGAACCTCTCAGGAAAACTTAGGTCAAATGCAAGTAGCTATCTGATCACGGGGACTCAGATTTACATTCATAGTGGGAACCTGGTAACCAATGGCTCATGGAAGTGAAACAGCTGATTAGGATATCAGCATCCGGACTCTCAAAGAGAAGCCACCAGAGTGAAGGGAAAGCATGCAATAGACTTAATTAGAAGCAGAAGTGTTGGTCTGAGTGCAGAGTTTCCAATGTACAAGGAAAGGTAGAAGTATAGGCATGCATTTGTGTTTGAGTGTGTCCGCTGAGAGAACTTGCAAGCCGTTACGCCCAGGAGCAACGAGCACACGTAGTGTCAGATCTTGGTTTCTAAATACCATTCTTCACTCAAAGGAAAAAGTGGTCCTTAGAGATCTGCATGATTCCAGAAGTGAGACAGTGAAAGTGCAAGAGGGACCTGATATATCTTCTGCCATAGAGTGAGCAAGTGCCCAAGGAATGATGGGAACACGCGAGAGCAGAGACCAGCCTGAAGAGGCACATACTGACCAACTTTGCGGAATTCGAAAATTATCTTTATTCTGATTTAACTTATATCCAACAAAATGCACCTATTTTAATTAGAGTTCAATGAGCTCTGACAAATATATGCATGCGTATAACTGGGTCTTTTGTATTTTCATATAAATTTTATAATCAGTTGGTCAACTTCTTTAAGAAACCTACTGATATATTGGCTAGAATTACATTAATCTATAAGCTCACTTGGTAAAAATGATACTGTGGTATAACGAGAAGTATATTTGGTCTCTGTTTCTGATTTCTGGCACAGAGCTTCTAAAGCCTTGAAATTTGCTGAGTGATGGAAGGGTCTTTTAGTATTTATAACAAACCCCTTTCAATCATACCTGAGTTTATGCTCATGAAGTAACTCAGGGTGAACCCCCTCGCTTGCCTCAGGATGGAACTGGTTGCCAGAAAGACCAAGTGATTACAGGGCAGGAACCTCCAGCCCAGCTCAAGAGAGGCTGGAGACTGAGCTCCATAAAAACTCTTGAACAAGGAGATTTGAAGAGCTTTCTGTTTGGTGAAAACAGCAATGTGTGAGGAAGTTGCTACACTTGGAGAGGCAGGTGGAAGTTCTGCATACCTCCCCCATACCTTACCCTATGCTTCTTTTCCATTTGACTGCTCCTGAGTTGGGTCCTTTAAAATAAATCAGTAAATATAAGTAAAGTGTTTTCCTAAATTCTGTGGGCCATTTGAGCAAATTATCACATCTGAGGAGAAATCAAGGGAATTCCTAAATTTGTAGTTAGCCAAGTAGCAATGTGAGTATCCTGGAGACCCCAACTGTGGCTGGCATCTGAGATGGGAACATGGGACCACACATTTAACCTGTGGGGTCTGCACTAACTCCAGGAGTGGGTGTCAGAACAGAATTGAGTTGTTGAACACCCAGCTGGTATCAGAGAATTGGAGAATTGCTGTGGGGACCCACCAAACATTTAGTGTCAGAAGTGTTGAGGTAAAAACCTTTCAGGTATCGTGACAACACAGAATGTCCAATGTATCTCTCCATTATTTAATATATTTCTCCATATATTTAGCTCTCCTTCAGAAGTGTTTTGTAGTTTTTAGTCAGTATTGTTTTTAAATTATTCCTGTTTTGTGTTGCAAAATATTCTTGCTAGTATACAGAAAAATAGTAGACTTCTGCATATTGACCTTGTGTCAAACCATCTCACAAAATTATTTACTTTGTAGCATTTTTTTTGCAGATCCCTTAGGATTTCCTATGCCCATAATTATATCACCTATCAATAAAGATGGGTTTATTTCTTTGTCTCCCATCTTTATGCCTTTTATTTCCTTTTCTTAATTTATTGCATTGGCTAGGACCTCAGGCTAGTGAAAAGAAATGGTGAGAATGATGATTTTTGCTTTTTCCTGACCTGAGAGGAAATGCATTTAGTCGTTTACTATTAAATATGGTGTCAACTGAATATTTTTCATAGATGTTTTCTATTATTTTGAGAAAGCTTCTTTCTATTCTGAGTTTTGATAGTTTTTATAATCTATGCTTGGCAATATTGTCAAATAATTTTTTCCACCTTTGAGTCAATCATATGATTCTCCTCCTTTTTACTGGTAAGACTGAGATTTACACTGATTATTTTTTTAATTCAAAGCAAACTTGCATATTAAAAGTATCTGATGACTATTTCTGGGTTTGACTTGATACTATGTTGTTAAGGATTTTTTTCCCTCAGTATTTGTAAAGTAAACTAGTCTGTACTTTTCTCACAGTTTCTTTGTATCATGACATCACAGCACCAGTTAAGATATTTTAACTTTTGCTCTATTTTCTGAAAAAGTTAACATAATATTGGTATTATTATTTCTTCATCAGATGTTTGATAGAATTTACCAAATTATCTGGGTATGAAGTTCCATTGTGGGAACCCAATTTTAATAGATACAGGATTATTGATATTTTCTGTTTTCTCTTGCGTCTGTCTTGGTAAGTTGTGTCTCTCAAAGAATTTGTCCACTTGATCTAAGTTATTGAAATTATTGACATAATAATTTTCATGATAGTTCCTTATTATACTTTTAATGCCTGCAGAATCTATAGTGATACCCCTTATTTTATTTCTAATATTAGTAAGCTTTCATAGACACCATTATTTGATCAATCAACCCAGAGATTTATCAAACTATCACATTCTGTAAAGAATAAACTTTGGGTTTCACCAATTTCTTCATTGTTTTTCCATTTGCTATCTCATTGATTGTTGCTCTTCTCTTTTTTTTCCCCTCTTTTTCCTTATTTTTGGTTTTAATTGCCCTTCTTTTCCTAATTTTTTAAGATGGAACCTTATATATCACTTATTTGAAAACATTCCTATTTCCTAATATAAGCACTTAAGATAAACATTTTCAGGATGCCTGGAAGGCTCAGTCAGTTAAGTGTCCAACTCTTGATTTCCACTCAGGTTATGATCTCAGGATTGTAATATCAAGCCCTTCATCAGGCTCTGTACTAGGCATGGAACCTGCTTAAGATTCTCACTCTTCCTCTCCCTCTGTGCCTCCCCATCTCAAAAAAAATAAAAATAAAAATAAACATTTCCATCTAAAAAACACAAACATCCCAAATTTTAATATGTTTATTTTCATTTTATTTCCATACAAGATATTGCCTAATTTCCCTTATGATTCTCTTTTGACCTTTGTGTTATTGTAAAGTGTGTTGTTTAATTTCCAAGTACTTAGAGATTTTCCAGATTTATTTCTATAATTGTGTTCTCATTTAATGTCATTGTGGTCAGAGAATATACTCTTTTGATTACAATCTTTTTAGACCTTATTCAGACTTATTTTACAGCCACGCATATGGGCCATCATGATGAATGATCCACTTAAAAAGAATGTATTTTCTTTTCTCCATTTGTGTGGAGTAGTCTATAAGTGTCAATTAGTTCAAGTAGGCTGATGGCATTGTTTAAGTTTTTTCTTTTCTTCTTACTGATTTATTTTTCATTCTATCAATAACTGAGAGAAGAGTGTTGAAAATCTTCAACTAAAGTTAAAGATGTGTCTATTTCTCATTTTGATTCTGTCCATTTCTCCTTTATGTACTTGGAAGTTCTGATATTAGGTCCATACACATTTAAAACTGTTACATCTTCTTGATAAGTTGGCCTTTTATAATTTACAAATGTCCCTCCTTACCTTTGGTAATATATCTCTTCTTGACGTCTAGTTTGTCTAATATTAATATAGCTTCTCCAGCTCTCGTACTATTGTTCACACACATTTCACTTCTATATACCAGTGCCAGACTATGTTATTTTTATTTAAGCAATCATCCTTTGGGGGCACCTGCATGACTCAGTTGGGTAGGCAAACAACTCGATTTCAGATCAGGTCATGATCTCATGGGTCGTGAGACTGAGCCCAGCATTGGCCTTCATGCTCAGCAGGGAGTCTGCTTGAGAGTCTCTCCCTCTGCCCTCACACTCTCAAATAAATAAATTCTAAATGATCAGCTTTTCTGAAAAATATAAATGAGAACAAATAAACATACCTACATATACACATATTTGACATTTCTGACAGTTTTCATTCTTTTCTATACATTTGTGCCTCCATGTAGAATCATTTTCCTTCAAACTTAAAAACTTGATTTAATAACATCAGTTTTTTCAGTTTGAAGGAAGATTGTAGGTACTATAGGTCTCCTGGTGTCAATATTTCTCGGCTTTTGTCTGCTTAAAATTATCTTTATTTCACCTCTACTTTTGAAGGACATTTTTACTGGATATAAAATTCTAGGTGCCAGGGTTTTGTGGGGTTTTCCTTTCAACTCTTTAAAGATATCATTATAGGGGCACTGGGCCGGCTTGGTCAGTAGAGCATGTGACCCTTGATCTCAGGGTTGTGCATTCAAGACTTATACTTGGCATGGAGCCTACTTAAAAAATAAAATAAGATAAACATATCATTGTTGTATCACCTTAATTATACTGTTTCTGAGAGAAGCTAGAGGCTGTTTTTTAACTCTGTTAGCTATATGTAATGTGTCTTTTATCTCTGCAGGCTCTTAGGATTTTTCTCTCTGTCACTGGTTTTGAGAAATTTGATTATAATATGACTTGATGTGTGTCTTTTTTTATTTATCTTGCTTGGTAGTCACTGATATTTATTGATCTATGGATTCATATTTCTCACAAAATTGGAGGAAACTTTATTCTTATTTCCACAAATAATTTTTTCTGCCCCACTGTCTCTCTCTCCCCTTTCTGGAACTACTATTACACAGATATTAGACTGTCTACTATTGTATCATGGGTCACTGACACTGTTCTTTTTTTTCTTTTCAGTCCTTTAATTTTTGTTCTTCATTTTGGATTGTTCATATGACTCTATCTTCAGTCTTTTCTTCTAAAGTTTCTTTTTTATACTTTTTTTGTACTTTTAATATGATTTTTCATACACAGATTGTACTTTTCAGGTCTAAAAGATCCACTTGCTTCTTTTTTTATAGTTCCTATTTCTCTTCTCATGATGTTGATGTTTCCTTTAAATTCTTTAACATATTTATAAAAGCTATATAGTCCTTGCCCCATAATTCCACTATCTACATAATTTTTAGTCTGACTTTATTAATTTTCTTTCTCTGTGTTATGGGCCACATTTTTCCTAAGTTTTCACCTGGCTAGTAATTTTAAACTATATGCTGGACATTGTGACTGTTACACTGTAGAGCAGGTGGATTTTGCTTTCTCTCATCAAAGAGTGTCGAGCTTTGTTCTGGCAGGCAGATAATTCACTTACAAATGAACATTCCCCTCTAGAAATGTGTTAGAAAAATGTGTTAGAGTAAGTCTAGAGTCAATTTAATGCAATGGTTCATATAGCCATATCCTTAAGTCATTGTTTTTCTGGAATCTCTAATGGACTCCCCCAGTACTGAACAAGGTCACTTTACTCTGGTTGGTTTTAAGTTGAATGACTCACAATTTTCTGTGAGTTGTAGTAGTTTTTTGGCTTAGCACTCCACACAGGTTGTTTTTTCTTCTATGGTTTTCTTTGCACAGCCTCATCAAGTCTCACCCTGTGTATTTGTAGATCTACATTCAATCAAAGACTTGTGAAACTTCTGAAGATTTCTGGAGATCATTCTCTGTGCAGCTGTCTTTTTTCTTGTACTCTGCTCCACAAATTCTAACCATCTCAGTTCTCCATAAACTCTGACTTCTGTTGCTATATCTCACCAAATCTGCTGTATTCAGGTTGAGTTCCCCCTCTCATGCATCGGAGTCATAAAATTTGTCCAGGAAGAAACCTAAAGTAATAACAGGGCTCATATTGTTTGTTTCATTTCTTCTAATAATTACAGTCCTGCTCTGCCTGTTGTCAAATATCTGAACTGTTGTTGTATATGCTTTGTCAAGTGTTCTGGTTGTTTATGATGAAAGAACAAACCCAGTATCAATAATACTTTGTGGAAATACCAAATAAGAGACCATTTGAGAACCAATAAAATAATGGTGCTAACATATCATATCCATTGAATAAAATAGAATCCATGAGTTTATTCTGCTGTAAACAAAAAATAAGTAAGGAGAAAGGAAAGCTTTTTCTTAAAGTAACATGCCAACCAATACATGTACAAAGAAAGATAGAATTAGAAAATGCCTATTTGGGGGCGCCTGGGTGGCTCAGTGGGTTAAAGCCTCTGCCTTCAGCTCAGGTCATGGTCCCAGGGTCTTGGGATCGAGCCCCACATCGGGCTCTCTGCTCAGTGAGGAGCCTGCTTCCCCTCTCTCTCTTCCTGCCTCTCTGCCTACTTGTGATCTCTGTCGGTCAAATAAATAAATAAAATATTTAAAAAAAAAAAAAAGAAAATGCCTATTTGGCAGCCATCAAAGCAATAATTAATTCAGCCAAGAAATATCAAGAGATAACAAAACTTGTAATAAATATTTGATAAAAGTGGGACATTCACATAGTTTCCAATACTTCCCTCCAAAATACTTATTAGTTACAAAAGAAAAAAGGAAACTTTATAGTGGAGAAACTTAACAGATATCACCAGTGAAAAAAAGTTTCAAACCAGTAATGGGACAAATGTCACTTGATAATGTGTGTTATGGACCACTGAGTGGAGAATTAAGGCAGGGAAATCAAGTAAGACTACTGCAGTTTATGGAACAAATGTTGAAGCTGGGTATAATGAATTGAATTGTGTCCCCCCAAAATTCATATGTTAAAGCCTACCCCCTAGTGTGACTGTATTGGGAGATAGGGCCTATAATAAGGTGATAAAAGTTAAATGAACTGATAGGGTGAAGTCCTAATCTGATAGGATTTGTGTCCTTATTAAAGAAAAAAAAAAGGAGGAGACCTCAGAGCACTTATCTTAGTCTTGCTCTCTCTCCATCATGTGAGGACACTGTGAAGAGGCAATCATCTGAAACCAGAAAGAGAGCCCTCACCCAGAACCAAATTAGCCAGAACGTTGATCTTGGACTTCCAGACTCCAGAACTGTGAGATATAAATATCTCTTATTGAAAAACCACCCATTCTGTAATTTTTTTTATGGCAGTCCAAGCAGACTTGGTTATGCACATGCAGTATGAAACCAGATGAACAGAGCCATCATTTCTGTGACATTCCTAATAAAGAAGCATACCCTGAATTTAATCATCAGGAAACATCAGAGAGAATCAAACTAGTAGGCATTTTACAAATAATTGATCAATAATCTTCTAAAATGTCGTGGTTGAAAGTCAAGGAAACACTGAGAAACTATTCCTGTCTTAAAGACACTACAGAGACATGACAAGTTTATACAACACATGATCCTATATTATTTTGCTATATAGGACATTATTGGGACATTAACAAAATTGAATGCAGTCTATTGATGGATGGTAGTACTGTAACAGTAATAATTTTCTGATTCCGATGGTTGTATTTTGGTTATGCACAATTGTATCCTTTTTTTTCTTTATGCACTGAAATACTCTGCAGTAAGGGGACATGATGTCAACAACCAATTCTCAAATGGCTCTTTGTGTTATCTTGCAACTTCTCTGTAAGTCTGAAATCATTTCAAAATAAAAAGATAAAAATAAATACCATATCCCTTGAAGAATTTCAATCATTAAATACTTGACAAATACAGATATGATAATCCTTATCACACCCATATTCAATTCTACTGTTTCAGTCAATGCAAGACTCTGACAAATTTGGAAAGCACAGTGGATTTAAGCATAATCAGATGATGAATCCATTTGCATCGACTATTTCTACATCTTGTCGTTTTTAGAGAAAACTATTGTAGGGGGGAATTCTTTCTGTTTCTTATACTGTACCCTCAACTCATGTATTTATGGCTCTTTCGTTTCCTAATAAATGCACATGAAACTATTAATTTTCCTCTAAATATTACTTTATCTGCATCATCTAAGTTATTATATATAGCAATTTCATTATAATTCATGTCTACGTATTTTAGCATTTCCCTCCTGATTTTTCTGTTTAACTCATGGATTATTTACAACTTTGTTTTTTTATTCACTGTCTCCAAATGTATGAGAAATAATTTTATTTTTATTTATTTATTATTTTTATTTTATTTTATTTTATTTATTTTTATTTGTTTTTATTGCTGATACTTCATTTTATCTCATTTTGATCAGAGGATGTGGTTTGAATCATGACTATTATTTGGAACACGTTGAAACACTTTGGAACATTAAGGAAGTCTCCTTAATGGCCTAAAATTTCATTTTCTGGCAAATATTCAATATGTGTTTGGAATTAATACATGTTCTCTGAAGAGCAAGTTTCTATATATTTTCTGCCAGATCAAGATTATTTAAGCATATCTGTACTGATTGCTTGTTCATCTGATCAATCCATTTCTGGGAACCAGGTATAAACCTTTTTTTTTTCCAATTTATTTATTTTCAGAAAAACATTATTCATTATTTTTTCACCACACCCAGTGCTCCATGCAACCTTTTATCATTATCACAAGTCTTATCAATTACTCACTCCTGTTTTGACAGTTGTTACTCCTTGTATTTTGAGGCTGTATAGTTAGGTGCATCCAAATTAATGATTATTGTGTCATCTTGGTGGGTTGCCCTTTTATCAATATGAAATAAGCCTCTAATATTTCTTCTAATGTTATTCATACTAAATTCTATGCTGTCCATTAGTAAAACCACTATGCTACCTTCCTTTTGGTCAGTAAATGACTAGTATATCTTCTCTATACCCCTTAATTTCCAAGCACCTGAATTTTTCAAGTCTGTCTATTATAATCATCATATGCTTTTATGTTTTTAATGTAATCTGAAGTCTCTCTTTTAATTTTAAGTTTAACCTATGTACATTTATTGTGGTTAGTAATGCATGTGGACTTATTTCTACCTTCTTGTTCCCTTTTTTGCCTTTTTTGTTTTTTTCTCCTTTTGTTTCTTTTGTGGGATTAATTAAGCTTTCTATATTTCTTTTATTTTCCACTACTGGCTCAGAAGTCATGCACTCTATCATTCTGGTGTTTGCCATTGAATTTTAGCATTGTTTATTTTGCATCGCAATCCTTCCATCTGGAATATTTTTTCTTGTTTAAGTAATTTATTTAATAATTATGTTAGAGAACATCCACAGTATTCATTTCTATTCTATGTTCTGATTTTTCTAAAAATATCTTTGCCATCCTTGCTCTTAAATTATAGTTTGGGTTGGTATAGAATTATAGGTTCATAATTATTATCTCTCGACTTCAAAGATATTCCATTTATTTCTGGCACATGATACTGTTCATGAGAATTTGGATAACAATCTGATTGTTGTTCTGTTGAAGGTAAACTGTGTTTCATTCCCTGGTGGCTTTTAGGATTTTTCTCTCTCCTTGATATTCCACAGTTTCACTATTAAGTGTCTAAGTGTGGAGCTTAATGGGTCTTCCTGCACTTCTGAAAACTTTTCAGCAATTATTGTTTTAAAATACCACTTTGCTGTCCTTTATCCCAGTCTTTCCCTCCTGCCATATGTTGGAGCTTCATTTTCTATCTTCTATGACCCTTAATTTTTCTTTCATCCTTTCTTTTTCAGTAATTTATACCCAATTAGATTTGTGTTGAAGCTTCTCCTTCTATATTCCATGTCTCTTCATTCCTCTCATAATTTCTGTTCCTTTCCCACCTGCCATCTTGCCCATATTTTTCATTGTATAGTGCATTCCTTGATCATCCATTGACAATCATTCTAAAATACATAATGTAAAACACATAGTATATAATTTGGGGTAGTTTATGATTATGGGCAAAGAAGCTATGGCAGTGATTGGCTAGATGAGCTTTAAAATCATTTCTGAATCCTGAGAACTTTATTTTCCAGCCTTCTTTGTGGTTAAGTCAGGGTCCTTTGAATACTTCTGGTCACTTAACTAGTGATGCGAAGTAAAATTGTATGTGAGAGGGAAGGAGTATGTGGGGATATTGGACTGACAGGGTACAGACAGAAGTGAACAGCACTTGTTTTTGCCTTCACACCTGCCTGGCTGGCATTCATCCCCCCTTCTTATGATGACATTCTTCCAATAATGGTTTAGAAAATTACCTAATCACCATTGTATGCAATCTTGATAGAACTGTCAATCAAAGAGCATTGCATTCACCTAACTAATGCAGAACTAGCTACATAATTTGTGAGGCATCTTGTTTTAAAAAGAGAGAGAGAGAGAAAGGAAAGGAAAGGAAGGAAGGAAGGAAGGAAGGAACCTGAAGAATTTCAATATGGCAGCAGCAAAGCATGAGATCAATTACAGATCTCGTCTAAGGGCAGGGCTCTATGGGACTGCCCAGGTTGTACACCAAGAAAAGTCACCCAACCTAAACTTAGACTCTCCCTCCCAAAAATTTAAACCTTCACCACAATGACATAGATTTGGCAAAATTAGTTCCAGACCATTAGAACAAATGAGTTCTAAACCAAACCCTTGGTTTCTACTATAATATCTCCAGGGAATTCCTGATTCCTATCTTCTCCAAATCTGTATCATTTGATTCAATTCCATCACACCCTACTCCATTCTTCCACAATTAATTCTGGTTAATTTTTGATGGCATATCCAAGAATCCTAAATGAAATAATGGGAAATTCCATTTGAGTACACTGAACCTCAGTTTTCCATCTGTAAAATAGGAATGATGGCATAAAAGTCCAAGACTTTAGCCATAATTTTAACAGATGAATGAATATGAAGTACACAATACAATCCCTTGCATGTACTAAGAGCTTATTAAATACAAGTTTTCTTTCTTCACCTCCATCCCTCGCCAGAGGCAACAAAATGCCAGTCTGTCCAATGATTCAGACAGAACATTGTTCATCTCAGACCTAAGTCTAGAAGTCAAGTTTTTCAAAGCCATCAGGTATTGTGAGAACATCTCTTGGGTGGACCAAGTGGGGACCTGGCTAGGACATTACTAAGGAAGTGAAAAGGAGAGCCAATTGGGAGTGCAGTGGATTCCCAATATATCTAATTGCCCCATATCTAGTCCCCCTTGCTGAAAGCATCTCAGAGTTTTGGAGAAAATTATCTCTGATAGGAATTCCAGAACAAGATTCCCACTTTGGAAGCCTAGAGGATCAGATCCTGGTGCTCCCTGCCCCCGGTAAATGAGGGACTGGGCACTATGACCTAAAGTTAGCCAATCGGGGCTTTCTTCCTAGGATTCGAAACTTGAATCATCACATCAGAGTGATGTGCAGAGAGGAGAGGGAAGTCGTTCATTGCAGCTGTGACAGCAAAAAAAGAAGCAGTGTTGGGTTCCTGGCTAGGCTGCTCCACTCACCAGATTGTATCTGGACTTTGTGCTTCCTTCCCCTTGTCTCTTTGAGTTCTCTTGGTTCCCTTGGTGTCTGCCCATTCCCAGTCTGGTTTCAGGGCTTCTGTCCCATTTCAGGAATTCCTCCATATGCCAATACACATACACCCCATGATATCTTTCCACCAAATTTGCTCAGATTAACCAAGTATGTTTCTATTTCTTACAATCAAAATCCCAAACTACTACAGGGAGTCAAACTCTATGTCCCTGGGAAAAGCCAGTCTTGGGGAACCAAGATTAGGGGGAGACTCTAAAAGGATAAAGAGGGTCAGGGTCAGAGGCTGGTGGGATTAGACAAGACCTCAAGTAGAAGAAAGCCATAGCCCCAATCAGGTCCTTGTGGAGGCAAGCTCACTGCATTGCACTTGCATAGATATTATGATTTTTTTTTTCCAGAAAAGGAAACTAGTCCTTACAGAGTTATGGGATGTGCCAAAAGGTAGGAACACTGGGATTTGAACCCAAAACCCTATACGATGTTACTGTGCCCATTTTTATAACTGAAGGGCCCATGTTTCTAGATAAGAGTAACTCAAATTTCCTGAGTAACTGCCAAGTGTCAGGTGCTACCCTTGGGCAAGAACTTTCCATGTGTGATGTCATCTAATTCAAATACCTTAAGCTCTGTTTCTGTTTTTCTGATCATTATGATGTTGTTGTTATATTTCAAAACTACTGTTTAAATACAAGAGCATACATGGCACCTGGGTGGCTCAGGTCATGAGTCCAGGATCCTGGGATGGAGTTCTACATAGGGCTCCCTGCTCAGCGGGGAGTCTGCTTCTCCTTCTCCCTCTGCCCCTCCCCTCCCCTCATGCTTTCTTTCTCATTCTCTCTCTCTCAGAATAAACAAATTAAATCTTTTTAAAAATAAAAAATGAATAAATAAGTAAATATGAGAACATAGAGTACCGTAGGATGCCCAAAGCGAACTCCCAGGTTTCCATGCTATTGGGAACTCACTGGCCGAATGTTTGCGTGGAATTGAATCCACTCATCGCAAGTTAGGGGCTGACAACATAACTTCCATACAGGATACAATAGGTATTGAAGGAAAATATGTGATTTTGAAGCTGACAGAAATAGTTAGACTCATCATTAAATGCTGCAATTGATAAAATGAAACAACAACAACAAAAGAATATTTCGGGGAGGAGCACTCTGTCACTGACATTGCTCAGAGTTGTCAGCGCATCGTGAACATGAGAAACCAACTCAGTCTGAGTTGGTTCTATTTGTTTGTTTAAATTCCCTGCAGACAATGTGTCCCCTCCTTGCCTGCTCCCCCAAGCCCCGCTCTCGGTACATCATTTCATTTTGCAGATAAAGAAAGTGGGCTTTGGAGAGCTTCAGCAATGTGAAGTCCCTGATACAGAGTGAAAGCAGAATTCAAAGTCAAGGCTGTAGGGATGCCAAGTTCACTTTCTTGCCACTCTGCTGGGCTGCCTACATGCCCGAAGGTGCCAACGCGGAGGCTTCTTCCTTTGTGTGGGAGATGAACGCCTCCACCCCCTCCCTCACCCTCCCCATTTGCCTCTGAGAGACATGTTCTGTTGACACCTCCCCAGGAATGCACACTTTGCCTGAAAGAGAGATTCGCTTCAATCACCCAGGCACGGAAGAGCTGGGTTCAAGCCCCAGGCCCACTGTGGATGTCTCTTCGACATTCGCAGGAGCTCCTGCCTGCACCCCATCTCCTGTGCTGTGCCACGAGGCCACAGGTGGGAGAGCAAGTTGTAAGACGTGGCCCCGCCAGGGTCCGAGGGACCGTCCCGTCTCCAACCTGAGTGTCAGTATCTGCATCCCATGTCTCGAAGGATTCTGACGCCTGCCATCTGGAGGAAGAAAGCCGGACCCGGGGCGGCAGGCCAAGAAAAGCGTTGTTGCTGGAGCCTCCCGGGAGCCAAGCGGCACCATGTGTCTGAGCATTATCATTTACACTGAGGAACTGGGTATTTAGAAAACAGGGCTGGTACCAAGCACGCCATCTGTGGCCAAGCTTTCCCGGCCCACCGCACCATATTGTGGAAGACGCCGGCTGAAGGAAACAGCGGCCCGTGTCGCGCAGTGTTTGTTTGGTTTGGGGCTTTTGTTGTTTTTTGTTTTTTGTTTTTTCAACAAATTCAAATGTGGCTTCCTCACTTCGCAAAGCAGGCTGAATGGCCCCACAAGTCAGAGTCGCTGGAGGGAGAGAAAGATTTGACGGGGTGTGGGATTTGTACTCTGGCTCTGGGAGAGGTAAAAAAATGATCCCACAGGCACACACTGAGGGCTTAGTCCCTGGCGGGCCCTTAGCTAAATGTGATATATATGTATATTGATCTATTTTATGTGTATAAATAGTTCCTTTGATCTGCACGACAGTCTTGTGTGCTAGCTGCCGTTACCATTCATCACGTGGACTTGGAAATCAGAACCCTGAGAGGTTGAGTAACTCACCCATGGCCACACAGCTCGAGAAAGGGGGAGCCCAAGCACGGAGGCGGGTTTAGTCCACCCACATGCACCCCGGCTGGCCTCCAGGGCCTTTCTATCTCTCAGACACATGGAAGCGGCTTCCAGATCTTTCCAGCAGCTTCCATACTCCACTGCGTCACCCTCTTCCTTGGGCCCTGCTGTATTTTCTTCCGTGAGTTAATGACATCTGAAACCATCTTCCTTATGAACTGTTGCCTCTGTTCGCCTCACCAGATCTGTAGTTCCTTGCAGGTCAGGCTCTGGCTGTGTTCATCTCCATATTCCCGGCAATGGGGCTGCAGGCGGCAGGACACCCGTCACTCCAAACATCGACTTCTTATCTCTAAGCTGAGCACGCCTGGTCCTCCTCCTGCTCCACCTCCGTGCCCAGCCTTCCTCGTCTGTAACGTGCAGGTCGGATACCTGTCGTCAGGGTTGTGCGAGGTTTACTGGGGAAGGTGTACAGGGCCAGGATAGGCCTTGCCTTTGCGATCCCACGGCCCCGCAGCTCAGACTCCTGGCCCGTGTCACGATGCGTCCAAGTAGTCTGTGCCCCTGGCTGTCCTTCCCCCAGGCCGTCTACCTTCTCTGCGACTCTGCATGTGACAGGCATGCAAGACACTATCACTGCATGGTAAAGAGCCCTCAATGTCTCTCCTACGTTCAGCCTCAGTTTTCCCATCTGGAACATGGTCCCCTTGGCCTCTGAAGTCCTGTCCAGTTCTGACACCCGTGGGCACAACTCCTCCAGCCCTGTGAGAGCCCTGGGCCCGCATGGGAGCCCCGCATGGGGAGAGGGTGAGGAGAAGGCACAGTACACAGCTCAGCAGTGCCAGCCCCGAGGTGCTGCCTCTCCCGCACTTGCCAAGCAAGCCCCGGCCCTCGCAGCGGGCAGCCACCCTTGGGAGGAGCCGGCCCATTAAGGAGCGATTATCTCACCACTGCTAAGTGGCTGCCGGAGCAATTGGGTTTGGAGAGTAGCAGGCAGGCTCCGCTTCTGGAGCACATGGTAAAATTTGGTGCAATTAGTAGCGAAGGAACACACATTACTACTATTATTATGTTCTCTTGGCACCCTGGCCCTGTTGCGGGCTGCCTTCTTTCTCTAATTTCTTTTTTTTTTTCTTTTTTTTAAAGAAGAAAAAAAAAATTCTCTTTGGGAACTGAAGCAAAATAAAAATGCCAAGAATTAAAAATGCAAATTCATCCAAGATGTTTTCTGCCCAAGACAGCAATGGCCACATGGCTCGATAACATTTTAAATGTTAAAAAATGGGTAATTTTCAGTAAAAATCAGATTTGCCAGAGCCCGAGTCTAAACGAATCCCATACAGTACTCGGGCACCCGGCCAGCATTCACGAACAAGTCCCTTCAGAAGGTGACGTACTATTAAAATGAGGAGAAAACACAAACTTCGCATATAGAGCACTGGTCCTTGGGATCCAGAAAACGCCGTTGGCTGGATATGGATCTGGCTCAGCCTTGGCCTTGAGCGGGCAGTTTGCCTCCCTGCACTTGGTTGCCCCATCCATAAAATGGCCATAAATAAAACCCACCTTTGGGCTTTGATTAGTAGTCATAGTGTTCTAAAGAACAATAAAGGTTTTCTTATTAAATATTGAACAAATGTCTTGCCCATCAGTTGGTCTTGCTAAATGGAACCATTTAAGGACAGGGACTAGGTCTGCGTTGCCCTTCCCACCCCACCTCCGGACTGTCATGGTGTCCAGCAAAGGGTCTGGCTCCTAAAAGATGCTCAGTAAGAGCTTTGGTAGTAATGGGTCTCAAGAAAGTTGGGTGCCCACCTGTGCTCAGCCGCCAGCCCCACGGTTCAAAGATGAGTAGATGAGTCAGGGTTCAAGGACAAAAACATCTCCTCCTCCTCCTCCACTTCTGAGCTCAGTTAGCTGCACAGGGCAGGAGGGGGTTGGCACCCGTCTTCCCACCAGACACAGCTGGTCTCGAATCCCCCTTCAGCCCTACCACCATGAGACGTTGGGTCAGGCACTAAACCTCTGCGTGTCTCAGTTTTCCCATCTGCTAACGGGGATCACAGTGGACCCACTGCTGGTACTGTTGTCCAAAAATGACTCACATAAAGCTTCGAACACCTGTGTGGCCCACAGTGAGCGCCCAACGAAGGGAAGCTGTTTCAGTCATTGAGCTACTATCCTTCCCTGAAGTAGCTGTTTCCCTGGTGTCTCTTGTTCTCCAGTAAACCCTGCACCTGAACAAGGTGATCTCCCTTCAACCACAAAGTAGGGACCGTGCCCGGACATCTGCCTGTCAGCCTGTGAGGACCCAGCAGGAGACACAGTGCCTCCCCGCTCACCAGGATTTCTCACACCCCAGATTCGCTCACGCCTCTGCCTGGAACCCACCACCCATTACGGCAACTCATCCAGAGCCAAAACCAACCCTTACCTCAGCCTTCGAGGCCCTGTACGTTGTGCTCACTACCAGCCTCTCCCTCCTGTTAGCTCCTGACCTCATCCCCCACCAGCTTCCCAGCTCCTGCTCCGTCACCGACACCTCAACACACGGCCATCTCCAGGCAGTAGCCTTACATCCTTTGCTGGAAGCCATTTCCCCAGGTACCCATAGGGCTTGCCTCTGCACTGCCTCCCAGAAGGGGCTTCCCTTGCAACAGCCCCCCACATGCTCTTGGCAACAGTTGACCTTTTATAGAACAAGACCTCCTGGATGTCTGGTTTCCTTCTCTCCCCACTAGTGTGAGCTGCAGAGGGCAGGGTCCCAGCCAGCTAAGCTTCTCTGAAGACCAAGGGTCATGGGAGAGAAAGGAAAAGTGATCAGCACCAAGAGGGACATTGGAGCCCTCCAGACATGGAAGCTATGCCTCATCTCTCAGATAGGAAATGCGGGTTCGGGCGGGGAAGGGACCTGTTCAAGGCCATGGGTGAGTCATGCAGAGTGTATCTACCTCCTTCCCTTCAGCTTGTTTATGAGCTGATAAATCCCACAAGCGGGGTTCACAAGGTATCACCTCAGGAGCTTTACTTTGCCTCCTACTGTCCCTTTAAAATGTATTCAATGGGAGAAGCTCATCCCCGGCCCTGCCTGACCCTCAGAAGGCCTCGTGACTTTGCAGGTCACTCAGGCAATGAAAGCGATTTGGTCACTCTAAGTCACCAAACACGGTGTCCCTTTAGCAATTAAAAGTATCTGTGTCTTCTTGTAATCCGGATTTCAGAAGGGACTTAAGGGGAAATCGTGTCTCCCCCAGGGCAAGGCCTGGCGCCCCAGAGATCCAAAGCAGAGGTCCTGCCTGCTGCTTCCCTCCGCCGTCTCGCAGACTCCCCCGGCACCCATCCCTGCTTCTGCCCCTCCCTGCACGATCTGGGGCTTGGGCACCAGAGAAGGTTGTAAGAGGATAAGAAATGGAGTGAAAAGTTCTCAGCTGCTGGGTACTGTTTAAGCTGGCTTCTCACGCTTGGCCTCAAAGAGGTGCTCAGCAAACTCCCTGCAGAGACCAACCCCCACCGCCCCTCACCCCCCGACCCCCCGCCCCGGAGTACAGGCAGGTGTACTCTGCCTGCCAGTCGCTTCCTTTTCACATCTCCGGGAACCCTCAGCTTCTCCCTACTGAGTCTGCTTTAGCTGCCCCGTCACTCTGCTGGGCAGCACCTGCCTCTCGATGCAGGCCCCTCCCTGTGGGTGTGGAGAGACACACATGTGCCTGCCCAGCTCTGGTCTCTGGGAGTGCAGGCCAAGGTCAGTCCAGCCAGCCTAGCTATCAGGCTGCCCTGACTCCTTTCAGACAGAGTCCGGACAGGCGGTCCTGCGTGCCTTCTCTGCAAGGGACACACGTGAGCTGCCTCTCACTGAACTTGAGAAGGGGGGGGTCGCCTCGTGCTCCTCTTTGTGGTGGGGGAGGGCTGCACCCAGATCCTACCAAGGAATCTTTCCCCAAATTATCTCCCTTTATTCCCCAAACCCATCTTATACTCTCAGTGGGAGGGAAGAGTTTTTAAATCCAGATCAACTTTCTGTTAGTAATTTGCCTCTTGTTCTGGGACCTCACTGGGGAGGGTGGTGTCTATTAAATGATGATATTTCCAATTTAACAACGTGTCACGGTGTTCTGTTGGTTGGTGTGTTTCTTTTTTTGGGGGGGGGAACGTAGCTGATGAGAATGTTTATGATACTAACAGAACAGATGATTTTTTGTGAATTTTCTGAAGTTAAATAAAATGTGACACATCAGAGATGGGGTCTGGACCAAGCATCCAAGAAGCCTCTCTGGTCTCCACCGATGAAACCTTATCTTCCCTGGAGGGAGACACTACAGCCCCAGCAAGGCCCCTCCATCCGCCCCTTCCCACCCACCCTCAGCTGGAGAGCTGCCGTGAAGGAGGGGCCGTATCTTGGACACCACTGTGGGAGAGTGACTGATGGGTACACCATCACCTTATGGGTCGCTGTCATTATTCTCATTTTGCAAATGAGGGAACTAAAATAGTAGGAACCGCTTTCTTGAGGTTGCACAGCCATTTCGTGGAGGAGCTGGGACTTGAACCCACAGCTACGGAGTCCAGGAGCCTGTGCACTTTGCCCTTCTCCAACTCTGCCTCCGGGGAGATTCCAACAGACCGAGAGCACCCTGCAGTGAGATTCCTATCTTCCCGTGGGTGTATCCAGTCCTGCAGGGCCATGGGAGATGTCCCACAGGGAGCCGTGCCTAGAAGGAGGAGCTGTCGGGAGCAAGCACCACCCAGGTGAGCTTCCTGCCCACACCCTACTGCGGGCACCCATTCAGTCAACCAGCCCTCTTGGCCTTTTACTGGGCAGTCCCGGGCCAGGTTGTAGGAATACTGAGAAAGACAAACTGTAGTCCTGGCCTTAAGGAGCCACACGGTAATGGGATGATGAGCAAGTAAACCAACAAGGCCAGCTGGTAAGAACACTGCTATGGACACCATGGAGGCTGTGGATTGGCAGGGCAGGGCAGCCTTTCGAGGGAAAAGCAGGTCTGAGCTACAGTGAGCAGAAAGGGGAACCAAGGCTTGCCAGATGGCAAAGGCAGGAATGGACCTTCCAGCAAGGAGTCCTTCCAGCACCTTCAAATTGACCACGAGGGCCCCTTTAATAACAGAGGAAGGCAAACCCCCAAGATCTGGGGATGTAACTCAAAGTGGGTCACCACCCCCAGAAAGTGCCCCCAACTCCCTTCTATACCTGTGCATGCTTTTCTGCAAAAACACAGCTTTAAATGTCCTGGGTGTCTGGGAGTCTGTATGTTGCCGGGTCCAGCCAGGCTAAGAGCATGGGAGCAGCCAGTGAGAGGTTTTCACGTCGGCACTTCAGGAAAAAAGGCCTTTTGTCCACAGTCAGTCCAGGGAGACGCTGAGACAATGAGTCAGGGAGAGAAATGAGGAGGTGGTTGCCAGGGCCTGATACAGGCTCTGGGCACAGACCTGGGAGTGAAAGCCCAGGGTGTGGCCAGGAGGAGTGGGGACAGAGAGGACCCCACCAGCTGTGTTGCCTGGGCATCTTGATATCAGAACCTGTGCCATCGCTTCTCACTCCTGCTCCTCCACCAAACCCCCAGCCCAGGCTTCACCGCCAAAGGAGCCTGCAGGAACTCCCACCCAGGCCAGCCCTCCTTAGTACAGACTTCCATGGTGACATGTTTCTCTGCCTCCCAGAACTGATGAGAAGGACATTTCACATCTACTTCTGGGACTTCTCAGCGAAAATCTCTCCCCAACAAGGTGGTAGACTTCGCGGTTTGTTGGTTGGCTGCTTTGTTAGTTGGTTTGTTGGTTGGTAAGTTTGCTGGTAGACTGCGTGGTGACTTCGATGGTCAACTTCTCAGTACATTGTTTGGTAGGGTGGTTGGTAGGTTGGTGGTTGGTGGGTTGGTAGGATGTTTGGTGTGTTATTGATACATTGGTTGGTAGGGTGATTGGTAGGTAATTTGGTTGGTTGCCTGGTAGGGTGGTTGATTGGTTGGATGGTTGGTTGGTCAGTTGGTTCACTGGTTTATTGGTTCGTTGGCTGGTAAGCTGGTCAGTAGGGTGTTTTGTTGGCTGGTTGGTAGGGTAGTTGGTGTGTTGGTTGGTTGGATGGCTGGGTGGGGGCTTGGTATATTGGTTGGCTGGTTGTTTTACTTTGAATCACCATCATTCATCACAACGTTATGTGCCTAATAAGCCCACGATAAATATCCTCTGTGTACTCTCACATCCACACTATCTCATTTGATTCTTAATATATCAGTCCTGTTGGTAGGAGAAGAAGTGATAACCTCTAAACTACAGATGTATAGGCTGTGAACTCAGCCAGACCAGCCTGGGTTCAAAACCAGCAAGTCAGAGGCAGAGGCAGAGCCAGGCCCTGCAGAGGTCTGACTGTCATAGAACTCTTACTTCTGATGAATGAGAGAAAATCCTTCATGGTAATGTTAAGTTCAAAAATGAGGGAAAATAGCATGTTTGTTCCTTATAAGTAATCGTGCGGCCTCTGGGTTTTCTTAGTCTGTATTTTTGGTCCTCTGGCTTTACATAAGCACATTACCCTCACACCACTCTGCAAATTCTGTTAGCTGGCCCTCTCTCTTGTGTCCTTACCGACACCACTACTGTGCAGCGTGAATGACACTGAAAGGCCGTCCATTTCAAATGAGTGTGCTTCTCTCTATCCATTGATTACCTCTTGCAACAAGGAGTTCCCTACCACCCTTGTCAGTTAGAAGGGCGCCTCTCAGCCACTACCTTCCATTTATTGGGATAGAGCAAGGCTCAAAGCCTGCTGACCACTGCCTTCCCCTGGGGCTGCAATATGAAGACAGTGAGTGTTCCCAGGAGGGACCCTGCAGGAAGGGGAGACCACCCCTGCTCCCACAGGAGTCCGTATCAGCTTCAGGGAACTCCAGGCTCTGCTCTTCCACCAGAAAGTCCAACAGCCTGAACAAATTATTTGATCCCCACCATCCCCATGGGATGAACCTCGGCTGCCCTTCACAGTGTCTTGTAGAGAACGCCTGGAACCGGGCATGTGGCAGGGCTGACCAGATACCAGACACCTGTCTGAGCACTCTCCGTTCATTATTCTCGGCCTTATCCATCACACAGTCCTTCCAGCCTTCTGTTGTGGTTAAGGCCACCATCCCCATTTTTCAGGTGAAACTGAGACACAAAGAATGAAGTAACTTGCCCAGATTTCCCAACCGGTAAGTGAAGGATCAGGCTCACGGCCACTGCACTGTTGGCCCAAAAGACAGAGGCACTGAACACGGCCACTGTTGTTACTACTACTAAGCTGGTTCACCTCCTGAGAGGTAACCCTCAGTCACGGTGAGTCTGCGTATGATGATGGTGTTGGGCTCCGTCTCCCTGAGCAGGTCAGAGTCTCTCTCTGGCACCCTGCCTCGGAAGCACGATTCACAAGTGAAAGGAAAGAGAAATCTGAGCTTACAAAGTCAACCTTAAGAATACTGTTTCCCAAAGTGGAAACGATCAACAAAGACCTCCAGTGATGTGTTACTCCTGCCGCCAGGCCCTGCCAAGCCCAGCCACCCAGCGAGCGAGGAACGCACATGCTCGCACACTCCCTCGCTGTTCCGACTTGCCCTCCAGCTTCCCTCCCCTCTACCCCGTTACAGGATAGGAAAGTAATCCTCACCCCCTCCTTCCCAGCACGAGGGCTAGGAATGCCAGGGCCGCTCAAGGAGGGGAAATTCTCTAACTCAAGCCAGTTCCAAGATAAACAGAAAGCTACCGGCTACCAGTCTCCCATGGCTTGTGAAAATGAGACACACTTTCTCATTCACACCATGTTGGTGAGAATGTGTGTGCACATGTATGTGATCGTCAGTGCGTATGAGTGTGTTTGTGACAGTGGAAGTGGGTGTGAGTGTGCATTCTTAGTGTGTGATGGTGTGTGCATGTGAGTGTGAGGGGCGGGGCCTATTGGACCAGGAGCCCCCATCTGGAACATCGTTGCCAAGAATGGTGAGCTCAGGTCTAAACCACAGCTTCTCGGAGCACATCCCTGGGGAAATTCCCTCTCCTCCTCTCACTTCCTTCTGTCTGTCCCCAAACGCTTGCAGAGGAAAATCCTGAACCCCTTCCAGCTGTTTTGTGCTAAAGGTGGGGACTGTTGATGTGCAGAGATAAGGAGAATAAGTTCTCTCAATGAAGGTAAAGACAGCGCCCTAGACTGGCTGAATCCCTCCAGCAAATGCTTTGGGTCAATCAGATCATTCAGGATCAGAGCTGGAAGGAGCTGGAGAGCCCAAGCCAACCTATCTGACAGATGAGGGGAAGAGGGAAGGAAAACCCAACATAGCCTGGGGACCACCATCTTCCTGAAGCCTGTGAAAGACAGTCCTTTCAGACAAGAGGCCCTGTGCAGGTGACGAAGCTAGACTCCAAGAGTTAAGATACTGGCCCATGAAATCACAAGCAAAACTGAGAGGGGGCCGATATGGAGCCACGGTTCCTTTTGACACATGGAAGGAGATTCTTTTTACCAAATGGAAAAATTAAAGAAGATATTATCACCGTCCAGACTAGGAAGGGAAACAGAGGGCTACAGGCTCCCATGTTACTCATGAATTGAAAGAGTACAGACAATGTTTTTTTTTTAAAGATTTTATTGATTTATTTGACAGAGATCAAAAGTAGACAGAGAGGCAGGCAGAGAGAGAGAGAGAGGGAAGCAGGCTCCCTGCTGAGCAGAGAGCCCAATGCGGGACTCGATCCCAGGACCCTGAGATCACGACCTGAGCTGTAGGCAGAGGCTTAACCCACTGAGCCACCCAGGCACCCCACAGACAATGGTTTTATACCCTCCTTTGTGCCTGGTGATGGCACACAGGAACAACTGACGGTGGTAACAACAAATAATCTTTCTATAAGTGAGTATCACAATGAGATTATTTTCAATTGTTATTAAAATGAATATTATAAAAAGATTTTTCCAATTGTTATTTTAAAAAATCTTGTGTTACACTTACTGTGTCATTTGCTGCCCTAAGCACAGGAAGGTCAAGCAATTTGCCCAGAGACACACAGCTAATGAGAAGCACAGCTGGGATTCAAGCAGATAAAACTGTCTATGACATAAAAATAGGTGAAATGTATAAAGCATATTATCTAAGTATATACATTATTAACATATCATATATAACATACAAAAACATATATAGCATATGTGTAACATCTAACAATTGATGTTTTGTATATGATATATAATTTGCATTTTATTTATATATAACATACATAAATCTACCTGTGAGCATTTTATATGTATGTAATGCATGTGTATATAAATAATTTTATATCCATTATAAATTTATAAATATTTACATATAAAATATTTCCAGCATATGAAATTTGCAAATGAGAACATTATAACATATAAATTGGCTAGAATATGTCCCTGACTAGCTTGAAATGTAGTGAGTCCCCCATCCTGGGAAGTGTGCAAGCAGAGGTTAAAGGCTGCCCCTTGGACAAAGGAGAACCTTGTTGGGGAGAGAGAGGAGCAGAGAACTGTGTGCCGATGAACCTGATTCTCAGTCTCGGTGGCTGTCCCACTGGGATGGCCTGGGGGGTAGAGAGCATCACGTGAGCATCCCCTTGAAAGACAGGCAGGCGGGTCTGAGCCCTGGGCAGATGGAGGAGAGCAGAGGAAATGTCAGGAGCAGCCAGCCTTGCCTTCCACTTCTCAGTCTGGCCGAGACAGGGTCCCTGAGGGATGGTCAGCTTTGCTGCAGCAGCCACCCTTCAGGAGGGAAGCAGCTAACAGTGACCCCAGATGGGGGCCCTTTCTGTCAGCTTCACCGGCATCCCCATAGCAAGCCCCTCACTCTCTAGCAGCAGCAGCAGATGAGTTCATCCCCACAAAATCGGAAGAACACTAGAGGAGAAGGGGGTATAGAAAAGAAACCCACTCCAGCATATCGCAGGCTCACTGGATACCAGAGCTTGTGCGAGAAGATGCCAGGAACTGCCAGTTCTCCATTGTCTGTGGGCTGATGTCCAGGACGTCAGAGCCTGAAAGACTTGGTTCTAGATCCCAGCCATGCACTTACTGGTCTGAGTAGGTCACTTGGCAGTGACTGAGACTGACTTTTCTCCTCTATAAAATGGGATAGTACTAGACCCTTTCTTCTAAGATTGTTGGGTACATACACTGAAATTCTGTTTATAAAGTGGCTCATTCAAAGCCTGACACCCCACAGGTGCCCAATAAATGTGAGTTTCCTTCCCCTTTTCCTGGAGACGTGTAAAATGTGTGAATATGATGGCTTTAAAAACAGACCAGAATCAGAAGACATGATTCTAATCCTAGCCCCATCTCAGTCTGCTTCACAGGGTCCTTCCAGGCCTTGTTTCCCCTCTGAGAAATGAAGGGCTTAGACCCCAGGGCTTTCCACAGACCACCCCATCGGATGAAAGAAGGGTCTCTGGGCTTGGGAATCAGCATCTTAAAAACTGGCTTGGGGGATTAGACTCACATCAATATCTGAGATTCAGTACGCAAGATGATGCCTCATGTAATGACCTCCCTTCCTTTTCCCCACAGCCATCCTGAGAAGCCAGGGGACTCTGGGCTTAGTCCCTGTTAAAGATAGGGAAGCAGATGGCCCCGGGGAGATTACATCACTCCAGGTGTTAGGAACCACCTCTCTTGGCTCTAGCTTGGTGCATTCCCACCCCCTTTCCCCAGAAACATAAAATAAAATCATCATAATAAGGCAATGACTCAGACACCTCTCTCCCCTCCAGCCACAGGGGCAGGGTCACAGCACCTCTCCAATCCTCTGCTCCATACCCCCATCCCAGAAGTCTTGCGGTCACAGCCCTTACTCCACTGCGGGTCCTCCTGAGAGTGACAGAGGAAGACAGAGCTCCTGTACCATAGGGTCCCCCCCTCCCTTGGCACAGTCAGAAATAAAAGCCCTTACTCATTTTTTGTAAGACAGAGCCAAGGCGGGGAGTCACAGTTGGGTGGGGGTGAGGATCAGCATGGTTTTTGGGGCGGTGGTGGGGGGGCAAGAAAGATGTAAGCGCTAAGAAACCACTCTGTGTATTTTGCTCACTCCCTATGTCTCCTCCCAAAGCAGTTCCTTATTTGGGGAGCATTTGACTATGATCACAGTTCCATTTGCATGAGAAGTTCCTGGGAGGGAAAAAGGACTTGTCACATTTCTCCCACAAGAGTGTGTTCACACCAAGAACAAGGGAGATGCCAACAGTGGCCTTTGCCGTCACCAGACGTGGCAGCTGAGTGGAAGAATTTCTTCCTCTAGGCACATTTCCCCCTGTCTCCCTAAGAACTGACTTCTCTCTAGGGAAAGTGAATCTGGCTGTCACCAGCGCAGTCTCCAGCGCACCCTCCCCGCTCAGCACTCCGGTTAAAATCATGTCCTGTCTCTGCTACAGGTTTATGAGGCCCTGTTTCAAGGATGACAGTCTCTTCTCCGGGTGAGAACAGGAGAGCTGGGGCCAACTGTTACAAAACAGCCTTGTTGGAAGGAAGCCGGCGGGGATGGGGAGGGAGACCCACAGTCAAACTAGGACAGCATTTCCCAAGAGGAGCCAAGCAAGACTCCACATGATTTCAATCAGGGAAGGACACCCGGCCGTTAGCCACTCCACCTCCCAACCAGAGCCAGACGCATCCAGATGTCTGCACAACATCCTGTCTCCCCCAGGTGCCGAGCCTCCTTGCCCTGCTGGCCTTTCCTTGCCCCTGCGGGGCACACCTGGAATGCGCTCCGGCGCTCACTGCTCTCCAAGGCCGGTCATAATTGCTCAAACCACTCACACATGGGTGTAGTTCACAGCGCAGATTACGGCTCCCACAACGTTGGAGAAGAGGTGACGAAACTGCCCAGGCCCTGAGCTGCTCCCGGGCTGCTGCTCCTGGGGGGACATTTCAGGGTGATACACAGGAAGTGGTATGGCGGCCCTCGTCGTACTCAGCGGGGGATGTGTTTCCAGGTGGAACTCCCAGCAGGAAATGAAATCAATGTCTCTTCCCTGGGAGGCCGCGAGTGGTGGCCGCTGCCTCCAGCACGGCAGGAAGGAGTACGCAAGGCAGAGAGCTGCTAGGCCGAAGTGCTGTGTGCAAAGGGCCTGGGGCATAAAGCTGTGCCACGCAGGCCGAGCGCCCTGAGCCCAAGGTCACAGAGGGGACCCCAGGGGCCCAGAGCGGTCTCGCCAGCCCCTTGGGTGAGCCCAGAAAGGAGCCTTGTCTGACCGAGTCCCCTGACCCCCCGAGAGCCTGTCGTGGCGGCGGGGAGTTCGGAGTACGGGTTCCGGGAGTGCCGGCCCGCTGGGGCCAGGCTCGCGACCCCCAGCTGGCAGCCCACCCCGTGCTGTCCCCCCTGCCCACCCCGACCCCGGAGCCCACCTGACCAGCCGCGACCCACACCCCACGGGGCACGGCCCTCAGAGAGCTCCAGCCCGGCGACCTCCGTGGCCCACGCTGGCGTCCGCCGCGGGTCCGAGTGGCTGGACGCTGCCGCTCGCACGGGCCCTCCGCCGGGGAGAGCCGGCCGCGTCCCAGTCACCGACCGCGGCGTCCACGCCAGGTTGGGAGGGGCTCGCCAAGTGACATCTGGGGCTCCTGCTTCTTGTAAGAAGCCCAAGCCCCTGCCCTGCTGAGTTCAGCTCCCGCTGGGTCAGGCCTGAGACTCAGTCTCGGGGAAAGCCCGAGGATAAAGCAAGCTCAGGCCAGCGGGGCTCCGGCCTTTGTCCCCCTTTTCCACCTTCAGCCTCTCCCAGGGAGGAAGCGTCGGTTCTCTCCCGGGTCCTGGCTGCCCCACCCCCCTCAGAGATCACCTTGCAGGTACCAGGCCGTGGTCGCTTTCCCTCCCCTCCGAAATGAGATGGGCCTCGGCGGGCCAAGAGGATGTCAGCGGGGGACACGTGGAGCCTGAAGCTTGCAGACCAGAGCCCTCGGCCTAAGGACTGTGGGCAGCTTCCAAAGGGACTGCCGTATCAGTGTGGGATTGTGCCCCAGTCGTTTTCCTGGAGGGCTTTTGTCAAGGTCTCAAGGTGTTGTGTGACCTAGAAAATGCTCCAAACCAAAGTAGGAAAAGGGAGGTGCGAACGCGGGCAGTGCTCCTCTGCGACTCAGCCAGCCATTCGGCCCGACGCTGCTGGGCGCCAGGCCCCGTGCTGGACACTGGGTATACTGTCGTGATTAAAAATTGTCCTTGTGGACTAGAGTCTCTGGTGGTGACAAATGATCATCAAAAGTGTACAAACATGTAAAAAGGCAACTCTACCAGGAAGAGGCCCACTGATGAGCCCAGGAAGTAGAGAGCAGCCTGTTGTGCTGGGGGTAGAGTTCAGGGGCCTGGAGACAGGCTGCTGCCAAGTTCCAGAGACCCTGGAGTAGCCAGTCCAGAGCTGGCCTTCGGGCAGCTTGCTATAAAGACAGAGAGGCAGAGAGCCGGCTGGAAGGCCATGGCAGGTAACGCTGTGGGGGCAGGGATGAGGGGCTATGTCTGACAGATGGCGGTATGGTGGGTTTAGGCAACTGATGAAGGTCGCTTGAGGTCCTATTGCTGCCTCACAAGAACCTCCATCTTCCAGAGACCCCGTAGTGGAACGTGCAGGAAAGCCCAGACACCCTCGAAACCTTCTCCTCCAGCCAGATGTTGGGTCTGTGAGCTCCTCGGGGATGGGGCTTACCTAGCAGAGTACCAGGCACATAGTAGACCATAGAGAGTTGCCTTCGTGAAAAAAATCCATGGGGTAGGGGGAAAGTGGCTGTGGTCCCGTCAGTGACTCCACAGGCCTCCTCCTCACCTGAGGGCTGGAGGGTGACAGAGAAGCCCAAGGAGCAGGTTCTGTGTCTCAAAGCAAACCCAACCCCAAAACCACAGGACGGAAAACTCAATATGGAACCAGACAAATTTAATAGTCAAGGGGTGGAGAGTTAAAAACCCAGAGCTGAGCTCTCATAGCTGTTTCCAACGGGAAGAGCCTGGAAGCATTGTGTTTTTGTTCAGAAAATATGGCCCCCATCAGTTGCTGGAGAGTAATTACCCATTAGAGCCACAAAATGCCAATGCACTGCTCTCCCCACGTGGAACGAGGAACTTTTATGATTTGGAGAGAGGAATAAATTGCCTTAAGTATGACATGTACAAACAGCTGTTCTCTGCCAGAATGCCCTGAAGAACCCATTTTAAATAAACACCTATAAGGGATTACAATGGGATCCAAGGAAAGGCCTTGTCCAAGGGATTAAAGCCCAGCAGTCCTCACTGGAAAGCTTCCTCTCCACCCTGACCCCTTGTTCTCCTTTCTCCCAGCCAACAAAGCAGGTCTTCCTGGAGGAATTTTCCCTCTTCCATTTCCCCCCAACCTCCATCTGCTTGCACATCATCTCTCTGCTGGACGGATGAGCAGATCCTAATGGGCCTCTCTGCCTTTAGGCTCCCGCCTGTGCTCCAGCCTCCTCCGGGATCCCACAGTGAACACATACAAATCCAGGCTAACCCTCCTAGCTCAAAGTCCACCAATGCCTCCTTAGTGCCTTCAAGATCAAGGCCACGGTACTCTGTCTAAGGCTGAACTAGTGAAAGCAGGTGGGCACTGCTTGGCTGCAGCCCCCACTCCTCCAGCCTCTCATCTGAACTTCACGTAATTTACTGCTTCTTAGACATCACCACTGAGAAGTCCCCACATGCCTCAAACTCAGTGTGGCCAGGAAAAAGTGTGTTGCCTCTGTCGCACCCATCCCAGATGGCCCTCTTCTCCTGGTCTAGTAGACAGTTTCCCTTCCAGCTGTGTGTGTACACACACACACGCGCGCGCGCGCGCATGCACGCACATATGCACATTGGAATATTACTCAGTCACAAAAAAGGATGAGATTGGGCTATTTGCAACAACATGAATAGACCTAGATGGTATTATGCTACGTAAAATAAAGTCAGCCTGAGAAAGACAAATACCATATAATCTCATATGTGCGTTCTAAAAAACCAACCAACCAACAAACAAAAAGCTGAATCAGACCTATAAATACAGAAAACAAATGGGTGGACGCCAGAGAGGAGGACGGGAGGGGATGAACAAAATGGGTGATGGGTAGTGGGAGAGACAGGCTTCCGATTATGGAGTGAATGAGTCATGGGGATAAGGCGCAGCATCGGGCCCATGGTCAGTGGCATCGTAATAGTGCTGTGTGGTGACAGATGGGAGCTATGCTCGTGCTGAGCACAGCATGACGTGCAGAGAAGAACCACTGTGTTGTGCACCTGAAACTGATGTCGTGTTGCGTCGACTGTACTGAAGTAAAAAGAAAACACAGTCCCCCTCCTAGCCAGCCAGGACCTGCTGGTCGTACTCCCCGAACCTCTCCTCCTCCCTCCGTCAGTCTGAAACCTGCCTCTCTTCGTTCTCCCACGCCACCACCTCAAGTGATTTTTCTGTCCTTAACAGACCCGCTCCTCCCCCAAGGCAATGCCAGCTGCTGTCATAACGAAAAATCCCAATTTCAAAGGTTGAACACAATAGAATTTACTTCTCACTTATGTGAGGGTCTGATACAGGTGCTCCTGATGGCAGTGGGTACTTTTCCTGCAGGTGGTGAGTCAGAAACCGCCGTTCCTTCCGTTCTGTGTCTCTGCCAGGCCCTGAGGCCTCAGGCTTCTCTGCAGACCTTGGAGGAGCTCTCGGAGGAAGAGTAGTGAGGCCTCTGTTCTGCAGACGCCCAGCTTTACCTCCAGCCTCTCACTGATGGCTTGAGAGCTAGTCATCCAGGCCCACCTGGACGCAGGGGCTTCTGGGAAATGTAGTTCTTCGGAGATGGCCTCACCTGATCCCTGACACCGCACTGTGGGAGAGGGAGCCTGCGGTGCTCGCTGGAGCACAGCCCTCTCTCCGCACCACTCTCCCCGGTGAACGTAACGTCTCAAATCCTTGGAACACACCTGAGGTGTTCTCTGAACAGATGTGGCTCAGCTCCCCAGCCTCGTCTCCTCCCACAGGTTTGCCCTGTGCTCCCAGCCCGCTGACAGCCCGGAGCTCGCTCTCTGAATGCGTCAGGCTTCTCCGCAGCCTTGGTGGCCACATTCCCCGCCACAGGTGCCAGGGGAGAAATGGGAACCGACAGTGAGGAAAGCGCCATGAGCCTTCGGACAGCAGGCGTGGCCCGTCCGAGCCCATCTTAGCCCCAGGGGAAGCTGGAGTCGGGGCACAGTGCACCAGGCTTAGGTGCACTCCTGGCGTGACCGGGGTGGGCACAGGACAGTGATACACCCCACTTTGCTGGAACCTTCCAGCAAGCCTGGAGGAGGGTACAGTCACCACATCCCCCCTGCAGATTAGGAAAAAGAAGCACTGGAGGACAGGGGGAACGGATGTTTGCGAGGCGGCTCTGATGTGCTGGGCTGTGAGGACACAAGGGTGGGGCGGGCACTGTTACCCTGTGCCACCACGTCAGGGCTCAGCCAGAGCCCTGACCCCAGCCAGGCCCCTTGTCCCCAGGCAGCTCTTCTGGTCTGGGCCACAAGGCCCCTGGCTGGAAATTAGCCCCAGCTAACTTCCACCCTCCCCACCTCAACGGTTCCAGAAGAGCTGCGTCCCCGACCTGCTCCCTGAAACTCCGCGAGCCTGGGCTGCATCCTGGGGCCACAGAGAGGACGGAGGGCCACACACAAGTGGCCCGGAGAGAATTGGGACGGGGTGGGGAGCTGAAGAGGGGCAGGGATGAAGTTGACGTGGAGGTGTGAAGGCTGAGCCGGGAGAACCTGAGGAGAGACGGACTGAGGAAGGTGTTCTAGATGCACGAGAATGAAGAGCTCGAGGAGGGAGGCGTGAAGCAGGACGATGTGGTGAGGCCCCGGGGAGGCTGGCAGGGTAGCGGGAGGCTACGCCTCAGAGCAGTGGGCACAGCAGCAGCCCCAGAGCAGGAAAAGCCTTGGGTAAGCCTGGCTATGGCCAGCGTCACCTTGCTAGAGCTGGCCATGGGGCTTTGGCCAGAGCAGCAATGTGGCAGCACAACCAGGTTTGTGGACAAGAATAAAGCGGGGTGCTGCTGGGCCCCAGAGCCCCCAGCCCACCTGGTGCTCTTCAGTTCCCAAACCCCAGACCTCAAGGAGCCGGGCTTGCTTGGAACAATCCCAAATCAATAATACATCTTAATCAAGTAGTGGCAAATCTTTAATTGAAACCAATCATGGATCTGCAGTCTCCTCCCTCCCAAAGAGCTGTGCTTTTGACTGAACAGAGGGCAGACGGCATAATGTCCCACCCAGGGAGACTGGGGTCCTGCCCCAGCCCCCCTTCTCTGCTCCCCAGCTACAGAAGATAAGCCAGCAGGGAGGACTGTAGGCTCCCAGGTAGGGCTGGGGGGCAGGGCTGGCTGTGCTCTGTGTTCCCCCGTGTGGTCCCCAGAGGGCAGAATGCTCTCAGGGGCACTCCTGATATGAGAAGAGGCTCCCTGATTGCGGGTGCTGTCCCCCCAGGCCTAGGCTGGATATTACTATCTCTGTATGAATGAATGAATGAATGAATGAATGAATGAATGAATATCACAGGGCCTGGACATGCTGGAAGGGCCTCCCTGTGGAGCCTGCAAGTGGCCAAGAAGTGGGGGGGGGCTGGGAACCCCAGCCTCGGGACCTCAGGCCACTGTCACCTCTTCCTCCCACCCCAGTCTTGAGCACATCACATGCCAGAGGGTACAGCTCCCAGTCATCTTTCCAAGAGAGGAGAGCTGGGTAGACTGAGTCTTCTACCTTTTTATTAGAGACTTTGGGACCAAGCATCCCTTTGGCCCTGGCTCTAATGAGGCCCCCAGGCCCCTGTTCCTGCCCAGCCTCAGTCCCTGGCTCACCATCCCCACCCCCACGGGGAGCCTCTTGGGGCCAGATGGGGCATGTATAACCACATTGTGCCACTGCATGGAAATGGGTGTGCTAGGATCCTGCTAGGTGTCCTGCTCATCTAGAGCCTCCCTTAGGACCTCAGAATCTCAGGTCCTCAGGGAGCCCACCTGAGCCCAAGGAGTAAAGCCTATTACCCAGCACTGTGTCTCCATCCATGCTTCCGCCGTCCTTGACTTCCCAACTCCGTGTGGTACCAGCGGGACCATCAGTCATGCCTCCCCTTTCCCCATCCACCCCAGGGGCCGGGTGTCCAGGGCTGGATAGATGAGGCAGGTGAGGCCAATCACAGGCTTGTGCCAGGATCGATACACTTGGAGGATGTCACTGAAAGATGCCAGCCTGTCTTACCGCCGGATGAAGCCGAGACGTGGACAGCAGGACCAGGAGATGCGTGAGGGAGTGGGGAAATTTGACAGCATGGCCTGAGGCCCTGGACACAGCTGTGCCTGAAAGTTCGGGTAGATAGCTCACTCACCTGGAACAATAAACTCTTTTTGTTCGAACCCGTAGGAGTTGGGTTCTGGCACTGCCCTCAAAGGCTTCCTACTCAATATGCCGTTGAGGGGCTTCTCACCTGATCTTACTGGAAGCTCACAGAGGTGTGTGTGCTTCGAAGAACCCAGATGCTGGGCTAGGAATGG
The DNA here is from genome assembly GCF_020171115.1 of Neogale vison. Lineage (NCBI taxonomy): Eukaryota > Metazoa > Chordata > Mammalia > Carnivora > Mustelidae > Neogale > Neogale vison. The sequence goes on along the minus strand of NC_058103.1, from coordinate 6,272,092 downwards.
CCCCACAGCCCAGTGCTCATGGCGACGTCCAGCGCCAGCCATGCTGAGGGTGAGGACTGCTTTATAATGTCCAAAAACATGTCACAAAGCCCCATTAAAAAGCACCTGCACTGTCAGTATCCCTAGTAAGATGGAAAAAAACACACAAGGAATTCAATAAGCCCTTTTAGTGAATTTGGGTTTTCTCTCCATGAACAGGATCCACTGACATCAGAGGAAATGCATCCCACAGACACATGTGAGAAGGTTAATTCTTAATCCTGAGAAATGCCTGTGCCAATCTCAGCAGCTCCCCAGCCCTCTCAGAGCGAGTCTGAAGCTAAATTTCCCAGCTCCTTCTGGGCAGGGCTGCCGAGCTCCGGGAAACTAGGGAATCACGTCACTCTCCTTATTCTGACACGGGCGCTGGCGTTCACATCCATATAAGGCCTTTCTTTAGGGTTCCAAACTTCAGGTGGTTTCTGAGGTGCCTTCCCCTCCCCGCTCAGCACGCTCGACCCCGGTGCTGCTCAAACTTGGCATGCATCAGGTCGCCTGAGAAATCACGGAAATCCAGAAGCGCTATCCCACACTGGGATTCTCTGGGGTCAGGTGGAGCCCAGGAATCTGCATTCCTAACAAGCTTCGGGCGGACCACGAGCTCTCGCGGTTCATCCCTTGCCCTGGCTTCTTTGGCGCCCTGGGTGCACCCGTAACCCCCGCAGTGGGGGTGGACGAGGGACACTGGAGGTAGTGAAAAATCACTTTCTGGTTGGAGTCTCCATGGCACAGAGGCTTCCGTGACACTTCTACATCCCCTGGGGAACGGCTTGACCTCTTCCTACCCAATATCCTGAGCCAAGGCAGCCAGGCTGTCCAGGGTCCCTCCTGCCCAACCCCCACCCCCCAGGCCTCATCTCTACTCCTGTGCTCTGACATACATACTTAGCCAGGCCCAAACTCTTGCAATTCCTCTGTCAAGTGGAGTGACGAACTGTTCCCCTCTTTGCTCTGGCAAAGAGGAAGACCAGAGCCAAATTTTCTAGCAAGCGTAACGGGCACATGGTGGCATCTCGTGGACTAAGTTCATCCCTGCTTTCTTCATCTTTCTCCTCTTCTCTATCTTTTAATCCTGAATTCCTCCTTACGAATTCTTGTCTCCTGTACCATTTATCACGTATCTCTAGGGGCAAGCGATAAACGAACAAACAGTGACGCAGCAAATATGCCAGGAGGAGGGTCGGAGTGTCCCCGCCAGACCCCCACTCTGGAGCACCTCAGCATCTCGAACATCCCTCGCCCTCGAGCAGCCTATGACCGCAGGGATCTTCTGGACCGAACCCTGGGGAACTTTCCAAGGTCGTGCCGCCCTCCTTGTTTTATTTTTCTCAAAATCTGAAAATGTCTCTAAAACCTGATCAAACATTTCCCCATCCCGCACCACACAAAAAAACAAAAACCTCCCCAGCCATCCATTTCGCCAGTTATCCGGGGGGAACGAGGAGCGCTCGGCAGAAAGGACAGGGGTGCGTTTCGTTACCCGAAGAAGACGCCGAGAACGGAGTATGATTCACAGAGGTCACCGAGTTCTGACAGGCACATTTTGCTAAACAATTACCTGTTTTGTGCATTGTCGTAAACTACCGCATCTTCCATAAAATGTCCAAATGTTACCGAGGGTGGAATTGGACCTCGGGGCCCTATTTCCTGCCACATTACCAGGCGGTAATTAACTCAGCTCAGAGGTCCCGGTCTTCCCCTGGCACCTCCACGTTTCGCCCTCTACAGCGCCCTCTCAACAACACCTTACAGATTCCGAGCTTGAGGACTTGGTCTAGAAAAGGCTCTGCACCTTTCCAAACGTCGCAGCACCCGGCGGGCTGGCATCCCTTAATTAACCTCCACCCGATGGGTCCCCCGCATGCCAAAGGGATTCTCAAAGGTGCCGTCAAAGGAACGCACGTTGATATTCTGGAGGAAGTCCTGTTCTCCCTGCAACCTCGGGACCCTCGTTCCGTGCGCCTCTGGGAGCCAGTCAGTGGCTAGGGAGCCGCTAAGCCTGAATCCCACCTCCTAGGAGAAGGGCCCAGGATCTTCCATGACGTGATTGCTTCCCCGTTCTCCATCTTCCTCCACATGCTCCCCATATCCCAGCTTCACGAAAGAACCAGGCAGTTCTCCGAAGGTGCCGCATCCTAAAGGTCTCTACGCCTTTACCCTTGCCGTCCCGTCCCCTACATTTTTGCTTGACAAAACCCACTCGTCCTTCATCAGTCTATTCCATCCCTAACTCCTTCAACATCCTCTGCAAACACGAGCCAGCTTCTTCTCTCTCTTGGCTGCTAGAGCTCCACCAAGCCGAGTCATGGCCGAAGGCAGTGAAGACCAATTCCGAGCTCGCAGCTTGCGGAAGGCGTCAGAGGGGCATGGTGGCCTGGGCGCTTTCCTCCCCGCCGCGCCACGGAGCTCTCCTTGGCAAACACCACACACACAGACTCACACAACGCCTGTCTACCAATAAATCACACTTCTATCTATTGAAGCTATTGGGGTTCCTTGTCAGCTTTCATTTTAAAATAATAATAATAATAAAGTTGCTTTGTGCTTAAAAAAAAAAAAAAAAGTTACTCTATCAATTTGACCCTGACTTCCATGAGGCCTGGGATGAAAGCAGGGACCATGCTGTGGAAGGGGTCCTGCCGGGCTGCCTGAGGGAAATGCAAAGGGCGTTCAGAGCATGGGGAGCAGCACAGGCAGAGGCTCCCTGCAGCCCATCCGTTCCTCTGCCAAAGGCCATCCGACGCCCCTGGCTCTCGGCCCCTTCCCCAGCTCCCAGCAATCACGCCTCCAAGACCTTGCCCTTTCACCACGTGTTACCCTGCGGGTCTCCCCAGACCTTGCTGGTTTCATTTACCCCTAACCACGACTCTTCAGCATGCTTTACTCAAACTCTCTCCAGTCACCCCCCTTGGAGTGTGGGAGCCCCTCCCCACCAGGCCCCAGACCTAGATCGCTTACGACCACGATTCATCCATCTACTCAACCACGAGAAAGAAAAGGATTCGAATTTGTAGCATGCCCACCCGGGGCCAGGTACTCTGTCCATGTCATCTCGTTGGATCCTTGTAAAAATTCTGTGATACAAGGGTCACCAGTCCCTTCTAGAAAGAAGTAGACTAAGGCATAGAAAGGTGGAGTATCTGGTCTGGAAAAATATAGCCTCTTTTCTTCCAATCTTAGAGGGATTTTTTTCTAAACACCCATCTCTGCCTGTGAAGCACCATGACTAAGAACCACCCATCCTCCTACCTGGCTGTACCAGGAGATTCCTGAATGACGCTCACTGTATGTGACTGATGCTTCTTTAGGGGAGGGCAGTGACAAAATTTGTGGTGTTTGTGATCTGTTTTTCTTTTTGTGTTTGTCCTTTTATGTATTGCTTACATTTTTTTAAAATAATGAACACCCATCATTTATAAAAATAATGATTCTAAGAAGTTTAAAAATGGGAGTTTCTTATAGTGCACAGTAAATAGAAAGTACACGAGGAGCCCGTAAGTATTTCCCTGTCACAAGAGCAGGGCTGGACTTGCAAGTGTGGTATCCAACGGCACCTGGATATGAGACATCGGTCCACCCCTCGCACTGAAACAGGCAAGTGGGCTGTGAGCATTTATCTGCATCCTACTCATAGGCAACGTCATAAAAATACTTAGGAATTAATAATTTGTGACCTAGAAATTTGCTGGTATCACACACTACAGTCATGTGACCTGCTAGTGAAAGTCTTTCTGGTCTCTATTTCAGGAAGTAAGAGAATCATTATTTCCTAATAAGCCACAAAGAGCCCCATGACATCTAGAATTCCCCCAGAATATACTTGAAACCCCTTGGAGGAGGTCATGTCCGAAGTCCGATCCTTCCAGAAGCGTCCAGATTCTGTGTAATAGAGAGAGGACCTGATGATCTCATCTCTCGGGCTAAGTCCAATAATGGGTTGTAGGTGCCAGACATTAACCGAGGAGAATTTAAAGTTACAATCCAATTCATGGGGAAGAGAGCAGTGGTTCATCAGTCAGGTCTGCCATGGCCACGGGAGGCACTGGGACAATACAAATGCTGGAAGTTTCTCATCTGGTTCCACATCCTCAGACTCAAGAAACTTAACCAAAACATTTGTTATATTAATTCCTCCAAAGAATTAAAATTTCTCAGGATATTGCAGGATGGTATACCCTCCCCCCCACCCCAATTCTCCTTTCCTGCTCTCTGGTGAGTGGCTGAAATTCAGTTTAGGCATTCGTGTTTTCAATCAGGTTTAGTGACGTGTAATTATGTACAATAAAATGCACCAACTTTAAATGTACAATTTGGTAAGTCTTGGCAAATACTAACAACCGTGTAACCACCACTGAGGTTGAGTTAGATGACAGAGAACTCCATCACCCCGAAAGTCTCCCCTTCCCCTCCTCCCACCCTCCTATTCATCGGTCTGCTCCCTATCACTGTGACGTTGACTGTTCTAGAATTTTCCATCGACCAAAAATAATGCACACAGACTCTTTAACTTCTTCCTCTTAGTGTCTCTCACTCAAGGTACGGCCGTTGAGACTCCTCCATGTTCTCGCGTGTATGAGTCGTTCACTACTTTCCAATCCTGACTCCTGTCCCGTTGTTTGCCTACCGACTCCGTCACCGGTGAACATTAGAATGCCAAGGAACGCACCTGTTGAGTCCTACAGGAAGGGTGCGTTTGACTTTGTAAGAAGCTGCCAAACTCTTTTCCCAGGCTGGAAATTGCTTTTGCATAACCCCAGCAATGTGTAAGCGTTCCAGTTGCTCCCTGCCCTTGTCACCGCCCTTATTATCAGCCTTTTCCCATTTTTTAAATTAATTATAGTTAGCAGATAGTGGTATCTTGTTCTAGTTTTACTCGTATTTCCTTAATGATGATGCATTGAGCATTTTCTCCTGTGCTCCCTTGACATTCGTGTATATTCTTTAGTGTAACGCTCATTCAGATATTTTGCTATTTTTATCACTGAGTGGCAAGAATTCCTCTGTATTCTGGATACCAGCTCTTCATTAGTTGTGCGTTTTGCAAATAGCATCTCCCAGTCTGTGGCTTGCCTTCTCATTTCCTCGATGAGTTCTTTTGAAGAGCAAATATTTTGCCCTGGAAGTCCCTTGACTCTTTCTTGGGTTTTTTGGTGTTTTGTTTGTTGGTTTTAGTTACTGTATGTTGTGATTTATTTTTTAAATCTTTCCCTAATTCATACAAGGTCATGAAGTTTTTCTCCTACATTTTCTTTAAAGGTTTTACTATTTAAGCTCTTGCATTTAAGTCTGTGAACCATTTTAAGGTAATTTTTTTGAGGTGGAAATAAAGGTGAAGTTTCTTTCTTTGCATATGCATATCCAATTGTTCATCAAGTTATCTTGGGATCACAGTCAAAACCCAAGTGAGCACGTATGTCTGGGTCTATTTCTGGACTCTATGTTCCATTCCATCAATCTAAAAATCTACCTTTATGCACTACCACCAATCTTGCTTATTGCCACTTTATAGTGAGTCTCGGAATCAGGTCATGTGAATACTCTCATTGTTTTGTTAACTAGCTATACTATTCTAGATCCTTGATATTTCTACATAAACTTAGAATAAACTTACAAATTTCTGCTTTTAAAAATCCTGCTGGGGACCTGTACCCCTGGAGCTAATAATACATTATATGTTTATTAAAAATTTTTAAAAATTATTTTAAAAAATCTTGCTGGGGGTGGCGCCTGGGTGGTTTAGTTGGTTAAGTGTCAGACTCTTGGTTTTGGCTCAGGTCATGATCTCAGGGTCCTGAGGTTGAGCCCCGCATCGGCTCAGCAGTCCGCGTGGAGTCTGCTTGGCCCTGTCCCTCTGCTCCTCCCCCCACCCCACTCTCTCTCATTCTCTATTTTATAAATAAATGAAATCTTTCAAAAATAATGAAAAATAAAAATCCTGCTGGGATTTCAACTAAGATTGCTTTGAACACATGGATAAATGTAGGGAGACTTAACACTGAGTCCTGTGATGGTCATCAAAGTGTATCTCATCCTTTAGTTGAATCTCCTTTAATTCTTCTCAGTAATGTTTTGTAGTGTTCGCTATAAATATACATGTTTTTCATTAAATTAATCAACAACACTTCTTTTTTATATGGTTTTATATGGTTTTTTATACAGTATTGCTTTTAAAAGTTTAAATGACAGGTATTCATTGTTATTATGTGGAAAATGCAGTTGGCTTTTGTGTATCGACCTTGTGTCCTGCAACGTTACCAAACTAACTTATCGGTTCTAAGTGGATTTTTTGTTCTTTGGGATATTCCATGTAGAAAATAATGTCATATGGAACAGTTTTACATCTTTCTTTCCAATTCATATGTCTTTTTTCTTTCTTACCTTATGGCATTGTCTAGGACCTCACATAATGATACATATCACATATCACATAATCACATAATGATACATACATATGGTAAATGCAGAAATCATGGCCTTGCTTCTGACCTAAGGGGGAAGATTCAGCTTTCCACTGAGTATTATGTTAGCTGTAAACTTTTGTAGATTTAAGAAATTCCCCTCTGTCACTTGTTTGCTGAGGGTTTTTAATTAATACTAGGTGTTCAATTTTGTTAAATACATTTTCTGTACTTATTGAGATAATCATACTTTTTTCTTCTTCATCTGCTATTATGGTAAATTACATTAATTGATTTTTTAATTCCTGGAATAAAATCCATTCGGTCATGATGTGTTATCATTTTACATACTGCTGAATTCAACTGGCTAAAAATTTGTTGAGGGTTGATATCCAAGAGAGATATTAATATGTAGTCTTCTTTTCCTGTAATATTTTTGTGTGGTTCAGACATCAGGCTAATGCTGGTCTCATTAGAGGAATTGGATTATTCCTTTCTTCTTCTATTTGTAGGAAGTTTTTGTGTACAGTTAATATTATTTCTTTCTTAAATGGTCGCTGAAATTCACCACTGAAGCCAGCTGAGTCTGGAAAGGTTTTTTTCATTTTTTTTATTTTGTGGGAAGATTTTTAGCTACAAGTTTCGTTTCTTCGATAAATATGGAGCTATTCAGGCTGTCTATTTCTTCTTGAGTGAGCTTTGATAGTAAGTGTATTTCAGAGAACCTCCATTTCATGTTAGTTATGGGATTTATTGACATAAATGTGTTCATAGCAAACTTGCCTTCTCTCTCTTTTCCTAATCAGTCCAGCTAGAGATTTATCAATTTTATTGATCTTTCAAAGTAGATCTTTAAATTTCCCTATAGCTTTTCTGTTTTTTTTTTTATTTCAGTGCTTTCTGCTCTTATCTTTAATACTCCCCCTTTTTTATTATTTTGGGTTTAGTTCGCTCTATTTATTTTTCCAGTTTCTTTAAGTGGAAGGTTAGATCACTGATTTGAGAACTTCTTTTGTAACATGAGCATTTAATTTTTCTTTAAGCACTGTTTTACTGTGTCCCACAAATTTTGATGTTTTGTTTACTTGGTTTTGGGATTTTGTTTATTTGTTGCTTTAAATAGCAAATTCTTTTTTATTGATGTCTGATTAACATATTGTATCCTATTTGTTTCAGGTGTACATCATAATGATTTGGTATTTTTGTACATTGTGAAATGATCATCACAATAAGTCTAGTTATATCTGCCACCACACAAAATTAATACAATATTATTGACTATATTCTCTAGGCTATATGTTACATCTCCATGACTTATTTGTTTTATAATTGGAAGTTTATACCCCCTAATCCCTCTGTTTTGTTCACATTTTTCATTCAGTTCCAATTTTTTTTTAATTTCTTTGTGTTTCTTCTTTGACACAGGAATCATCAAGACATGTGATACTTACTTTCCAAATATGTTGGGAATTCTCCAGGTCTCTTTTAACTTCTAGTTTAATCTTATTGTGGTCAGAGAACATATTTGTATGATTTCAAACCACTTATATTTATTAAGACTTGTTTTTATAGCCCAGATAGTAGTCTGCCCTGATGAATGTTCCCTATGTTCTGTAAAAGAATGTGTATGCTGCTTCTGTTGAATAATGTGTTCTATAAATGCCAGTTAGGTCATTGTGAGTTGATAGTGTTCATTGATAATGGTATCTCCCAACATGCTTTTTCACTTGCTGTCGATTTGTTCTTCCAAGTGTCAAGAGAGGAATATTAGAATCTCCAACTGTAATTGTTTTTAATTTTATCAGAGTTTTGCTGCATAGAGCTTAAAGTTCTATTATAAGTAACATAAGCATTTGGGATTATTATAGCCTAAGTATACATGAGTGTGGGTATGTAGTTGAGACTTTTCTTGGTCTTTTTTATAAGTGATTCTCAACTCTTGTCTGAAGCTCACTTATGTGGGGTAATGATCCCACAGTTCATTACTCTACCCATTCCAGTTTTCCAAAGCAATGACCAAGAAGAAAAAAAAAAGATTAATCAAATTAAAACCTAAAAATTATTCTATCGATATGACTAGAAAACACTGAAAACCACATGAATTCAAGATCACATTGATAATTCACTAATAACAAAGTTTCCTTCCCTCAAATGAAGGAAATTTCAACTCCTTATCTACATATTTGATCTACAGGATTTTGTATTGGCAGGAAGTCAGACTTCCTGATGGAATGAATGGTACAGTAAAATCCTTAGTAAACTCCACTAATGCATCACTTTTAATTTATAAGGACTGTATTTGGTAACTTTTAATAATTGAATGAGTTAGTGTTAAGGGAACATCAATCACACATAATAAAAATAAATGGGATTGTGCATCGTTCACCACTAAGAACTAGATTCAGAATGTGCATTTTTAATCAGCTTGTGACTACTGGGGCCTCCTTTTCCTCCCACAAGTGGGTCGTGGACGACACACTGAGAAACACAACTCCATACGAGAATCCATTAGAGAAACTCTTTTCAGATTAAAGTGCCTGGAAGCACCTGTTTCCCCTCAAGTACCATGGTTCTTTCCATACTCACATGATACCCATTGTATCCCTTTTCTCTTTGACAGCCAGGAAGCTCAAAGCCAAACTTGCAAATCCTACTCTGGAGCCCTTGCCTTGAGTATTTTCATTCTCACGTCTTCTGTTTAAACCGGCATTTGCTTTAATTGTATGATTCCTACTGTTCCAATTTATTAACATATTTCTTATCAGTCATCTCTTTTTGTCTTGTCTGTGTGTATGTAGAACAAGGCGCCGGTGTACATAAATTAATGCACAACTGAGAGTGGCTCCAGATAGTCCCACCGTCCGTGCATGTTAAATTCCTGCTCATAGCTTTGCATCCCACAAGTCCGCTCAGGATCCATCCAAGGGGCTAAAAATACCGTTGTATACTTACAAGGCTGACTCTTAAATTAGAGGAGAAACAAAGTCAGCTTCCCGCCAGCCTTCCTGACATAAGAACACCTGGGGACTGCAGCCCCAGCCAGGGCCCGGTGGGCACAAGGTGAGTGAGGAAATGAGAAGCAATCCGGATGGTACCACATCACAGTAGAACCCGGCTGCCGGGAGATGTCTTGTGCATTCTACTAGAGCAGTTAC